>NC_054407.1:7909583-8511666 GCF_017976425.1 Toxotes jaculatrix
CTATACTGCTCTTCACTGGGCTTCCAACACATTTAAGCTCTAGCAAAATATGTGAGAAGATACTTAAAAAGCCATTCATGTACATTCCCTCTTTTGGAGAAGGATTTATCCTGTACCCGCCTACTGCAAAGATGCTTAGGTGCTGCTTTTTTCCCCAACATAGAAAGGGATGAGCATTTCTTGCCTTTTACTTTGGTACCAGTATATATATAAGAAGACAAAATAAACTTCTGAGTAGAGCAAGCATGTTATTTGCGAGTAATATGTCATTTATATCAATAATTGACTGTTTGCTAAACCCCTCCCCTGAACAGCAACTGTCCAATCATAGCTTAGCAACCGTAACTAGCCACAGCAGATCTATCAGACTTTCTCACACTGAAGCGATGTGCATTGGGCTCTGATTAGGTTGGTGCAACTGCTGAGGATGCTGAACTTTTACCTGGGACATGTAGCTTTAACAACATTATATAGGCCTATAGCTAAACGCTGTATATTTAAAACCCCTTTTACTTGTTTTACATCAAGTCAGCAGGAAATTGATAAGGAAAAAAAGTCAAACCAAAACAGCGATTTCAACCAATCAGGGAACAGCCCATAACACAACACAACTTTCAGGCTGAGAAGCCTGCTATTGTCTATGTCTCTGTGGCATCCAGCACTCGTCATTTTGAAAATTACTAAGAATTTCAAGTTGGTAAATCTACCCTGTTATCACTGTAAAGCACACTTCTGGGAACGGAAAGCTTAACAGTAACAGTAAAGGTTGTGACAGGATTGAAGGGGGAACGTGACTACAGAACGTTGTAGAGCACACACTTCAGAGTAAGTTCAAGAAACATTAACCCATCCACAATTTTTTTTTTTTTTTTTTTTACCAGCTTTGGCACTGACTGTAGGGCTGAATTTGACCTAATTTACTTGCATCATTCTGTTAAGAACACTGGCTAAAAAATTATCTGGGTCACATTATCACAGTTTGCATATGCACAACTATGGACTTTGTTGTAAAAATAGAAGAATGTGACTGACATGAGAAGACATACAAGCTAAAAAGTGAACATTTTAAAAGTGATATACCACTTTAAGTGTTTCAGAATAGGAAGCCAGTTTGCCCTTGAGGTCAAGAAAGCTGTATGAATAAATACGGAGAGCTTTGAGCAACACTAAAAATACAGCAGCCTATTAGCGAGAAAAAAAAAAAGTACAAAGCTGCTACCATTTTGCATATAAGATATAAAATCAACCTTACAGTAGCTTTCTGCATGACAAAGACCTACAGAATAATATGCCTGGACTCTTATTTGTTTCATCTGGTCAGTTCTTTACAGAGCTTCAGTGAGTCATATACAGGACAAGACAGCTCCCATGACTCATTCAACAGACAATACAGTCATGCCCGAGCATGACTTTTTAAAATCTGTCTGAGATGAATGAAGAGGCTCAATGATGTCCCTGCAGACACACATACACACACACATACAGAGGTCTGCACCTTCAGCTTCATCATGGAGTCCTGGCACAGCTTGTCTCCGCGCGCCGCTGTCACCTCATCAATCCCGATCAGCTTGGCCTTGTACCGCACGCCATCTCCACGGAAACGCTTAATAAGCCCCGCCTCACTGCGGTCCTGACCTGCGACGGGAGAGAGAGAGAGAAAAAGAGAGAGGACAAAAATAAGGGAGGAGAAAATGAAAGAGTGAGAGTGATTACAGGAAACAAGGATGTGTGAGCTCAACTGAATTCTACAACTTCAGTATCATGCCTTGCTTGAGGTATAGAGGCCAGTGTGTGTGTGTGTGTGTGTGTGTGTGTGTGCGTGCCCCGGTATAAATATTTATGGAATAGGAAATTTAGAGTGAATAGCAAATTAGCAGCAGCGAGAGAAGATTGAAAGAAAATTGAACTAGAAATTGAAAATGAAGTTGGATAAAGCCAGAGGAGTAAATGAGAAAACAACTGGAACACTGAGACCATTTTATCATCACCTATTGCAGGGCATTGTGGGGCATTCACACTCAGAGCAAGGGTGAGAGGTTATGGAGTGGTTGAGCGGGGGTGCTCACTCCTACGTCTCACCCACGCCCACAGTTCCCATGGGTGCTATTGGTGCTGACAAACCAGCTTGAATGGCTGCTATTGAGGGGAATCATCTCGGTCCAGCGCTCACCCACAATCTGCCAGGCCCTCCCTGGGTGATGGACGTTGGGTGGTGGCAGGGAGGTGGTGTGAGATCGGGGGGCGTTTGCAAGTGCGTGTCTGGATGGCTTCAGGCCTTATACTGTCATCCCCTCCCTTCTCCCTCCCTTCCGTGTTGCTGATTATTCTGTCTGTCAGTCTCTCCAGCTGCCCTGACACCACCTTGACACTGACACCTTTCTCATTTTGTCTCTGTGCTGTCTGCCGTTGTACTGTTTTGATTATGTGGCTGCGAGCCTTGAACGCTGTCTCGTGCGTCTACAATGTATGAACCATCCCCTCCTAACCTGTGCAGGGTTTGTCAGCTTCAACACAGACTCCCACCGCATTTACACAAAGAGATAGCAGGATTTCAAATCAAGGTCACCAGCACCTTGGAGAATTTAACAGTTTTCAGGCTGCTCAATTCTAGGTCATGAGCACTGTACAGTACATCAGTTAACAGCACATTTTAGTGGCTGGCTAAGCTGCGCATGAGAAGGGGACCAGGTTTAATATCTCTAACAGAGACCGTCAGGCTGCACTCAAAGACCATATTACAACAAAATGAGCTTATTCCACCCAGAAATACTTAGTATTGCCGTCCATACTGAATTTAACCTAAAACAAATGGAATTTCTCTTTCCATTCCTAACGATACCAAAAAAAAAAAAAAAAAATCAAAACAGAAAAATTGGAAATTTAGAAAAAGAGCAAATTAAGGGGCTTGTGCAAATGGAGAAAAAGAAAAAAATGTCTTAGTTCTAATGCAAGCGCTTGTCTTGGCTATGCACACCCTCTCACTAATTCATGAGGGCACAATTCTCTAAAGGGGGGGGGGGGGTTGACGATGCTAAAGTCATTAAAGTCTCTAAGCAAGTGAATGTCAAATCTGGGTCTAATTCAGACTTGTTTTTCTGCCAGAGGATAATGAGTCTTATATACAGCCATCGTGTACCTCTGAACATTAACTAGACGAAGCTTGGCGTGCACATGGCAACCGTGTGGAGAAATGAACATTCAGACTTTGATGACAGACTCACTAAAAAGACTAACCGCAGACACTGCTTTGACATACAGTGCAGTATATCCATGATTGCAGCAATGCTGTTGCCCAAAGACTGCATGACGAAGAGAGGGTGGACTCCTGTGATAATTATTGCTGTACCTGATTCAAACCATCCCTCATACAGTGACTGTAGTCTATTCATACAGTATTATGCATTCCATCCTGATTTTACTGACTCATACACTCTGTAATGTAATGTAAAATGCATGCTGCTCCAGTTGCATTTTAAACACGATCGGTCCAATTCAGTGCAGCTCTCTCAGATGAGCTTTAACCAGATGTTCTGTGTCATTTGTTTCTTTACATACAGTGTGCCATTTCCCCTAATAACACTTCAGGAGAGATTTAGAGGTTTATGCAAAGATCCTCAAAAAAGTAGGCCTTGCATACCGAATGAGAGTCTTGACACAGCGGCATAACTCGTGCATTACGTGCTCTGGGTTCAGATCAAGACGAGCGAGTGTGCTGTATTTGAAAACTAAAGAGCTGCAGGGCATGCTGTTTCATGTTGTTACACACTGTAAGAAAGGAGAAGAGAGAGGGAGAAGGTGTGTGTGAAGTGGGGTGACACATATTACTCTGGCTTTCTGGATCTACAATTACCCAAGGTTGAATTGTACTCACAATATTTCTGGCCCATAAGCCTGATGCTCAGAATCTGTCTGACAGAGGATTGCCTAAAGTATTGTCTACTGTTAGTCTGCATCTAAGGGTATCCTACACATTGTCCTGGTAGTCTGGGGTGCATGCGTCCTGTGGCAGAATCTTTGTTACATCTCTCTCCTCCTAATTTTTTCTGTTGCCCTCATTTCCCAGCAATCTAATAAACACTTAAGAGAGCAAATTCTTCAGAAATCGAGCTGAGGATTAACAGCACAGGACGTCAGAGGATTTCAAATCAAACGCTACAATCCCCCACCTGACACATATGCCGTGCACCAGGACCATGGAGAGACCAATTACTGTTAGCCCTGCTCCACACTGTTTCAGGGCTTGTCTCTCTGATCACAGTATTGCATCCTCCTCCTTGCCACACTAGAATGGGGACAGTGAAGGGACAGATGGCAACAGATGGAGAGTCAGAAGTGCCCCTCCAGATATAAGGACTTGGCAACAAGAAACTTTTTGTTGGGGATTCGGGCATCAAGGCAGCTTAACCTTTGAACCTTTCTGAGTTTGTATCTCTGTCTGCCTGTCTCTTTCTGTGAACGTCCCTGTCCGCCAGTAGGACACACACGCCATCCATTTCACAATGAACAGAGTCTGCATTGATGCTTACTGAGCCATACTTTCACCTACATACTCTGTGCAATATTAACAATTACTTTATGCGTCTCTGCACAGGACATTTGACATCCCTAAAATGAAAACGATAGGTATGTCTTTTCAGCGCATTGGGGGGGCTGATGACTTTAAGCAGTAGTAAAGAGAATGGGCATCTGAGGAAGGCAAATCTGTCCCTGCCATCTGCCTCCCTCATGTGCACAAAATACTTTTCATAAGCCTCAGCAAACACACAGATACACATTTACAAACATTAAAAGCAGCACGTGTTCCCTTGTCCAACCCACATTAATGTCAAAATTACTCGACCCAACTTTGGCACTAAACACAAGATTAAGGTTTTGGTTAAATGACTGATCGTTAAAGCAGTTAGAGAGTCAATGCGGTGGACAGACCATTAACTCACTGCAGAGTTACATGCAGGTATTGATGTGTGCTGGTGATGGGGGAGATCATTCTTTGTGTAGGGGCCGCACTGTGTTATTATCACACTGATGGTGAAACAGTGGGATAAGCATACCAACAAATGATTTGGTCAAATAAAGGAAACAGTGTTTGAACAGGGCAAAATGGTTAGTATTTGTACTGTCTCTTACAGCCTTTCCAATGTCACACATTCAGTACGAGAGGTGACTGGTGATTTAATCTGCTGTTTGCCTCCCTCTGTCTCTTTATGTCTGTTTACTGTATCTCTCTGTCCTTCTGCACCCCCTCTCTCAATGTCTTGCTGTCCTCCATTCCTTGTCTCTCTTTTTGAAATGAATATTTTTTTTTGTGCACAGATTATAGTGGGAGTGCAACAGTTGCTATGGAGATGAAGTAAAGTCACGCATGTAAAGCAAAGCTGTCGATGGGTATTGGGGAGCTTTGGTTTTACAATGGGAGTCAGAGTTTGCTGCAGTGAGATTTGATATTTTCAAATAGTTTTGAAAGGACATGACAACTGGAATAGCTATGACATCCATAAAACAAAGAACAGGGTAGTGTGTTCAGTATGTATATGTTTATATCCATGTCTTTTTCTTAGTATGTTAGCTGCCTTATCATGTGGTGGATGAAGGGATGATATCAATTTTGTCTTTTTACATTCACTCTACAAATCCTGTAGAGGCCACTGTAATTATTACAGGAGCAAAGGAGTAAGTCAGGTGATGTTATATAGCGACAAAACATTGGGCTTTAACAGCGGGAGACCCCTGTTCATTTCCTGCTTCCAACCGATGGTCAGCGTTGTTCCTTTTAACCATGACCTTGATTGTTCTCTAACCTTAACCATGTATTTATTAGTGTAACCATGACAACAAACAGCCTCTAAGCCTCTCTAATAAAAGTAGTTATCATAACCCAGCCCATGATCCTTCCCTAAACTCAAAAGTTTTCAATAGAATTGACTTACAGAGCGATGCGGGCTGTTACCGTGGCTCGTCTAGCTGTTGATGATTAGCAATTACCTCTAAACCATAACATTAGGTTTGTTGTTTGTTAAATGACAACATGGGATTTTTAAATTTCTACACCCATTAAAGGAATATGATGACATTTTGCGAAATATGCTCATTCACTTTTTTTGCTAGAGCCACGAGACCCACTAGCTGAGTTCCAGCATAAAACCACAACTTTTGATTTTTACACTTCAGTTTTTAATGAATAAAACAAACAAAATATAAATGTGTTAATAATAGTGAGCTTTAGATGTGGGAGCTTTTGATGCAGCCAGGCTAGCTGTATTCTCCTATTCTCCTGGCTCTCACAGTTAGCGTGTCAGCAGTACAAATCTACTCAACCCACAGCCAAAAAAGTAAACAACCATATTTGTTAAAATCAAACTACTTATTTAAATACAGAAAATGTGACATGTTGGTGTGACATGTTGTGTGAATGGTGCTGGGCTGAGTAACCATAATGAGAAAATAATGTTACAAGTTTCCCTGACACTGGCTAAAAACTACAATGTGCATGGACATGAGAGTTACTGACAGGGTAGAAAAGCCATTATTATAAAGCCAAGTATTAAGAGGCAGATTTACACATAGTTGGTTATGGTCTTTTCATGGGATTTGTTGACAAGAAGAAAATTATAAAAATAACAGCATCCTTATCCTTTAAATCACATCAGTTTCTTCTGCTGCTTCCCACCCATATGAATATAAATAGAACTTTGTCTTAATATATGTCATCAGCCTGATCCTCAATGGTGTCCTTCATCTTGGCCTCAGCCTGCTCGCAACCACCACAAGCTGTGCTGCCGGACAGCCTGCATGCATTTATGTTGCCCCATTTCCATTTATATGGATCTAAATAGCATCTTTGCTGATTGTGACAATGGTCCCTGCAGCACATGTGATTAACATGGTAAAGTCAGGGGCTGATAGCCTCTGCTGATAGCTCCCTTCGATGAGCCGCATGGCCACGTGTGTAATAGCCCCCTCGCTCTGCTTTTCCCCCCTCCACTTAACTCAAATCGATGGGCCCTCCTCCAGCCCGGCCATTTATCTGAGCAAGCCGACAGAGCCAGAGAAGCAGTCACAGAGGACCTGGCCCCGCGGCCTCGTAACAGCCAGCCAGCAGAAGCCAGATTTACTGGACTAGCCGGAGTGGCTTTATTCATGGATGGAGAAATGAGGGGAAAAAAGGGATGAGGAGAGGGAGGGCAAACGAAAAAGCATCCTCTTCTTAAACACTTTCTTCCCTCTCTCTATGATTTTCACTCTTTCTGCCTCTCTATCTCCTCTTCTTTCCTCCTCTCAGCCAATTCAATCCCATTTCAATCTCCCAGCTAACGTTCGGAGAATGCCTCGTCCTATTACATCACTTATGCTGTTCATCAAAGCGACAGGGTGTGAATTACCATGTCCATGACACCTAAATCATGGCACTACCAAACCCTGGGGCTCCACGGAATAGCTGTTACTACATCTGGATCCCTGGGATGAGACGGGGAGCTTCTCGGTGGACATGCCTGAGTGAAGCATCTCTCTGTGTAGTCCAGCATTATTTATCTGCATCCAAACATGGTTTAAAGTTATGCTCACTGCCTGCCAAACACAAGAAAGCTGCCATTTCCCCATTTTGTCTCCCTTTTCTTCATGTTTCTTGTTGTCTTTGGAGTACTTTTCCTACAACATTACATAAATAGACTATCAGGCTTTTGTCTCAGTTCACCAAATCATACATGCCACATGAGCCTAATATTTTACATACATCTACACAGAAGAATTACTGTTGCAAAGAGATTTAGTAGGTAGAACATCATGTACCTTTGATCCTCCTGGACTCCTTTCGCTGGCTGGTTTTGACACCCGGCTGGAGCTCGGCCTCTGCTGACATCCTCCACTGCTGAGTCCCTTGTCCTGCTTACAGCAGATCCACCATGGGTTAGCAGCACACGAGCTAATCCTCCCAACTCCCAGTGTCCAATTCCCCCAGTCCCGTCTTCTCTCACAGTCGCTCTGTCGTGGAGAGAATCTCCTTCAAATCCATGGTGAGACGTCTGGTACTCCTCAATAAATGAAGATCCAGCATTGATAATTACACTCCTTCACAGTTGGCCCATGGTGTCTGAGTATTGCTTAACAACACATGAAAGGATGACTGAATTATGAGCTGGGTGATCCTCTCGAGAGCAGCTTCAGATCAGATTTGACATCTTCTGGAGTGTACCTGAGTTCTCTCTGTGAAGGTCAAGTATCACATGGTCCAGTGTTGCTCTTTTCCGAGGGTCCACCTATTACTCAGGTGTAATTCCCCCCAAGGGAGCCTATACATTGACTGGATCAAATATTGTTCTTCAGAGTAGGTCAGGAGTGGATATTATTCTTTGGTAGAGTACTTCAGAAGCAGTCCAACAGCCCATCACAGTCACTTGCTCCGAGCACTGCAAGGCGAGGAGACAGGGATGACAGTTAATGTTAACCTTTAGGTGGTTAAAAATTAAAATGGCAAACACATCCCCTCTTGATCACTCATTACAACATTAATTTAACATACAAAATGGCAGGCACCAATTTAACAAATCAACAAAGACGCTATTATCTCTTCTGGTTCATCAATCCTTAATGAGAGAGCAGAAAATGCCTGCTGTGCAGTGCCCACCCTTGAAGGAGACCTGTGGCGAAATATTTGATGCTCTTGTTTTATGTACTGCTTGTGAGTAAACATAGAACATTAAAGCATGACCAACGCTTCTGTGCATGCAAAGCAAATTTTCAGAAGATGGACTGTTGATGCCCCCAGCTCAGGCCAACAGCACGAGAGGAGGGGAAGTAGCAGAGAGCAATGAATGACAGGCTGTTTCAAAGCAAACTGTGGTGGGAATCCTGGCACAGCCGTCTATAAACTAGAACCCCCCACATTGTGATTTAATGCCCTTGAATCATCTACTGCTAACACGGGGGCCATGCCAAGCTGGCACAGTGGCTGGCACTGCTTCTGTTGGCATGGTGACGGGCCATTGTTGGAGAAAGAGGCCTTCAACCTACCCTGGCCTGAAAAGAGCTGCCGCACATCAAGCACCGGGCACGCATTATCCTGTGTGACATTGTATGACATTGTGAGTGTCTGTAATGAGACTGATTAAGAATATCTAAAAAGAAAAAAATCTTCATAGATGTCACTTATTAAAAAGTTAGTTCACCCAAATTACATAATAAATATATAAATAAAACAAACAAGCGAACAAAAAACTTTTGTTTCCAGGTTGAGATGTCACTCTCTGAAAGTGTGACTGACTGCAAAACAAATTTTCAGTTTGCATCATTCATCTGCAGAAAACATTAGCTACCTAACAACGTACACACCACCGGAGTGTGCAGAGGACTTGTTAGCGTGACAGTTTGCCTTTGTCTGATCTCAGACCTCACCAGAAACTCCTGTTCTTCTCCTGTTAGTTTCTTCCAGTTTCTTCCTCTCTAGTACACGCATGAAATATTGGCTTGAGTTTGAACATTTTAACAGCTCACACAGAAGCATCTTCACCTCAGTTCATGTCACCCGGGATGATTTTGTGTACACTCGCATCTTTCTATCCACTTTAAATACTGCACAGTCTCTCAAATTCACTTCACATTCAGTCTCAATATACCTTCAAACTTCTGCCTCCTCCTCAACACAACAGAGGTAAATTAAAAATCGTTTGTTGTACTCATATAAATAAAATATGAAATTCAATTTTAAAAAAATCAACAATTATTTATTTGCAGAACAAGTGTCCATGTCAGTCTGGATAATCTTTCTTGTGGACATTTTCCATTTAAATTATTTTCCACAGCAGGTTCTGTGGATTATCCACAAAGAGGTTACTACTTAAATTTTCAAATTACATTTTCAATGTGATACGAAATTCCATTCACCTGCAATGTACTGATGTGGCAGCAGAAAGACATGTATCTCAAAACCTGGACACATAAACTCTAATCTCTCTGCAGGGTTTGTGGCCTCATGTGTTATCTCAGTTCTACATAAGTCTGTGGTTCGGTCTCATAACATTACCTACACAAACCTTTGGGTACAAAAATCAAATGTTATTTTTTACTAGTTTGAGGTAATGCAGAGAACGGAACAACGCTTGCCTGTTCTGAAAGCAATGTTAAAATACAAATTACACATATTGTGTCGGCCACTGCCGTGGGATCTCAGAGTGACTTACAAAGTGCTGAGGTCACAAATGGAGCTACGCGGCTCGATATCACTGGAGGGAAGTGAGAAAATATGTTGTTGTTGGTTTTTTTTGTGTAATGTGGGTGAAACAACCCTTTCAGACATACTTTTTCAGCATGCATAAAATAAATGGATCTAAAAAAAAAGGTCTCCCTACAGCTATATCTGCCTCCTCTTCCTCCAGCAGACAAGTCCTTCAGCCCTCCTATTACTCCAAAATGAACTGTGATGTTAAGACACAAAGACACATTTCATCTCCTTGAACAACAGGTCAGTGCGGTTACCTCATCACCAGTGGTTCTCCTTGTGCATGGTTGTCTAGACCATGTGTCACCCTTCATGTGTGCTTATGAGGCAGATAATGACACCCAGGTCCGAGGGAAAGGGGCAATCTCCCCACAAGTACATCTCAGACACAGCCCTGAAGTGTCAGCGATGGTAGAGGTATTTTCCATGTCACAAAGAACCTTATCAGAATGTAATTTTCATTACCAACGAGGGAGATATGCCTCATTGTATTAGACGGAAGAGCGATTTAATGTGATGTACGGCTGCTTTTCAAAACCAATGCTATCTAGGTCACCCAGACTCCCCAATCTGCTCCGTGTTTTAACAGCTCCCAGTGTCTCTTATGATTTGGGTCAGAGTTAAAGAGCATCACTCGTTTCTCTAGCTACTCTCAACTATTAGAGGATGTCGGAAGCCCTTGACAAAAGCCACTTTTTATTTCTTAATTTGTTCATTTTAGTAGTACCTCTCTCTAGTGCAAAGGAAAACTTTCTTGAGGAAAATCAATTTAATTTCTGCTTGCATTTCTTTATTTCCTCCATCAACCTGCCACTCTCTTTGTCTCTGTCTGGCTTAGTTTCACAAATCATCTCTGGAGATGTTTGTTTCCTGCTTGTGTCAGAGCCTATACCCTCTAACTGGATTACTGCGCAAAAACAGGCATGCTGTGAGAAAACAGCATGAGAAAACCTGATGTATGGCAGCTCTCTCTTCCTTAACATTAAGCACATCAATCATGCAAGCCATTGATTTTTCAGGAGAGGAGTTTGAGTGTATACAAGGTGAACTAGACCCCCCATGCAACATGCAGGTACATATATCTTGTCACAGAGCTCCAGTGTATTGGGATGAGATGTGATCTGAACCTTTCTCATGAAGGGAAACCTTTCTTTCTATGTTGTTTGGATCAGTTTGTCATTAAGCTGACTATGACTTTTAGTGAGCTGAAGAATAGGTCAATCAAAACACTTTACCAGTCACATTATGAATTGTCATCACAATCAAAAAATAACATGTACCGTGTTGTTACTGCTTTCACTTCTTTACAATTATACAGTTAATGCATATATAAGACAATAAGGAATTAGCTTGATCATTTATTTGCAGTAAAATAAAAACTATAATTTAGATCTTTGAATTATGTTTCAGAGAGACAAAAGGTTGAAATTCCCAACAATTATATTGACTTCAAGCTAATATAATGGGGGAAAAAAAAGATTGATTAAGTGTGATCACATTTTCCATCATGTTTACCATCTCAGAGATATAATGGCCAATCACTGAACACGCATTTAAATCAGATCATTCTTGAGATTCTTTTAAGCTCCAGAATTCCAGTAAATAACATTTCCTCCTGAGACTGGTGTTTAATAGACTGCACAATCAACCTCATATTGTGAGACAAGCCTGCATCCTGCCACCAATGAGTAACAAAGGTTGAACAGTCATCTATCACTGGATATGGCCAATTACACCTCCATTCAGACTCGTCCCGATGGAAGGCGCAGTCTGTATTCTCCGGCTTGCATGTGACTGCTAAGGACCAGGGAGGCCCCGACGATCTACGTCTCTTCCCAGGCCAAGGCTGGCATGGCCCAGGGCTGGTGGAACGTTTGTTCAACAGACTGGCTTTGGCACCTCGCGCTGGTCATCTTTGTTACAAAATTCCCCCCAGCTTATGGAGTGGGACACAACTGTCACAACCTGACCTAGCAAAGCTCCTCTAAATAGCCCTGCTGTGTTACCTTGTGTCACCTATGGCAGTGAGGGCCGACCAACTCCTGCTATATCCTTTCTATACCTAAAGCCTTTAATCTGTGTTGTTCTGAAATGTTCTAGTTTTCCAGGGTTGGACTTTTTATTCTATTTCTCCATCTGCTCTTATCACAGCCTCACAATCAACAATAGGGTCGTCTCGTGGTTTTACAAGAGGCTGATAGCCCTTGAATCTAAGATAAGGTTAATTTGCTTTTCTTGGACTAATTAGATTCCTGACTAGCAAGTGGTTGACTGGCATGTGGGTCTTTGGGGTAATGCTGCAATCTATTAACACTTCTGACCATATGATTCAGTGGGTTAATCATGTACATGTTCAAGTACAGCTGAGGTTGATGAGAATGTCATTAGCTTTGCACAGATTTAGCAATGAAGCTAAGAATTAGACAAATTGAAAATTTGACCTGAAGGTGCGAGATGAACAGTTAAGCGATCACCAAAGTGATTACAATTCACCCTAAGGGGAATATGAATTTCTGTGCCAAATTTCATGGCAATCCATCTAATTACTTTTGAGATATTTCAGGAAAAACCACAAAAGTGAGCGCCATAGTGCGACTAAATGAAGTCTGGAGATCACCAGTAGAAGTTGTAGAGACCAGTCGGATCAGCAGGATTCATCCTTTGTTGAACAAGCATGTCAATTCAAAATTTCACGGCAATCTATTTAATGACTGTTGAGATATTTCAGTCTGGACCAAAGTGGTGGACTGACCAAGATTGCCACAGACTGGCATGCTATCTGTAGCGCTACACCGCTAGAGTGGCTAAAAACCAAAGGATTTCAGGAGAATTAAAGCTAAAGAGGACGCCCTGATGACAGTCACTGATGCAACCGAGCAAATTACCATGCTTTCTTTTAGTGCAAATGTGAATAACATTAACGTAAAACAGAAGCAGAAAAATGGGGACAACTACACTATATTAACACAGTGCTATAAACTAAACCATTCCTTTTGATTTCTGCAAGGATTTATCTGAGGCAGAACTGGAATATGGTAGCCAAAGAAGAGAAGAACCTCTCCTTTCTTCTCCTCTTTTCCTCTGCCTTCCTGGCCTTCCAGGGGGAACTGATAGCCTCTGAGCTCAGGCTGTTCAGCCACAGCCCATTAGTTCACCTCATTCTGACAAGATGGAGGGCCTCTGACGATGGAACAGTCAAGTGTGCAAGCGGGGAGGAGGGAAGGAGAAAATACATACAAAAAAAAATTCAGTTTGGGCTTTTGAAGCGCTCTCATTTACTTTCCGAGGGAAAGAGAGGCCTCATTGCTTCAGGTTCAGCAGCTACAGCTGGTAAACTAAATAAGCGTTGCCACACAGTTGCTTTGCTGTGCAGATTTATGTCAGTAAAGGCCTCGGAGCTGTGCACTCAGCTAGGCGTGGCTCCAGCATGGCCAGGCATGGCAAGTAAGAGGGCAGTGAGGAGCTACCCTCTGAAGTGCTGCTACATTATCTTTTTTACCAGCTCAGCTGCAGGATAACTAGGCCCAATTTAGATGGAAAAAGAGAAAGAAGAGGATGGTTGGGGGGGCTTGGGTGTTTGTGTGTGTGTGTGAGTGGAGGGTCTCTTCAAGTCTGAGATACATGACAAATACAGTCGCGTTCGCACAGCAGAGGTCTCAAGATGCAAATATTAATGGGTTTATTTTGAAAGTTCGCATTTCTTAGACTGCTTCTGCATCTCTGACAGACATATTCAGGCTAATAAAGTGTCACTAGCTCCCTATGGTGGCAGTAAACAATAGGATGAAAACAAGATAGGCTACATTTCCTCTTTTATTCATCTAATTCCACCCACCACAAATAGCGGGTCCGCAAACCAGCGCGAGACTCCTGGACCCCTCTCAGAACAGCTAATTGGTGGATCTGCGTCTCCAAAACACCTCCTCTGATGTTACTCTGTGGCTTCCCTTATGAGTCTTTAATCCACTGTTGATTTGGTTTGTAGTTGTGCTGTGTCTCAGTGTCTGAACAGTGTGTTAAAACAGGCTATTTACCATGTTCGGTGGGAGAGAGAACTGGGCAGGCTCCAGAAGGCCTGGACAAACACCATGTTACCTCACAGCCAATCTTTTCTTCCCTCTGTCTTTTTTTCCTCTCTTTTTGGTTTCCTCAGTATTTATGATTTTTAATCTCTCCAGCCTAACTCTTTCAAATCATTCTCCATTTCTCTATCATCTTTTCTTTTCTCTCCCTCCCTCCCTCCCATCCCTGTTCTCCCATGCCCTCTTTTTTCTTTGTCTCCCTCTCTTCCAACATAATGCCTATTTGTGAAAAGAGGTTGAAGCATGTTTTATTTTGCTGCCACCCCCACCCCTGCCTTCTTTTGTGAGTTACAAAAGAACAGCGGATACCTTGGTTTGGTCATTATTTCATGCAGAGAGTAATTAATGAGACAATTAGTTTTTTTTCCCTCCCTTTGTGTTCTCTTTGAACTAAATAAATAGCCAAAAGGTGTCCTCTTTAATTGCACATGGGTCATGGATATAATTAAGATACACAAGCAGCGTCTATATGAAACTTGACTGTGAATAACTGTTTCACAGATTGTTGCTGTCTTAAAAGACGCAAATTTGATTCAGCAGCATTGTGGACTGGCAACATGACTATCAAACACAACAAAGATCCAGTGTATCTGAGATAAAAGTTGCCGTGATCAAAACCACTGAGCACCAAAACATTATCTGCAGTCTGCGAGACAGCATTAAAGAAGCTGAAGGGAAGCACCTAACAGGCATCTCAAAACAGGAACCTCTTTGCTTTTCTTCTGTTACACTGTCTTATCGATGTTGCCATGACGTGACACACCACACGCACACATCGTTGACGAGTAGTTTCACTTAATGAAAATGAAAAAGCAGTGTGACATATTTTGGACTAATAACAGTCAAACTTTACTTTTTAGTTCCTCATCATTGTTGTCATGTTAAGCTGACTAAGGGACTGTGTGAAAATTATTGGGAGAGAGGGGGTCAAAAAGGAGGGGGTGTTTTTTTGCTGGTGAAGGGGACGGGTTTTGCATTTTTTTTTCACACCCTTGATTTATATTTTGGTTCTGCGGTTAGGATGGCATTGCTCTTTTAAAGAATTAACCTTAATAATTTTCATAAGATCGATCTTGTGAGAAAGTGATTATCCTCTTCTTTGTCCATTTATTTATCAAGGTTATTATTCAAGTTTATTCAGATTTTGCTATTCCCTATCTATAAAACTTCTTTTCTTCCAATATGAAAGTTTCATTTCATACTGTAGCTTCTCACAGAAAGATGCCTGAGAGAAAATATAGGAAGACTCTGACATTATACATACAGAGTGTTAGCATGTCAAATACTTTCTGCTGTGATAACTCAGATGGGTTATTTGGTTTGCTTTCACAGCTCTACAAGTTTCTTGCAGGCAGCTGCAGGAGCTCTTCAAAGCACTGAAAGAGCTAGTTTAGAAAAAATTACACTACAACTCTTGTTAACATCCCAATTAGTGGCATTTTGCAGCGATCTGATTTTGTTTTTGCAGCTGTAGTGTAGATATCATCATTTCCACAAAAAACTTTTAACTATTCCATCTTTTCTCTTGAGGGCACCTTTGTTGTAGCTCCACTTCTCCCACTGTGAAGTAACAAGCATCCTGTAAAACTGGAGTTTAAAAGGAGCTCACACAACCCCCCCCCCCCCCCCCACACACACACACATACTCACACACAAACCGTCTATTCCCTGACTACAATACGGTATGTGCGGTTGTAATTAGTGAATCTCCCACCACACCTCAACGTCTCTCATTAATCTCACATGAGTGATTAGGCTGCTGCGACGTATGGAACCACGGGAGGTGTGAAACTGGGTGTGAAACTGTTGTCATCTCATATGTTATCGCACTCTGGAGACTGGGAGGATTAAACCATGGCAGGCACAGCCCATTGGCAGCTAATCATGCCACTAATGATAAGTGAAATATTCAACTGCCTCTCATTACAATGGCATCGCAAGGTCAAGATCTCACACTGATCGCGAACGCGAACACAAGCAGTGCCAATGTTGTCTCTCTGAGGAGCTGCCTCTTCGGTTGTTCGCGTTGTTTTGTATAAACCCAAAGCGGAGGCCGGATACGAGCCGGAGTGAAGCCTTCTGAATATGACACTTGATGGCTGATTAGAGCAAAACATCAGGGTTGTCTCCAACTGTGGTGCTCTGATGAGAAGTGATCTAAAGGGTCTCATCAGAAGACGTCATGCTGACCGCCGGTGCCGCGCCAGATGCTTGTTTCTCAGTGCAACTCCACATCAGAAATATAGAATCTGTTACCTGCAGGCTCGTTTTAATTAAAAAAGGCACAATGTTCCAAATTAGAACAACTGCAATTACACAGCCGGGACAGACGTTTAGGAAGATCAAATCAAAATCAAATGTCATCAGCAATTAAGAGTGAAATACTCATCCTACATTTTACTCACATGCCAGATTCTGTAGCTCACTTGATAGTCATCAAGATAAATATAGGTTTCCCTCACCATTTTTCTAATGACATGAATAAATGAGGGATAATAATGATGCATTAACAAACCAAATTCAGAAATACGTGGTTTGCTCAGTGGAGGTCAATCTAAGGGTCAGCTCCCTGTAGAGGTGCTTATCTCTCAGGGACAAGGCTGGGCCCCGTCTGTAGACGACCTGGGGGCTCCAGGTTCACTCTTTGGCAATTTAAACTGAAATAATAAAGCTGTTAAAGTGACACCTGTATCATTACCTAATCTCAGGGCCCCATTTTACATAGGAGTTAGAATCTAGTCTTAATGTAGGATTATTTCAGTTAGATCATTTCAGTTAGTTGCAACAGACAGACCAATGAAATGTGTTTCCACTGACTATTTCACAGACAGTGTTTATTAAAACATTATGCTGATCAAAAATGTAACTCAGGTGTCATTATGCTTCTCTGAAATGTATTTGCCTTTTCCAAATAGCAGTGCATAAATGTAGTTTTTAGGAGACAGGATGAGGGTGAGATGACTTGAAGTTCTAGTACTAAAAGTGAATTAACAGGTTTAATCTAACTCATCAAACACTTAGTAATCAGTTACAAGTTTTCAGTTTTTGTTGAAAATGTTTTAGGGTGTAGCTTGCAGTGTTGTTGCACTGTATTGTGTTACTCTAACTGTGGGTTCTTTTACATCAGGGAGGCCTGACTGAAGGTAATTATTAGAAACACAGCAAACTACAGCCTCTAAAATAACCATGAAGTTAAATCGACACCTCTTTTAAGCAGTTTCATTAAGCAGAGTTTTTGGTTTCGTGGGAGTGAACAAACTTTTGCTGTCATTTAACATTTGATTACTCAAAACGGTAGGTGATTGAAACAGGGGGAATGTGCTGTGCTCAAGAAAAAACTTGAATCAGGGGAAATGAAATCACATGAGAATTGAGTCTGATAACTCCTCCAGGCTGAACTAAACATCTCAATTACCTCCAGGGGGTTGAAAAAGCACTGCAGTAAGGAGATGTGGCAGATACAATATTTAAACTGACTGTCAGTGGAGGAAAAGCCCTGCTAAGCTTATATTTGATTACATATTTTATAGAACACAAACACAAATGCACGCACAAATGCATCTCAGCTACTGTAGTGCCTGCTGCTGCCAGCATGCCACACTATTATAATCATCAGCCACATATGGAGCTGCTGTCCTGCCTGTCGAAGGACCTCACCGCTCAGAGGTGATGAATGCTCTGCTGCTTATGGAGCCTCCTGTAGAGCATCTGTGAGAGCAGATGAATGGGGAGGAGAGGCTGATAAATTGGGTCACACGAACGTAGCGTTTCTGGGTAATGCGGTGAAAATGCTGGAGGAGTGCAGTTGGGTGGCTGCACGTGCCTACAACTGGGGCAGAGCTGCTCTGACCTGACTTGTTTTCCTTTCTCCGGCTCCTAAAGTTAAGCTTTTAAATCGCAAAAACAGGCTTTGATTCTACATTTTTTGAAGGTGATCTCTCAAAACAAGTTTGTTTGAAGCCTTAGATCAATAAGATTTTTATATATAAATACAATTTGCTTTATGAATTTGTCCTTTTTGCCTTAATAAAAACTTAATGATAAGTATACTGACATTTAATTATATCGTATATTGACATCTGACTTGTCATTAGCTTGGCATGGTGTCTGCTGCTGATACAAGATTCCTTGTTCACTGTTATTAAATTATAAAGACCACAGACCAAAACCTTTAAATAGGATTTGCGATGACCACATAAGCTAACCCATCATATACTGTAAAACTGCACTTGACTTTTTAGCTTGTGGCTCTTAGTAGCTGACCAAAGCTAGCAAGTGATATCAAGGGTCAGAGATGTGGTGGTTGAGGTGTAATTTATTAATTTCTTTTTCATCCTCCAAGACTTGATTTAATAGCAGAGCAGAGGGATGTGTGGAGGGAAGCCAACTCTCCTCTGTAGCTCTTTATAGGTCCGTGCACAGACACTTTTTCTGTGATTTCAATCAAATATCTAAAAGCCCACATATTCAGTTTCTGTTTCACTTAAAAAATAAGCGAGATAAAGACAACATAACTGCTGTGTCCTTTAAAGGTGTCTGAGCTGAAAAAATTGAATGTCAATGTAACATACAACCCACTGGCAGCTTTGATGTCAAATTAGAAGTACTGACCTTCAAAAACTGAAGTGTCAGTCATTAATACATATATATTATATGCCAGCTGATGAGAATGGACAGCAATGTATGGGAAGCATGTGCAGACATCACATCAAATCACATCACATAACTGGAGTTTGGTGTGTTCATTGCCCTTGTTCGCTTTAGGAGTGTTCACTGCTCAAATCTAATTTCATTAATTTTAGGTTGTGGAATAGCGAGATGGGCTGGTGGGGGCACAGAGGATGGGGTGATAGGGGTCCTTTACCTTGGCACAGATAAGAAGACAAACTAGATTTGAGGGCGGATAGATCTTGTCGGCAGCACACGCCGCCTCTTGGCAAGCGAAGTGAAGTCGATATTGAGCGGGGCCTTTCTTACCTCCTGAGATTTACAGTATCTGGAGCTCCACAGCCTCATACTTCAGTAGATGGATGAGTATTTCATACGGTGCCAACTGGCGCAACATGAGTTGAGCTGAAGGTCATTGTGACTCATTTCCAGCTCAGAAGCTGGGTGGCTGGACACAGAGCTGCTAAATCTCTACTACCGACTTGTTTTAACAGTACAAAGAGGACGGCTCTGTGAAAAGGAGCAGACTGTAGCACTGTGCTGGTACTGTACGGCACTGATGCAACACACATGTACAGACTGTACAGTGCCAAAGACAGTTGAGAGTACAGTAGTAGGGAGTGGGTACAGATTGCCATGGAACCTCGAGGCATATGGCAGGGCGCCCCATGCCTCCCAGCTAATTGAGTCCTAATGAATCATTGGTTTGGCATGCTACATGTCCCTTGTGATGGCTGGTGTCATTGATGCATTGAAGATGCCCACTCCTCTGGAAGTGAAGTGGGCAGTGACGGCTGCTCAGACTGAATATGGGGAGGCAGGCTGACACTGCTGGCTTCACACTGAACACTTCACTCACTCACCAGATGTTACAGGCCAAGGCACAAGGATTACTAGCCACCAAGCTCCACACAATGGAAATAATTGTGTGATGGGCTGGCAATTCACTGCCCCATTTGATTCCAGTAACACACTCCATAGTGGTGAGGTCACTGGCTCATTGTCACTTCAACAGGGTCAGTGTGGGAAAACACTCAAAGTCAGGGATGCTTGACTGGTGTTTCTGCAGAATTTATACATATATCTACAATTAACTAAATTACATATGAATTGATGGAAGCATTAAATAAGCCTTGGCTGCCATTAGCAACAATTACTGACCCAATTGTTCTACATTTCAGATAACTGACACTTTTCTCATTGTTTTCTCTCATTTCAACATGTAATTAAATATTGCTCACCTAACTGCACTTTGATGAGGCTTGACACTTCTGTAAACAGAATGGTGCTGTTTTAGTTGCATAATGTCTAAATGGATATTAGACAGAATTTAATGAATTCATATGTAACAAGATATGAACGGAGATAGAGTTGCAATTTACGGCCTCATTATGAAGCGAAAAAAAACTTCAATGTGAAAGATAATATCCTCTATTATGTGGGGGCTGCACTCTGTTTTAAAAATGTGGGCCTCTTTCCAATTTTATTACTGAAATAGGTCCAGCCAAAATACATTTGAGAGGACATGTTCATTTAAGCATTTTCCAATTTCATTTCAACATTTTGCACAAATGTCGTCCATTCCAGTGAGAGGCTGACTAATAAGCCTTATCTGAGGTTCATCTAAGCTAAATATTGTTTCTGTGCAGGATGTTTTTTACGGGATGATGTTAAAACAAGAGCTCACCAGGGGAAGTATGCTTATTCACTTTCTTGCTAAGAGTTAAATGAGAGGATCGATACCAAAGTCATAATGTTTCCCTAAATAAGAAGCTGGAGTCAGCAGCTGGTTAGCTTAGCTTAGCATAAAGACTGGAAATGGGGGAAACATAAGGACTGGAAAGGGGCATGGAGCTGTCCAAAGATTTTAAACAAAAACAAAAAAACAATCTACCTATCAGCACTTCTAAAGCTCTCTATGGACTACTTTAAATCCTGTTTGTTAAATCTGTACAAAGAAAAAACAACAAAAAAAAAACAAAAAAAAAAAAAAACAACAACCTGGGACCATCTGCAGCAAGACAACCAGCAAAGACATCCAGAAGTCATTGCAAAGAAATAGCCTGGCACAGCCTGTAAGCCAGTAAAACAGCAAATTGTTGTTTTTACACTTTGGTTTTTGTAAAGATCTTCTCATCTAACACTTTGCAAGAAAGCAAGTGCATTTCCCAACACGTCAAACAATTCCTTTAAACTTCCCATGGGGGCAGATCTGAGTTACTTTTCTCTAGCTACTGTCATGGCTTGTAGTTTGAGTCTTTGCTGCTGACGCATTTAGTTGCCACAACCTTCCCATTGCGCTCTCAACTTCAGATGCACCTGTCATGTTGATTACACCTTCAGTGGAGTATGTGATTCATTCAGCATCTTACAATGCACCGCTATCTGAACAATCTCCCCCTTTTGTTCAACTGAGGCAACCAAGACCTCACCTCTGACCTGCCTCTTCCGGGGGCCACATCTTCATTAATGAATGGACTGGATGTGATAAGGCCACCAGCAAAATTTGAACTCAGACACCATCTTGCAAGCTCATTAAAACTACTTTTATAAAAGATTTAGGCCACTCCAGCAATTGTGTGTCTAACGTGGAAATGCTACACTAATGTCAGTGTAACCCCTGTTCGTTAGATGCATTATCTCAGAGCACTGGGGAAATCTTAAGGGAGTTCAAGTTGAGGTAATGCCACTGTGATATGAAGAGAAACAACAAATGTGATAACGCACCAGGCTTTCAGCAAGACAAAAGGCAAGAAGCAACACTACAGCAAATGGGCGATACAACCCCTAGGATTTTAAGGGAGTGCAAAACAACTACTACCCAAAATGTTGTCCCTGCATTGTTGTAATTGTTCTGAGATAACACGAGAAGGAAATATTCAAACAATGTTCAATATTTTATAATAATTGTAAAAGGGGAAAAGGCATTACGGTCTTAATCGGATAGAATATAGGTCCCATATCCACTCACTGCTTTTGCTGTCAGGAGCTAAATTAAGTGTCTTGATTCCACTGGGAGACCTAACAAAGAAACCCTTACTGGAGAAGTTAATGCTCTCTAGTGTTTTGTTCAGCTCCATCTTAAGCCCCACAACTCACACTGGGCTGCAGAGAACTGTCTTGGGATGACAACTGGAAATTGTAGTGTGTGTGTGTGTGTGTAGGTTTGTGTGCATGTGCAACACATGTGTCCTACAATCGAGGCAGTGAGTGCAGCTTAGGATCTGTTGCAGAACATCCTCTGTAAGGAGATTACTAAAGGCAGTTTGGCCGACTGGCAGAAGTCGCCAATGAACTTTGGCACCCATGTCACAGTGCTAACGCTGTCCCACCAAGACACAACATAAACATGACTTGTGATCATTTGAGCCAATGGGATGAAGGTGAGCCACGTTTTTTCACCAGCAGCCTGTTTTAGCTGGTTTTCTACTGTGATTGCCAAGGCCATTCCCCTTGTAGGCCTGCTCTTACATGGGCACTCAAGCAGAAAACACAGGGCATCATGATAGACATATGGTCCAATACTGAACTGTGCATTTGAACTGGTAATATTGGCTCAAATTCAGTTTTACCCAAGGGGGATTTGGGTTTTGAGAGGTTAAAAACCATGGAAAATGCAGTGAAACAAGTCCACTAGTAGCCCATCATGATGATTACTTAAGAAATGGTTCAAGGTTAGCCTTTTGCAAAACATAACTCTTATTTATTTCGACTTTTATTAGGAAAACAAGAACCAAATAGGATAAAATGAATATTTTACAGTGGTGGCTCATATTGGCTTAATTAGGTCATCATGGTCACATGTCGAATCAAAAGCAGTAAGAGACTATGAAAAGTTTCATCCAATAGTAATTCAGGCAAGAAAAAGAGGATCATTGGCCCCTCCAATGCCACCATTTCTAATCAGAAAAATCCAAAGATGAGCGCAACTGCACACAATGACGCAGTTTAGACGCCCCCCCACCCACCCGTGCCCAGACGCTCCCACAGTTAACAGGATTGTTTTATCCCCACAATGACCCATGAACACGAACCAAGACCATCGGACTCGTGCGCAGGCCTATTCACAGGTTCGAGGCAGACTTTGGCTCAGCGCTGCCGGTCAGACCGGTGCCGCTGCGCTGCGCGCTTCCATCCATGCATCCATCCACAGGTACTCAGCCACCAGTGCAGCCCGCCGAGTATTTTCTAACCGATTCTGCACAGAAATCAATACATCTATCAACATATGCGTCATCATTCACTCATTCACTTAGCATCAGAGCGGGTTAACGCGCAGTCGTTTGAAGATGATTTACTGCTGTTGCAGCAGGACACGTCTTCATTTGAATATTTGGGGAGGGAGGGGGCACAGACGTGGTGGGGGGGGGGGGGGGGGGGGGCTTTTAGTCTTTCCTTATGATCGTATCTTTAGAAACCATCTTGTAAGGCAAGATAACTTATACCTGTATGTCATACATCGGAATCATTTCAAAACGAAATGTCCATCCCCAATTTGTGCGCAATTCAATATGGGACAGCAGGTTATTTAACTGGCGACCGGCTCTTCCAAGGACTCCACATTCAAATCCACCAAAGCACCATCGATGATCTCACTCACGGGCTCATTTCTGATCTTATTTGTTTCAATTCATCCCGTATGTGACTGTCTCTGTCTCAGCCGTCCACGGCGGAGTGTTCCGCAACCCATTTTCATTCAGCGGCCAACGCATCCTATCCATAAATCTTGACATGTCGCTGAGCTGCCTTGCATCCTTAAACAGCTCTATAGTTTCACAGTTTAAAAAAAAACAAACACACAAACTCCCGTTAAAAGCGAAGCTCAGAACTGAGATGTCACTCACCTTTTCTCAGCGGTTGCTTTTCTGGAGTGTCCCATTTATGCGTTTTAATCCACATCTGTGTCCCCTTCATTTGAGCGCTCTATTTTCCCCCAGCGAGAGAGAGAGAGAGAGAGAGGGAGAGGGAGAGAGGGAGAGAGCGCGTTTAAGAAAATCCATTTGTTAATTCCATTTGCCGGACACACAAGGTGAAATCACATTGCCTTTGCTTGTTACATGTTCAAAATTCTTCCATAGTTCTAAGATCCCGTAAAGCTTTATCTTCTTCTTCTTCTTCTTCGTCTCTCCAGCGATGAAGTTGCCTGGTTACCCCTGTTTCTCATTCAAGGAGGCTGAAGCGCTGCATACAGCGGCCAATCATAGCAGCAGCCGGAGAGATTAACTATTTCTTGGCTCCACTATTCTAGTTTCAGGCTAAAATGAGGAGAGTGGGCGGGGAAACTGGGCCCCCGGTGACAGAAAAAAAAAAAATTAAAATGCACAGAGAATAATGTAGGGAGAGGGGATCCGTTAGAGGGGGTGGGGGGAGAGGAGGGGAGGGGAGGAAGGGGATTAAACATTTTCGAAAAATAAAGGATTGAGGAGAGGAGGAGGGACCAGTTGCCACTTCTTGCAACAACAAAGATGTACGTGAATGATATTCCAGCCTCGCAGTGCGTTATGCAAACTGCAGTGGAGCAATCTCTCTTCTCCTTCAGTGGACAATCGGTCTTTAAAGAGCACAGATCCGTCTCATTTCAGAAATCCCCAAAAAGCAATCCATCAGGGTAATTGATCGCCCCCCTTTAACCAGCCACCCGTCAAGCCAAAGCCCCCCTCACCTCCTCCTCCCTCTTCTTCCCTCACCCCCTGTCCCACTCTAGTCGCATCGTCATAGGCTGTATTGATTTCAATTTCCCCCTCCAGCTGGGGTGAAAGGTGTAGGGGAGAAAGCCAGCTTCAATCACTCGTACACGGCACGTGGGGGCATAATGACCCCCCACCTTCATGCTGAAGGGGGGGCTACTACATCCAGGTCAAGCCCCACAACACACACACCTATATGACAGCCTTGGCCTCTTTGTGACTGGCTACAGCTTCCACACCCTTGTGCCTTCAGACCGGCCCCCACAGGGTGCCATGCAGAAGTGCTGGTGCATTATGGGGGAGCAGTTGGGGGTCCTGACAGCGTAACAACAAGCAAAGCAAAAGAGTGGTGTTGAAGGGGGGGGGGGGGGGGGGGGGCTTGGCTTGGGGGCATGTGTGGGACCTTGCACAAGACTGTCTGGGCCTCATTCCAGCAGATAACAGTGAGCATGAAATATGTTTTGGTACATTTTATAAGTCAAGCATTTTCTACATTCAGCACAACAGTGGCAAAAAAGATGTCAGTCATATCTGATTCATCATTGGGTGCAAAAGGAGTTCAAATGCCATAAAAAAGTTTTTTTTTTTTTTGTTTTTTTTTGCAGCCTCTGAGTGGGATTGATGTATGACTGGCGTCACTCCATCCCCCAGATTACAAATAAAAACAACAGTGTTGGGGTCCTCCCTCCCCCACTGCCGGACAAGAGCCGTGTGTGTGTGTGTGTGTGTGTGGGTGTAAAGATGTGTATGTAATACTCACACACACACATACACTTAGTGGCTGCATGATTGACATGTAGCTCTTGGCTTGAGCACAGATTAATCCCGCTGCTTTCACAGATGGACTCAGTCCTTTCTCTTTTTGTCTGGTGTTACCAGCAGTGGCAGTGGCATGTTATACATTTACACACACACACACACACACTGTACAGCACCATGTACTTTTGTTCACTGGGGAGGGTGGCTGCTGTGTGGGTTTTAATCCCCTCTGTAACCCACCCTCCCTTTAGCCGGCCACCCCTGCTATTTTGCGCGTGCGCACACACACACACAAATGCACACAGGCATCTACTCTTTGGTCATTAAAAAAACAAAGGAGGTCAGTATCAGCAGTGGAATCAGGCAGCTGGGTCCTGTGAGGCGAGAGTTAATCCTCATTTCAAGGCCCACAAACAAAAAGAAGCCTTGCAGATGAAATGTTTCATAAGTTACACATGAACACATCGCTCATGTGCCACCCTCTTTGTTCGTTTGTCCATCCACCTTCACAATAACAGGGAGCGTTTGTTGTTGTTCGGTCCATCAGCTCTTCGTAGGTAACTGCGGTGTATTATTAGCATGAATCAAGAGGGGAAAGATTCAACTTTTCTCCCCCTCCCCTAATCATATTCCACTTCTGCAAAGGCTTTGATTTCCATGTAGATGGAGCTGTGTTGATAACGAAGGGGAACTGCCCCGGAGAAATGAGGCAGAGCGATAAGATAAGGCGAGCAGATCCCCATCCAGACAAAAAAGACAAAGAGGAGAGTCATCACCCCACATGGTGCTTAATCTCCATTCAATCCAGAGATTAGCGCAGTCAAAATTCGCATCGCTGCAGCCAGGCAAATGATTAGTCATCTCCCAGAGGAGAGATGGTTAACTGGTGGTCCCTCTGCGAAACCTTGGAGAGAAATCTGATCAATAACTTGTTCCTAGTTACAATGACAGACTCTGCTTCAGGATCACAACATAACATGTACGTAAATGGCAGAAAACACGCTTACTGCACACAGACAATGCTGATTTGCCACTGTTTCCCGCTCCTCAACAGGGTCTACAGCTTGCTAAAGACTTGACCTCTGATTTGGCTATTCAGCTGTATTCTTGGCACAAGAAAACAGTCACAGAATGAGCATGTTATCAGGGAGAGAGGACTGTTGGTTCAGCCCACTCCAGGTTCTATGCTAATGGACTGTTTTAATCAAGTCAAATCGTATTGTCGTAGCAGTGTGTGAGTGATTAGTATTCAGAGAGGCATGTCAGGGAGAGGCCTGACATCGATAAATGCCATGTGACCCTTGACCCTGACTGCTCCAACTGCTGAAAAGATCCTCTCCTTTTATCAGTCTCACCCCAGGCCTCTTCATTTCCTGTAGCATGGCAGGTCAAAATGTACTCAGACACCAGGAGGTCTGGAGGCCACACTCCTAAGGGTACAAAGCCAGAGCACCTGTGGTATTGCAGTACACTCTTTATTTTTATTGAGGTAAATTAGTAAGTTGGTTGTCACGGACATGTAGATATGATACAGTGAAAGGCTCTAGAACAGTTACTGAATGGATCTTGTTTTGTTCACTGCATTAAAGCTACACTTGTCAGTATTTTCATATCAACAACAGATCAAATGACTATGTGTAATGTAAAAGGATCACTTGTGATGACAAACCCAGAGAAACTGATCACCAAACCCAGTTTCGCTGAGCTTTACAGAGCATTCTCACTCGCAACAAGACAGTAGGCTGCTCGATCCACTGAAACACCTTGTGCAGAAAAGATGAAACCAAAGAACTCAGACCTGGACTTGAACTATTCTGTGTGAGACCACTTTCTCTAAGTTTCTGGAACAGGGTTAGGGTTAGCTTGGAGGTTGTTGTCATGTTCAGTCAGGGAGACACTGTAGATAATGTGGTCATTGCTGAGGTTCCTCACACCAGAGAGATCTTGCATATGCTGTTTCAAAATACCCTAACAGCGGAAGATGTGTCAAAACTTTTCTTTTAATATCTTTCCTTCTGTAGCGTCTCAATCCATGGTGAGCTTGAATGCGGTGACATATTTGCTGAGTGGATGAAGCTCTAGTTCGTGGTATCCAGCACTCAGATCCATTGTGGAAAACACAGTTGCTCCATTTAACTCATGTATCACATTGTCCATGGTGGGAGTAATGTGGCGTTCCTTCTTCCCTCTTTGGCTGTGTTAGCTTGGCAAATGTCAACACAAATTCTTACTTTGTCACGGTCTTTAGGCTTGGGAGGTGCGTGCAACACTGTGGTGTGGATGATACTGCTGTGACTACTGTAATCAGTCCCAGTGCTTTGGATGTTTTGCTGAGAACATTGAATCCGTCACCTTTAATCACAAAGAATGTGAACATTTTTTTCCGTTCTTTCTCCACACTGCATTTGAAGGCACCATTGACAGGGAAAGGAACACTGGAGCAGTAGGGGTAGATCTTGATTGTGGTGGATCTGAGTTGTGGCATCAGTTTTTCAAAATTTATTTCACTGACACAATTTGCTGCCATTCAGTCTGTGGCACCTCTGGGATCTTGTCAGCATCAAGTACAAAATAATAGCCATCATGACTGCTGGAAGAGTTGTGATCTTTTTTCTCACCTGGTGCAGTCTTTGTTATGTGATGGATTTTCGTAAGGTATTGGTTAACCTTTTTTGTGGTCAGCATTGTCTTCCAAAATGGTTTAGTTTACCACAGGCTCTGCAGTGTTTGCTTCTAGCAGGACATTAACCATCATGAGAATGTTTGCAGCAGTGATTCCTGGAGCAGTTGTTGGAATGTCGTTTTTCTGACCATCTTCTTTTGTTGAGATGTTTCTCTACAGTTTTTTGATCCAACATGTTGACTAGCTGTTGTGGTATGGCAGTCATTTGCATTTCAGACAGTTCAAGTGTTCTTCCATGGTCAAGAAGTCCATCTAGGCTCAGTTCAGACCCCCACGGCACTCTCCTGCACAGCCTGGATTGTGGACAGCTTTGTATGATTGCCATTTTAATCTTTGCATCAACATTTGCAGACTCACAGTTCTTGGCTAACCCCTGAGCCTGGCTGTGATAACGGTCCAGATTTTCTCCTGGTTACTGAATGGATTTTCCAAAGACATATCCTTGATACTAGATGTTTTTCTTGGGAGGATTATCCAGATAACGTCTTCTTTGTCGAAAGGTGGAAGATTTGCAGTGTTTCCTGACATGCTTGCTGCAGTGTGCATTCACGTGTTTTTGTTAGCTTAGCTTAGCCTCACCCATCCACTTGTTTGTCTTCGCCCCCTCTTTTCTCTTTGGGAAATCGATCGATTGTGCAGCATGGAATCACTCACTCTAGTTACATGGTGGATACACATGGTTGAAGTTTAAGCTCAAGGTGTGATTTATCAGCTGCTGGTATTAAATCACAAGAAGAGAAAACAAAGCAGATGGGCATTGACAGGTGCCAGTTTTCATTTTCGGAGGGAAAATGCAGTGGATCTGCTGAACGTGCTTTCATAATTAGAAGCACTAAGACAATGCGGTTACATTGCATCTGTAAACTACTCAGATACAGAATAGTGTACAAATAGACCAGTTATTCTGGAGTCTGAACATCTTGATTTTTGTCTGTTCTAGAAATTTGGCCAAAGTCCTAACTCCATGGGCCATCTTGGTCTTCCTGCATTCATGCCGTATTGTTATGGTTTGATGAGCAGACATGCATAGTTCCAAAATATCCTAGCTGACTATGGGCGAGAGGCGGGGTACACCCTGGACTGGTCACCAGTCAATTGCAGGGCTGACACACAAAGACAGATAACCACACAAGCACACACTCACACCTAGGGGCAATTTAGAGTAGCCAATAAACCGAATGTGCGTATTTTTGGGATTGTGGGAGGAAGCTGGAGTACCCGGAGAAAACCCACACAGGAACAGAGAGAACATCGCACAGAAGAGCCCAGACTGGGGTTCGAGCCTGGAACCCTCTTGCTGTGAGGCGACAGTGCTAACCACGTTGCAAAATATAAACATATGAAATATTTAATGCACATTCTTTAAAAAACAAAAACAAAAAAAAACAACACACCTACAACCAGATCTCATCACTTATCTGGTAAACTCACCAACACATCAATTTCTCAGTGATGTAAATCTCTCCTACTCATGTGCAGAAGTGCAAACAGTGAGATGGCACTCTCTCTGCCCAATCAGCAACTCTGAGCACACAGCAGCTTCTTCGGGGTACCATGGAAACACAGGACACCTCGTTCATGTCCGGTATATCAAAAAGGCTCTTTATTTTAGAGTGCAATAGGTATTTAGAAATCCCATCACACACAAACACACACACACACACGTTGATCAAGGTCACTTCTGGGGACATTACATAGCCTTGTGTTACACAGGGGACTTACCCTGACCATAACCATAACCACTGCTTGCCTAACCTCAACACGTACACTAACCTTAACCACTGACCCAAAAATCAGCTTTTTCCCAGTTGGGTACACAGCTTTTACAGTTTTTTTTTACAGCTCCCCAATTAACTGGTCTTTAGTCTGAAATTTGTCACCAAAAGTAGCCTATGACAGCGGTACACACATGCACACTCACACAAACACACACACACATACACACACTCACACACACATACACACACACACACACACATGAAAGCACATATTGTATGCGATCTCTCCACCCACACGACTGTGATCAGATTGTCACAGGGGCCCAATGACAAAGACCGTGTGACAGTATGTGATTTATTGTGTCAGAAGAGAAAGTAAAAGAGGGTAATTGAGGGGTAAGTGGAGGAAACAAAGTTTGCAGGTGTCAGCGTAACTTTGTCTGCCATCACAAGACTATGATGAATTTATTCATGGGTGGGTGATGCTGCCAAGTCAAGGACAAACACCATATAATTAGCCCATAAGTTTAGGAAGTGATTAATTCCAAATTCCAGCTATTTAATTAAAATATGCAAATAGACAGCCGTCGCCGTAACATGCAACACACTTAGCAGAATAACGAAATTTGACGGGGGTTCAGTCACCTCTGGATGTTAGCTGCCTAAAAATAATGGCATTGGACCACACACACACACGCACGCACGCACACACACACACACACGCATTCACACACTACATCTGTCTCCACTGCACATTTGCGCCATTGCGCATCACTGATTTACTGAGCATATTTGGGTCCAACAGTGGTGACTCGAGCAAGCTGACTCCTTCAAAGCAGAAGAAGAGTTGGAGAGCCATTACATATATAATTGGATTTCATTTCAACCATGTGAGAAGAAAAAAGACTTGTCACCACCCTGGAGAAAATGGAGCCAAAATACAATCTCTGTATTTACTGCGCTGCATAGAGGGGGTGTATTTGTGTATGTGTGTTTCACGCCGTGCGCCTCCGCATGTGTGAGTGTGTTTTAGCAGTGTGTCGGTGTGGGTGTGTGTTGCACATTTCAACACATAAAATCCCAAGACACATACACAAGTGTCAAATGAATCCAGTAAGAGAGAGAAACGGGTTTCCCTCTTTAAAGTGATCCATCACAGAAGGACGAACTGAAGACAGTACATGCAGGACAGGGGGAAACCACAGCTTCAGCTGTGCCTCTCCACTTTTGGAAATAAGCCTTCCACATTGTGTGTCATGTCTGTCACTGCTGCACAGCAAAACTGTCCATCTTGAGAAGACCTTTAGTCTTTGGAGCCCCAAAAGACAAAAAAAAAAAAAAAGGCTATGAAAAATGCACTTATAGATGGAGATAGTGCTAAAAAGTTTGTCTGTAAACTCCAGGTAGTGCAAGCTAGCTAACTTTGTCAGCATATCTTTGCCAGGTAAAATACTTAAAGTGCTGTTAAAGGAGTTTCTACAGTGATGTGCATTCATGCAATACTGGCAGAACAGGAAAAGTTCCCATTACTCCCATTTGGGAATGTTCACAACTTATTCTGAGATGGTTACACTGCTACCCTTGTAGTCTCATCCAATACAGCCAGAAGCTACTTAAGTTATTCTACATTTTCGTTAATGAACCAATGTAGAGGTTTGAAATCTGCTGAATGAATGTAGAAAGTTATAACTGTAGCTAGGTTGTCAGGCGCAAAGACTGATGCTCAGTGTGTTTAGCCACCTGTGCTTTTTTAATTGCGTGCACATCGATCCTGCATGCACTTCCACATTAATCCAACTTGGTTGGAGTAAAAAAACTACTTTTGCCACGGTTTAACTGTCCTGACTTTAACGCAGCAGTCTTCTGCCATATTTTAAGACATTAACATTTTTTAAACAGGTGAACAGAATTTGTAAACAAGTCAGATTTTCTTATTTCTTGCCATAAGCATTCACTTTAAAAAAAAAAAAAAAAGAAGGGGAAAACAAGATGTTAAGACGCAATCCCAGATAAATGATGAGCTGAGATCGGTATATTTCTCAGCGTGGCACCCAGATGGAGCTCGTCTTTTAGGAGCATGTCAGAAAAGTAGAGCTGCGCACGGGGAGTCGAGGCGAGGGAGGAGGGAGCCGGGGAGCATTTGATTTTCCATCAAGAGCATCCAAGTGCCTTCAGACCTCCCCTTCACAGCCCTGACAGGCACACCTACATACACATCTTCGCATCATCACACCCCTGTGCACACGCAGACAGATGGGTGCAGCTGGTGCACACCTCTCGGTGTCTAACTTACATATATATTTAACCACCCACATGTACTTTACATGACACACACGCACACAGGATGCAAATTGAGGCACACTGACACACACACAGGCAGGTTTTCCACTCACAGTTCCACGTGTGCAGGGCTGCCCAGAGATATTCACTGGAGATGTCGTGAGTTTAACTGGTGCAGGGCCCAGATTGGAGGCTTTGATCGCCATGCAGGAGTTAGTCCACCAAGATGTTGACTATGGGTTATTTAGAAGCTGGAGGCGGCTTTGGACAAAAAAACACACACACACACACCACTACAGAAGCTGCTGCACTGACATCTGGTTTCCCTCTCCACCCATCATATCCTCATCACCATCCTAAATGTGCCAACCTATTGTTTAGAGAGTTTTTATCTGGCAGAATATGACTCCTGACAATACAAAGAGATGATAATAAGGCTCCTCGTCTTATATTTTGAGGCTCTGACCCAGTTTTGATTTGTTCCACATGGGGCGTTGCGATACATCGCTTCAGAACACAACTCTAAATCCTAATGAAGACTGAATCTGCTGTATAATTACACAGGAAACTTTCCCAGCGCAAACAAGTGATGTTTGATGATGGATCGCTGCATTTCATTTAAGCCGGCCAGCCAAGTATGATATTCGCAACCTACTTGGAATGGAAACACAAGGATTGTAGGTATATGAAAAATAAACCAAATTCAGAGAGATGCTACACAGAGATGTGTGTTTGAAGGAGGAGGAGACACACAGGATCTGAGGGAGGCAGTAAGAGACAGAGGGATTGACAAAGGTGCAAGACAACGAGTGTAAAATGAGAAATGGATACCCTCCACATGTACTGTAGCATGACGCGCGGCTGTCGCCATAACCGGTCCGATGAAGGATGAGGCAGACGTGTAATGGTGTGGGAGAAGAACTCAAATGTCAGTCAGTAACAGCAGCCTGTTATATTAATCACAGTCAGGGGCCTCCTCAAGACTCCAACATCCTTGGGGAGGAGTGTCATAAAAAATAACGCAGTAAAGAGAACTGTGTAGCAATGCAGCATGAAAAATGCCCTCCATCTGCAGTGACTCAGCCAGTGAATCCAAGGTAAAGAGGAATATGTTTGCCCTCTCTCTTTCTCCTCTCATCTCTGTGCCATCTCTCCCTCTCTCTCTCTCTGTCTGTCTCTCCGTCTCGCCCTCCACACACGCTTCAGTTCGTAGACTGCTCTCCACCCACACGTGTGTAGACTCGGAAATAAAAAAATAAAAAGGAGGAACGACAGAAAAGGAGACTCTGTGCTTTAGCACATTATCAGGGCCCTGCTTACATTCATCAGGTCCTGTGTGCATACGATTCCAGTCATTATCCTCAAATAGACATCTGAATTCATACATGCTTGCTCAAACAATCACTGCTGTCTTTCCTTTTCTAAATCAAACAGCAGATGCAGGCGTTTTCCCTCTTCTCTCCCCTCTGGTTGGCTAATCTGTTAATTCTACATTCCCTGGGTGAGAAAGACAATAAAGACCACGAGTTTCAATGTTAAAAACCCCCGGCTATGGGATCTACGTGTTGAGACTGCCTATTGTTACGGGGCTTTCTAATGTAAATAGGCTGTGTAAACAACAATCACTACATGCTACTGTCCTAGATAGATGCTACTGTGCACTGCAACACCATTAAGCACAAAGACATATTTAAGCACGACTGAGTACACTCACATTCATACTTAGCAGCAGACCGTAGTAAGGTCGAGGACAGCACATGCATAAACAAGCATGAACTCTCATTTAGACAAATAACAAGTGGCCAATAAGGAATACAGCCACTGAATGTCATTCAGTGTTTTAAATGGTGTAACACACACAACTGGACAATATTGCCACAATAAAAGTCACCACTTCTTTAGCTGATGTAGAACTTTGTAAAGGGTGTAAATCCTGGTATTTATAAAACCACTCAAAGGTGATGAGCAGTGAATGGAATCATATTACAACTTCTTCCTCTTTGCCAAAGTGCTTTGCACATGTTTATTCCCAGAATTTATTGCCTTTGCTTGACTGCACCCCTTGCCGTGATCAGTTTGCTCAATTTGTTTTTCTAACAGATACACAAATTTCAGACTCCTTGTTTTTGGGGATTGAAAAAAGTATTTCAGATGACTTTTAAAGATTATTGATACAGTTTTGAATCTTCTCTTTTTAATGGCCACATTTTTTTTTCTACATTGAACACTAAGACCTGCTTATTCTTATACCTCTAAACATGTTTCAGATATTTATCAAGACCTAGTGAAGTGCACTTCCAGGTTTGTGTTTACATGCACAACTGGGAGACACAAAAACCTTTCCACAACAAGGACAGGAGAGCACATTTAAACGTACTCACATGTTCCTTCGTTACTTGGTCACGGCCCAAAGACACTTTTTGTAATTGTGGTTTTGATATGACTGAAGTGCTAATTTTGGCCACTGTCTGCATGAGCAGTCAGACACGTTCCAGTCAGCATTACTAGGTCACAAGATGTCTGGCCGTACAGTATAGTTCAAAAGCAGGCTAAATGGATGAAATCATAACAGCCACTGGAAACCGCTGATGCAGACCATGTGATGTGGTTGAAAGATGTTGTAAAAGCTATGAAGTGGACCTTGAGTTGGGATTCTTTGGAGGATAGGAGAGTTTTCTTTTACATCTGCGTTACATTTAACTGTTTGTATTTCAGTGATGAAAGTTTGTGCATATGCATACATTTGCACATGTATTAAATGCTTTGGGAAACTAATGGAAACAGTTCTATATTAGAAAAAATAATACTTTCTTTCCACTGACAAATTGATGTCCTTCCTGACATAAAAAAATCAATCCATAGTCATGCACTTCTCACATACATAAAAACACATGCAGGAAAGTCAGAGAGAGAGCGAGAGAGAGAGAGCATGACAGGCTCACTGTGGCCTCACTCATCCGTGGCCTGCTCCGATGCAGATGTGCTCTCTACCTCGTTAACCTCAGCCAATGGGAGCTGCCCGTGCGCAGCTGTGCAGCCAACATGCCGCTCTGCCTCACCAGACTGCGGAGCTGGCACGAGGAACCCACTGGCACCAAGTCAACACATACTCACACGCTCGGACACATGTACATACACATACAGTACACGCCAGCGTACACACACACACACGCATAAACACTTATGTGTCTGCACATGACTGGAGAGTGCTCAGACATGACTGTGTTTTTAAACAGGATCCACCTCTGCTCAGTCTCAGAGCGTCACACTGCACAGTGTGCTGGCGAGTATTACATGCAGTCACCTTGTTCAAGGCCAGAAATAAATTGGTGATTTATTGACAGGGCCGAGTTTCCTGACTACATTCAATTACACTTTGCAAGGAGCTTGTACAAATTTATATCTATTCCTATAATGTTCACAGCAGCTCTGCATCTTGCAGGGCTGCAACTACTGCTACCACCCCATTTACAGTAACCATAGCAACTACTTGGGACTACCAGGGCTTTGAGGGGGAAGGAGGTCAAGGGTTGAGTACTGTTCAGTGGAGAAATCAAATCTGCTCTTTTTCCCAGACAGTAGCTCTGAAGATTGATGTCCAGCAGGAGAGGAGTCTGCAGAGCGAGCTGCTTTGTGGGGGGGGTTCAGGGCTGCTCTGACCTGGGCTAAAATCTGCTGCCCATGCCCACTGTGACTGAGCTGCTATCTGACTGATCCAGAGACTCTCCTGTCTGCTGAATCAAGATGTTTTTATCTGCCTGTGTGAATGCACTGAAAACATCAGAGGATCTGAAATGTTGGATTTATTCCAGGGTATTCTCGGTCAATCAGTTTGCAATCTGGTGATTTGTCCCTTTTTTTTTGCCTTTTTCTCTTTTACATCAGAAGCGAGCCCACAGGTGGTCGCTTACTTTACTGTAGCCATGGCAACTGCCCACGGAAAGTCAAGAGTGTTTGGTAGAGGAGGAAAAAAGAAAAAAAAAATGCTTCACTTACCTTTAGAGGGGCAGCTCCTTGGATGAGCGTGGGCGATTTCTCCTTTGCTTAGTGTGTTTTAGTCTCTGTCGGACCTCTGACTCATTAAAATGAACCAGAACAAAATTGACACTGTACTCGGGGCCCCCAGTCAGCCCAGGTGGGCAACATTCATTCCCCTCAAGGCCAGTCCACAGATGGGCTGAGCCAAGAGAGGGTGAGTTGTGGGGGCGGAGGAAAACTGGGCACAGTCCTGGCACGGAGGAGCCGAGCCATCTGCCTGTCAGGACTGCTCCATTTCAGACCCCTGCTCTGGCTCTCCGGTGTCCCCACCACAGATGGACAGCCTTCAGAAAGGTGTTAGTCATGCCTGGGCTCGACTAATGGTGACACCACGAGAGCCATACAGTCTGGCTATCATTAAAGCAAAGGCTGAGCGAAGAAAGGAGAATGGGGGAAGAACGCAGGAGTAAATCTGCTGTGTATTTGAACAGGCTGAAAGGGGTTGAGACACAGAGCAGCGCTCTGTCAAAAACTGATATTTGCACACAACATTAGGTAAACGCTGTGTGGATACCAGATATTAAATGTTACAGCCCACAACCCCTCATTCTACAACCAGCCCACCCACACAGCACCACCAGCTCTCTCTCTCTGTTCTCCCTTTTGTCCTCCTTTTCTTGCTCTTACACCCATGCCTTCCTGTGTCATTTTCCTTTACACTTCTCTCCCTTGTGTATTCCCACGTAAGCGCTCACAAATGCGCTGTTTGAACACACACACACTTTCATTTTCTCACCTATGTTCCCTCTCTGTCCCTCTTTGGCTGTCCTTGTAGCCCTCTATCCATCCACCTCTTTCTATCCTCACCTTTCCTCCACCACATCATTTCTTTTTGACCTTTTTTCCCCCTCCCCTCTCTTCTACACTCCTCTACACTCCTTTACACTCCTCCTGTCAGTGGTAGGCCCATCACTAATCCGTTGGGATGCAGTGCAGCATCTCTGCCGGGGTTTTCTGGAAGTGGATTTGTAAGAGAAACACCAGTAAGCCTCTCTCTCCCTGTCTTAATGGCAGATTAGAGCCTTGCTCCAGCATTAAGTCGACAAACACACAGAGCCGTGATGGAGCCTCGCAGGCAGGTACAGGAGTAAGGTGGAGCAGCTCGGGGAAGAGACTCGACATCCGTCAGAAAAGTGGGAGCGAGGAACAGAGGTGAAAGGAGGGGGGGGAGGGTGATCATCATAAACTAAACATAAGCTGCTTAATGTACCACCTGCTAATTCAATTTTTCACAGGAGAAAAAACAGGTATGGTGAAAAGAACACATGAAGCCCCCACATGTTTACCTTTTCACGTTGATGTTGGGATGTTCAGAGAGCTTGACCTTTTTCGAGACATTGGGTTTGATTGCTGCTGCTCACATGTGTAGTGTATTTCTGTCCCCTGTAAAACAAATATGCACCATGTCTGCAGTTAATATCAAAAGGAACAGACAGTATTTTTTATTATATGCCTGGTAACCTGACATTTTCATGAAATATTAAATGTTTATATGATAATGAATTTTAACAGTCACCTTAAAATAGTCAACCTATATTGTATTGTTGATGGTTTATAACACAACACAAAGCCAACGTATGCCATAGTTTTTACTTTTTCTTAGCATATTACTGCAGCTAACATTTTCCTGATGAAAACTGTCTGGTTCATAGAAAGTAATGATGCACAGCCTGTTTAAATAAGCTGAAAGAGGAGCAGCAGCAGCAGTTTGTTTGCAATGAGTAGAAGTGCCAAGTTATGCTGAGCAGAAATATGCACTGTGGCTATTTCTGCCCCCCAAACCCCAACAGTTGAGCTCAAACCTCAACATAAACAGATGAACAAAAAAAGATTGAAGATTCTCTTTCAAAGATGAAGAACAAGGTAAGATGGAAATGAGAAGAAATACAAATAGAGAAATTTATCAAAGGCATGGGAGAGTTGAAGAGTGGTCACGGAGGGAGAGGCAAAGATACTGCATGGGGTGAAAGAGACAGGTGTTAGGATTTCCAAAAACAACATTTAGTTATTGTAGTTTGGCAACACGATCAGCAGTTGGAGCTGCAGCAGTGATGCACAGCTCAAAGAAATGAAGGTATTTAAAAACCCTTGGCACCCACTTGCCACAATTTGCGTCAAAATTCGTACGCCTTGTCTGAGTCATAACTCAGTCAAATCTGAACACACAGACACAATACACATATTTTTAGATTCCCTGTGACACTTGCTGTGGATATCATTATTTCCGATGTTCACTGCAAATAAATATCCATAAATCGTACAAATCATTGAAAAAAAAAAAAAGGATGTTCCCTAACTCCAAAACTTGCCTGAGAATTACCACATTTTTAAGTTTTCTTCAGAATCAAAGTAATCCAGTGATGGCTGTCAGTTCAGTTTTTTTTTTTTTTTTTTTTTTGGAAAAATGCTGCTAGTTTGCAGGGTAAATAAAAATAAACTAAAAAAATAAACTAAGACTAAGCGGTCACAGTTTTCTGAGGGGGGTCCAAGGTATCGTTTGTTTTATTTTTATTTTGTGGTGAAATGAAACAAATGGATGGACTGCCATGAAATTTGGTATGGAGAATGAGCTGTAATAATCAGCAAATTTTAGCATGTCAGCATGCTAGCATTTGCAAACATACCTGCTGAACATGAGCATGTTAACTTGTCATTGTGAGCATGTCAGCACACTGATGTTATCTTCTAACTTAAGGTACCACAGCTCAAGTACAACCTCACAGGGCCGCTAGCTTATCCATAGACTCATTAACCTTTTGACAGGGTGAATTTTATTGCTCATTAGTTTTAGTTCATTGAGTGACTTTAATAAGATCAACCAGTGGCTAAATTGATCTGCAATTTTATAACTACACTGCCTCTGTACTAAAAAGCAGCATTATCATAAGCAGTCACTTACCTCGACAAGAATAATTTATATTTTCTTATGGCAGTTGATCATAAGCAGTAACAACATAAAAAGATTTCCTCTGCTTTGTTTAAGTGTCACAAATTAGCCACAAAGATGATTATTCCTTTGCTTTCAGGGCTCAAAGACTCTGGAGTCACCTACTAATAACACTACCCTACTACAATCACAAGTGATCCTTTTATCAGGATCTTACTTGACCGATTTGATTAAGTTTTTATGTTTTGTTTTATTTTATTTTATTTTATTTTACCTGACAGGTTCATTGTAAGAATAAACAGCCATTACACTGCATTATAAAACATGTACATGTATTATAAATGTGTCATACATGTATTATGAAAGACACACACACACACACACACACATATGCACACACTCAATATATCTGTGTCTATGTGCATGTGGATGGTACTGAGCTAAAGTCATAGGAAAATATCACCACACCCCCAGCCCCACCCCTGTAGTAAGAGAAATCTTGTGAATCACCTCTAAACACTCATACAGTACTAAGTACAAAATAAAGACCACTCAGGCCTCAAAGACCACTGAGTTTTTCTGGACCATATACTGAGAACCAGCTGTCCACATGCTGACATCCCGGCTGCCTTCATTTGCTGATAATGCAGATGATCAGACAGCTGGATGCTCCTGCCTCATCAAACCTCTGGCTGCCATATGACACAGACAGAGGGACGAACCTAACCTCATGTGCCAGGTAAGGTACACTTACAGCAACCAGGACAGAGGGTCAGTTACTGGGTCAGCGCCGTGAACCAGCGCTGCAGCTCACACATCTGACCTACATTACACTTCACGTAGCCTGGATGAGATGCACTCCAGCACACAGTGGTCTCTGGACAGTTTTAAAAAACGTCAGATAAGCTACAGTATTGCTATACTGAGAGCACCAGATAAATGATGAGGTTTGCTGATTTCACTCACTCTTTTAATGAGGAATATAAATGTGCATTGTTTAGAAGAGTAATATTTCCTATGTTTTTTTCCATTTATTTCGATGAAAAATGCGATTTAAGCTTTTTGTTTTGATTGTAATGTTTGTAGCCTTCGTACAGTATTCCCGTCTAAAACTGACCAGCTCAGTATTACTATACTCTGATTAGGATCCAATAAAGAAACAATAAACCCAATAAACTCCTACAACGCATAAAAACATGAATCTTGTTGTTTCTAGATCTCATTTACTTTCATTTACAATGCAGTTTTTATCAGTGGGGTCCTCTTCATCATCTCTTAATTTGTCAGAATAACTCATCTCCTGGTCTGGACAGCTGGTCAAATTGAGTATCCTCAGTTTTATAGACTTCTTTGTCTGCCACTTCTTCTTTAGATGAAATATTATCACCCTTATCAAGGCCACAATCCAAAATGATATCAAATTCTAACTAACAGTTTTTCTCTTGCTTAATTTGGCACTGCCACAGAATGATATGTGAGCAGCCTTATTTATTCATAGAAAGATTCAAAGATCAGGCTTCACAGTCTCAAGTGATGTTGTGGTTGGACACAACATTCTGTTTGATCCCATGGCAGACATACAGTATTTATTTTGGCTGTAATATTTGGTTCCCACGGGAGGAGGAGTGGGATATGTGTAGGGTGAAGAAATTGTTGTGAGTGCCAAAGTGGATGTTCTTATTTGGCTCCAGCTGGGAGATGCTGAAGGTGCAGTGGATGCTTCTGTGTCTCTGTGGGTATGTTTTAGTTCTTTACTTTCTATTACAAGCTTATACAACATAACTGTAACGACTTAAGCTTTGCTGATTGTTCTGATGATAGATTTCAAATGTTTGAATATCCAATGTGAAGGATAAAAGCTCATGGTAATCAGGAAAAAGTGAACACATTAAGGATTAAAGTTGTAAAGTTGACTTCTGCGACCAGATGTATAAACAATACACATGCAATACAAAAACAATACACACAAAAAATATGCATACACCATTTCTCACGCATAAACAAGTATTTTCAAAAAAGAAAAAAAAAAGTATCATGTAGAGTGAGAATGTAGACAGCTTAGCCATCATTTCTCAGTGTTAAAGATCTTTACGTTTTATTATGAATTGTGAAGCATATCGTGAAGCCTGTGAAGTGCGTTATGAGCACTGCATGATCATACTTCTGGTGTTAAATAATGATGACGGAGACATCACTGCTGATGACGGCTTACAGGTACATGTGATGTGTTGTGTGGTATGAAGGCTATAAATAGCCACAGCTGTGCGTAATGGATATGACGCAGTGACAGCCACACTGGTGCTGTTGGAGAACATCAGCCATGTGACAGTCAGTGAAATTGCTCATCTTTGTTGCACTTCTTTTCAGTGACAGGTCTAATGAGAGGTGGCACATATTGCGCAAACAAGTGATTATAAACAAGTAACATATCCAGAGCTTATGGAGATTTATAACACAGGAATATGTGCTGCTTTATAAAATCTGACCCAGAGAATGAGTATGGATATTTCTAACTTTGTGGGTACACACCGTTTTAGTTGCAAATCTACACAAGGTTTTATTCTTCCGGCTCAGAGTGCACACAGCTTTCCAGAAATCCTTATGGAGAAACTGTGGGGCTCACACATCTTTTAGCTCCAAACAACACCAGGTGATTCTGAATACAACGTAAATTAGACATGTAAATGCATGTAAATCTGGAATCGCTCTTCTTTTCAGTCGAGGCTAACCACCTTCCAGCTCCTGTGCCAAGCTAAAACATCCTGTGCCAGTCAGATGAAAATGAAATTAAGCCTCCATCGAAATCCTGCTATGACAGCAAGTCACTAAGTAATGCATTACTGCACTCTGCCCCTGTCAGAGTGCGTGTACAGTACGTTTGAATGCATTTGTCTCAAAGTGGACAGTTTGTCGCCCATTACTATTATGCCTACTATCATTAAGTGACTAAGGAAAAAAAAAAATCACCTCTCAGTTATTTCTGATCTGTTCACGCAGCCGAGGGCACCTGAAATATATTTCCAGTCAGATTTTCATAGCACTGGCCATATTTTCTATTGGCTATGATAACACCATGCTCACAAAAGTAACTGCTGGGTCCAGTGGGAAAAAAAAAAACACAGAGATACAGATGAACAGTTGCAAACAAGTCAACAGTTTGGCTGGATTATCTCAGCCCCTTCATTTAGAGGAAAACAGTAGGTAGTAGTAAACTGCAGTGAGTCTTTTTCTGTGATGGATTTAATTTTTTATTCTTTTGTGCATTTGTATGCACAGGTCAGGGATTACTGTAGTTCTCTGAACCAAAAGAACTGAAACTGCAGGTAACCATGGCAAAAGGACTGTGTGCTTAGTGTTATGCTACCAGTTAACCCTCACTGGTGAAACAGACACAGCCATGGGTTAAACTGATGACAAATGAACTTAAAAAACAGAACAAATAAAACAAAGACGAGGTAAACACTGTTCCTCAGACTGTATCACTCTAAGCAACAGCACCAATGACTTGTAAAGTAAACATGAAGGTAAAGACATGCACGTGTTGTTGTCCTGTATGTGTAAATGTGTGCGTGTGTTTCTCCCACCAGTTGTGTTTGTGTGTCTCCACCGGTGACTGACTCCTATTCCACATGAGTAACTATGTGTTTTGATGTGTGGGTCGCTCCTGTCCGACCTGCATGCATTTACAGACCAAAGGAGGATCTGCACATGTGAACGCACATCCAGTACAACACACTAACACACACACACACACGCAGACACAATGCAGACCTTTTCATGGTATGAGGACAGCCTATTAGAGGGACAAAAGCACATGTTTTCCTTTTCATTTGAAAGAGATCAGTGGATTTGCACAAAAGCAACCCAATTTAGACATCTCTAACAAAGCTCGCCTTCTTCCTCCCTCTCCTCTCTGCCTCACTCTGTCTCTGTGGTACATACATTCACACATTTGCATGCTCTTTGAGGAAGTAGCGGTTCTCATCCAAAAGCCCAAGCTGTGAGAAAAGGGGATTGTGCAAGCTAGCGACTGGAGGGACAGAATTAGTTGGAAAATGAGAGACAGAGAGAGAGAGGTGTGTATGGGTGAGAGAGGTCCCCTGAAGAAGCTTAAGTCCACACTGTTTTAAAAAGCTTTAATCTCACTCTGACACCACTCACCCAAGAGTTAACGCTGTTGCTTTATTAAGGACCTACGCTGCTCTGTTCTCAGTTCTGTCAACACGTTTTTTTTTTTTATTATTTTAGAGCTCAAATTAGCAATTCAAATGGAGGCTATTTGGATATGCTCGCCCAGCTTCCTCCCCTCGGCTTTCCAGGCAGTTTGACAATATTTTTGTTAAGCCCCATTTCCCCCTAACACAACTGTAGCAGCAGGGGAGAGAGAGGAGATAGGAAGATAGAGGGCAGGGCTGGGGACGGAGGGAGAGAGAGAGAGCGGGCATATGCAGCGAGTGTTAGTGTGGGTGTGGAAGGTCAAATAGGAGACAGACTGGTCCACGCCATTTGGCGTGTACTCTCCACTAAGCTAATATGAGGGATAATGATAGTTATTGGAATAATATGGTTCCGTTAGAGCTAAAAGGTTTAAAATCATTCAGGGATTATAAAACAGTGCCACCCTGCCACTAGATGATGAGCCTTTTTCATATCCACTGGCTGAGTTGAAGGACAGGATACACTGATGAATCATCAAGCTGTTTTAATTTAAATTTCCAAAATACTGAAATATCATGATTCTATCATTCCCACAAATATCTTGGTTTAGAATAGAATTGGTTGTCAGACAGACTTGAACATAGAAAAACATGAACCACTCCACCAAGGTAATGACAAACACAAACAAACTTACCTCTGTATTTGTGTGGACAGTCGTCACAGTCAGAGCGTATTTGCCTCCAGGCTGCTGATCGACCATGCCTCTTTCACTTCATGTTGGTTTCAATCTGATTGAACTTTGACACGTGAAATCGTTTGGCTCTCAGCCAGTTGGTGATACAGCTCAATGATTCCTGGACCCAAATGCAGACACATCACGCAGAGGCAGTTTAAGTAAATGTAGCAACTCTTTCATAAACTTAGAGCCAAGCCAGAGGACAAGACCGCAGACTGGAATCCAGGTACAAGGAGGCAAATCCACAGAAACAAGGGGGAACAAACACAGACAAACTGACTGAGGGAGAGAAAGGAACACAGAGACTTAAATACACAAGGGAGGCAGAGGTGATTAGGAACAGGTGAAACACATCAGGGCAGGGCAGGCAATCACAAAGGTGGGAAAACACTGAGACAGGAAGTAACACCATAACTGATACCCAAGGAATGTAATTTCAAAATAAAACAGGAAAAAGTAAACAGAAAAAAAGAGTCCAAAAAAGTGTCATGGAGGGGCTGATTGTGACAGCTGGAGAGAGGGGGGTGGGGACACTGTTTGGCTGTAATGAATGTAAGGACAACTGTACTGGTAATAGCTGGGTTATCATCCAAATGTACCACAACGTTTGCCTGAATTTCAGGAAATTCAGCTGAAGAAAATCTACACCCACCGCATTTTCCTTCCACTACTGTTAAGCACATATTAAGGTGGTTGGTTCACAGTTCACAGATAAACAGCCAGTCATGCAAATTTTCCAGTCAGGTGACCATGTTTGTTTACTGCATTAATTTGAGGAAAACATGAAACAAACACAAATCGGATGTTTTGGTCTGCAGCTATTTTTTGTCTCTTCAGTGGAGCGTAAGCTTCAGTGGATGATTAAGTCACATGTTTTTTTGTTTGTTTGTTTTTTAATTTTCAGTATTTCTATTCAGATTTATGCACAAATTGAAAATGCACCTAAAAAGGAGAGGATGAAAACCCATCTATTGTTCAAAAGGAAACTGTTTAATTTATAGCTTTTCAGACTGCTGTCATTAAGGCCTGGGTATGTTTTAAATGAACTAGTTCATAAAACGTGTCACCCAACCATGGGTGAAGGTTTATAGAGCTGAATGGTCACACTTGAAGGTGGGGTTAACAGCCTGCCATCATAAAGGAAGGGTGTATCACGAATATCAGTGGAAGGGGCATAATGGCCCACCCTTCTGGAAAATCCTTCCTTGAAGGCATTCGAACGGCTGTACTCATTTGTATGGTACATACAAAAAGTGACAGAGGCAATGTGTGAAAAAAAAAAAAACAGCTTGAGAGAGACGTTCAAATCCTGCATCCTGCCTCACCTCTCCATATCAGGGCGATTACTGTATGAAGCAGGCTTGCTCTATGGTTTCGGGAAAGTTACAAAAATTGCCAGAAGCAACCCTTGAGGACATAATTCAATGGGCGCTTTCGACTTCCAGGAAAACCTTTGGAATAATATGGTTCAGTTAGAGCTTAGGACATTTGAACTGTAATAATGACCTCATTCTGTACTAGTGGTAGGAGTAAACATATAAAATATAACCTGTAAATATAGCGCATGTGATCCAGTCTTTCTGCATCTTCTAATGAATCAACATAGCCCCAAAAACCTGTTTCCCTGCAAGAGTTACGTCATATTTAAGAATATGCCATTTCATTGTGTTTTGTGTCTTTAATAGAACTTTTTTTTAACTCACCACCAAGACACACATTAGAAGATGACCACCAAGGCCCCTAATGTCATGTGAAAAGAAATAAAGTCTTTGTATTTCTAAAGTTAAATTACACTAATCGTGTTTGGACTGACTGTGCAGCAGCTCCAGTGTATCAACCAGTTATTCCTACTGGGTTTACCTCGGTGGCCAGAGAGTAATGGAGGCAGCAGGAAGATCCCATAAAGAGAGAAAAGCTGCACCACACTGGCATTAAAAATAATGATTGAAGGTAATTTAAGGAAGAGACAAACACAACACAATTGTATTCATTAGAAGGCGTGCGCGCACACTCACCATGCACAAGGCTGCGTGCATAAACACACTTGCGCTTACAAACATTCACACACACACACAAAACTTCTCACTCTCTCAAGTATCGTCCAGAGGGACACGAGGGTGAAATTAAATACTATTTTTCTCTACCTCTCTGTGTGAGATGACGGGAAATATGACAACAACAGCTAATGAGGCGAATGATATATCTCCCTCATGCGTGGGCCTCTATGCCCAGCTCATCCACAGAAGCCAAAAACTGCGGCTGGGTTTGGCACGGCCCATCCAGTTTTACTCCATCCGATTGTATGTTTGTGCAATATTATCCAAAACAAATAGAGGCGGCTGGGGGGAAAGTGACAGTTAAATTCTAATTCAATATGTCTCTGTCCTGTCAATCAGGTCCAACTGATTAGCGGCGCTTGTTCATCTAAATGTATTGTATCACCTCCTTGCCAAAATATAATGTGATCCTTTCATGCGTGGTAGGCCTGGGCTGTGGCGCAGTGCTAAGTCAGCGCTCTAGTTAATAAGTCCTTTTCATTAAACAAGCGTTCATTAAACATTCATTCATTCACTCATCCTCATTTGCATTTTCTCATCATAAAAGCATTCATGAAACATTCATTTGTTCACTTGTTCTCATTTGCATGGTTTCAAATGCATTCTTCAAGGAATGAATAGGGCCGAAATAGGCAGGGAGCAAGAGAAGGGAGAGCGAGGAGGATCACGAAACAAGGAGAGGCAGCAAGGGGCAGAGGAGATAGTTATTACTCCATTTGAACAATCTGTCCTGTAAATGAAAGTAGAAATTAGATTATGTTTCCTCTCATGATTATGTAGAGGCACTCGCCATGCAAAAAAAAGAAAAGAAAAGAAAAGAAAAGAAAAGAAAAGAAAAGAAAAGAAAAGAAAAGAAAAGAAAAGAAAAGAAAAGAAAATGCCTGTTGCACAATGCAGGGCCATGATATGAAAACAAATCATCTCTGATATCAAAGCACGCAGAGATGGAAAATTCATTCTTGGTTGTGGTTGAATAATGTACCTGCAAATACACAATGTCCCATTTTGAAGTTGATATGACTAGATAACACTACTCTGTGTAGCTGCCCATATCCCAAATAATAAATATTGCAGCAGTATACAATGAGGTCAGCCTTATGACATTACAGTGCACAGTTTTATTTCCCTTTTCATTTGATCCATATTCTATGACCGAGCTCTTCCTACATGCTTTTTTTCCCCCCCTCTTCTGATGAACAGGCTGCACATCAAAGACATATTCAACAAATCCTCTGTGAAATAGAGCAGCTTTGCTCTACACAACAGCGCTGTGGGTGCGACTCCCAGAGCATACAGTATGGTTTGTGTACGTGTGTGAATGTCAATGTGATGAATTGAATACCAATGATGCAGCGGCAAGAGATCATCTCCATACGTCTCTAACCCTGGGAGCATTCTGCATCCTCTATCCTCTCTTCATTACCTTTTCCGACTCTTCTTTTAACTCGTGCTGTCAGGGGGAGACATCAATCTGAGTGACAGCTTGTGTGATCCTCCTCCTGGGCTTGGTGGGAGAAGGAGCGCTGTCAACATAAATATCCTTCCTGGATTCAGCGGACATGGAGCAGCATTGGCCACCATGAATCTCTATCCATGATCACAGGCAGACAAACATCAGCCTATCAAGCATGGCTGAAAACGTCACCATCACCCGCAAACGCAACCCTCACGCCCTCCACCCTTCTGCAAAAAAGAAAAAAACATGATCAATACTGTCAGTTTAGTGCTTCTTCTTGATTGTTTGCACATTTTTTACTGACACAGGCAGATAATGCACACAGCATGCAGCATGTGAACAGCCATGTTTTGGAGGGACACGTGGGAGATTCATTTGCATTCGTTTGCATTTTGGGAAATTTTACTTTCTTACTTTCATTCAGTCCCAGACTGTCTTTGGAGGAACACTTCATCTAAAGTACTACACCCATGGGTATTGTAGTCTTATATGAGATGCATGGACTACAAATATCAGTTAGAAATACTGTCTTACAAGCTCAGACTCTTTGTACATGTATCTGAACATATTTTGATGTAAAGGTCTCCAGACAGACTTAAACTCCCATCCCCATCACAGGTCCAAATACAGGAAAAAGAAAGCATAATAAAAAAAATAATTAAAATAAAATAAAGAGAACACAAGATATATCCACAGTGAAGTATGAGTTCACAACAATAATAAATAAACATGAAACAACTAATCTTCAAGTTATCTCCTTGACTTCAGTCAAGCTAGTTTTAAAATGTAGGGCTAGGGCTTAACAGCAGTGTGCACAGAGGGTGATTGACATGTTCATGGCCTAAGGTAGAAGGATATGAGTTATACAGCTCTCAAGCCAAGGAGGTCCTTGATTTGACCTGATCTTGCACCCTCAGACGACAACCTTTTCGCCCATTTTCGCCATTTTTATAGTAGTGATGATGACTTTCTCACTGCTGTGGACCATTTTCTGGAGGTCCAGTATGCCGACTTCAACAGAGAAGTCCATGATCCCTGCACTAAGCGTATAAGGTTCAAATCACCCCTCATATTAGTGAGACAGGCCCATTAAAAACCACCCCGTGGGTTGTTTGTGCAAGCAGCTTATTATGACCCATAGTTATGTTTTATTGTTAAACGACACGGTCGTGTGAGATAGCATCAGTTGTTTCAGCAAATACCGCAAAATGGTGCTGTGGCATGTCATAGTTTACCTGTTAAAAAATCTCAAGCCAAAGATGAGGTAACCTGATGAAGTTATCAGCGTTATTTTCTCAGACTTGACAAAGCTCACACAGCTGTTTTCACAAGCTCAGTTCTCCTCATGGCAAGTAAGTGAACTTGAACTTGAGTTACCACTACATGAGATTTATCTTATGTCAGTGATACAATTCAACACATGACCTGTGGGGGCAGAATCAGAGAGTAAGGTCAGCAGCATTTTTCTCCACCACATGTTGCTGCTGCCATTTTCTCTGCCATGATCTCAACATGAACTACAGTGTAATTTTGTCATTTTGCAAAAGCTGTACTTCACAAGTGAGATTTTCAGCCAGGTAATATTTAGGCCCTAATCTTTCCCCAAGTGGATACACTTTTTACTCCAACAGATAAACACAAAGTACACATTGGCAAAAAGCAAGTTCAAACTTTTAAACTTTTCTAAAGATGATAAATGGCCTAAACTCCATGTTTAATTTAGGTTCAGTTTCAAACAGAACTGTTATTGTTAGAATTTTTCTGTTTTAGTTACTTTTCCTCATATTTTCATTTATATCACATGCTGTTGCTTTGGTGCCCTTAATTTATATGTAGTCATTTTTCAATTATACACCCAGCTGCACATACTGACATTAACAGTGCAGCTCAGCAGGGAGTGAAAAACCCTGAGGCCTCATTTGTTAAATAAACGTGGGCACAAACATTGCACCAAAGTCACAAAGTTAGTTTGTTTTAATGAAAAAAGGATCTTGAAGCGACAATTCACAGAGAATTTCTGAGCATTAGCTCACCCAATTCCTTCACTAATTAAAAAAGATAAACAGTAAAAATTAAGAAACAAATAATGACCCTGAGGCTGCTGCTTGTGTGGGTTTGTGAGGGTTTTTAGAAAGGAACTGATTTTTTTTTTTTTTTTTTTATCCAGTTGGCCTGTAAAATGACACCATCACGTACAGGTAGTTTTACCCCAACACTATATCTCTCCCTCCTCCTCCCTCACACTTTGCTCGGCCAGTGCCAGTAACAGCAGATGAAGCTTATTGCACTCTGTCTTCCTCCCTGGGATGTTATTAAAGATTACAGGAGATAATCACAGTGGTATCATGCCGGATGCAGGGATCAGACTGCACAATATCATCACATACAGAGCAGTTCACTTGAAAAACACTGAACCGCTCCGACCTGTGGGATCTGTCCATAGGTCCGGCAACCGTTAAAAGATAACACTGCCACTGCAAGCAAGGGTTTCAGAGGGCTTAAAGGCACAGTCCGTGATCCACATGTGAAAACAAAAGAGTCAACCCACCACCAAAATTCAAAACACAATCCTGGAACCCCTTGCTGTCACTTACAGATGAATTGATAGGCCCTTAAACACAGTTACTTACACAAGACAACAACTAAATTAAGTTTCTACTGCTTTCTATATGTCATTAATGCTTGTGTTAGGGTTAAGGTAGCTTTTTGAGAACTATGCCAATTTGTTTTTCAAGACTTAGATGAGCAGAACTCTAACAAAAACTCTAACAATTCCTTTAAATAGCGTATTCATAGAAATCATGTAAAATTGCGGTTTAAAAAAAAGTCCCATGTACCACATAGCTGCTACAAGTACTGGTGTGCATATACATAAAGCACACATCCATGGGGATTTGCAAGTTTTTTTTGTTCCCTGCATTTAAACAACCTTCCATAACTGCTGAAAACGCCTGCTGAAAACATGTCATTCATGTCAGTGGAAAACACAAGGTCTCTGCCTATCTATCAGTCTGTGCAAGGCAGCTTATCAGTGGGCTATCATTGTCTGAGCCACAGCCATGGACACCTGCTCTGAAGAGTCACACACAGGGAGGAGAGGAGGCCACCTGAATACAAATCAGACCGGGCTGTCGTATGCAAGGAGGGGCAGGAATGATAGCGAAAGAAAGAGAGACTGCAGGCTTTGGTTAGGGAAATAGAAACAGTTAATTAGCAAGGAGGTTTATAATGCTATCCTCTCCTCCCCTGCAAACAGCTTCCTCTGTGACTGCAGGTGCTGAAGGAAATCATGGATGATGGAGTCACACCGCAAACGTGCTATTAAAACTAGCAATGAATAGACTTTTTCTTTTTTTTTACTGTATTGATTTTTCATCACACACCCCTTTCATTATTGATGAAGATGTGTCAAGAAAACATTGCACTGACTAATGGCGCTGTGGTTTCTGTAACAGCAGCTTCATTTTGTGCACGAAAAACAACCTCACACATTTGTGTTTTTTGGTGAATTCACATCCAAACAGTTGGCTGTTTTGCTTGTCTGGGTTGCATAACGACCACAGCTGACTCATAAACACGGCAACCTCTAATTAATATTTTGTTGAGTACCCGAAGCAAGGTCATTATCGCAACACTTCAGTTATAATCACGGCTGCTCAGCATTGATGCAGCACAGGCAGAGGATGAGATATAAATATTCTGTTCTTCTTGGTGAAGGCTGTTTGATTTTAAACTACAGCCGCTGGGCGAATATTAACAGTCTGTAGCAAATGAAGAAACCAGTTTATGACCACTGATGTCTTTTTCATTGTTGGAGGAAGGAGTAGGCTTCACTGTCATCGTGACGAACAAATCTATGACTGACAGCGTCTAAAATTAAGGTTTTGTTTCAGCTGTCAATTGCAGGTCAGTATAAAATATCTACCATGTAGTGTTACTTCAGAAATAAATTTGCATATATTTCATCAATCATTGAACTTGTTTTCAATGTAGCTGCATGTTGAAAATTAAGAGTGGTCTATTATTCTGACAAAATCACATTCAGGGATGTTATTAAACTTTCTCTCTCTTACTCACTTATAATTAAAATCAACAAAACTGTGTCAAATGATAATGATATTAATACTTTTTCTATTTCTAAGGATGTTAATGAAAATCCTTGATGATCTCTTGACACTCCATCAGCCTCAGCTGTACTTTGTATTTAGTGCAAATGCTAACTGACAAATATTAGCATGCTGAAACCTTAAACCAACAGTCATTGGCCTGCACTAAGCTGATGAACATGGCAAATATTATACCTCAGCATATTAGCATTGCCATGTCTACCTTTCAGACATGCAACCCTTTGTGCTAATCTGAAAGCAATTTTAAGCTGAAGTCACAACAACAACCTTACTCAACCTGACATTTCCATATCACTTTCAACACACCTCAAGTCAGAACTGACTGCTGTTAGAACATAAAGGCTGGAGCAACACAAGGTTCAGAGCGAGAGAAAGAAATTATTTTCACGTCTTGTTCCTCCTTCACTGCTATAAATTTATTATCTCAATTATTATCTGTTGTGCAAAAAACAGTTTAATAAACTAGTAAACACTGTAAAAGAGCCAGTGTGTTAAAGAGATTGATTTTCTCATATCAGATCAATCTAAAAAAATATTTTTTCCCTTGTGATACAAATGGGACAAAAGAAGTTTAAAAAAAAAAACACGCTCTCACAATAAAAATCTGACCAACAGTCCCTCTATGTATTTCCAACGTTCCTTCATGCCAAGTGTGCAGAAGAATCATTGAATGTCCACCCAAACACTTTACATCCAGCATGAGCAAATAGTAATTAAATGAGAGTCCCAACTTAATCTCCTGCCCTTCAGTGCTTGTACCCTATCAGATATTATAAAACACGCAGCAGAATTCACAATAAAGAAAGATTAAATGATGAAAATGCTGTAAAAATATAAATGGAATTCTCTGTGCGAAGGGGGGGGGCACTGTTCCTTGCGTTCCTTGCTATTGTAACTTTTGTAAGTCACTGCTGTTCTCTCTCTCTCTCTCTCTCTCTCTCTCTCTCTCTCTCTCTCTCTCTCTCTCTCTCTCTCTCTCTCTCTCTCTCTCTCTCTCTGCTGCTGTTCGTGCACCAGGTGCCAAACATTCCAGGTGCTCATTCCATAAATGTGCCGTCATGTCTGACTGAAGCCGGAAGGAACAACGTAAATGTCACCTATGTCTGAATGGCAAAAGGAATCACTTTAATAGATATATGAAGCCAGCAGTGTTACATATTCCATGTCTGAAACGAGCTATAGTGAGCATATTAGCAAGCTGTTGTTAGCATTTAGCTCAAAGTGCCAATGTGCCTAAGCACAGCCTTACACAGGTGCTAGTCACTAAGTACAGCTCTCACATTATCACATTATCACATTAAGTGACCATATATCCTTCATGTAAGTGGCTGACATTGCACAGGTGAACAATGACAGAAAAGCAGCCATTATGGCTCTGAAGCAGTTTCATGTTTTGTATGTTCAAGCATCATATAGTTATCTCTTTCCGCAACTATGTCTCACTTTCCCCATGATCTGTACAACCTCAGCTCAGAGTCCACTTACTGTGCTTTTTCTAGAGCTTTCAATCATATCAAACAGGCTTCATCATCAGAAGGAGTTTGCCTCATCTCATCTTTTCAATGTGTCAATGACCAATGAACATTCTCCATCTGGTGATGAAGACTGTGTGCTGTGGTCAAAAGCTCTGGAGCTGGACCTTGAGTTGAGATTGTTTTGTCAGCTATCATTTCCAGTGGTAAAAAAAAAAAAAAAAAAAAGAACCGCCAAGCTAAACTATGATCTTGTTATTAAATAGTGCAAGGACAGTACAGAAGATTCCAAAAGATACAAGACATTTTTGTAGAAACCATTACCTTTGCGAAATCTCCAGCGCCAATGTGCAGCTGGTGCTTAATGGGTGTTCATTTCTTACTAATTTATGACCATGTATGGTCATACAATAAAAATGAACAAATGAATAAATAAATAAATATATATATATATATATATACTATGTGCAACAATCTGACATGGTGGTCAAAAACAGTCTGAATCACAGCTGTGTGACACACATGTCATATTTGTATCTAATCAGTAATCAGTATTACTTTTTCATTGGCATGGAAATTGACTTAATAAGGTCAGGATTACTGAAGAGATTAATTAATTTAACTCAATACAAGGATCACAACACACAAGGCAAAACTAGATGTTTTCCTGTTCCTTATAACAGTATTACAGACACACCATGAACATGAACCTTAATCTCAACCAATTTTCCAGAACAAACACAATGTCACCTCCCGCAAATGCAAATCCTCCTATCATCATCATCTGAAAAATTCATTAAAACCCCCTGGTCCTACCCCTACCTGTCTTCACTAATGGCATGTCACATGCATAATGTATGAGAGTAATATAAAATTATAGATTTTGTAATGCGGATCCACCTGTGTTACAAAACACAGAGGGGTACTGTAAATACTCTCTGGCAGGCATTTCAATTTCAAAGTGGATACACTTGCACGGAGTCACCTGATCAAACATGTCAAATTGAACCATGCATCAGTGACAGTGAAGCCGTGCCGGCCCCATGGGGCAATTCGGGCTTCCCTCCCCATCACTTTGTCCTCGGCATTGATTTGATGTGAACTTGGACCATCTGTCCTGTGTTAATTGCACATGTGCTGCTATGTAGCCTCTTTGGTGGGCTGAACTACAGAGGGACCCATAATAAAAGTCTGTGTTTTCTCTCCCAGCAGGCAGTCCCCTATGGTTTTCTTGATAATGGATGACTGTGAGCGGTTCATTTAGTCCCAAAAACAGTTGGTCCTCCGTCAAGCAGAAGCATGAAATTCAGTGACCAAACCAAATTTTACACTTGGAAAAAAAAAATAACCCAAAAAACTGTCACTCACATTTGGCAATCTGTTGCATTTATGGCAGATGTTCAGTAGTAATCTATGTACATAATCAGTCAGAAAGGTTTGGGCTTGTTCTCAATCTTCCTTAAAAAGCTTTTGTTTGTTGACCATCTACAAATGCATCCCTCACATTTTGTATGCAGTTTTAGAGCTGTGGTAGAGCAGGGTTTGGACTTTCTGAATAATAATAAGTGGCTAAAGGGGAGATTTAGTCAAAGTGCATTCATCGCGCTGGCTCTGCTGTGGGTGACATCGCTTTCCCCTCTCCTGCTCCCGGTCTCTTTTCCTCTTCCGCCAACAAGCACTCATTGAAAGCAGCAGAGCTGTCCCTGCTGACTTTAATATTACATGGTCGAAATGAGGGGAACATAGGGCAACAGCGAGGAGGAGATATTTTGATGTCGAATGATCAGGGACGATCCCAGAGCAGCTGGGCTGAGAGGAAGGAGGTGAAGCTGAGTAGGCCAGGAAGACAGAAAGAGAGCAGAAAACAAAAGAGGAAGGAATGAAAGAGAAATGAAAGAGTGCAAGACAGAGCAAAAGTGTGGAAATAAGACAAGAGAGAGTGAGAATGAAAGAGAGATGTTAGAAGAAGGAGAGCCTGTGATCCTCTGTCTCTCTACAGTGAGAAAAGGAACAAGGCCGTCCTGATGGAGCAGGGGAATTGGAAAACAGAGAACAGCCATTTCCCCGTCCTGACAGGTGTCATGTTGAGTTTCACAGTGCATGATGTCGGCTTTCTGACACACTTATAGAGACATTCAGTTGAAATGAAATGCCAGTTCTTCACTGCACTGTACTCAGCTGGGGTTACTTAATTACAAAATTTGGACAGAATGAATATATCTTTATCCTGTATAAGCTTGTCAGTTAAGGTGTTAATGTAGGTTATCCATTAACTGGTGTCACAATTACTCTTCCCTTTCTGCTGTCAAAAATAACGAGACAGTGAATTTTAAATTTAGTGTCATTAGTTTGTGGTATTAAAAATAGGTCTATGGGAAAAAATTGACGGTAGCTAGCGGACTGAACCCTGGACACGGGAAAGAGGAACACGGTACACAAATGCTGGAAACTGTATCATACATGTCACAGGCAGACAGTGTTTTGTTAGCAGTGGTATTGAACAGTAGCGAGCAAAACAGCACCTAAATTGACCAAAATGACATTTGCAAACAAGTTGCCAACAACAAGAAAGTCAAGGCGCAGAACGAAGTGTGTGTCCTTGTTTGTAAAGCAGGAATTTTGAATCTCTGGGCTTCAAAAAGGAAAACGTGCATGGAGGTTGCTCAGATATGTTACTACGTATGTTGTACATTTACATTTGTTTTCCTCTCTGTTTCAAATCTACCTCCCAACAGGAACTGAATCAAGTAATCAACTTGCTTAATGCACAGGTCTGCATGTCATGTCGTTGTAGAGCCAACCAAGAACCGCTAACGATTCTCTATTCTGCCAGTACAGTTGGTCGAAATTTAATCGTCTTTGCAAATCCAGTGTAGCGACATGCTGGCTTTTTGCTGTGAGCGAGAAAACTTGCTGGCACCCTGAAACATAGAGCACAGGACCTGATTTACAGAGCAAGGTTGAATGCCGTAGAAGAAAAAAGGTGTGCAATTTAATTTCAGTTGGACGTTAAGGTTCACAAGACTTCTGCCAGTCACTTTATTCACCACGACCCATCTCTTTAATGTTAAAAAGCACAGAGGGAAACCTGTCTAACAAAGCAATGGTGTCCTTCCTGTGCACGTCTGACAACACAGCATGCAACACCATCTCTGTTTCCACAGCAGGAGCAGCAGAGGATGCCAGGCACCTCTCCTGAGAAACAATTAGCCGTGAACTTCACAGGAGAACAATGATTAGCATGTGTGTGCATGGATAGGGGTGGACTTCAGTCCTCTTACAGTTACTCTATTGATCCCTTACATAATCAAGCACTGAATTACATAACATTTTGTGCTCTCAGGATACCCCACCCCCACTGCTGCCCCACATCACCCCATTCACACACACACACACACAATCGCACTCTCTGCTGCTCATTTTATTTGATTTTTTTTTTAGTTCACTGCAGTAACCTCATTTGGACCACTGGGCTAATTAAAGGGTCCACAAACCAGAGTAAGAGCCCGCCATATGCTCTAGCCAACAGTACTCCAGAGTGTCACAACCTGGAGCATCAGACATACTGTAGCTGTTAGAGCAGAACTAAAAAAAAACTGCAGCCTTCTGCTCACCTCATTCAAATATTAAAACCCCTTGAATTGCCTTTAACTAATATTTATTTAATGTGCGTCATATTGTGCTTTTAATGATGCGTAAAGGTAACTGTACTACCGTGCGTCACACAGTATTCAAAAGCAAGATGTGTGCCAATATTTCATGGAGACAAAACAGAAACACTGAGGTTAAAAGGTAAAAAACAAACAAAGAAATAAGTAACATTAACAGGCAAAGAAACAAATAAAAGGAATAAGAAATTAAAGATTACAAAAAGGCATCCCACAGGACAAGAAGTAATTTAAAACTCTGACTCTGGCAGCCTGAGCTCCTCAGGCGAGGGAGCCCACAGGGGCCCTGACGGCAAAAGCACCGGTCACCTTTAATCTTTAGTCTCGATTAAGGAAAAGTAAAAAGACTTACAGCTGAGACTTGGAGTGAGCACACAGGCCCATAAGAGCGCAAAAAGCCTGAGCAACAACTACAGACCAGGTCATTAAAAGCCTGGAAGTAACTGATAGAATCTTTAAATCTTTCAAATATGGATCTATTGCATACAAATTCAAAATGAATTCTTCTTTGCAGTTTTTCATTGAGTTTTGGAAGAGTTGGAGTAAAATCAGAAGAGGTTTCCTCCTGAACACGGAACACACTCACATTCACCTGTCAAGCTACAGTTAACAAACTCTGGTCTCATACATGGTACTTAACTTCCTGTGCTATCTAAGAAACACTAATGTCTGAATCACACAGCCCTCACTTTAATGGCTTGACAAAGTCAGCAATGTCACATATCCCATGCTTGAAAAGGGCTTACTATTCTTCATACTAATTTTCCAAGACAGTTTCCACAGAGATGGACAGTAGAGGTGAACTTTTACATGTGTGCCTTCCTGATGTAAAATCTGAACAGATGGTTCAGAGGACAAAAGTAGTGTTGTATGCTGGACAATGCAGGTAACACAAAAATACATATTTAGCCTATCACCTCCATGTAGATCATGCTCTCCTATGCTGCTCCAAGCCTACAGTCTGTGAACTTAGATAGGTGCCTGTCATTAAATGAATGTGTTGCACTGTAGTGACTGTGTGTCTGTGTAACTACAGTACAAATTGACCTTTTGATAAACTATGGCAGGTTATTTCATTTTAAAATACATAGCAAAAGCCACCACCGTGCTGAAATCAAAGGCGGTGAGCAAAAATTAGAATAAAATTTCAAATATTTCATTACTTTTTAAAAAGTTGTCGAAGCAGAAGAAAAAAAATCCGTCAAAACCATCTTGAACCGTCTTGAGGCGTTCAGGAACACAGAAAGATGTTAGGATCAAACAGCAAGTTAGATTTAATAATATCTCAGACTCAGACTAAAAGAAATTTGGCTGGTATGATGTTAACTTACAGCGAGTAAGTATAGCAAGTAAGTCAGCAAGTGTTAATTATTAATTATAGTCAATTGTTAATCTAATACAACCCCCAGACCTCCTCACAACCTATTTAACATGCTGTCAGCAGTGAGCACCACCCTGTCACTGCTCAGCTGGAGAGTCATTGTACAGTAGAGACTGAGGAGAGAATAAATAGAAAAAAAAATGAAGGGCAAATAAAAAGACGTGGAGGCTTTCCTTTTATATGTGCAACTCATGTAATGAGGGTCATAGTGCCCTGGGCTACTCCACTGTACAGACAGGAAAAATAATTTAATTCATGAAGGAGGGAGGGAGGGAGGAGTAGTAGCTTTCCATATCAAAGAGGGATGGGAGCATTTTGTTTGAGAGGCACATTTTCAAATTCCACAAATTCAATATTCTCTTTTTGATTAAAATTCCAAGCGTCTGCCCTGCCTCTTTGCCTGATTGGAGTGTCAAGGGGGTTCCCAGACAAAGGTAGTGTAGTGGATTCAGCTCCTTGAGGCAAACGCCGGCTTCGAGTGTTAAGTGCAGCAGGGGTCTGTGGGGGTGAAAACTGTGCAAAAATCTTCAGACAGCAAATCCCAAATGCATGGTGGGGTTCATGTTCCTTGTAGAGCTGAGAGACACAGCAGTGTCTGACAGAAGGCTTGTGTTTTAAGTTTGATCCTTTCTGTGTCACGATGCCGGGCTCAAAGGCTGCAGAGGCCTTAGCACAGCAGCGCTCTCTCTCCTCCACAGGATTTCCACTCACCAGAGCAAACGTCTATCAGATCAGACACATTAAGAAGCTAATTGTCCCCCTTGGGTTGGACTGTTCATTATCTGAGCCAGCGCACAAAATTCAGTGAAGCAGGAGCAGAAATAGAGGCCACGGCAGGCTGACACATACAAGCATGGTCAGTGGCTCCCGTAAACCTCAAACAGACATCAACACAGACAGCCTGTGGTTGCACCGAGCTTCCAAGCCCTGCGTGGTTTCCCCCTGTAAACAGGAAATCCCTCTGTGAAATTGTCAGCGACAGTGTTGCAAATTACCGGCTACAGTTTGGCTTTTTTTTTCTTTTTTTTTTTTTTTCTTCTTTCCGGGGGTAAATAACCTACTACCAACAATATTCTAATTCTCTTTTGTCTATCTCCTGAATAATACATTTAGCAAAAAGGCCCAGACCGGATAAAAAGCTCTTTCACCCTGAGGAAAGCCAGTGTTTGCCATGTGAGGTGTATTGTTAACATTACACCACATGCATTAGCCTGTATTATCCAGTAGCTCCAATTCTTTGAAGAGAGTGACACCTTCTTTTCACGGAGAGAGAAAAAAAAAAACCCTTTCTTACGCCTCTAGAAGCAGCAGCATATTGGACTCCATCCAAGCAGGAGCCGTATTGGCAGGTGAACATTTAATACCATTCACTCTTCCCCAGTGAGAACACAACAGACCCTGTCCTCTTTGAGCTCCAACAAATAACTTTCCTCTTCATAGCCAACGTGTGTCTTTATTTTCCTCACACAATTGAGTCATGATGGGATTACCCATTGTGTGTACAGCTGCAGTCACAGGATTAGGGATGACTAGGGATGATGGCAGAGAAAACACCATTCTAACCAACTGCACAAAGCCAGGCACCGGCTCTGCAAATGCCAGCTTGGAAAGCTGCCCCAAGACCTGAGATCATACCACGGGTATTATCAACAGATGATAACATTTTATCTGTTTCTGTGTAAGATATAAGATGTACTCTAAATATATGGACAGGGATGTTTAAAACATTTCTCAGCGTGGCTGTAACATGTGAAAGGTCTTCCTAAATGTCTGAATTGCACGTGCTTCTGAGTTTTATGGCTTGTATGAGAACACATCGTATTTTCTCATCACCACCTGTCAGCCGTCTCCTTTGCTGTTCATACCTTCGTGATAACAATCACATATTTGTGACTGTGGGTGCATGTATGCCTGTGTATGTGAGCAGAGGAGGTGAGCAGTGACTGTCAGAAGTGACACGTGATGACTGGGGCTGCAAGACACACCATTACCACGACTCTCACACCTGAGGCAAGCACGCATGGGTGTGTGTGTGTGTGTGTGTACACGAGCCATGATAACAGGGTGCACCTCATGTTCACGTGTGTCTTGTAAGACAGAGCTGCACATCACTGCAGGCAGATGGGTCTCATGCGAGTGAAGCAGCGCAGCCGGCGTCATGGGAACAATGACTAGCAATGCTGTTATTACACCTCTCCACAAACTGGTAATTTAGTGTAATTCTAGTCAGTGTCACAACAGCACCGATGTGCATTTGAAAAGCTGTCATGTTTTTCAGAGGCTGCAAGCAAGTGGATGAGGCTGAGGAGACACCATGTTTTGGGTGACACGCTAGTGTGACACCCCCGACCCCCGTGAACTCGAGTCAGGCTGAGAGGCAGAGATGTCAGACGTGGTCGGTGATCAGCGGGGACAGTGTCCAGCCGTCCCACGCCAGCACAAAACTGTCATTGGTGTGTGTCTGCATCCCCCCGGGAGAGTGGGAGGGGGGGGGGGGGTTGTGCCAAGGGAGACACAGTGACTCACACTGTAGATGGGAATGGGGATTGAGAGGAAGAAAGAAGGACTGAGAGTCACTCATCATCACACATGTGCCAACATCATCCTCCTCCCTCATTACAGCCAACGCCACCCACACTGCTAAGAGCATGTTCGCATCACATTTACACACACACACACACACACACACACACGTATGACAGCATATGAAAGAAGTAGCCTCTACATCAGTGTGTCAGAGGAGCTTGTCCATAATAGGCAAAGCAGGCAGTAGCAGTGAATCAAGCACTTATCCAGAGCAGCCATCCTGTATAATACAGTGCTCACAGTTAGAGCAGGAATTCAGAGAAAGTGGTTAAAAGCTTGAGCAAATTATCGTGTTTCAGTGTCTACATCATGATGCAGGCTTTCTGGCAGTGACAGGTCACGGTGCACAGTATTCTACTATCTGGATTTCTCAGATTGAATAGAAAATGTATGTTTTCTGCTGGTTTTGATCTGGTCAGTCGGTTATTTAGCCCATGCATGAGATGTCATGCGCAGACTACTGTAGTATCGATGCCAATAATCTTGTGTTGCCGAGTGAATACAGCCACAGTTTTTCCCAGACATCTAACCTGCCTGCAGTGTAGCGCCAGTGTGATGCAGCTTATCCTCCACACAGATAAAAAGCTTTGGCGTGCAATTACTAAATTAGTCGAGAAATTAATTTCAACCCAGTGAACTGACACAGAAACGCACTGAACTGCTAATCTGGGAGCAGGAGGGCTAAAAATCCTCTGGAATTTAAAGTTTAATGGATTAATGATGTCAAGGCTCTCAAGTGGATAGGACTGTAGCACAAAGTAACTCTGGAGGAATTAAATTGCTTATGGGGTATGTCAGGAAGAAAGCCCAAGGAGTCTGCTAGTACAGTTGCTGCCTCATCGTGGAGCAACCCACTTCTGCTGATGGCCGTGCTGTCTAAACCTACCCGTGATGCATCAGAGCTATTGTCGTGAGTCTTTTATTTCTCTTGCCTGGCTTTTGCTTCCACACAGGGTCTGTGAATGGCCTTATGAGTCAGTGAAACAAGCGCTTCTACACACACATATGAAATGACCTATTGTCTTCTAAAAGGCCACCCATAGCACCATGTAAGGGCACAGACAACATCACTGATCACTCAGTTCAGCCAGCAGCAATTAGTCATAGCCAAAGAGTCGAAATGCAAAATAAGTCTTGGGCCTATTTTTGATTGAACACCCCCCACACACAACCACACACACACACACACAGACAAGAAGATTAACACAGTGTTTTAATGAACTTGGACCCAAAGGCAAAAGACTGAATTAATCATTTTGGCAGGAAGAAGTTTATCAAAAAGCCTTTGTTACTGTCTGCAAACACAGTCCATATGTAAGCTTTAGCACTACTGCTCTTGTTGAAAACTGTTATATAAGTGTCAGACTGAAGGTCTCTGTGGGGCGGGAATACATGCATGCACACATGCAACCGCAAACGTTCATTTACATACAATCACACGAACAAATATGAGGAAATGAGAAACTGTGACTCCAGAGACCGCGTAAAGGTTTATCAAAACACACAAACCTGGACTCATGCAAGCCGATAGTCTTTCATAGGCTGTAGAACTAAAGTTCCACAGCCACGATAGAGGCTCTGTGAGGCTGTACTTATGCCACATTCACGTCATGTGAGATGGGAAAGAGTCCTATGCTAACACCTTGCAAGCAGCCACACAGTCAAGGCTGATGGTACAACAGCAGAGTCGATCATGAGGATTAATATACTGCATATTAACAATATAACTTCTAATTGGCAAGTTGGATGAAAAAATGAAAAGTGAAGGGATTACCAGAGTTTTTGGTCCCGTTCCACCTCAGTGGTTAGGTGGGCCAGTCACCAGTGATGATACGTTTCATCACTTTTTGATCGAGGGCTCCTTCAGACTCTGTCGTTACCCTGTAGAACCAACTCAGAGATAAATTAGAGCTCTAACAGACAAGTAAACAAGTTGCATAAATATAAGAAACAGAGCCATTGTAATAATTGCTCAAAATATCATTCTAATAAATTATAGTATTTCAGAAAGTATGTCCATAAAGATGCACATTTCTGTATCTCCTCTCTACATGAGGGAGATGCCCCCTCCTAGCATTACATGTTAACTGTTCTCACAACATCAGAGTGCACTCTCAGATGCAACAGTTTAAAACGTTGTAAAATTAAACAGTTTATTTATGAGAATGAGAATTTGCAATGTAGGAGACAGGTACATGAAATTTAAAAGTTGTATGTAACTGGTTTCTCTGAGTAATGTTATCTACAACAGCTTCCATCAGTGGTCTGACATCTCTACAAAAGGCCATGCACAAAGCTCAGTGCCTCTTCTGGTCATATGAAATAGCTGAAAATGAAATGACACTTACCTGTAGTGTGCTGTATCTGTCCACCATCTGCTCAGGTTTTGCTGGCATGTTAAGTGGGCGTGAATTCTGTATTTCTCAAATAAAAACTGAGACAAACGGAGTCAAACAAATTTCATTAAGATGCTACAAACTTCAAACCAGTTACAATTGTAAGTAATTATTAATTGCATTAATGTAGCAGCACATCTCACAACAAAAATGACAGAAGATCTTAATTTGTCTTATAAATAAGCAAAGTAAAACCAAAGTTGATGTCTAACTGCATAACTAAAGAATACATGCATTGGTATTTGCTCATTAAAAAAGCCTGCAGGGTTGTATTCTCCTCTTCCACCTTCTTGTTGTAGCCTCAAACCAAATAATCATCCTTCATTAGCCTATGTATGAGCTAAGGGCCGACATGGCATCAACAGGAGCCAACACAAGCATAATGGATGTGAACCTGAGTAACAACATCCTCCTGCATACCCCCAAAACTAAAGAAGGAGAGAGAGAGGTTTAATGAAGATGGTCTCAGAGAGCACTGAGGGGCACTCTTCACTGTAGGTACATATATTAAAGGAGCAGTGTGTAGAGGACCCTCTCCCTATATAGATATATGAAGGCCTCATTCTAAGCTAACAAAAACAAAAATGATTCTTAGTTTCAGGTGTTTACACACTAATGAAAACATAATTACGAGCATTATATTTCTGGCCATAGATGCCCCTAAATCATACACACTGGTCCTTTTCTTTGTCAGGTTGCCTCTTAACACAACTGTCCCTCCCTTGTAACCTTCAAAGAGAAAGTTTTACTTTGGATGTGTTTGTGATCTTGAAAAGTTCACTTCTGGTGTGGGAGCATTAACATTTCTCACTAAAAGACAAAATCAGAGAGCCAAAATGGTGATGGGCCATCACAGGTAAGATTTGGAGTTGTTCCACTGATGGCATATGGGAGATTGCCAGAGTGGATATGAAGCATGAGTGTTTGAAGGTCACTTTGTGGGCAAGTTTTCAGTCAGAGTTCTTTGGATATAAAAAACTAAGGTATATATAAGGTGAAAGGTGATGACCCCACAAATAATTATCATCAGACCAGGTGGGGGAAGCATTCAGATCTGTATTCAGACATAATCTTCTGCAACAAGGTAAAAAACATAGTTCTTCGTAACTTAAGGGGCTCTCCTGTTATTATTCTTGTGGAGCAAGAGAAAACTTTATTATTCTTGTTAGTACAGGTTGGTCTCATGTAAATCCTGACATATGTAGTTTTGTATAACCCCAACTTGAGTAGGTCTAATCAGCCACATAACTCAAAGCACCTGTGAGGATGAGCAGGGCGATCTGCGCAAAGTGGCCAAAAAAAATGAATGCAGCTTTAAGAAAAATTATAAATATACAAAGCATCAACGTAAATGACAAAAATATGTTAAAGAAAAAAGAAAGGTCCATGACTGAAACTGCAAAACGGGCCCTTAAAGTTAAACGTAATCAGAGTAATCTCTGTTTTCTTGACATGAGCTGAGATTGTATGCGCCCGTATAAACTGGGTAAAACTGCTTCATTCAGTTATTTAAACAAGGATAACTCCATATCCTGAAAACATCAATTTTCCTTAAATGTTTAAACACAATGTCGATATTAACTTGCTATGATTAGACAGTAACATTTTACTGAGAGCAGCTCCACTCTTTTTGTTATATATCTGCAAGTACATCTCGTTTCTCCATTTAGTTGGAAGAAAATAAGCAGCCCTGTATTTATAAAATGAGCGAAAAGGACAGATATATCAGCCAAACACAACCTTGCTCTGGGGAACACACATACAGTCGACCTGGTCCTTCTAATTCCTGTTGCGTGCTTTTCTCACCTGGCGAGTGTCTCCCCAGGGTAGGTAACAGAGGTCATGAGTGCAGGATGGTGGGCCTGATGCGAAAGCAGAAGCCCTGGGCACAAACGATGACAACCAACACCATCATCATCATCATCATCATAATCATCACATCTTCATCTGCAAGACCCCCACCCCCCCCATGCACACACCCAAACCCACTGTGTGTAACCATGGCGACAGAGCGAGAGGGGGGCCACTAGCCCTCGAGGTTGGTGCAGTGTCAGGGTCAGTGCAGTGGCCTTCAAACTGCCTCTCTACACCGCCATGTGAGGAAAACTACTTTGTAACAAGGATTTCATGGCGGTGTCTCTCTTATCTAACACCTTGAACATATTGTTGTGGGTATTTTTCCTGTCACATGTGCAGAATGAGTTATCAGTCTAAGATTAAGATTGGATGACATTCCTCAAACACAAAGATTTTTTGTGTAGGAGCTCATTTTCAGTATGTAGTTTTTATACTGTACAAGTGAAACAGTGATGGCAAACACCTAGAGCTACAAGAAAATATCAGAATGAGCACACAATTTCTCGTTAGTGGTTTTCCTGTCTTGACACACAATAAGCATTTCATATTTTCTTTTCCCTGTCACATTACACTGTTTGTTCCAAGCGCTGTAACTCACAATCACAAAGACAGTTAGACAAGAGAGCCATATTAATTTAAATACTAATTAGCACATTACAGAGACACATGAGACTGAGCATTCGTTCCCTACATTGCTGGTGAATGACAATGTTTGTCAGACAACTTTTGATTTTTTCCCAATCAACTTTGAATCAGCTGCTAAATGCAAAAAACAAAGAACTGTTTTTGACCCTCTCCATTAAAGTAAGCCGAGCAGACACCGTATGGATTAATCCCGATTTTAGCTCCAAATTGCTCACCCTGACTAATTTCAGAATTGGGCTGGACTTCTGCCAATCTGGTTGTCATTTGATGTGCAGGGTGGGGAGGGGGGTTTCTCCTGATTAATTGCTTGAATGATCAACAATCTGACTGCTGGACGATTGCATGGATTTCTGGCATGTCTGAACTTTTGGCCGGCCTTCTTGCAGTCTGAGCATTTCCACGGTCCAGTTTCCCTTGTGGCTGCTGTCAGATGATTCACTATAAACCGCAATTTCTGTGTTTTCATATTATTGGAGAAATAGTTTTTCCTGATTGAGACTGTGGTGTGATATACGTCTTGTTTGAATAAAATTTATTGGTATGAAATATATTGGTATTGTCAGTGGACAAACCCGATCAGGTATTGCTAACATGCTAACATTCAGTGTGAGCACCGTGTCATGGCCGGTCAATCAATCCATGCTGAACAAAGCAGTTCCAGTCTGTCTTCAGTCCAAAGTGAGAGGATGAAGAAGCAGCTTGTAAAGGAATGAAGTTTGTTGCTGAACTCCTAATGTTTTTTCTAGACTTGTAAGTAAACAGCTGTTAATGGTAACGTTGGCTATGTAGCAATAGCAAAAACATACACATAGCACCTTTAAGCTGCATTTATGTTCATTTAGTCAGATCAGTCACATGTAAAATGATTCAGAATAGGAACTTGATAAACAGTAAAGACCACGGTGAAATATTATTTAAAAAAGCCTGGAAATATGGTGCTGAAGAAGAGTTTGGCTGCAGTCAGAGGCACACACCGTGTAAGGTCACCTTTGGCATCTGGGTTGTGAGTCATTCATCAGCAGAGGAAAGGTTAGGCTATAAGCTTCTGTGAAAGTGCACGTCATGCATGATCATTCTTTACCCTGGGCTGAATGGTGTGCATCCCATCCTGTATTTAGTCAACATGTCACATCTGATCTGTGTGTGCGTGTGTCTCAGCTGTGTCTCACCCGTGTGGGCTTCGCGTGAGAAAAACAGTGTCAACCAGTGAATGTGGACTCAATATTGTATGTCCACGTCTGCACGTCGTGCCCCATGAAAGCTGGATGAGTGAGTGTGTGTGTGTGTGTGAAAGTATATTCATTATTACCCCTCACGCACCCCAGGCTTCTGTGTCCGACGAGCCATGATCACAGGGAACACCTCATGTTTCTGTGTGTCTCATCAGACAGCAGCAAATCTCGGATGACAGAGAAGCACAGAGGAAATAAGTCCATGAAACATTAAGCAGAAGCTTCCCTGGAGGTGACTGTTATTCATATACACACATCTCCAACCCAAGGCTTATCAAATGTGGCATGTCTGCTGCAGCTTTTTGAATGGCTACTCTAGCCCTACGCACTGAGCTTAATCACAAGCACATGGGAATGGGACTTCTGCGACAGTGGGCTTACTGAGGGTAAGGCATGGCCGAATTGATTTCAAGTGGCTGCCAACGTCTTATCGGCCTCTTGCTAAGCACCCTGCTAAACGGCCCTGTCAGAATGCCATTGTAGCCTGACCATGAAGAAGATTTAACTGCTCCTAAATCACAACTACAAGTGTGCTCATTGTGATGTCCAACAACTGGAAGGAAGCGCAGGAAATTGGGTCGCAGAAATATGTGTGGTGCAATTTCAAGAAAAAGAGGGAAATGAGCACTAACACTCATGAAGACGGCGGAGGGAGGGGATGGAAGAATCTATGACAGAAATTGTAAATCCGCATTTAATGCCGCGGCCTCAAATGGTATCCGCAGAACATCAAAGAAACCTCCCTACTCCCCTCTCACAAAAATCTAAGAAAGCAAAGCACTCAAAGGATTATTCTCCCCCAGTCACACACACGCTCACACTGACGGGATCCACCACTCCTCGCTAACTCCCCCCCTCCCATGCCGAGAGAGACAGTATGCGTGGTGGGAGAAAAAGAGGAAAGAGCTATAGGAAGGAGCTATAGGGTAAGAAAAATATAGCTAAACCTGTGAACCAATCGGGGGAGCAAGTTAAGGTGGAAATCAGGTCACAGGAAGATGGAAAGATAAAGTTAAGGTTAGATTGTTTGCCCTTTAAAGGGAGAGGTGAGCTTTCACGGCCAATGAGAACTGGCAAAACAAAACACTTGCAAATGTCTCAATGGGCTTCTTCAAAAGAAAATGATATTAGTACTGATTAAAGGGCTAGTAATTTAGTATTGCACTTCCATAATGTTGTGGGAGTCAGCTTTAGCAAAGAACGATGCCTCCATGCATGTCTCCAAGCTGAAAACCAAGACAACCAAGGTGTCTTCTGGCACAAGGCAAAATTTTGATGTGATTTCCTATAAAATCAACAGACTTTATATCGGTGCAAGTAGATGGAAATTTGCCTGGGATGGCACAAACTCAGCTGAAGACATTACTGTGCAAGTTGAAAATGTTTCAACCTGAAAAAAAAAAAAAAAAAAAAAAGCTTATCCCTGGCTTATCCCAGAGATGAGAGGAGGAACGAGAGATGGAATTAACAGAGAGAAGTGGAGTTCAGGTGAGTTCTGAGATCTCAGAGCTCATGACAGGTTAACTGACCTTTATGTGTAACACTGGTGGAGTGCTCCTTTAAGAAGTATTTAAAGCTTTAGAAAGTCATTTCTGCCAAGAGACTGGACTTAATTTCTTCCATTTTCAAAAGGAGTCAGTGCAAGAGTGAACGAGCCAAGAGTAAGTATAGAAGTAGACACCTGTATACCAAAATAAAAACATACATACACACACAGCAGCATACTATATTCAGTCCATAACAGACCTCGGATAAAAACAGAGTGCCTGGGAAAAGAGGATTGCCGCCCTGCATTTACAGATAATCTTCGGGATGAGGCATGGCAAAGAGAAACCTAGGAATTCTGTTAACAAAATGAAGGAAAAAAAGAGCATCAGGCATGCTTATCTCTGAAAGGCTCCTGCTACCCAACCGGGTCAGATGAATAAAGAGGTTTTAACCTAATTTCTCACATCCAGCATCGCTCTGACCGTGCCTGACCACAGCAAGAGACAGTGTGTGTAAAAGTAAATAGAATTAATCCAGTTTTTCGACTTGCAAAACACAGCTGGAGCCATACGATAAATGCTTTTGGTTGAGCTTGCACATCAAAAGATCCTGTCTTCAAACACATTTTTAGTCCATGTTCTTTTTTTTTTTCTTTTTTTTCCTGCCATTAAAAACACTTCAAATATACACCACAAAACCACGAGCACATTTAACTGGAATATTCCTTGTTTCGGTCTAACAAGAACATTTAGTATCAGAACAGAAACTGGATGATAAAAAGCAGAGCAGCGGCTCTGTGGTGGCAAAAACTGAGACAAAAGCAAACGAGCTGGCATGGTGGAGAGCAGCGTTAGCCCTTGAAGTAATTTACTTCCATCCTGAGTAATGACTCATCACATGGAAAATGATGGTGATGGTAGATGAAAAACCATTGTGGGTTTAAACAAAGATTACACTGCCCCCTGCTGCACAAAGCAATGAAAAACACTTACATAAGAGAGGTTCCTGTAGTTTTCTGCTGCCTGCAGACCTGGGTGAAATTCTGCTATTTTTTGCAAACTACTGTCTCTTGAATAAATGTCGACCTGCATGTGCGTGCGTGTGTCCTCTCTATTTCAACTGTGTGTACAGCTGCGACTGTAACACATTTTAACCTTTTTAAAGGTTGAGGGAAATTGCAAAATGAGCCATTTACCCAAAAGCCTGTGCAAGAGCCACTCAGCCAGACAAGAGGAAAGTGTATGAATGTCAGCGCCACTTAAAAGATGTTACACCATTACACTGTACTCTGTGACCCATCTGATTCTGTGACCTAACAAGGAATTTCGCTCATATTGCTGCTCTGTTTTTTTTTCTATAGCAGTGTCACCAAGTTTTAATGCGACACTACACTTGACTGTGATCAACTATGGTGCTCAAATTAAACCCACTGTGTTCAACTACATATGAACAAGCTGAAAAGATATATAAAATGTCTATTTTATAAAATACATATACGCTATATTCTATCTGACAAACGCTAGTCAAAAACAATCATAAGCTGATATTGTTAGCTTTCAATAACACTGCGTTATGTGACCGGGGACAGGAACATTATTCTCCTCCAGAGCTCAGGGTCAGTTGCAGAACCACACTCCAGAGGCTGGAAGGAGGGGCACCTCATTGACCTGCTCAAGGTCCTTCACTGAAGTGGAATCTCGCAGCTCTCAGAAGGTCGAAACTTAAATCCATCAGAGTCCTTAATTCTAATTTACCCTTGAAGCACTTGCAGCATCACTTGGAATTGTGAATTAAGCTTTTGAAAAGTGGTGCGCAAATCCAGGGCTGTCACTCACGCCAACCAATCACGTCGCAAATGACAGTTGAGGGGAAAACTTGGGATTTCAAACCCGAGGCTCGTCAAAGCAGAATTGTTCCATCCTTCACTTACGTGTCTGATACAGTTTTTTTCCAAACTGCTGGCTAAAATCTTTAATTATACTGCTACATAGTGGAAATTAAACCCATCAATGAAACTGCTGGAGCTTGTATTCTTTTAAGGATGAGCGTACTCTGCATTTAAATATTTTCAGGCACTAGTTTCTGTGAACATCACCAATAAAATCAACTTTTCAAATCAAATTTTTCTATATATCCATAGCTGTCATTTTCTTTCTTTCTGCTTCTCTGAATCAACAACTAATAGAACCATAACAATACAGACCATGGCTTTAACTATGTCTGCTCTGTAGCTCATTTATCCACTTTAAATAATGAAATGTACTCTGAAGGTGAAACTGACAAGTCCTCTGCTTGTCCTTGAAGGTCTGAGGCGACTTCTGGCAGAAGATTTACTCAGATTTACTCAGATTTACTATGAAACACATGAACAGATAGAAAAGTGAGAAAGATATTTCTTCACAGCAGAGAATGTGCGTTCAAATGTGCACAGCATGCAGGAAATAAAGCTCTGCTGGGTCTGTGGTCACAGCTGATAGTTCCAAACCAAAGAGAAAAGCTTTAATTGTAAGCCGGGAAGACATTTCTTTGACTTGAAGTATAACAAATATAAAAGATCTGACAAGAACATGAGCAGAGAACACGAAGAGAAAACAAAACCAAACGGTGAGAGTGAAGGGGCTGTCTCATTTTGGAGCTTAAAGCTGCCTGTGGCAACAGAAATTAACATCATTCCTCTTTTGGAAAGAGTTGCGCAGTGAGTGAGGAGGAGTGGATCCTTTTCAAATTTGTCTCCTTTTTTTTTTTTTTTTCGGTCACACAGGACCTGAGACGGCAACATTTACCCCAAACGCCCCGGAGCTTTGCTCCGTTTTCCTGTTCATGATGTCCTGTATGGTAGAAATGGGCAACGGTTCACTCTTATTCCTCTTTGGGGCTTGAAGCAAGTCCACCACCACACACCTGGGCTTGGTGCGATGGCGTCTTAATGCCCGTTTCTCCGCCCGGGTCTTGGGTGGAGGGAGGCTGTCACAGATTCGGGGGCAGGCTGTGGTGATGCCACAGAAGGAGGGGTCATCTGAATGTGATGAGCCCTCTGAGCTGCCCTCTGATGGTGAGTCTCTAAAGGTAGGTAGAAGTAACCTTTTTGTGAGGGGTGTGGGGTTTGTGGTGATAGGCACACCGTTACATACGACCACTCCATTACTCAGTTCTGGAGCAGCATGAAAAGAAGGTTTAAGAGTCTCCACTTTCTCTATGGGTTTCATCTTACGGCGTCTCCTCTGTGCGGGGAAAGGTAAGAAAAAAAGTGTTAATCATTTATAACCAGTGTTTCAAAAATATATCTTCCACCAGTATTCTGCACTGCAGTAAATTTGTCTCTGCACACCTTTCTGTTAGCTGGACAAAGACTCTGTGTCTCCTCCGCGTGCAGCATTTCTGTGACTGTGAACCAAAGAATGAGGTTAATTTCTACCAAGATAAGAAATAGTTCAGTTCAGGATTGATTAGATATTGTTCAAGATTTGTAAAAGAAAAAAAAAAACAAAAAACTTCAAAACAATTAGTATTATTACTGTGATACAGAGTACAACTATACCTTCAGTGGTGGCTAACTGGAAGGACTCAGAGTGTATCAGTGGATAGGATGCACTCCTCTTCAAGCCCGTCTCATCACAAGAAGAGAGCTGCCTATTAAGGAAACAGTAATGGTTGAGGGAGAGGACTGCATGCAGCAGCTTTCATTAAAACATGAGGGACAAATGTGTAATCATTTAAGACTCCAGCTGCGATGTTCTTGATGAATAATTGTATCAATAACAAGTGGAAGTATCCACGTATCCTCACACCATGTGCTTAATCACCTCTGCCCTCTTTGCCATGTTGTTTTCAAAAACTGCCTCCATCTAGATACTGATACAGATACAGGTATAGACATAGTATAGCTAGCATAGATAGTAAAATGCACAGTTGTTACTCTACCTTTCAGGACAGCAGTAGGTGTAACTCTTAGGTATGGGTGACTCTGGCTCTGTGGCAGGAGGAACAGCAGAGATGCGGCAGCGGTTTGCACACAGCAACAAGCCGAGACACAGACACAACCCCAGAGACAGCAGCAGGTAGTTCTGCCTGTCTGAGACCTAGGAGAAGACACACCCGTTGAATATACCATAGGCTAAACAGTGGCATTGTAAGATATAGAAACATACAGAAAATGGAAAGCCTTAAAGATGTCACTCAAACTATGTGCCACGACCTGGTAGATAAAAGTAACTGGTACATCCTAATGACTTGGTCCCAGAAAAATGCACTAAATTTACTCTGTTTAATCCCCAGGTGAAAAACCCCTGATTACAGATGAAGGGAGCACCGGGAGCGTTGTATCTACCTCACTCTGCAGCTGGCTGACTCTGACAGACAGGTTGAGAACCAGCTGAGTCACATTCTCCAGCTGGCCCTGCAGCAACTGAATGGACTCAGTCTGACGCAGGTCCTGTGGGAGAAAAGGATTAAGCAAACACAAACACACACACCCACCCATTCAGATTTGCATTATTGAAATAGAATGTAGAGATACTATGAATACCTATTTGAAGGTACGATATTTAAAGCAGTACTGACAGGTTTTGGAGGCTTGGTGGCAGCTGAGACAAACTATCAACCCCACACTCATTTATCATTTTATATAGCTGATATGGTGAACATGTTAGCAAACAGTATTTACAGTATCTAGCAGCCACAGAGCAACATCAGCATTCATTTACAGCTGTGTGTCTCAACACCTGCTGATCGTAAGTTCAATATTCACTCTCTTTTTTGTTCTATTTTAAGTCTCCAGAAACCCCTGAGGGAATTATCTGCCTCTTTAGCTGCTGAATGCTCCACTGTGTTCACCTGCTAGTCGCTGACTTTATCTGTCTGCCACTTGGAGCTGGGTAGGTAACACGCTGAGTCAATGAATCACTTTGGGACAAAGATTTGTGCCCATTCACTGCTCACCTGCTCCTCTGCTATTCTCGAGGTGTTCTGGAGTTTAATGATGGTTTTGTTGAAAGCCTTCTGCATCTCTTCCATCTGCTTCCGATACCTTGAATCAAAACATGGAAGAAGAAATCTTAGAATCACCCTCAACTCAGGTCATACGCAACAGAACAGCAACCTCCCTCTGTGGCACTAGTGTGTGTGTGTGTGTCCGTCCCTCACCTCTGACTGAGCTGCTCCAGGTAGCGTCCGCTGAGCGACATGTTCATCTCCAGGGCCTTGATGCGATTGTTGAGTCTCATGAACACAGACTCCTTCTGGCTGGAGCCGTGCACCGGGTTGCCATTCTGCTCCGTGGCATTGGGGGTCTCCGCATAGATGTCTGAGAGGGATGGTGAGGTAGGTGAGGGAGGAGGAGAAGAAGGAGCAGGAGAAGAGGGGGAAGGCGGCTGACCGACGCCATCTGATGATACTAAGATATCTTCTGTGAGATCCTCCGTTTTAGTTTCTGTGATGACCGGTGTGCCACCAGAGGGCTCAAGCTCTGTGACAGTGTGTGGAGCAGTGTGGGACAGCTCCGTGGAAGCAGTGCTACTTTCAGGCACAGCTGGTGGGTCAGGGTGCTGCTCTGAATGAATCGAGGTGGTAGGAAGGAGAACATGAGACTGATCTGTCTTATCCGGGATTTGGACAGGGGTACTTATTTCGAGTTGAGGAACATCAACATTAGGCTTCTCCTCAGTGGGTTCCACCGAAGCATCGTCCAGGGTGGCACTGACACTGGGTTTCACATAGACGGAGCTAGTGAGGGAGACTGAAGGCTCTGCGTCCTTCTCTGTAGCCAGCACATCCAGGCTCTTTCCTGGCCTCAGCTCCTTTGCCGTTTCCTCAAAAGACAGCTCTGGTGTCTCCACAATGGGAGTAGGTTTGGCCGCAGATGAATCCGTGGCACTGGGTTTGGGGAGGCTTGAGGTTTGACTGGGCTCCAGCACAGGAGGTTCGGACATGGACTCTTTAGGAGATTCTACTGTGGTCCCCGAAGGCTGTGGTGCTTCTGATGGGCTGGGTCCACTCTCTGGCTCCTGCTCAGAAGCTTGTTCGTTTTCAGGAAGCTGATGTAGCTCGCTGTGGTGTGGCTGAGGTTCAGGGCAGGCAGAGGGGTACAGGGGTAGGTGCCAAGTGGGTGTTTGAATAGGAGGAATCATTTGCTTTCTGTCCGTCGTCTGGCATTTCCTCTTTTCATACAGCAGGGCTGAACACTGCCGATGGAGATATTCCTGGAAGGAAGCTGTGCAAGAGCATGAAGAAGAAAATGAAGGAAGTAGTGCACAGTAATTTTGATTTTCTTGTTGTCGCTCATGATGATCCCTTTTCTCTTTTTGTTCATCCATCTCCTCCTCCTTATCCAAAAGGGTGATTGTAGAGCTGATATGTTCTTCCTCATCTTTCTCTAAAGGAGTAACAATTTTTTCCTCCATTGGAGGGAGCTCTTGTTTGCTAGAATCAGTGTCAGGCGTCTCCGACACAGGGGTCTCTGAAGAGGGGGCAGTACTTGCAGGAATATCAAGGTCTGGTGAAATGTCTACCTCTTCAGAGTCTGAACTACAAAGGAAGAAGAAAAATATATTTTATATTAAACAGAGCAAAGTTAGGACACAATACTACACAGAAAAAAAACAAAACACAGAATATGTTGCACTTCAAGCTCAACTACAAAATGCAGTATCGAAAGCACACACAACTTATCCACGATGTCACAAAGCACAGGCTAATGGAGAAACAAAAAAAGAAAAATCCAACCTTCAAACACATACACTTGTAAATGTACAGTATGGGATTTTAAAGGAAAAATAACAGTACGTCTCATTATTAAATGACACACAATTCAAACAGTACAAACAGTATACAACTAAGTGAGAAAGAAGAAGTAAGAAAAAAATTACACTGTAATTTTTTTTGCCAAAGCCCAAGAAGTGTGAAGTCAATTAATTTGAAAAACAGAAATGTCTAAAGAACCAATCACAACAAAATTCAGTACACACTTTATTACTGAGATTCCATTCTTTTATTTTTTTAATATTTTGTATGTCTGCCTTTTATTTTTGAGGACAGGATTCAATCTTCCTGGGCATGGATGAGATTAGTTGTGTACAAATCTATGGAGAGATGTTCTCTGATTCTTCACAGATGATTCTTTTCATCTACTCTTAGATGGAGCGGCTCAGTTGCTCTATCTTCTGCTTTAAAATACTCCAAAGGTGCAGTGAGGGGACATACTTGGCCAGTTTGCACCGGACTCAACGGATCCCAAAAAAATCGATTTTAGTTTCATCTGACCAGAGATTGTGCTGCCAACATTCATCAGGCTTCTTTTCATGTTCTTTGGCAAAGTTTAATCCCGCAGTTTTGTGAGCAATGGTTCTCATCTAGGACACTGTCTGTAGAGGTGAACCAGTGTGTGATCAGTTACTGAAGCACCAATTTCCGCAGATAATCCTTGTGCCAAGTCAGAAACACATACTTGTCTCTTTTTGCAAGGCTGCAGAAAAAACAAACTGCGCACAGCCTCCCTCTGCACTTTCTGTTACTGGCAGTATGGTTCTTCCTATGCCTCCTCACCACTGTAAACTGACCTTTGTTGCATTAACGTTGTACTTCAGGTTTCCATACAGACTTCAGATAGGTCCATAAAGCATTTATAACTCAAGGTCATACTGACCACTTTCAACCCCTTAAAACAGTATAAATGAACTTCTCAAAGTTTTTAAATTATGCAGTTGTATGTTCAAACAGTTAGTTGCTGAAAGTAACTGCGAATGATGTTTTACTCCTGAAAGGTACTCACACTGAAGTAGGATCTGTAGTGGTAGTTTGGGTGGTGGTTTCAAGCTGCGCTGATGGCTCAGTCATGTTCACATCATGGGATGAAATATTGCCTACAACACGTAAACAATAAATAAATAAAACTATTCGCAAACTCAACCATATTGTAAAGAACTGAAGAACTAAAAGTGTGCCTGCATTTCATTTATAAAATGTCTGAGCTGCCAGTGAGCAGAAACGTCAAGTCGCTTGCGTTGGTCATACCTTGCGTGTCTGCGCCTCCACCGAGAACATTGACAGCAATATTACTGACCATGTTCAAAATAACATCTGGAGAGAAAATGTAAACACCAGAGTAACAAGTTAATATCATCCTCCAGGTCATCTGTATGCAGCAGAAATCCCTTTCAGCCAGACCTACCCTTCGCTGATCCGATCAGATTCTTGGACAACTTGACTTCACCGGGTCCATATCCAGGAGGATTTTCTGCAGGAAGCAAACCATCAAAGGAAACTAATAAATGTGACTGTGAAACCACTTTAATGTTTGTAATCTGAACATGAAAAAATGATTCCCAAATACATACATATATCATTTCTCATATTATCTTCATAAGTGATACACGCAGCACCAAAAAAGTTACACAGAGTATATTGCAGGTTGTAATGTTTCAACCCAACTGCATCAAATACATGTTTCTGCTCAGTTCTTACCCACGTCATCATCCTGATCATCCGGTCTCTCTGAGGGATCAGCTATCTCCTCGTACTCTTCCACCATGCTCGTACCAAACACTCTGGCATACAAATGACATCAAAATCATTCAATAACCATGCTCATGTAGCAGAGATTCTCATTCTTCAATAGCCTCTATGAGGCAAAAACCTAGTGTTTGATTTCCCTTGATGGGGCCTCTGAAACTGCAGCAGAAATAACAGGCAACCATATAATTTGCTTCCTCCTAAATAACTATTACAGTCAACTGTTTCAGCAAGTTTCAGCTTTACGTTTTTGCAGAAGTGGACATTACTTCCACCGCAGGCTTGATAGTCTGGTAAGGCGCAAGTGTGAGCTGAATCATCTTCACCACACGCCAAATATTACATAATATAACTTGACAAGAGTTCACATAATATACAACAAACCACCATCAACATACGTCAAGGATGAATAATAAACTACAAAGACATACAACACACACACAGAAAAAGAAAGATACAACCATAACAACATGACACATACTGTACGTGGCACTAGCTACATTCTCCTTTAACGTCCTTGTTGGTTCTGTGTTTTAAATTCTCACTTCCTTTTTTTTCCCAGCTTTCAAAAGTAAAAGCTGACAATGTGTCATTTTATTCTACGTTTTAACAGAGTGTTGTGAAAACAACACTGCCTAACTATTTGTTACGTACCTTATGAGACTGAGGGGACAGAAATGTTCAGAGCCAAAGTGAGAGACCAGCTCTACCTGAAAAATCAAAAATGATTCAAATATTATGACTGAAATGCGTGTTTGATTATACCCCACATAAATCAACCCTCTCAGCAGTGGCTGCCTCATGAACAAACAGCAAGGCCATGATTTTGTTTTGTTGTAAAATTAAGACATTGGGTTAAAAGGAAACACTGATGCACTGCATGACAGGGAGTTACTGTGTGAGGAAGTCTGACACAACCATCTCAGTATGTTATAGGTTAGATCATGTGACAGAGTATGTTTGATTATTTGAATTACATCAAGTGGATATCAGTTCGTGGGTTATCAAATGTTCATTATTGTATCGAGTATTTCTTTATAATGGGTTAGCAGGTCACATAGCAAGTTAGATCTGATTCTGTTTAATGATGAGAGCAACACTTTAACAAAAGAAAGACAAGATACATTCCCCTCCATGTTTACTAATCAGCTCACTCAACCACCAGATGGCTACAAGAAATCCAGGCTAACCTTTATGTACTTGGTGAACATCTGAAGCAAGAGAAACAGAAAAAGGAGAGAAGAAATTAAGGAGATTTACACATGCATTCAGAACAGAAAGACACAGTGTGTAATGGTTCTATTTGAGTCACTTCAGATGCAAAGTGATGCCACTGTGTCTGAAATGTGGTCGTCTAAATATAGAAGGCAAGACTCCTCCTTCCAAAGAAAGTGTACAGAAACAGCTCTGCTTAAGGTGCATGGTACATATTCAATTGCATTAAGAGCTGACAGTGAATCCTTTACACCACACTAACATAGAATAAAGACAGATCCAGAGGTAGTGTGACTCAAAAAAATAACACTGTGCTCACCTTCACATATTTAGCATAAAGATGCTCATCTAACGGGAAGCTCTGGACTGTGCGTTCATCCCTGGCGTGAAAGGTTCCCAGCTTTAACCACTTATTTGTTGGGTATCTGGAGGAGCAAGTTTATACAACACAGTCGGTTCAGTGGCCTGGATGTCATATTTACGGTATTGCATTTAGTAGCTGCAATGCATACCTATCACTGATAGAGACAAGAAAGTCTTTCGGAGTAGAGGAAAAGAGTTCAAAATTAGCAATGTCCAGCTGCTTCACCTGGATGGGCTCACAGAGCTCAATGATGAACCTGAGAGAGAGGGGACGAGAAGCAGATCAGGTGGGGATGAAAAGAAATCGTCTCAGTCTACATTTGTGGGTAGAGAGCAGGAGATGCACACATATGACATACCAGATTTTATTACTACAGGGGTTTAGCATGTACAAGTCCATGTTCTCCTTCAATATGGCTGAAGTGCTCTGTATGAAAGAAATGAACAAATCAATATCGGTTTGTATTTGTCATTAAGTCCATATCCAGCAGAACAAACAAATCTCTCAGTAGGACATAGTTATTATATACACGGTACCTTAGCCTCTGGGTTAGCGCCAAGGATCTTGGCTCCACATTCCACTGAGGCGTAGTTATTGAAGTTCTTCTGGACCTTCTTCACTGTATGAGAACCCCCATTATTGGAGGTATGAGTCGACAGAGCTATGGAGAAAAAAAACACAACAAAGAATTGTGGTAAAAGTTTAAACTTTGACCCTGGTGTTGCTGTAGTTTGACATGAAGTAAGAACTCTTATTTGGTTTGATGCATATATAGATATAGAGTATGTTTTAACACAAGTTCATGAGCTGTATCATCATGTAATCTTACTCTTCTCTTTCTCCATCATCTTCCGCTTCCACTCATCAAAAGTGGGGATGTCCTCGGGGTCTTTGCTGCTCACACTGGAATCTGTGTCTGTGGTAACAGGGGAGCTCAGGTCCTGCCAAAGATAATGAGAAAATGAGAAAACGAGAGCTGGGACACTTCCTCTGGTACGGAGAAAAAAATAGTTCACACTGTATCCAAGTTCCTCACCTGCTCTTTCAGCATGTGCGATGTGTTGGTCTCCAGATGCTGTGAGCTGTGACCAGGTGGAGAAGTCAGAGGAGGGTCAGTGTGGCTTTTAGTACCTGCAGTGTGAGCGTTGGAAGTGTTCTCCAGAACCATTGGAGGACTAATGTGGAAACACAAAGACATTGTTGACATTCTGAGGTGGTTAGGCTAGGAGAAATATTATTTTGATTTTTTTTTTTCCAGGCCTCAAGATTAACAGTACCCCACCTATCATTGTCATATGGGTTGTTTTCTTCTTCTTCTTCACAGTCAGCAGGAGGCAGGTCAGATTCAAGGACCTCAGGTGCAGCTACATCAGATGCATCATCTGAAACACTAAAATTAAAAAACAATGGCACATGTTTACTGCCTCTCCCTTTGCTGGGAAACATCCAAGAAAAAAAGAATTTTAAAAGGAGCGTCTCACTGGGAGCTATAAACCCAGACATATGTAGAAAACAAGCATGTATTTTGCATGAGGTAATAACAGCCTACCCCGTTGGGATGTTGTCTCTAAGACTGGGAATGCTGGGGCTGTCTTTAACCTCAGCAGCAAAACCAGAGACAGGGTCAGAGGATGGGAGCAGGGCAGCTGAATTCTGCTCTTCAATGACAGAGGTTTCATGCGGTGGATTTTCTAAGCTTGGCTCAGGTTCTGGCTCAGACTGTGAAATTTCCATGTCCGCCTCAGCTTCTGTCTCTACAGAAGGCTCCTCCACTTCAAAGGCCTGATGGAAAAACAGAGAGATACTTGAACTGTTGAGTGAAATGTTAAAACGATTAGTCCATTACCCAGAGATGGATTGATCAACCAAACACTTAAAGCTTCAAATGTTCCAGGAACGATCAATAAAAAGTACTGGATGGAATGAATTATCTGATTGCTTATCCAGGTCTGAAACTGTCGTGCTGCTCAGGAAGAAACCAAATGGTAAAATCAGGTTGTACATTAAACCGGTCTTTGAAATTATTCCATTCATAAGAGCCCTCGCACAGAATCTATTTGTAGTATTGCATTGGAATTTGAATTGAAATGTTTTCATTTATATAAATGCAACAACTGTACCTCAGAATGTTGTTCTTTGTCGTCCATGTCCTGTGTTGTCTGTTCCTCCCTTTGCTGATTATCTTCTAACAACTGCTCATTTTCAGACAAGGACTGGGCAGGTAAGGCCCAGGCCTCTTCAACCTGGAGAATAACACACACACACAAACAATTTATAATTGATCCCATGACAGGGACAGTTTAATCACCAATGCCATAACATTTATATATCTGAAAAAGCTACATACAATTTTTATGCTGCCCAACATATTCAGATTCTCTTGTGCAACTACTATCTGATATGTATCTAGCGAGGGAGCAGGTTTCCCATGTGTTAAATAAACTTTATATAACATATAATGAAGTGTATGGTCACATGAATGATCTCAAACAACAACGTGAGAAACCTCTGGAGAATGAAGTATGGTATTATACAGCTGATGCTACCTTGTGATGAGGAGTCTTTTCCCCTGACTCTTCCTCCGAACTGATGTCCTGTGGGGACACAGGCCTCTGGGCCTCTTGCTGCGACTCCGTGCAACCAACATAGTAGTTAGGGTACCTACGTGATGAAGGGAACAACAGTCAGTTTCATAACAATACTCAGTCAATTTATCTGAATACTGGGAACTTGATGACACATTTGGGACATTGTCTTTGCATCTGGGAAAGAAGCTCAGATTACTGGGATACACGATTCATGAACGCTTGAATAAAGCAAACTAAACTTTTTTTTTTTTTTTTTACTGAAGTGAGACAGAGACAGAGGAAGCTGCATCCCAGTCACAGTGCGACACACTGAGAAAGTCCAGGTGGCCTGTACCCCAGAATAAACAATTTATCTTATCTGCATGCAGAGCCAGGGAAATAAACACACACACCTCAAACAAGTTGCATATTGCTCAACTTGACTGTGGGAACCTTGAAAAAAAAAAAGAGAGAAATCTGCAATAATTTTTTAAAAGTTATTTTAATTTCAACCTGCTCTATTTTTGCCTCTTGTTTGAAACTCGCTGCATCTGTCACCTGTTTATTAAAAAAAACACTTTCTTTACGAAAGTGAAAATAAAGAACAAATAATGTTCACTTATTCCCCCTCAGTGATTTTTGCAGCTGTAGCTTTTTTTGTGTGTATGGTTCTCTGTATACACATATTATATATAGATATATATGTGTATTCTCTGTATACACATATTAAAACCCTGCTCTTTTATCTTAAACCCCAAAGTTCTGTTAGGTGACACTGCCAGAAAAATAGGTCTGGGTCACAGTGACTACCTCAACTCCTGGCAGGAAAACAAAGATAATTAGCAGCAAGACTTTAAACAACTGCAATAATGTCAGGTTTCTGTGGGGGGAAATGTCCTCATACTCCAGTCCAACAGTGACCGCAACTTGTCAACAATCCAGGCTATTATCTGGATTTCAGGTCAAGTTCTTTACCTGGCCACTGGCCTGGCTGGGTCAACTCCTTTGTTGATCTGACTTAAGAGGCTAGACTGGTCACAAACACTTCAGCGAACAACAGAGCATTTGTTCTCTAATTGAAAGCCAGCAGCCATAGTATAACTCCCAAATGCGCAACAATGGTGTTAAAGCATGTCTTGTTAAATAATTAACTAACTGGTTACAGACAAAGAGGTAAAGCAGTCAACTTTACATACAAAATGGTAGGAAATGGTAGAACTTACAGAGCATAGATATATGATGTTTGTATAACAACTACAGGTTGGTGGTATATCCTTCATGATGAAATGGCGACTCTGTGTTGGGGAGCCTAATATACTCTATATGAATTTATCAAGAAAGTAAATAGTAAAATAAAATTAGAATTAGCAAGAACAGGATGTAGTCTTTAATAGATAACAGACCCTAGGCAATACCTAAAAACAGAACTTTTACAAAGCAGGTGGGATACGTAGGAGTGAATTAAATAGATACACGTCTCCCACAAGTGCAAAGATCACATGCAGGCGTCCACTCATCAAAACTATTCTTGAGACACACCTATCTGACAAATAGTGAGTCTTTCAACATGAATGTCACGTGACATGATGTATCACTGATCATTCCAGTTATATGACGATATGGCTTCACCCATATTGTGATTATGATGTCATTCACGTAAAAGGATTCAAATTAAAGCAAAGTGTCAGCAGTTGATATTGTAACATGCCGTATTATGATGCAGTCTCTTTAAACCAGCACAACGAATGTTTCGGAAACACCTGTGCTGTGACAAAGTCACCTTCCCCTGCCTAAACAGCACAACGATATCTTTATATTTCACTTAAACATTTAAGACAGAGACAACAGACGATAAAAGGACAAAGATACAATCACTCAGAGCTTCACTGTAAAATGAAAGCTCAAGCAAGGCTTCTGAAAATAGGCCAGGTCAACCTCACCAACATAGATCTTAATACCATATTACATCATATCACCCTCCCTCCCTCCCCCTCTATCTGAAGTACCACAATCAGTGCGTGTTGTGTTTTCTGACTGTCCTCTACCATCGTGGCTAGAGCCCATAATCATCCTGTTTAATCTCTCTCTCACTCTCTCTGCTGCCTTTACTGTGTTCTGACAGATTTACACAGACCTAACAACCCTCAGCTTTCAAGAGGGCTGACAAGAAAGACCTATAATCCTGTCAAGAGCTGAATGATGAAACAAATCTGTAACGTCGGCTAACGTTAGCTCTGTGACAGTATGGGTCAGGGGGGAATTAAAAGTCAATGGTGTACAGTAGACCCAGAAGATTTATTTGTGTGGAGGAGAAAGGTTACGGTTGTTTTAGTTTGGTGTCTTCCATAAATGTTTCACGTACACTTGTTAGCTACTGCCCAAAGGAGATTCACAGAGAGGTGACGAATTTATGGTTAAACTACTGAGTAAACTTATACACACCTGCGAAATCACTAGGCTGTAAAGTGTCCCGAGGTAGAGAACAATGTAACATGAAATAGTATTGTAAGGACAACTTCGTTATTAGCTTAACATAACAGTGTTAAATCTAGCCTGTAGTCGGCAACTTAAGCTAACGGGTAACACTGACAACAAGTCAGAAGTCAGCCAGGTGCCACATCACAGCACAATGTTAACGCTAGCTAGCTAGCTACTGCGTTCTAACTGATTTTAAACATGAGTAACGTTAGTCGGATAGTTTAGTAGTTTTCATAGTCAATGTTCGCCAACGAAATAACAGCACTTTGTATAAATGGGACAAATGTGACCAACTTACCATGAGACTACAGCTACACATAGCCACACTGACACAACTCGCCATAACAGTGGTGTCATCGTCATCCTTCTCCTGCCGGGACAGACATCCTCGCCGTACGCACAAATAGCGTTATATCCTTTCAGTCAGCGGTCTCCTCGGCTGTGTAGAACATAAATTCACCTTCCTGTTTCCAGGTTAACTTGGGCGAACGTTAGCTGTTTCTGTGGTGAAGTGTGATGCTAGCGGCTGTCACCCACATAATCTGCTACCGACTGTCACTGCGTGTCAGGGTCCAGCTGTCCAATGAGAAAGCAGAGAGGCTGTTGCGCAGTTCAAACCGAGCGTGTGTTGGGAGCGCTCGTTTCAGAGCCTCTGGTCACCCGAGTTGGTGGAGCTTCTCTTGGTGAGGTATTTAAACCGGGTAAGGGAGGCAAAATCTGTCTTCAGATATTATAAAAAATTTGGAATTACGACTCATAGTCACAGAAATTGTCCCATGTTGTGATAAAAACGACTGATGCACGAGTCTCCGAATCGTGGGTGAATAAGATATAGGCCTAAAATGGAAGCATGGAATAATAAAATAACCATTTTGACTTTCAAAAAGGCAAACATTCCACATAATTTTCCTTAATGCGTGTCTATTAAAATAAAATAATACAAATGGCAAAGTCCACCTTAAGGAAACGATTTGTATCAAAAACCCAGTTTGAATACCAAGCATCGTGTGCTTCCATTCTGGATACTAGAAGTTTGAGGAGCACTATTTTTGATGCAATCATTTGTAAACGATCAAAGTTGTAAACATTGTACAAAGGCGTTTGTTTACATCCTTTTGTTAGAAAAAAAAAATTGGACAAGGTGGTAGTAATAAATGCTTCAGGTGTCCCATGGTAATTGCGACCGTCGGGGTTCAGTAACCTATGGTTAAAACACCAAACAGTAAATGTATGTTCCTGTTAATATCACTAGAGGGAGCCCTTCACTCAACTCTGCAGCATCTGCTAGATGGCCAAAAGCATTATTTGAAATTCAGCTTGTGATCTGTGCGGCTGAATCATAGACCGTATAAAATGAATATAAGGCTGAATATAAGGAGACACGATCACACAACAGCAGCACTTAAGCTACTGTGACCACAGGACATGTGAGCAGTCATAACAGAAAGCACTATAGGACATTTTGGATACAGATATACCACTTCCATCATCTGACATGCTACCTGTTTTTTAAATTGGTCATTGAACGTGATACTTTTTTCTGATCATACTCAGAAATGTATGTCAAAATGACAGTGTGACAGATGGGTTAAGTTACTGAAATAACTACAAAATTCAGGTTGGGCCTCTGCTGCCATCATGTGGCTGGCAGTGAAAACTGCGTTGAGTGCTCTAATCTTCGTGATTCAGTATTTAAGAAAGAGGAATGTTTGTCTTCTATAGTAAACAGTGTGCAGTTCTAAATAAATAAAAATACATGCACAGGTTTAGAATATATATCAATACCTATTGCAGGAAAAGAAGAAAATTTACTTAGTACATACAGTCCTACCTCGTGGGCCCAGTACACAAAGTACCCATCTCTGTATATCGAGAAAGAAGCAAGTAAACCATAGTTTATTATTTGTGAACCATATATTATTCTTGCTGCACTCCAGTGAGAGGTCTGCATAAACATACATGGCATACACAAAACTCAGTGGCTTAACCAATGAAGACTCTGTTGACAAGGCATGACATTATGAGGAAGAAGTTTATTGAGGAGCGATACAGAGACACAGAAAATAACAACTGATGCAATTCCCCAGTTTAACATTATGCCCTCTGCTAAACAATGCCATTTCACTACAACTGGAACCATTTCATTGTTGTTCTTCAGCAGATTTTTATTTTATTTTATTTTTTTACTTTACTATTCTCTTTCTACATTTAGCTTTGGCAATACAGAATTGTAATTCATGCCGGTAAGGCAGTCTAAATTAGAGAGAAGAGAGCATTTAGTGAATAGAGACATAGAGAACGATTAAAGCGCTAGGATCCTTGATGAGGTTTTTATAGTCCACAGGTACAGTATCTCCTTATCATTACCTATATACATCAGAACACAGTTTGGGCCCACATACACAATAACAAACTGACAGAGAAGCACTTGAACATTGACAATATCACCTTAAGCTCTGATGCATATGCTGACTGATTGCCTGGCTTTCATGATTTTGAGAGCATAGGAAATAAGGAGAGTTGAGAAAAGAGAGAGAGTGGTAGTTTGTGATGTGCATGGAGTTGCATGTTTCAAACCTGAGAAAAAGGCTAAATGGGAACATGGAAAAGCATGTTCTGTGTTCTGCTGAACTTGTGTTTTGCCATGTTAAGTCGCAACTTTTTTTAAATGTTTTGTCAGCAGTCAGCATCTGAATCAGAGCTTAAGGCTGCAAGGGTCACAAGTTGACCATTGATACAGCACAGGTGGACACCTATGACAAGGTTAGATGCATTATTGAGGCTGTTTCCATATAGAGAATACTGAAGGTGCTCCTCAGCCTTGCTATGTGTGTATGGCTGCTACTACAACACAGGAACAACTCACAAAGTCCGACATTAAATTTACCCCCGAGGGTTTTATGATTCATCATTAACAGCTTTGACCATGAAAACAAATACAACTGAAACGCCAACAAACGTGCAGACAGACAGCACATGCACACGTGTCCTCACACACTCTTACACACATACACAAAATTACTCGCACACAAACACGCACATACACACACACACACACTAAAATACAACTTGTGTTCCTAAGAGAACATTAAGCTGATAATTAACACTTACTGTAGGGGGGTGTTATACAATAAATTAATACGATACTAAATCAAACTCAGCCTACATATAGGCAAATTAGTCCCTCCCCCATATACATACACACGCACACACACTCTACATACACACACTCCCATGCAATAAAAGCAGCTCATGTGCCATGCTGCATTTTGGAATGAGTAGGGCAGTACGACTGCTGAGCGTATTTTCATGTAGAAGCAGCAAGTGGGGGTGGTGGTTGACTCGGTGAGAGGTCTGTGGGGGTGGCGAGGTCCCAGGGACTGATACTGGGTAGTGGATCTTCTAAGCAAACCTGGACCACAGGCGAGCAACAAGCGCACATATACATACACCACAAGACAAGTACCATACTGTACATAGATATATGGACATCGTCACCTGGCAGGAAATTGAGGGTCAAAGGGGTCAAAGACTTCAGAGTCTGCACTAAGGAGAGACCAGGACAGCAGAGCCATGGCTAAGAGAGGAGGAATGAGGTGGCTGAGGGACGGAGATAAGGGTATGAGGATGATCCCTTTGGATGATTATGGTGGAGCTTGTCGTGTAGGAGATGGAGGGGGCCGCCGGCTAGGGAAGACAATAAATAATGTGATGTAAGGAAAGTGTCACAGAGCAGGAAAGAGAAGAGATTACAAGAAGAGAAGAGAAGAGAAGTGTTTACACAAGTTTAATAATTGTATTACCAATATGATAACGCAAGAAAAATACATTTCCTCTTGTTTGGATACCACCACATCTGTATGCTAAATGTTAAGTGTACAGACATGAAGGCACCCAGCTGGCTCAGCTTAGCACAAAGACTGAAAATAGGGAAGCAGCTAGCCTGGCTCTGTCAAAGGTCTGTCTGAAGGTCTGGCTCATAACCCCCTTAAAACCACAATGTGTTCATTCATAAATTTTTTTTAATCGATTAAGCAAACAAAATATTACATGTTGATAATTTAGAGGAGCTGGAGATGTTGATGCTGATACCTATGGGACGAGCCAGGCTAGCTGTCTCCTCCAGTGTCTAGTTATTGTGCTTTTCTTTTAGCTTAAAGACATGTGCGTGGTATCCATCTTTTCATTTAACCACAGCAAGAATGCATGAGCCAAACAATCTCCTTCTCCAAGCAATTCGTTTGGAATTTTATTCTACTTCAAAAAATACACATATTGCTCAGTTTACAATGATACTAAAATACAAGCCAATTTAGGAGGGGAATCCGTAACATTAGATGTCGGCTAGCTTACTGTTGCTCACACTCACTGATGTTATTTAGTTTTTTCAGTGATATTGTGATGTTTTCAACTATATGTAAAAAGATAGAATATAAAAAAGTGCAAAACACATAATTTGGAGTTATCGTCGTTTGTGGGTTAAAAGGAAAATATAGTAGTAATTCAGTAATTTCTAGTTACTGCCACTTTTCAATAAGAAAAACTGATATAAAGATTATTTTCACCATCCCAGTGAGAAATAACATTCATACGTTCATAAAAATATCATAAGAACATGCTTTGTGTCTTCCCAGTGGGTAACTTATGAGCTCTGCATTTACCTGGGGATGCTTGGAGGGGCCCTGTTTGGGCGACTGGGAGCCTGAGGGCTGTCAGCGGTGTTGTTGAAGGGCCCGAGGGGTCCTGGGCGATTTGGTGGTGGTGGGGCCCCTCGGGGAGCTGGGCGCTGGCCTGAAGACATCCTCCTGGGGGCAGTGGGACTGGGTGGAGGAGACCTGAGAAGGGCAAAGGGTGTAATACAGAATAATGTTTAGAGGAAAAAAGAACACAGCTATAAACAGTAAGGTATTTTAAAACTATAATATGACTGTTTATTTTTATTTAAAATGGTCACAGTATGCATGTGTATAATCGATTTAATTTCACTTTACCTGCGACCACCAGTGGATCCTCCCACCCAGGATGTGTCAACAGGTGGAGGCAGTGGAACAGTGATGGTGGAGGTGGAGATATCACCAATGATGAGCAGGGCCTCCTTCAGGGCCTGGTGGGTCCTCAGCACCTCATCCCTCCTCTGGGCCTGCTCCTGGGACTCATCCATCAGGGCATTTTGGTCACCTGCAGAGTACAGCTGGGCCAGTAGCTCTGCATTGATGAAGTCCTTCACCTAGTGGTATACAGAGGGAGTGCAGGATGATGAATCATAACTGTGAAAATGAGGAGTCATTTTTTTCACACAAAGATTAACATGTCATTATCCTTATCATCAATATAGTTGTAATATCGTTGTTTGAATACAGTAAAAAAGAAACCAAATCTGTCTTCATGGCCCATGCAAATGAACATTTAAGTCATCTTTTCTTACATTGTTGATCATGAGATGCATGATGGTCTTTGGCATCAGGTCCCGGATGCACTTGTTGACGATAGCCATGTAGGAGTCCACCAGGTTACGAATAGTTTCCACTTTACGTTCCAGTTGAGGGTCCATGGAGAAGTTATCTGAAGTGGTGGTGGTCTCACTCTCAACCTGCAGAGGGAGAAAGGAAAAAAAAACTTTTTAGGAAAAGAAGACAGTGAGTAAGAAAGTGTTTAACTTTGTACAAACTGTGCAGTTTGTTTGCTTTGTATGGAAAACACATTTGAATACAGGATAAAAATGCCTTCGAAAAACAATGCAATATTTTTGACTTTCCCACATGGTCAAAGCTCATGAGAGGTGAAATTAAAAGGCTGTATACATATCTGAGTGATGGTGTGAGGATCACACAGAATAAGCAAATAATAAGAAACTGTCATTGAGGCACTAAAGGAGCAATTTGAATGGAGAGTGAATGAGTCTGCTAACCGTGATGGTCTTCTCAGGATACACTCCAGCACGAAGGAGAGAAGACTTCCAGCTGTCCACATCATCCTGAGAGTCACAGGCCAACTCCAGGGTGCGATTGTCCTTGTACACATTCCTGAACATCACAACACAGGAGAGCGTATATGAGTGGAGATCGGTAAGAGCTTGACCTAAACAAAAATTTGACAATACACACAAAGCACAACAGAAGAAGCATGTACACTGTTGTCCATAAAGTTAGAATAAAATATATTTTACCTCTTCTCATGAAATGATTGTGACAATGTGATTAATTCTTGATAAATAAAGTGTATATCTTCTCAAAACTTTATTGATCAGTCTCTTCCAAACACATTACTGATGTGTCTAAATAGGAATAAAAAGAGGAATGTTTCTGAAAACAAAATCATTCCAACTTTATGGGCAACAGTGTATTTAATCAAATAAACATGAAATCATTGATCTAACTGATCTATGAATGAATGGTGATTTTAAAAATCAGACAATACTCCCCATTGTTCAAAATAGTGTGCAACAAAAGAGATAAACTCTGACATCTGGAAGTATTGATAGTTTATTAGGTTATGTGCCTCCTTCCATGTGAGATATTTTGTTATTTAACCCTTTTTTAGGTTTCAGGCCAAGACATATTTAAGGGGATAAAGAAACTGAATTACCATAAAACCTTTTACAGGACATTCTGCACCAATTACTGAAAGTTCAGGCACAAAACTAAACATTTTACACAGAGTTACTGTGTTATGGATAGGTTACAGTCTTGTCAGGGCAATTAGCTGTTTCTTTTCCTTATGTTATTATCATCAACCTATTATTACAACATTAAGACTTTTAAATAACAAGAATGATTCCATGCAATAATTCACTGTAAAATGTCTATAAGCTATAAAATGATATAATACACTTCTGAAATGACAAACTTCACAAACCCAGCTGTACATCTATTGGAAATGCTTCCAGTTTTTTTTCTGGCCAGCATTCGTGCATACAGGAATGCATACACGCTGTACATAACCCATAATCCAAAACATATTTCAGCCACTGCATAAGCACACAGGCCTTGAACTCCACTGCTATCAGAAGTTTTGTTTTATTTGCAGCCACCTGAGTTGCAAATGAAACTATTACAAAGGTAAATGAAAAGTAGAAGCTTAAGGGCCTTGCAGCTGACCTTGACTCTGTATTGAAAATGCAGAATATGTGCTTGCTGGACATGAAACTCTTCTCCACATCGCGAACCTTCAGGTTGTCCAGGGGGAGCATGTATTTCTTCTCCTTCTCCTGTGAATGAGGAAAACAGAAGGTATGGATAATGAGCCCTCTTATGACTTACACACTTTTCTCCGTTTGTTATTTTGTGATTTGTTGTGCAAACAACTGCAGTATATGATGTCGGGAAGAGAAAGGTGAAATCAGGTTTTTGAAGAGGGAGAAAGCGGGTAAGCAGAGAGAGTAGGGGGTGACAGGAGGGAGGAGGAATGGGGGAGAAATGAGAGTGGGAGGTGGGGGGTGGGGAGGTAGGGGGTTGGGGGGTGGGAGCGGGGGGGGGGGGGGGGGGGGGGGGGTTGGAGAAGGGGGGAAGCAGAAACAGAGAAAGAAAAAGGGAGAAGGAGAGCACATGTGGAAGTCATTACAGTGTGGGTCAAGACACAGTCGTTCTTCACGGTGCCGTTTGCCGGCGAGAGCTGGAAGCTGAAGGCTGAGGAAACGCTCTGGCTGTTGTAAAGACGGGGACATTGCTGATAAATGAAAGCACTGAAGGCCTAGATAATGCACTGCTCAAATATAACGTTGATCGCCTTACGTACAGACTCTGACAGATTCAAAGAGGGTCTGTGATGGATGTTTAGGTTCAAGAAACTCTGCTCCTCATTTTTACAATCCATCCTAGCCTCCATCTTACTTAACTCTCTCTGTCTTTTTTCTTTTATCCCTCCCCCTCTATATTTTTTCAATATTTTTTCTTTCCATTCCAGAGGGGCCCACTTCCTGCCTGATTTTTTTGAAGACGGGGGGAGAGAGAGAGAGCGAGAGAGAGAGAGATTAAATGACAGCCTGGCGTTAAAACTCAACATCTGGTAGTGCTTAGCAGCACACAGAGAACCAGGGAAGGAGGGAGAAGTTAAAGAGACGGCGGGTGAAGGAGGAGGAGAAACCAAGAAGAAGACACACAAAAGTGGATTTGCAAAAGACCTGCAGAAGAAAGCCCACATCTGGTCTGACGGGTCTGGAAAGCGGCGGTAGATGGTCGCAGGTAAGAATTAAAGGAGATGAGGAGAGAAGAAGAAGACAAGACAGGAAAACTCTGCAGACCCTTCAGTGTTGTATTCCCCAAGGGGTCACTATAGCCCATATATGGTCACACAGGTCCCCTCCCTCTTCCTCTCTCTTCCTCTCCCTTCCTCACTCACTCACTCACTCCCCCCCCTCCGTCTCTCTCTTTCCCTCTTTTTTATAATATCCCCTCCCTGAACGTGCAGCCAGTCTGTCCCAGTCGTCTGAGCGAATATGCCACGTCAAGGCTGGATACTCTTCATGGCCGGCGTGACCAAAACGGACCGCGAGGGGACCCAGAGCTCAAACGTCTACCAAAACAAACAAACAAGCCAAGAAACGTGCAACAAAAAGCTGGGGAAAGCGGCAAACACGGATGAGGCGATTCGCAGTTTCGATGGGGTTTTTCGGTAGACAGGATCCTTGCTGCCAAAATGGAGAGGGGCGAAGGGAGGGCACAGACGACAGAGCCGCGAGCATCTGGAATGGCAGAATACAGCACACAAGGCCTGACTCTTAACTCCGGCTCCGTCCACCCAGTGTTCAGACTACCTGTTCATTGTCATACTGGTGTACAGTAGTCTGCACATTGGTTAGACTGGGCATGGACCCTCTTCTGTCAGTCTGTCTTTCTGTGTCGCTCTCTCTCTCTCTGTTCTCTGTTGGCATTTCAGGTCTCCAAGATGTGTGTTTTTTGCATCTGTTGCTTCCTCCTCACCCTTTGCTATTTTTTATCTATTCATAATCTGTATTTGGTCTGTATTTCATCTGTATTTTGTCCTATGTGCATTTTAACACTCACCACTTGCTTTTCACTCCTTTTTGGAATAAACATAAATCACACATTTTCAACACTAACTGCAGATTTGACAAATTGCTGTGAAACCCAAGGTGTGAAAATCTGCATTTTGAGCCAGAACGGTAAAGGATTTAAATCCAAAATAGCGAGTTCACATAATTTATAGCATGAATGAGTAAGTGTGCAGGCTGCTAGCCTGGTGCTCTGATGAAGATGTGGTCCACTGGAAGGGGGAGGAGTGAATGTGGCTGCAAAGCATCAAACACAGGCCAAAAGAACGAAGGGCCAATCAATCAAGTGGAGTTTGAAAATACAGTCAGACACCTCCAGTGAAGTTATTTCAGTGGGTGGCCAAAAAGAACTTGGAAGCCTTAAGGCAAAGGACACTGATGTGTATTAGATTGCTGTGGTGTCAAATAACTGCAAAAAGCTGGTAGGAAAAGTGTTTTGCAGATGGTGCAAGAAATCCATCAGCAAAAGCCTCAAGCAACAAAGATAAAATGAGTGATGAGTTTATTTAGTTAAGTTCTTGCGTTGTTGGTTTGTGGTGAAAGTATGAAAAGACACAGAGTGGACATGCAACTTTTTCACAGTTGCATGTGGAATTATTTTGAGTCAAAACAGTGACTTAATGTCATGAAGTGATATCTGGTTATGAAGTTGAAGGTCGGAAAGAGAGTGGGAGGTGGGGGGTGTATTGATATTTAATAGAGGGGTTTCTCTCCGCCGAAACATTGGAGGCCGATGTGTTTGGATTAAAAACTTGTGATTTTCCTGCCAAGAATGCGAGCAGTTCCAAAGTAACTGCCAACCACACCAAGAGAGGGAGGAGGGTGTGCGAATGTGTGCGTGAGTGCGTGAGTGTGTGTGTGTGTGTATGTGCATCCGCGAGTGGGCACATGCACGCTTATGTGACTATAGAAAGTTCACGGAGTGTAAAACAGAAATATACAAGGCGAAGCCAGCGGAGTCTATAATTTCCTACATTACCACACTGACGTATCAAATGACAATCTGTAGACCCAATGCTGTGCGGCCCATGTGCTGTCTGAGGGCTGAGTGTGCTTTCATATATTTTGGGTGTCTGTGAGTGAACATTTGGTTGAGGCTTCGACTGTTCCAAATTTGCTAAGAAGAAGCGAATGCTTAAACTCCCAGTGGAAAGTGGTGGGGAGAGAAGAAAGAGAGAAAAGAGGGGAAACTCCAAGACAAAAGGAAAGAACGAGTGAATGACAGAACCACGGCCAAACTCCACACATACGTAATTCACCCAGTAAACTGCTCCATCATGGTGATGATGCACTATTCAGCACAGACTTTAAGCTCACATGTACTAAACTGGCCCTGGGTTCAGCTGAAGTAAAGTGCAACCACGTATAAAAATCTATTTAAGAGAGAGAATGTTATTGTCTCAATTAATTTGTCTTCTTGCAAACATATTCTCCTCTGTGTCTCTCTCTTGGAACTGTACCTTGACAAGTGACTAAACCAGGTCCAATAAACAAACTACAAAGCAGCAACAACACCAACTGGCTGAAGGAGCTGCAGTGTGTCTGCCTATCTACACTTGCTGTGCAGAATATCCTCCAACCTGTACAGCAGGCACAGACAGGCAGATAGACATCAGTCCGCCAAAAAAGCCAGCAGGATGGACCAAATGCTGCATCGTGTCATTGCAGAGTAGCGAGCACAAATGGTGTGCTTTCCTACAAAACCAGTATGCTGTTGTTGGTCTGTAAATTGTATATTATCAGTGATCCTGGAAACAACAATAAGACAATTCTGAATAAATTATATAAAACCCATCAAAAAGATCTGTGTCATTTATCCACCACTAGTAAGTATAAAGTTTGTAGCTGAGGTCTCATATATTAATTAAACTACTTGACAAAAAAAGGAAAAAAGAACAAGATCACAAACCCTGGGTGAAATATGTGGCTTTCAGCTCCAAAATGCTCCTGCTAAAGGCACTAACTTTCTCTGTTGCCGGGCAGGTAGTGTCACGGACAAAACAACACGCTGAAAGATGCTACAACGGGGCCCTGCAGAGTCGGGTGAATTCTCTGTGGGTTTGTCACAACGAGCAACCCCTTTCACATTGCACATAATCATTTGATCCACTGTTCACAGAAAAAAATGTTGATCACAGCTACTTCAAACTCACCTCATCATCCTTGAACCAGGAGAGACTCTCAGCCGTCAGCACAAACCAGTACTCCTTGGCTCCTCCCTTCATGATGCTGATGTTGTTGATGGTCAGCCAGCCTTTACGGATGACCTAAGGGTTAGGGGAAGGCCAGAAAGTCAGGAATAGCTGTAATACCCAAAAATGAGTAAAATAAAAAATCATCCACCCCCAGGAAAAAAGAAAACAAAAGGATAACGGGAGCTTTTTATCTGTAAAGATTCAGATTTAAAAAAATAACTCAAACAACAAATCCATAAAACATATTGTGGCAAAACTAGCCCAAAATAATCTGTGCAAATCATCAATGCATGAATTGCGATGAAATGTGTGTGAAGGTCAGGTTAGGTGTGTCATTGTGTCTCTGTGACTCACTCAGAGCCTAGCATGTGACTGTGTCAGTGCAAGGAAGTGTGTTCACTATGCCACAAGCAGAGACCCCGTGTTAGCTTATTAAGTGACCATTGTGTTAAGTGCTTCAAGCACACAATAAAGCATGTGTGTGTGTCTTCTGTGTTAGGTGTATTAACCCTACAAGCCCTACATAAACAGGCCTGTGGGCACAGTGCCAAGTGATTATTAGGTTAGATTACTGTCAGTCCTACACCGCCTAAGACTCACTAAGGAGGTTACCCAAATCATTACAAAGCCTTTCTGTCACAGGCACAAATGAGAGAGAGCTGGTTTCTTTTAGTGGCTGGATCCATGATAGGATATTAAAAGAATTTATAGCTCTAACTCTTTTAGTTTTAGAGATAATAAGATATTTTAGCTGCCAAACCAAGGGAAATTTTCATTTTTATATGTCTATTTGGCAACCCCTTGTAGTCTGCAGGTCTTGGCGGGTGGAGGGGGTGTTAGAGAATAATTGGTTAGACGGTGAACTCTTACAATCAGGCCTGATGCGGGAGGAGAAGAGGCCTGCAACAGGAAGGAATGTGGGGGTTTTAGACACCCTGCAGCACTAAAAAAATGGAAACTTTTCTAGTGCAACTTGTCTTAAAGAAAATGTCTCTGCCCAGAAGTAGCCTACGTGGCCAATTTGCCATTCTTCACCTGTCAGAGTGGAGAGCAAGAAAATGACAGGCTCTTTATGCAGGGGTGCCGGAGAGCACCACACAATGGGCAGAAGTGTTACTGCAGGCACAAATGACATTGCAAACCATAACCCACAATGAGCAATACTCACCAACAGACACCCATAAGAGGGCAGCTGAGATTCTCACTAAGGGATGGGGATGAAATGCAAAGTGGCACCTTGATGACACAGGAGGGGTTCAAACAAAGGGAAATGTCTCAACAACAACACCAGTGATGATGGTGGCATAAAGTAATAGAACCCAAAGTGATTCTTTTACTGAGATAAAAGCATAAATCCAAAGAAGCAAATAAACCACTGTACACAACTGGTGCCCCACTAAACATAACACAGCATGCATGACTAAAAGTGAAACTGATAATAGTAAAATCCTAAAAAAAAAACAACAAAAAACAACCCATCAGGATAAAATGTATATAACATAAAATTTGTGCAATGCAAAAGATTAACTCAAATGAAAGAGAGTCTCTCAGGCTCTCCTTCATCTCAGCATCCCTCTCTTTGTATTCCCTCTGCAGTAGCCATCCAGGCGCTGTGCGGGGGTGCAGCACTCCCTTTGACCTTGTGCTCCGCTATTTGTGTGTGACACACACAACATGACAAATGCTCACCTGATTTCCTGCTGAACTCTGGCTCTTATTAGTCTGACTGCTCCTCTGCTGTGCGCTACAGTGGAGAAACAAAAAGACAGAGACGGTAGGAAAGACAGGATGATGGGGAGAACAGGAGGTGAACACAGCGGAAAGAAGAGGAGAAAAACACAAGGAAATCTTCTAAACATTTCTTTTCACCAGCCTGACATGCTCAATAATAAATAATTAATCATTGTGGAGCCCAGCTAATAAATAAGAGTCTTTACTTAGCAAAGCCAATGAAGTCCTCGTGGTTAGTGTTGATGTAAGAGAGCTGGATATCAATCAACAGCAGAACCTGGAACAACACACAAAACATTTATCATGATGTAAGTGTAACACAATCTTAAAGGAACAGTTAGACATTTAGGGAAATACACATTTTCAATTTCTCACCAAGAGTTTGTTGAGAAAATTGATTAAACTCTCATGTCTCTATGGTAAATATGTAGATATATATAGCTTATAATGAAGCAGGGGGAAATACCTAACTTCTCTCTGGGCAGCACATGAAAACGTAATTTTTTCACACTTTAATGCATATTTTGTATGCATTAAACAAGATATAAAAATTTAATTGGTAACCTGTAGATACATTAGTTTGAGAATTTTATTACCTTTGAACAGAGCATTGCTAGCTACTTCCCTTTCTTTCCAGTCTTCATGCTAAGCTAACCATCTGCCAGCGACAGCGACAGGCCAAGAAGCTTATTTACCAAAATGTCAACATATTCCTTGAAATGTATTATATCTTATATGGTAGCAATCTATTTGGATATGGAATCAACATTACAATGACAGATATCGATAGAAGAAGTGGCTACTGAAGTTGGTTTGAATGCATATGTGAGAATACATGCCACAAACACTTCCTTATGAACAAATGTACATGTCCATAATTACAAACGCGTGTTACCTGGTCCTTGGCCCGACTCTCTCTGTCTCGAATGTGAGAAGTCACAATTCTCTCAGTTTCCTCACGCAGCCTCGGAAAGCATTCCAGCTGAAAACACATCACACAGCTTCTCACTCATTCTACATTATGAATGTGGAATAATGAATAATAAAAAACAAACTCAGAACCAAAGTGAAAACTGACTGTTTGTTTTTTTTTCATTCATCATTTTATTTATATGCCCCCACCCTTGATCAACTCTCCTTCTTCACATCCTCCTTCCCTTCAAACTTCCACATTCCCATAAATCACATGGTTTACCTTGTTGGAGCACTGGCGCACAGTGTTAATCAGTTCCTGGATGACCATGTCCACACACTTGACACAGGGCTCCTTCAGCTTTATGACCTGCTTCTTCACAATAGCCTCAAACGCCATGTCGGGGGTGAAAAGTCCAGTCCTGAAGCCCACCAAGAAGAAGAGACAAAAGGTGCAGCAGCGAGGAAAAGTGTTGACATTTACTTTACTGTTGTAGCAATACTGGCTTTGGTTCCACAAAAATCCCTGCTTTTGATCTGTGTTTTGATTCTACCAGTTGTAACCATAGACTGTAAACCCCAATGTGGCTGCAACAATAAAAGGGTCATTACCAACTATGTGCTAAAATGGCCAATTGTAGATATTGGACCTGCTATTGTTTTTGGAGTGAATTCAGGCTAAAACATGGTGTTTCTTTAAATGTCAGATTCTCTCTCGCTTGGGTGGCAATTTTTTTGGTTGCAGTGGCTAACCACTGCTGAATCAATATAGAAACACACAGAGAGGCTGGACTGAACTTAAAAAAAGAAAGAAAGAAAGAAAGAAAGAAAGATGACATGCTCCGCCCTTGTTCATAAATTCCCATCCAGACCAAACCATGTATTCTTAGGCTGTTGGCAAACCAAACTCAAAGATCTGTATTTTTATATTGTTTTTCTGTTAAGACATTCACCATGCCAGTGGATTTGGAGATCTCATCTGGCCACAGGCTGTAAAGAATTCCATTTCTACCTTTTTTAATGGTAATAGGCAGAAAGCAGAGAATGTGGCCGTGGGAATAAACACAGAGGTACGGGAACAAGAAAATCGCATATTTTATCCAGGTAGTGAAGTTCCTACCTGATACCATGGATGTTCTTGATGGCGTAACTGATCTCGCGTCGCATCTCCTTCTCATCACATTCCATCTGAGAGGAACAGAGAAGAGGATTTTCACTGATGGTTACAGAAAATAAAGTAAAAGATGACAGCCAGTATGAGAGGAAGCACAGCAAGGACAGAAAGAATAATTATAAGATGAAGAAGAGTGAGTTTGAACAGGCATTGATAATAGTGAAGCTATCATTCAAGAGAGAATCACAATAGAGAGAAAAATATTAACCATTATATGTGTGAGGAGTTGGGAGGAATCAGGACAAAGAACAAAGGAAATAAAGGAGGAAACAGGCTGCAGAAAGTGTCTCAGCAGGTCATTTAGTCTTATATTCAGCCTTTTCTTAAAACTAGAAAAAAAATCATCCAATGGGGACATCTTTACCCTGTGCAGTTTCCTCTGTGTCAGGATCTTGTTTGGAAATGAGGGTGTGTTGCAGGGACTCTGTCATTTCAAAATCCTGGCTATGGCCAGATTTAAAGGGGGAAGGGGGGCATTTGTACTTGAAACAAATGGCTGAATACTTGCACCCAAGCAGATTTTTTCACTTGTTTTTTGCAGTGTCATCTTTTATGTGCAATATATCACCTTGACCAGTTCAAAGGGGAAACGCTCATGGAAGATGCGGTTAATTTTTGCTCCACCAGACAGCTCCACTGTGTCCACCTGGTCTCCTGAACCCTCAATCCTCTTCTCAAAGTCCACGGAGAACTGCTGCACCATCCTGAAACACAACAACAATGAAAACAATTAAATGAATGAAATTAGCAGTTACTTCCAACATCTGAAATATAAGCTGGAAGGAATTCATATTTTCTGTGAACTAAGTCTAATGTAAACGATCTTGCTGTGAGAAAAATGGGGTACTGACTGCAACAGCTGCTTGGTTTTACGAGACGGGTCATCAGGTCGGTATCCCCGGTATTCCTCGGCCTCCTTGTCCAGAGCCAACAGCTGGGACTGCAGCTTACTGCGGAAAGCTGGCAGGGTGTCCCGGATGTGGTTGGTCAGTTGCTATGGAGACACAAAGCCAGCAAATTTAAACAAATTGTAATCACACAGGGCCATCAAGAAATAGATTATGTTACTGGCATTTCTGCAGTAAAGTCATTTTAATAACCAAGAGTGTATGTTTCACTGTCATATCAGAAGAAGCAGTAACAGTAACACTGCAGAGAAAACGTGGAATGCCTGCCTGAGCCAAACTACAAATTATGAGGAGCTGAACTAGAAAGAGCGAGTGCATTTTCCACCTACTGACAGTCTTGTATCACCCACACTGATGTGCGGCACAATGGAAGCGAAAAAGAAAAGTAGGCCGCGCTCTTATTAATTATGTAAAGTGCACTATGGGAAAGCACTGGGAGTAAATCTATGGTCACCTGGTTGAGTATTTTCTGCAAGCGTGGGGTGCCCATTTTTTCAGCCATGTGCCTGTAAGATGGGTGGGACAAGAAGAACTTCCTCTCAGCTTCTAAAGCTGCCTTGATGTCTTTCCTCCCATCAATGTCCTTCTGACTTCGATTGACTACTCCAATATAACCTGGGAATAAACAAACAAGGAAACAAATTGTGAGCAGTAACGACTGACAAACAGAAAAACAGCGAGCGGCAGGGTGGATTTACTGATGATACTGTGATAAAGAACACAGACAGAGAATGTGAGAGTGGAAGGTTGGAAGAGAAAGATAAACTACAAGAGCCAAAGAGAATCTGGCTGGCATCGCTCGCTATATAGCACACATACCTCTTCGCAGCGGCAGCAGCTTGTTCTCCAGTACATCTCGGGCATCTGTGCCCTCATCCATTAAATCCAGTTTAGTGATCACTCCAATAGTCCTCAGTCCTAAAAAGTCAAAGAATGAAGAAGGACGCAATGGAAATTTAGAAATGCTTTTTGGAAATTTGAAGGCACTATTTTAACAGTCCATTAATCATTTGGGTTGCTTTTTTTTTGGCAGAAAACCTCAAACATTTTCTGGTACAAACTTCTTAAAAGTATTTTGTCCTTTTCTTTCTCATATTTTTTTAGACGGCCAATCAGCCCAGACCAGCAACTTGAGGATGTCGTCTTGAGCTCTGGGAAATTGTGACACACATTTTTCAAATGACATTTCTGTTGAAAACAGTTGTTAGTTGCAGCCCTACGTGCAGTGTGGTGCAAAATTATTCCATCCTTATATACAGGGAAAACACTCATTTATTATTTATTCTCCATTATACTAAATGGACCAAACCAACCCTGAAACCTTTGCATTTCTCCATCCATTCTCTGTTCTTTCTTTGTTCATCTCATTTACATTGCCTTTAAATACTACTGACAATGCACATAGCAGACTACATATACCTGTTTGATAATAGTTTTACTACTGCTGTCTGTGTTACTGCCACAATATGACAAATGACCTTGACAAATGGCCACATGACCCTGTCCTAGTTTTGCTGTGTGTTGATCTGTTTGTTGTAACTTGATTAAACATACATTTATTTGCAATTAATCAAATTATCACACAGCAAATTTGGGACTTTTGAAGCTCCAGTGGGTCAGGGCCCTAATCCTGCTTTGTATCCAACTTTTCCTTTTTTATTTTATTTTTTTTTTTATTCCTTCCCTCTTACCCTAAATCTTTCTTCTTCTTTACTCCTAACAAATTCTACTTCAACCACATCATCCTTTCCAAACATCTCTCCCTCCTGTATTCCTCCATCTCACTCTCCTTATCTGATATAATTAATCCCTCCCACAAGGTTACCTTGTCCAAGTCCTCCTTCTCTTCCGAGTTAATTCATCCTCCTCTCTTTCTCCTGTGTCTTTCTGTCCTGTCTGAAGCTCATACTCTTGGCCAATATGTGGTTGCTTCCTTTCTCCTTTCTAATCCTGACTCATCACTCCACTTCCAGAATCTCTTTTTCCTTAACCTAACTCTCTGTATCTCTTGTCTTCTACCTATTTTTTTCCCCAGATTTTCTTCTTCCTATCTTTCCTTTCCTAATTCATCTTTTGATCCATGATGCCTTCATCCTCCATTTTCCCCTTCTCTCAGCCCCTGGTATCTAATAATAATGTGGCACTTGATCGATCCCTTCAGGGAAATTCTGTTTCCACATTCAGAGAGGTCAGCGCACAAGGTCAGACGCTGAGCACCATCCCTGCATCTGACAGAAATTTGGTGTCTCGTTGAGGATGGCCCAGTAGCCACAAGGCTGCCCTTCTCTCACTTTATTTCCTTTGATTGCTCTTTCTATATCCCTCCAACAGGCTCTACTACTCCCAATATCCCTTCCTTACCCTAACACCCATTCCTTACCCTGGGGATCGACGTCTTTCGCCAGTTTCAGGGCATCAGAGTTGGCCAGGTCAGTGTTAGCTGGAGTAACAGCCAGGATCAAGCAGCTCTCTCTGGTGATGAACTGCATGATCATGTCCCTGATCTGCTGCTCGATGTCAGCAGGCTGGTCTCCCACTGGCACCTTAGTGATCCCCGGTAGATCGATGAGAGTCAAGTTCAACACTGCACAAACAGAGGAATGCAATATAAGAACTGGCCCATACCTGTATGACATTTCTGTGACCTATGACTAATCAAAAGATAATCTAAATCATAACATAGTACATATATCTACCAAATCTTTAAACTTGAGTTACTTCCAACCTTTCTAATATTCAAATTTTCATGCATAATATAATCTCGGAACCAGGAATGGGAATGGACCACCTATTTGCCCATTACTAAGTTTGTGTGTAAGGCCTCTCATCTAGTTCCAGACTAGTCATTTACAGGTTGCACCACTAAAACATAAGGAATATCTTAATGTAGACTTTAGTAATATTAATGTGTAAATGAGTTGCTTAAAATCAAAATCTATCAACCATGTAAACAGGAAGACACTACCATAAAGAGCAGTAACTGAATTTTCAAATATAGCAATTTTAGACAAACCAGGTTTATAATTGACTGACAATCCTTTGCAAATGTAGATATTACTTAGCTTTTGAATTATGTTTCAGAGTTGATGGTTGTCTAGTATGACTGGGGAATATCGGATTATGCTAACCAAAACTACATTTGGTTGTTTAAGCTAACGCTACTAGTATAATGTCTTGTAGCTTGAGGTATTTAAAATCTGCCAGTATACATCATTATTATACAGCATTTCAGTCTTGTGTTATGGTGTCCAGTCAGATATGTCCACCGTTTTCCATATTAGCAACCTCTTCTACTGTTAACAGGTTAAGTAAGATAACCACACATTAGCAAGCTAATGCTAATGTCACTTGGTTCCGTTAGCGAGCCTATACAACAATTACACCTGGAAATTTGTTGGTGTAAATATCTGGTAACCACTAGCCTCCATATAAAACAAAAGATGCAAGCTAATTTCAAACAATTCACATAATCGGTTGGGCTCTCAATGGAGCAAGTGGCAGAGGATCACATATGGTAGAAAGCTATATTAATAAGCCAATCATTGATAATTTAAAATTAATTTAATTTCATGGTTCTGACTATAAAGAACAACATCCATTTTCACCATGCAAAAGCCCAGAACATCAGTATAGCATATCTGAATATGCTGCATTTGGTCATTTTAACATGGAGCCTTTAAAGTATCTGCCTCCTTTTAATTCCTCAACAACATAGTAATTTGTTCATTTATAATTATTTTGTTAGCAAAACCATATTCTTTGTTTCTAATGACACCATTTGTAAAAAGATTTTCTGCCAGTCATCCATGCAAAGAGACTCACGACTTCCCACAATTTACTTCGATTTAGTGAATGTTATTGCATGCTGAGGTACTGCTTTCGCACCATGAGGGGAGTAAACCCGCAGGTTGATGGGTATGGGAGATATGCCTTTGTTGGCCCCTGTGACACGGTCCGTCTCCGCCTCGATCTCCTGGCGAACCTCATCGAAGTCTGTAAACTTTTTCCCTTTGCAGTGGAGGAATTCAGCCCATTCTGAGAGGATGAAAATGTAGAATATATAACTGAGATTAGTGGTGGCAGTGCTGCATGTGTCTAAAAAGAAAAAAATGGCAGTGTGAGAGGGAAAAAATAGCCAGGAAAAAAAAAAAAAAGTACTATTTAAAAAGGAACGAGGGGGAGGCTGCATTTGTCTGCATGTGTGTGGATGTGTGCACGCCAGCATGTGTGGGTGTGTAAATGAGCATGCACCCACCTGCAGTGGCGCTGATAAGCTGCAGAACCAGGGGTCTGCGGGTGACAATACCAGATCCACGGGGCAGAAAGTCCCTGAGGAAAGACAACCAATCAAAACTCTTCATATAAAACCACAGCCAATGTAAACATTAATCATTTAGAGAGTTTAGGGTTTAATATAGGTGGGGTAGGGGTATCATAATGACACATTTTTCCTCTGAACTCTTGAAGGGTAAATTTCTTATAATTATACTCTACATTATGGCATGCCAGCTACTGTAGAGCCTCAAGTGTCATTCATTTACTACGCTGTGGGATAGTTCACTGCACTCTGAGTGGAACAGGGGCCATTTTAAAACACAGCAACTCCTGCAGCTTTCAGCTGCTCCTACTGCAATCGAGCACTCCAACAGTACAGGACAATGTGACCTGATAAACAACAGGTCAAAATTTATTTAAAAACAATGACTTCACCATTTCCTGGGGCGTTCCACACACAATGTGTGTTAATGTGCATGCACATGCATATATGCCACACTCTTGACAGTGATCACCACTACCTCCTATGCTACAGGTCTCTTATAAGAAACCTTATTAACACATATCGACCCTCGGAACTCCCTAAAGTGGGATGAGATCAAAAAAGACAAGCCTGATACTTGTCCATTCAGCGCTGTGCAGAGCCAGTGCTCTGGACAGATGGACCATTACTCAGCATCACGACTCTCAATGAGGGCTGAAACAGGACAAAATCAATGCATCCCCCTGGAACTGTGCACATGCCAGAAATGTGCAAGAAATGCACTATTTGGTCACACTGAAGACATTGAAGATCTAGCTAGCTATTAGCATGTAACTGTATGTTTGATTTAGTGTTGCACCTCCATAAATCACTACGGTGGATTAAGCTCCAAAAACTCTGGATCCTGCATTTCCCATGATGCAACTTAGTAGCATCTTTTTGAAGACTTCCAATGTTAAATGCCCTCAAACACCATACCATAGGTTTACATTGATTTTGTTAAATGTTTAAAGTCTAAAACCTAAGTCAAGAAAACCCCAATGACATCATCAGGGTTATTTTTTTTCAGATGTTAGAAAGCTCCCAACACAACTGAAGACAACAATGTACAGCTGAGTAGCACTTAATGACCTTTATGTGTACAATTTGTGGAGTGACGCTTTAATTTATCACATATTCTTTCAAATGGCACAGATAACGGAAAACTGAGGGCCATTATAATTAGTTCTCACTTAAAAGGTCTTCAATTTCTTTGAAATGCAGGTCCATAAAACAGAATTAAGAAACTATGGTACCACATTATTGAGCACAAAACAAAGCTTTTGCAGCAGACAAAAGCACAACATACAACAGCACAAGGGTAGTTGTGGTGGAACCTGGATGTACTTCTTCTGATCAATTTCAAAACTTAAGTTAACACTGGAATTGATGCAGCCACTTGAATTCATGTTCTGGGAATGCCTTGATTCTTATCTTGAAAAAACATACCACTTCAAATGCAGCTGCTCATAATTTATTTGTTTTAAGTGACCAAAATCCAGGGCGAGGTGATGAATATTCATTTGTGTTTTAAAAGAGTGGGAGCTAACACAGCTGCTTGTACCATAAGATGGTGCGGCTGCAGCGATGTGTCTCTGTAATCTGCATTTTATGCAACACTCTTTTTTTTATAACAGCACAGATGAAATGTTTAAAAGGATGCTTGGAAAATGTAAAGCGAACAGATATTTCTAGGACTGTGAAGGAGCCTGACTGCAGTCGGTGCTGATTGGGCTGAAATCCCCAAGGTGCTCCTGTAACCCAAATACCACTTCCCTCCTCTGTTAGTAGCCAGAAGACAGTGTTGTGTGTTTAAAAATATATGGACTGCACAGAACATAACTGAAGGTCTCTGCTCATCACAAGGTGCAACAGCAGTGACTTAAAGCTGGGGAAAGATGGTTTGAACTCTGCACTGAGAGATAGGCCTCTTATGTCATCCTCAAGGTTAACGGGAGAAGGGATTATCCTATTTCTGGTGGTCAATTTTACCTGCCCACAAAGTTCTCCAGCACGGAGCTCTTTCCTGCGCTCTGCCCGCCGACCACTGCGATCTGCGGCAGGTCCAGGTTGCAGGCCTGGCCGATGGAGCTGAAGGCATCCTGCAGCTTGTTGACCAGCGGGATCAGCTCCTCCATGCCACGGTTTCCCATGGTGCCTTTAGACGGAGGGACTCGGGATCAGCGAATGGAGAGAGAGGAGGTGGAAGGGAGGGGGTTGGGGGGGAAGAGATGTGCCGCTGCTATATTAGTCCAGGATACCGCGGTGCTTGTTGATGTAGTGAAGTCATCTAGCCGCGCATTGCCCCGAGTCAAGCGAGGGTCGGACCGACTGTGGAAGCAGAGGAGAGAGAGAGAGAGAGAGAGAGAGAGAGAGAGAGAGCAACAGAGAGAGGGAGAGGTGCAGAAAAGAGAGATATGAAGAGACAGGGACAGACAATTGCGCAGTTGCTTGCCACCACCACCATAACCCCCTTCTCTCTCTCTCTCTCTCTCCCCTTCTCTTTCACACACAAACACACACATACACAGCGAGCTGCACGAAGCCTATAGTTTCAAGGGCATTTGGTGAGTGGAGCTCCACAGGCTCCATACAGTCACATTGAACAAACCCGTGCGCTCAAGGCTCCACAATTCAAACACGAATTCCGCTTCATATAAAAACGCTCAAAACAAAGCATGATTCGCTGCATGCATATACACGTTGATATACCACAGAAATAATGTCCACTCAAAATATATATCACAATACATATGGGATAATCGCAGATTGTGTTGTTGTGTTGCTGACAGCCTACCCCGCCTCAGGATTCCCTCGGTGTTTTCAGTGTCCGACGGTCCTGGTCGCTGTCCAGTGCTGAAACGACGCGCAGATCAGGCAGCAAAGACAAGTGACAAGACCCTGGACGATTATACAAGCACCACCTTCTACGGCGGTGCATCGGCTTGATCACGAATTCCTGTGCATTAATTGTGTTCGCCTGTGGGCTTCGTTACGCTCGGCTGAATGTCAGAGCGGTCTCATCCCGAACACAAATTCGCCTTTGACAGATTAATCATTTTTCCCCCCTCTCTCCTCCTTTCCGCGGTGTAATTGCGAAGCTGCTCCTCGCTCCCTACACCGTATTGACGCGGCGGAAGACCAATGGGATCCGCGGGATTGGAGAGGAGGCAGAGACACGCGGCGCTCCCATTGGCTGGACAGGTACAGGTTAGGCCTACCTGAGCCCGCCCCCTGTTTACATCCGTGCCATTTCTGCCGTTGTGAGTCATGCGGCACGGCTGCGCATCGCTGCAACAGAAGAGGTGGATGCGCTCCTTCAGATCCCTGCAGTAGGAGCAGAAACCAGCTGTCGTAAATTTCATTCTCTTCCATTTCATACTGAATACAGGCCATGGCAGTCATTTTATGTCGCCTTGCTTTGCGCATATAGAAAAAGAAAATTGCTGCGATGAGCTGCTTCCTTTAAGACACTGACATTATCGGCCCTGCGTTTGGAAACATAAAGCCTAGACGGGTTTGCGTTAAGTGGACACAAAAGTGTGATGCTTGGTCCCAGACTGCCACTGCAGGCCGAGGCTGGTAGAAGCGGTCATGCGGAAAGGACGCTGTCATTCTGTCTTAACCTCTCTCAGGACAACATCTGGACCAGATAATAACAAGTGTCTCTCCTCCACTAGATGATAACTGCTATCCTGAAATGATCTGTGAGGAGAGATCTAATTTGCTCCTCCAGGCCCTTTGCTGAGAGGTTGAAAGGAAGTCTGATATGTGTAGAGCATATAGCAGCCAAAGCTCCTTGCGCCCCCCTCCACTTGCCAAAGACAGTAAAATCTTATCGATTTAGTCTGTATTTGCCCTTTTCATTATGGCCAGGCCTCAAAAGATTGGTCTAGTTGACACAGCCTGTTGTAGTGAGCTCAAATGTCACTAGGTGGCAGTAGCAACATGACCACTGCAGCTCTGGCCCTGGGTCCAGTTGATACTGGCTGATTATCTGTTTAAGGGGGAGGTGTAATGGCAGAATTGATTTTTTGTTTTCGACAAAAATAATTGATATTGTTATAAGAATACAGTGGTGTCAGGAAGAAGGTGGGTGTTTAATAAAGTCACAATAATGGGGAAAAACTCAAATAGGCCTCTGACAATGTAAATTCTACTTTGAAGTTTCCAGCGGTCTTTACATATTCAGTGTGATTAAATCTGTTGTTAGGAAATTATGAAGAGTTACACACTGAGGTGGTTCATCTCGAGTTCAACCTCTGTGACCTTAGGCCTACCTGACAGGAAAAGGATGTGTGAGCAGGGCTATCAGTAACGTCTCCACCACAACATCAACCCCAACCCCCCACTCTCCACCGTCTGTCTCCCTGAACCACCCCTTTCATCTCCTGCCAAAGATCCTGTTTCCTGAGGTATCTGGGGCAACAGGAGAGTTGGTCTCCAGGTCAGACTTCAAAATATAGGTGGGCCTGTTTTTAGACCAGGAGCTGGCAGTCATTTCACCACTGACCGTGTCCGCCTATAGCAGGGACACTGTTAAAATGGGCCTTGAGCTGGACAGAGTCCCTGGGTCATCCCAGGAATTATACTCATTCATTGTATCAAAGGTGATAGGGAGATATTTTCAGGTGGGCAACCAGGAACACGAGGGAAGAGAGGACCCAAATGCAAAAAAAACCCAAGATGATGAGTAAACTAAAAATCTTTAAATAAAACCAAAATCCCTGGAAGAGTCCAGAGCCAGGGAATAAAACTTTAACAACTAAAATTCATCCACACAGGAGAAAAAAAACTCAAACTCAAAACTAAACTAAACGAAAATACAAAAGTCCTTACTTCAAAACAAAAAGAAGGTAAGTCCATGAGTGGGAAAACGGAAGGCACAGGTACACGAACGAACACAATAAAACAGGAACTACTAACAAACCTTAAGACACTAAACAAGAGTCCAAAATGGTCCAAATGTCCACAAAAGAGAACTCATTTAATCTACCAATGCAGCAGTAACTACAGCTGTCAAAGTACAATTCTTCCCTCTGAAATGTTGTGGAGGTACAGAGGTACAGGTAGCATAAAAGGACAAGGACCCCCAAACTGTGTTTAAGTGGAGTACTTGAGTACATGTACTTATTTACTTTCCACTACTGTAATGCAAAGTAATGCAAATACAAACCCCTTGTATGTTCATGCACACACCCATACAGTACAAATGCATAATAACTGTAAAATTGTTTTTTTGTTTTGTTTTTTTTTAACAATGCATCTGCATTGTGCAATTAAAGTGTTGAGAGTCATTCAACACTTGCACACTGTCATCATCTCCTCATTGATTTTCAAGTGAACAGCCACAAGAGGCATGTTAGTTGTGTTTAAATTAAACACAGGACGCTGTCTTTGTGTATATCTGTGCATGTGTATTTGTTTGTCATTGTATGTGTATTTTGAACAAGAGACAGATGGTGGAGCGCTGGAGGAGAACAGATCACTGGCTTCAGGTCAAAGGGAGGCCAGGGAGAGTCGTTATCAACATGTCGGTCTCCATGCACCACTCCATCATCGCCCTGTATCATCCATTACCCATGCTCCATTGCAGCACTGTGTTTGGACAGGATGGTGCTGTCTGCTTACCATGTCTGAGCTAACAAAATCACCGTACTGTTTGAGCGGTACCAGAGCATAAACTGCTGTTGCAAGTACGGTCACTGTTTTCTTTTCTGCAGAGCCCAACGAGAAGTCAAAGACAGCACTGCAGACGCAGCTGTTGAATCTGATACAGCCTTAGACTTTAATCTGTTTCCAAGGAAGGAATTCACTTGACCTTGCCCTTTCTTCCTCTCTTAAACGAGATTACAAGGCCACTGAGATGAGCTAAGGGAGAAATATATGAGCTCCTGTCATTTCAAGATGAAAATGTTTGTTGTTTGCAAGGTTGCAAACTGTTCAGAGCTCCAGTGTTTGAGGGGAAAAAAATGACATGAATAGGCTCACGTTTTCACCATTTGAGTTACTTTTGATGGTATAGTTGCTAAATCTTTGCCTGGCTAGCAGCACAGTGGAAAGGCCCTGTTGTTAAACTTTCATCGATGGGGGGAAAACAGTGGCCCCGTTACGTAACACACACCCTCAAACTGCCCAGTAACATACTGCACAACACACACACACACACGCACAACCATAGATGACGGTTTGTGTTGTAGGTAGAAAAAGAGGAATTTACTGAAACCGTTGAATATACATATTAGAGCCGCTGGAATCTCATAACCCATACTTATAAAAACAATGTGCCTGGAGGGAGATGCTCTGCGAGGAGATTCCATTATTTTTACCCTGTGTATTTACATGATGTCATGTCACAAAAGACAGAGACATGGACGTTAGTTAAGGACAATTTACAAGTCAACACTGTAATCTGACATGTGAGGTTTCTCGGTTGGACGTCAGTCATGTTTGTCATATTTTGAGTCTTGAAAATGCGATTGTAAACTTGCTGCCTATTTAAGAGGTCAGAGTTTAAAGTACAGTGTCACAGAGCTGCGAGTATGGCTGTAGATTGTTGATCTTGTTAGTCTAAACTGTTTGCCCTTTTCACAGCCCTCATGCTTTGCTAAGCTAAGCTAACAGACTTCTGGCTATAACAGACAGATATGAGAATAATAGGTGGCTATCAATCTTCTCATCTAACTCGCAGCAAGAAATGTTCTACTTCTTCAAAGATCCCCTCCAGACATGTTTTAACATACAAACGTACTCAGCTCTGAATAATAATTTGTGTCTGAGATGGTTTTTCCATTAAAAAAAATCAATTATCTGGTTAAAAATTCTGAAAATGTCATCTACCCCTGCTCCCTCATTGATTTATGCTTCACAATTATCCCTCACAGTCCTGTTTTGCTGTCCCAACACCCTGGAAATAAATAACATAAAGGAAGTCGTGATTCCATTTCATGAGACCTTCATGCACCATATTACTTCCTGTGAGGCAGAGGGCTTCTAGGAAAGACCTACACTACCTGACACCAGGTGTTAAATAGGTTGTGTCGCTGTGGTGTTATGTCAGTTGGATCTCATCTCTGTGTTTGCATGTGATTGTGTGACGGTGGAGGGACACTCTGGAGCCATGCCAGTCTGTCTGTATCCATAATGAGAACCTCTGGTGTTAACACCTGCACTGACCTGTCAAAGACCAAACAACACCTACTGCGCTGCTGCGAGGCTGAGGTTTCGTGTGTGTGGGCGTGTTATCCTCTGTAATTATACCCTCACAGTCACAGCAGACAGCCGGCCATTTTTAATGCTTTCTCTCCAAAAACACATCACACTGACCTGCCATGGACCCACAGAGTGAACCCTAAACTATAGAACTACATGAACTGCATAAATGTTCATTTACACTTTACTACATCAACTGTCCTCTGTGAATGAAATGCAAGGACTCATTGGAGCTTCAGCAGCTCACATCACAATGCAGGCGACGTGTCAAGACTGTCTCACTCTCTCCCTTAACACTGAGCACACACAGACATTCAGAGAAAACAGTTCAGGCTCATGCTCTGCACTTTCAGTCTCTGCTCTGAGGCTTGTTGTTAAAATGGCATCACCCATACACTGAGGTGTGAGCTTGTGTTCAAGGGTGTTAAACCGCTGAGTGTTCAGTGCTGCTCTGGCGACTGCTTGCTTCATGTCTGCATTACATTGTAGATCAAAAAGCCAGACTGGCTCCCATGTAAATTCATGTTACACAAGACTTCACACTTGTAAATGCACGGCTGTTGAGCCAGTGATTGTCCCGTGTGTGGGAGTGTGCTCAGATTTGCTCCTCGTCGCCACTGGAAAATTACGCTGTCATTTGTCTCATTTGTCTCACACTGACCGAGTGTGAGAGAAGTGGCACATCTTACAATTTGCTACCAAGCCCACTTTCCTCCTCCTTCTCTTCCTCTTCTCAACAATCAAACTGTAGCAGCTGCTGTGTAAACAACTCTGATGGTGAGCACTTCATTTTCCATGTGTCTGTTCTGATTCAGCCATCACACTGTTTCTCTCATCTATTTTGTTTTTGCTCTGATGCCAATATCCCCAACTGTCATTCCTCTGCTTCCTGGATAACATTATGTAATTCATATTCAAACAAATGCAGCAGTAAAATGTCCCCTCAGAATTCAACAGTGGAAATCCTATTCTGCCAAGAATTCTGGGACGGCATTTTGAAATAACTGCCAAAATAGCTATTATATCTACTATTTTTCTTCCCCTCTTCCATCTGATTATATTACTCATTTGTTATTTGTCTATTCATGATTTTTATTAACCAACCGGTGAGACTGGATAATTTTTCTGTGTAGTATGTGAAGATGCTACTGGTTTTATTACCAAAGCCAAGTCAAAGGCTCCAAACACCCACTGTTCACTACCTGCTCAGCATCACACAGCAGAGAGATACTGTTAGCAACTAGCAGGTGAACAAAGTGGAGCAGAAGCTATGGAGTCAGATATTTTGCTCAGGAGTTGGTAGAAACCAAAAACAGAGCTAAAAGAGAGAAGACAGTGGACTTACATTCAGAGACATGAGTCCAAATAATACACGGTAAAATTGTTGGTAAAAGTGCTCGGTATTTAGATAAGCAACTGTTTGAAATATTACCTTAAAAGGTGATGATATATCAATGTTGTGTTCACAACTTAAATGTTATAAATGTACCATTTATATCCAGCTCGAGTTTGGGAAAATAAGTGTGAAAAGATGCACAAGGTATAAAGAAGGAACAAATCCTACAGGGAATGTACTGTACATGAGTGTAGCTTGAGTACACAAAAGTCCAGTATCTCATAAACCTGAGAAATGTCTGTGTGGCCACTGTGACACACTGTAAGAATCATCATCATTTAAAAGTGTACTCTTAGCTCAAGATGTGCATGTTGAGCATTTCAGCAGACAACAACACTGAGCTCCTGGTTCCCCGTAGAGTTACCTCAGCATACAGAAAGGTTGCCTGTGGAAAAGTGTACGTGCACATTGTGATCTTCTGTTCTCCGAGGGGCTGACAGAGGAGCCGGAGCTAACTTTTACAGGTTGCCTGAGTCGTTATGTTACATAAGAAAAACACACCTCAGTGGTAAAAACACTGTGAAATACTGGTGACTTTCCATGGGCCGAAAAACAGACAGGTTAACTAGGCAGCAGATTGATCTTGTGGAACCAAACACAGATGTGCAGTGCAGATTGCTTTTTGGGGGGTGGAAATGGTTCATTGCGTTTGGTATTTATGTGAAATATTTTGTAACAGTCAGGCTGGACAAACTGAGCATGTTGACTAAGAAAAAAGACTTAGGAAAAGGACAGTGGAGAAGAAATGTGGAGGACATGAGAGGAAGTGCTACCACTTCATAACTGTGACTAATGGTCTTTATCCCCTCAGAGACTGGAATAATGTTTTTGCACATACTTACAATGGGTATACTTGTGTTTGGCTCCAGCGGTGATATATTTGGTATTTCCCCTCCCTGTTCAACACAAAACCAGACCAAGTCCCAGTCGTCTCATGTGGAGACAGTTGGAACACAGGTGGGCCACATGCCTGTGAGTAAAGGAAGCCAGAAGAGACGATTTTGATCAGAAAAAGATGTATCTTCCACTATCATGTGCCCAGCCAAACAAAACCCAGGGCTTTTTGTTTAGCTTTTTTCATGTTTCAAGCTATGCTAGTGGTATGGCTCTAGGGGTTTGGCAATCTGTCAGTCTGTACGTCAGTCCATCAGTCCATCACTTTGGCCCTGACTGGATGATACTATGAAATATTGTACTTCTACTGACTGTAGCAACCATGAGGTTTGATATTTTTGTTTTTTACGGAAATTTCTCAACAGCCATTGGATCACTTGTGATGAAATTTGGCCCAGATATATTCTTGATGCCCAGAAGATGAGCCCTAATGATTTTAATGATCCTTGTCACCCCACCAACAGGTGAAGGTTTTTATTTATTCTGTGAAATATCTCAACATCTACTTGCTAGATGGCACAAAATCTTGTGCAGACATTCATGGTTCCCAGATAACTTATCAAAATGACTTTAGTGATCATGTGATGTTTTCTCTAGTGCCACCACGAGGTTGGCATCTGTTATTTTGAGTGAAATGCAAGATAGACTGACATGAAATTTAGCACATACATTCATGTCCCCCTTGGGATGAATTAGATCTATTCTTATGCTTTTTTTTTTTAAGCAAAAGTTAGCGTGCTATAATACTAAGCTCAACACTTCAGAGCACCACTTTGCGGGAGCACAGACTCACAGAGCCACTTGTCTTTCTAATTTATTACCATTTTCAGTTTATGGAAATTATGGGGTTTCGTAGGAATAAAGGAAGAGAAATTACACCACATTTCAATTTCTTGCCAGACAGTCAGCCTATCCTCCTGTGCCAGACATCCTGTACAGCTGTGAGGGGGGGGGGGGGGGGGGGGGCGTAAGGGTACCAAAATGAACTATGGCTGCCTTGCTGTTGAGCATGGTTGGCAAATGTTGGCTTCAGATTTTAAAATTACGAAACACTTACCCTCAAGCCCAGATTTCACCTCGTATCCAGGTCATAAACTGTGTTTACTGTAAATCACACTGTGGTTTAATAGTATAACTACCAGTTACGGAGGAAGTAAACAGCACCGCAGCTGACAGTCATAAAGAGATGCTGTCCAGTCAAAACAACCTGCAGAGACATACCGACTGCTGAGACGCAATGAAAGAATTCTGCACAGGAAAAAACAAACCTCAGCTTGTGTATTTTTCCACTGATGCTGTGTGATTCTCACATTGTTTGTCCCTTTCAGCACACCTAACCCAACCACCAGCAAGAAGAAGAAACACGTGGACCTTTACACTCAGGCGCACACACACACTCCACAACCCCCCTGGCTATTTCATTCCCTGCCACTCTCCTTGTCCCCTCCTACTCCCTGACAGTTAACTGTATAAATATCCTACTCTGAGCATTGCTGGGATTCAGACACTGACCTGCACTGACCAGGGATACTCAGGTAGTAAGACTAACTAAAGACAGAGAAAGGGTCCATTCTCCAAAGAGAAGAAGAGGAAGATAAATAATTGTATCTCTTGAAATACTCCTACACTAAAAAATCATAGACTTTCTCTGCCCCTTCCAGAATGTGGTTCCAGGTGACTTTCCTGTTTCTGTCCTGCTTAACTCTGTTAAGCCAAAGCCAGGCTGAAGATCGAGCCTCCCTCCGCCGCTCCAATGACCCTACTGGACGCTGCCACTACACCTTCACCGTGGCCAGTCCAGAGGAGTCCAGTTGTTCTGGAGGCAGCGTTAAACCAGAGATGGATGGAGTCTTGTCCCGGCTCACCCTACTGGAGGCTTTAGTCAGCCGGCTGATAGCAGGAGTGGATGGAGGCACTGGGACTGGGATCAAATCTAATGGGGAAGAGGGTCTCCAGGAAGCTTATGCCCAGGTTACAAGGGAAAGAAACCAGCTGCAGCAGGACAAGGAGCGTCTGAACAAGCAGATCCAGGAGCTGCAGAAGAGGTTGGGCAAGTTGAGCCAGGAAGCAGAGAGCCTCAGGCAGAAGCCTTGCCAGCAAACACACACCTCAGGGGGGGCTCAGCGTGAAAGCAGACCTGCCAGTGGTATGTACATCAGTGAGTAAAGGGAAACTCCATGCAAACAAAATCACAATTTCTTTTTTTCCCCCTTATATTTTCTGTTTGGCTGGTGACGAATTGTGTATGTGTGTGTGTGTTTTTTTTTAAATAAATGTCTTTGTGGTTGACTTGGGCCATGAAAAAGCTCTCAGGGCAACAGGTCAGACTGCAGTTAGCCATCCCAGGTTGAGTAAGGGGATAGGAATTTACAACAGACTCTTCTTTTATGGCTTTGTCACTCGTGCATATCTGTTTACGTGTCCATGATCGTTTTCAGGAGAGCAATAGCAGGGTTATAGGGGGAACCTGCTGTGCTCTGAGGTACATTTAAGAGACACTTACACTTTGATGTTGTCTAGCTTACCACTAATATATACATAAGCTCTTATTTTCTGTCTTGTTCTACACACAGTTCCTTCCTAATCCAAACCTTTGTGTAATATTTTGCTTGTTTGCATAACTATCTCCTTTACTGTGTCTCTCCCAGACCCTGCACATGATTTCAGGAATGGGGCGTATCAGGAGATGAAAGCTGAGGTGACAGAGGTTCCAGCATCCCACCTCATTCCTGAAGGAAATCACAACTTCACAGGTAAAAAAAATTGGGTTTTTACTGAAGCCAGTGTAGCTGCTCAACTCACTCTAGTGGTGGGGTGTGGATGCAGCTTAATACCTTTGAAAATGTTGTAAATATATAACAAATACCCTAAAGTTTAGATCTCTGTTTTTCTCCATAGGCTGTGGAGAGCTGCTGTCAGTGGGAGAGCCTGTGTTGCACAGGAAGGCTGACAGCATCACAGGTAAATATGGAGTGTGGCTGCAGGATCCCGAGCCTCAGGGCCCTTATTATACCAACAAGACTGTGTGGCGTATCAACGCAGTGGGCAAAGACGTCCGTCAGCTCTTTGCTTACGAAGACATGGATCAGTTCACCCGAGGATTCCCTATGAAGGTCCTGGTCCTGCCGGAGCCTGTGGAAAGCACAGGGGCAACCATATACCGTGGGTCGCTCTACTACCAGCGCAAACGCAGCCATACCCTGATCCGCTACGACTTGGCCTCTGAGAGCCTGGCATCACGTCTAGACCTGCCTCACGCTGGCTTCCATGGCCAGTACCCTTACTCCTGGGGAGGCTACACCGACATCGACCTGGCAGTGGATGAACAAGGCTTGTGGGCTATCTACAGCACCAGCAAGGCAAAAGGTGCCATTGTGATTTCCCAACTGGACCCAGAGAGCCTGGAAGTGAAGAAGAGCTGGGAGACCAACATCAGGAAGAACACAGTGGCCAATGCTTTCATGGTGTGTGGACGTCTGTACACTGTGGCCAGCTACACCGCACCCAACACCACCATCAACTATGTGTTTGACACAGCCACGAGCGAGGGGCGGGCGGTCGCTGTGCCCTTCAAGAACAAGTACCGTTACAACAGCATGTTGGACTATAACCACGCCCACAGGAAGCTGTACGCCTGGGACAACTTCCACATGGTCACCTATGACATCAGACTGGGGAGGTCCAGCCATGGCATCAGCTAAAGAGGACACAGACACACGGACACACAGACAATGTTTACTGGACTGTGCTGATGCAAGATCAAGTGAATGAGATTAAACATATAATCATTTACATTGTGTTGAGGTTATTGCAAAGTTTGGTCATCTATATGTTTTGCCTCATTAAAATCTATTTTGTTTGTTAGTATTGTAAATAAGATTTATTACAACGACAGAAATATTCATGTAGCTGTGATAGAACCTGTGATGATCTCAGTTATCATTACAGACAGTAATAAAAGTTTAAAATTGAGAAATATTTTTGTTATCTGTCAATAAATGTTTGTTATTTAAGTTCTCAATAAAAACTTAGAAAATAACACTTTTTGTTTGTTTGTGTCATAATTTTGGTTTGCAACTTAACTCGAAAACTTTGTTTTCCTTGTTATTCTCCCTGATAAAGTCAGCAGAGTGTGTATGAAGAGTGTGGATAGTGCACACCAATGCACACTGTTTGGAGGGTTGAGGACGGATGTCTGTTTCTGGAATTTGCTTAAGTTTATTTAGTTGTTACCAACATACAACATTTCTGCAATACATTGTTTCTGCGTTCTCATGATCTTAGTTTAAATGATTAATTAATTGTTTCATCAAACAGGCACATTCCAAATTCAAAAAAAAGAAAAAAAAAAGTCAATAATAATAATGATGTAATGTTAAGTTAGTACCTCATTGCCTGTTTTTAATCAGTTACCAGGCAACTCTGCCACAAGTACTGAAAGTTAGTTTCTGAAATCTGTTCTATTTTAGTTATTAATGTACTGTTGGACTTTGTTCTGGCATGTGTTTCTTGTTCATTGTATTTACTGCTTATGTCCTGGTGTTATTATGCTAATTTTAGCTGAGGCCAGAGCCTTGTTAAGTAGCAGTCAAGATTTATGGAAGCTGCTGGCTCACGTTGCACCAACGCACGTGCTATTTCATTTACTGTTGAATTTTTGTATGTTGGTCATATATTTCTGTTTGGATTTAGGGTTCAGAGTTGTTTAATAAGGACTTCCATCTTTAGATGACACACGTAAACATCCACCCCTCAACTTGTATTGTGGCAGACAGATGAATATGCAATTTGTGCCTATGTACTTGAGGCCTTGAGCCTTAGTATAAACACAGGTCCAATCAGGTCCTGACCCGACATCCCATATTAGTGAAAACGTCCTGAACCAGCTAAATCCATGAACACACTGTACAAACCCCATGTTGCTATGTGCAGCCATATTTGTATATATGCACTGCCCTCTGTGGACAACTGGCTGCATCTACATTTTACATGGACACCTTTCACCTCAAGTGACTGACAGTTTATTCAAATTCAGTGAAACAATGACAAAACTATAAGACTTGTCTGCTGTCCGGCCTCTTTCACAGTTTTAAGGTGAATCCACATAAACGCACCACACATTTACTACGTTTATTTTCAAAATTACAGTGGTATGTTAAAAAAAGGTGGTGGTGGCAGGACAGTTCATCAACAGTGTAAGAGGAGATGGGATGTACTAGAGTATAATGACAGTCAGGAGACTCAACAGCAGCTGATGGAAACTTGGGTGAGTGTGAGCTGACTCACCCCCCCCACCTCCACCAGCGGTCACACAAATAGAGAGAACCCGCTGTGTGTTTTTACTGCATACAAAACCACAAACCCCCTTATGTGACAGTGTGCCACCATGTATTGACATGAAATTCTCAGGAAGCATTGTGCCAGGGTTATGTTCATACAGTAGCACAGTAGCTGAGCAGTACACACAAACACACACACACACACACACACACACACACACACACACACACACACACACACACACACACACACACACAATCTCAGTAAAATACAAAACTACATCTGTAAATGGTACACAGCTTATTTTAATTTCTAATTGAATTGAACTTTGGTTTCAGCCTTGTGAGATTAAGTCCATGCATCATCAGTGCCATTGTGCAAACAAGTTGCACGTGCATCTTGAAGGGAAAAGCTACAACTCACTGGCCCAGGCCATCAGTTTCAATTTTTCCACCTCATTCTTTAAAAAAACCCCACTAACAAACACACATAAAACCTGATACACATACTGAAGCAACTTTCATATAAATAAAGTTCACTTTTTTTTTTTACAGCAGGGGATTTTTGATTTACACACACTCATGCTACACAATTTTCCCATACATATAGGTTGACACAACACGCACTTCCACTAAACCTAATGCTTCCAGTCAGCCATCCATAGTTCGCCATAGGCCCTGTTGAGTCTCTCTCGCAGTCGCATGAGCAGTATGTCCTGGAGACAGTCCCAGGTCACCCACAGCCTTTCCACCAAGCTATACTGGCAGTAACCCATAGCCAAGCCAAAGCCTACATCTGTCACATAGTGTCTGGCGAGCAGAAGCCGGGACAGGCTCACCAGAGCGGCCCACCCGACCACCAGGACCCGCATGGAGGCTGTGTCCACCAGCTGGGCTAGGAGGAACCGGGCGCACATGGCCGCCCGTGTGGCATGGCCCGAAGGGAAGGAGTAACGCTCCACAAAGAAGGTGGAGAGGATGTCAGAGCGGCTCTGGGCAGGCCTTCGACGTCTGACCAGAGACTTCACAACTCTGACCAACAGCAGATCCAAGAGCAGAGCTGTGAGGAGGAGAAAGAGAGATACAGCACCGCTTTCAGTTTGCACTACTGGCTGAAAACCAGTGATTCATACAGCAACTCTAACGTCGTTTAAGCGTTTCCTCTAGATGCCGTTAGGAATCCAGTCTAGAAGATCTCACTTCATATCAGTTTCCTCTCTGTTTCACATCAGTTAACTTATGCCAAGGCCCTGATGTTCAAGCTGGTAAGGGTCCAATTTTTAAAGTTTAGGGTTCACTAGCTCTTAATTGAGCAGTTTTTTTAACCCTCTAATGTACTGACAGAGAACTCAGTGTATCACCTTAGCCACTTTATAAAAGGTTTACAAGTCATATTTTCTTTTTTAATACCTAATAAATCACTTTCTAATTTATAACTTTATAAATAATAACAGATGTTATTATTATAATACAACCCACTGGTAAGAACATGTCTCTGTGAAAAAAAAAACCTTTCTACTTGGTTATAATGTCTGTTCATAAATGTTTGTTTGTGTCTCATTTTCTAATAAGCCAGTAAGTCTGCAGTTATGTTGATAAGTTATCGATAAAAGTGAGTGTTTTAGCAAAGAATCAACACAAAGCAAACAGGGTTTTTTCCACAACCTGGCAACCCCAAAGTTGGATTTTTAATGGCTTCACTGATCCATAAAGCATCAATAAAGTAAAAATTACCATTACTTTACCATTAATAATGTAATTAGTTGCTACACATGGACATCTTTAAAGTGTGAGTGATCAGGCAGTGGAACTAAGATAATTAAACCACGATAATTAAATTATCTTTTACTTTACTCTTTTACTTTGCTGCTGTTGAACTCTTTATGTGTGACCTGAACAGTAGTAACAATGACACACTCATTTAACTGTCCCAAAAAATAATGTTCTCTCCAATAAAAAGAACTTTAATTAAAAAAAAAAACCTAATTAGCGTTTTATTGGTCTACAATAACCGTGTCATCCTATGAGGCTGATGTTCCACGAACAGCTCTGGTCTTCCGACCACAGCACAATACAGTGTAACAGCACAGGACTTGACCTCAAAGCTGTCAATCAGCAAATATAATCTACACGTGCAACTAAAGCACCGTGTCCCGTGCATATCTGTCAATGGTCAGCTGCTTCTCAAAGGGAAAAAACATTCCCATGGCTCTGTCTCAGCCTGCAGCTCCACTAATGCATTATTTGACATTTGGGTGGACTGATGAGGCTTTGTCCTGCTAGGTTGTGCTATTTCAATATCCATTAACATCATTCAGCTCAACAAAGCCACCGGTGACCGCCAAAGTCTCCACTTTGGAATTGGCACAAACGTGCGTAATAACGCATCGGCTTTACCCGCAGCTAATGTGGTGATAAATATAGGGGTATGTAAACAACAAACACCTGCATGATAATCAGACTGATACATTATTCAAGACAGTTTTGTTAGAATAATGTTCGGGAAACTTGGTTTGACAAATAAAGATGTGTTTCTTTGAAGACTAAAGAATTTCAAACTGCTGTGCCAGATGCAAGACGAAGTAAAACCACTGGAAATGTTGTTATAGCCTAAATGTGCCTATTTAATAAATGAAAGGGTTATCTGATGATCACTGTTGACAGTTTTAAGAAGCGGATACTAAGCATTAAGTTAATTTATATGTAGGAATCCGAACCACCGTTGAGTCTGGCCTCCGTTTACCTACTGGGGTCAAATTCAAAACAAGTAACACACATTGTTACCGAGGGCCAAATTCAGCATGATCTCCTGCTCCGTCACCGTCTCTCCACGGAGCAGAGTGTACAGAGTGCCGATGAGCCACGGTATGACATGCCCGGACAACTCCACCAGCCGCACCAAGGGTCGTATGCTGCCCCACGGAGACTCCTCACAGGCGCACACCCCGAGCCGCTTGGACAACCACAGATCTATGGCCAGCAAAAACCGGAGCGTTATGGTGAACATGGGCTGACTCAGACTGACGGAAAAGTCTTCGGTTTGAGCGCCGGAGGAAAAGTAAGAGCAGCTGGAGCCCCGGCGGCGGGCATGGCACTCAGATGACGCGCGGCTTCCACACGCATTTCCACGACAGCTATTCCGTCTGGACGCTGGTAAGGACATGTTCGTGTTTTGACAAAATGCCCTCGGTAAGCTATCCGCCCTTCTTTATGGACCTCCCCTGACCAGTAAACACTTTAATCCTGCTGCGCTCAGGCGCAAAACATCCTGTAAACTGGAAAGTCCGGAGACAAAGGGTTGTGTGTGACCGGTTCAGAAGTGGACTCCTCTGGTCACGTGGCTACTCATCATCCTCCTTATTACAGTGCAATTAAAAGAGCATTGAGTTTTAAATGTATGGTTTCATTTTGTGGCGTTGTTGTCGATTTTGTGCTGAAATAGTTGTAATGTTCTAGAGGAAAAATGACTAAAGTCTTGGTGGGACACTTGTGCGTGTGCGTAAAACGTGGAAAACTTGCGACAGCCGCACCGATCGCTCACCACACAACCTGAACGCACCACATGAGTCTGTTCTTTTTCATAGATGCTCATAGAGTAGCCTGTTCCGAGTGAAGTTTCCGGCTCCTCTTTATCTAACGCCCTCTGTCATCAGAGCAGCTGCTGAACAGACGCGAACACCTCCGCGGTCACACTGAATATGCCAGGACTTCTGCTCGGAGATGTATTTCCGGATTTCGAGGCAGAGACCACCGCTGGCAGAATTAAACTACATGAATTTCTCGGTGATTCGTAAGTATGCGCTTATTGATTAGGATTATCAAGTTGTTGTTTTCTCCGGATATTGATTTGTAGGCTTAGAGTAAGAGTTCAGATAACACGAGAGAGAACTTAAGGGCTGGATTGAGTCTAGTTCCTGTTAATTCTCTCTAACTTCTGCTTTATATCTTTGACAGTTACATACAGTTTACAAAAAACAGTAATTTATAATGTGGTGGAGATACTGACAAATAAATCTACCTCCTCAGATATCAGGCTTCAGGGATCTGGATTAGATAGTGAGATGATCCAAATCAAAAGCATCAGGGAGCTGACCAGGCCTGAGGTCAAACCTAAAGTCCCTCCAAAACATGCACGATACACCTTACTCACTTCATGAGACAAATGATAATTCTTTTAGCAACATTTGAGTGACACTGAGGCCACGTCCTGTCAGTTTGGTGTCAGCTTCACCACATAGCTTTCATCCTTATTGCTCAACCCAACGAGAAGCAACAGTAGTTACCACATCATTAAGAGATGGATGTCTGAAGAGAAGAAACTGAGTCAGAATGAAACCTGTTTGTGAAATCTCAAACAGCATCTCCCCTTTAGAGCAGCACCGGCCCTGACACAGCTCCACTTACCTCTCTTTTCATTCCAGATGGGGAATCTTGTTCTCCCACCCCAGAGACTACACCCCTGTGTGCACCACAGAGCTGGGACGAGTTGCCAGACTGAGCAGCGAGTTCAGCAAGCGCAGCGTCAAAACGATCGCCCTGTCCATCGACTGCCTGGAGGATCACCATGGATGGACCAAGGTGTGATAAGCTACGGCTGCTCGTTTTCTGTAACCACATCTGGGACAACATAGAGAGCTGACATCAGTGAAACTGAGACGACATTGGCTCAACCTGGAAGGTTCTGTAGCTGGTAGAAATTAGGCCACTGACATACTGAGCATCAAAGCTTTGACTCAAAAAACTGTGATGTTCCTCTGCTTTTACAGTAACTGTTATCACTTCTTAAAGAAATCAGACAGCTTACACAAGACCCCTATTTTAACAGGAGATCAGGTGGCATGGGGGAGCATATTTTAGTATGCTGCAGGTGTTAGCTACACACTGAAATGCAGTTACGTAAAGCTGCGGAAATTGTAGTATGCAAATTAGACACACAAAACTTTCCCATCATAATTTAACCTTGTGCTAGCATCTTGATGTCTTGTAACCTGCAATTTTCCAGTGCATACTGGAAAAGGAGAATCTGAAATATCACAATCGTCCAGGATATTTTAAAGGCATAATCCAGTTTAAAATCTCTGTTTTCGACAGCTGCAGCCATATACATGCTTCCTTTAAACATATATATATATATTTTAAATGTAAATATCACTTAATGTATTTATGGGACAGAGCTTCATCAATGTGTCAAACAAGCTGGTTTAAGATAAGATAAACCTTTAATAGTCCCACAATGGGGAAATTGGTTTAAATAACCAACCTTGGACTTGTGTCTAACTAGGACATCCTGGTGTACAACTGTGAGGAGTCTGGCTGCTGCTCGCTGCCCTTTCCCATCATAGCGGACAGTAAACGGGAGCTGGCAGTTGCCCTGGGCATGCTGGACCCAGATGAGAAGGACAAAGATGGCATGCCGCTCACTGCCCGCTGTGTAAGCGTCTTTACACTCTCTGCCAAACACAGAATTTAATTTGCTTATTTTATAGGAAGTCTCCAAAACCTGTGCCTTATCTCCTCTCTTGCCTGTAGAGAGTGAGACATTTGAGACATTAGGCCTCTCAGTCTCCATCTCTCTCTCTCGTAGGTGTTTATCATCGGCCCAGATAAAAGGCTGAAACTGTCACTGCTCTACCCCGCCACCACAGGACGCAATTTTGATGAGATCTTGCGGGTGGTGGATTCGCTCCAGCTCACAGCATCGAAAAGGGTGGCCACACCCGTAGACTGGAAGGTACAGTATGTCACACTTTATCTTAGTGATCTCATTCGGCACCAATTATTTAAGCAGCTGACAACAAAGATAAAAGAAAATCTCAACGACCTGCTGCTGTGTAGAATAACCTTGTGTCTTTTCTGCGTGCGTTTTTTTTCCTCCAGCCTGGAGATTGTGTGATGGTTCCTCCGAGCATGTCCGAGGAGGAGGCTGCCTCTCTGTTTCCAGCCGGCGTCTACACCAAAGACCTGCCCTCTGGCAAGAAGTACCTGCGCTACACACCCCAACCATAAGCACACACACACACACTGACCCCTGTCACCTTAATCTAGCAGGTCTCAATGCTCCCCTGGACTTCATGGCCTTAACTACTGCTGGTTTCTTCCCTAACAGGTGGATAAACACAGTCAGCAGGAAACCCAGCTGTGAATCAGTCCCTGATAAAGTAGCTGGAATAAAAACTAGTGATTTAAGAAATGTGTAGGGTTTAACAAATGTAGACATTATATAGCAGGCGATGCTTCAGGCATGAAAGCTGGAATTTTGGGCCTGTTTGGTTTTTTTTTTGGTTTTTTTTTTGGTTTTTTTTTTTTTGTTTTTTGGGGGGGGGGGTTTTGTTTGTTTTTTTTTTTGTTTTTTTTTTTACTAAAGAATACAGTATGGCAACAAAAGTTTCTAATTTATAGCAGTGAAACTGTCTGCTATAAAAATAAGAGCAGCGTTGGTTAAAGATGTATTTTGGTCACCCACACATCTATTGTTCCTGGGCCAATGCAAGAGGAAGTGGTTTACACTCACATTTACACAAAGAATGAGGTAATGACTGAACTGAATGCAGTTACCTATTTAATTACTCACCATCACCCTTTTAACCTTTCCCACCTTGTCTGCTATCAGATAACTGACTGGAATAACTTTGCTTTAGGTCAAAGGACAAAGCTAATTCATTTCACTGAAAATCTTACGGGTTCACTGTACCGATACTCTGATGGATGAGTGTATGATGCCTGAATTTCACCTGTGTGGGACAATAAAAGCATTATGGTTGCTATTTCTTTCCATTAAATACAAACATATTGACTGAAGGGTGATGTTTAGCAACAAAGAATTTGCTTTGTCGCAACTTCCGGACACCACTAAGACCTCTCTGATGTCGTTAGCTCTGGACAGCAGCGCTCTCCCCCGTCCCTCTTAGTTCTGTTTGATGGCGGCTGTTTGTTAATTCAGCTGTGTAGGATTTGCCCCCCCCCCCCCCCCCTCTCACCTGGTTCAACGGCATGAGCGAGGAGCTTATCAACTTTGATCCAGGGAACTGCTGGCAACAGGCTCCTCACTATGACCAGCAGACAGGAGAATTTAAGGACAGCGGAAGGGTTACGAACACGAAATGGAAGGACAAGATAAAATGCAGTGGGGAGAGAACAAAGGACAAGGTGTTTAAAAATGAATGAGCGTCACTATTGATGTTGAAGTTCACTAAATTATATATCAAACATGTTAGATTGCAGTGACAGTGAAAGGCATGAAGGCAGTTCTATAATTTTCATTATTTATTAGGAATACATTTGAAGCAGACAGTATTTGAAGGTACCGTCACCTTGGATGGAGCAGAGGGGTGACGAGCGAGTCAAACACCGTACAGTCTGTTGATGTCCCCACACGTGCTCCTGCATCCTCCTCTTCATTTTGGGGTAGAACTGCAACAGTGGATCTAAAATACAGACAGTCATGGAGAGCTCCAACAGCTTTGTCTCCACAGAGGTCTCATCTACTGTTATCTGCCATCTGTCATCTGAACTCTGCCACCAGCCATATTTCACATCAGACAACTGTTTTCCCTCAGTTTATTGAGAAAATTATTAAAAGTTTAAATGGACCATTATTAATATCAATAAAAACAGCAGGGTTAAGATTTCTGTTCTTGTTTCCAGTGTGTGGATTTATCATCACTGTTACGCCTCAGAGACTCAGATCCAGCTCGGGCTCCCCTCCCAACAACAGTGTCATCTGTGGTTCATAAGGGTCTGGTACTCCCTCTGGTGGGCAAAGAGTCGCTGGAACACCTTGTATTTCCTCTCATAGAAGCTGAAGTAAAAGCATGAAGTGCAGAAAGTAATTACACACATTTTATGCATAGTTATGTATATTTCATTTTTCATTGCAATAAAAACACGCGAACCTCTTACAGAGCTGTGCTCTCATAGGCTGGCTTTAAGAGAAATTAAGAGAATACTTGTGCAATATTATAAATTTTGGTTTTACCTTATGTGAACTGAACAGAAAAATACTTACATGGGTACTTTTTGAAATTAGATTACAAATAATTTTTTAATTTAATTTAATAGCAAAGGAAAATGTAGAAATTAATTCTAAAAAATGTTTCTGATGAAAAGGTGAGTTATTGAAGAAGTGAGGATACTTTTTTCCTTGTTTTGTTTTTTAGATACTTCATTCTTACTGAATTAAACATTGCAGATTTTTCATCCATTTATGTTACTACCCAATGAATGGTAACATAAACATTACAGAAACCATGACATTCACCAAATATTCAAAAAAGAAAAAAAGAAAAATCTTTCTGTCTCACCCCTGGAGTTTATGGTCAGGCTGAACAACTTTCCCCACTTTAGCCATTTTCTCCATTGCCTCCTAAAAGGTAAATTGCAAAGCAAAATATCACTCAATAAATCATGTCACACACATTCAGTCTGGGCCCAGCTCTGACCCAGTTACAGTGTGAACACGAGCCAGCTGCAGCGGTTTCACTGTGGCTGAGTTTATGACTAATGCAGTGCAGGGGCCTCTCTGCTGTCTGAACCTGCAAAATCCAGCCAGTTGACTGCGTGCGGAGGATCAGACACAACAACTGGCTGAAAATGGACTGACAGGTGCAGCCTAGCCCAAACAATAACGTCTTATTTTTAGTATGTCTGGCTTAAAAGGCCTGCCATTCTCTGAGGCTACCAGCTCTGGTGCTGAGACCAGGGGGACGATAGGTTGACTTAGCAAAAGATTCATCCAGACTTCATATCTTAAACACATTGTGCACAAAGCTGGCAGAAACAAGCAGAGCTGTGCTCACTCTTTATTTTTCCACCCAGTAGGTGGAGGCATTGACTCAGTGATTATAAGATCTGTGCCGTGCGCATATGGTTTGGCCTTTAACATTTCTGAGGTCAGTTTTATTGGAGTACAAAAATAAGAAGACTGGATCGCAAACTGCTAAATTCATTGCAAAATAAACATGTTTGTAAAGGGGCACACGACTGATGTTACCCATGAAGTTCAGTTCAGAAGTTCAGTCCCACTCAGCCTGTGGAAACAGTGGTAGGATGTCTTCTGTGGCTCTTTCTTAAATTAAATTAAACTGTTATTTCAGATTTGACTTGGAGACTTAAAATTTTAAACAGTGAAGCTGCATGACCTCTTTGAGATGTGTGGTTTGAAAGAAAGGGGCATTTAGAGGGCGGGAGGGGGGGGGGGTTCAAGACCATTATGTTTTAATCTGTCTCTCAAAATTCCCCAAACTCTATGGAAGTACAACACCAAGAACAAAAAAGTGCCCCTTGTTAAGCTAATTCCATATTATTCAACAAATCTTTACATTTGAATTCAATTAACAATTGTAAGCACTGTTTTATTCATTACATTGAAATATATTAACAGATAAAAAGGCTGTTATAGCACCTTTTTACTGTTTCAAGCACACAGGTTCTTCCTAATATATTTTCTGTTGAATTGTGAAATCCTTTAAATAATAATGTATACAAACATTTTATACTTTTAGAAGGAAAGCTGTTAAATTCAACATGCATAAACCCCCAGTCCATAATCGGAATTACATCACAACATACAGCACTTCCCCTCTCATGCAATACCCAGCATGAGAATACTGGTTTATACTGTTTTCATTTGCATAAAACAACAAATGCAAATTCCCACTGCAACCGTCCATGATGTTTCAGTGTATTTACACTGGAACATTACTATGTGTACACTAGATTTCCTAGTGTTTGAGAGTACGATGAAACAATCACATATCAGAGACTAATAACACATGTTTAAGAATGTGTGTGATTTTGGGCGATGTTTTTACAAATTTCTAATATGTCTGGTGAAGAAAATGTTCATGTGCACGTTGGACAATATTTGCATTCCTGTGTGATTATTTTAAAAAAACTAATTGAAATGTGACCTGGGTTTAATGTACACAAGGATACTTCTGGTAATTGGGGCCAAGTTTAACCAAAAAAAAAAAATGCAATTTGCTATGTGAAGTCTGATTACATCAGCTCAACTGTTGATTTTTAAACACGGTATGTGTTTGTGTGCCACTCTACCTGTATTGTGCTGTAGTCCTGTGATGCACATGCACCCAAGACTGCTGCTCCTATTAACACAGCCTCTGCCTGGTCTGGCAGCACCACAGGCAATCCTGAAAGTGATGATATTAAAAAAGTGGAATAGGCCAAAGCTTCATGGGAGATTCTTTTGAAGCAGTGTTAGTTTACATCACAGTGTTTATGTAATGGTAACATTATTCTAATATTGGTAGAAATTTTTGTTGAAAAATATCATACATAAAACATACTATAATTATCAATTATAGTATGGTATATACAGTATGGTATCTTATACCTGTAGCATTGGCGTGAATCTGCACAAACAAGCAGTTTTTGCTCAGTCCTCCACACAGGAAGAGGGTTCTGATGTCATGTCCTGCTTCTTTCATGGCGTCCAGAATATGAAGAGTACCAAGCTGAAACCAGATAAGAGGACACAAGGGGAATTAGGTTACAAGTGAAGAACACAACCTCCCCTCGTACTTGGACTTGGTTACAAGGATGTTGGACTGAGGCTGAGAGGAAGTCAACTTGAAACAAAAAGCATAGCACACTCACAGCGAGGGCTTGTATAGTGGCCAAATAGAGCAGAGCCAAGTCATCCAAAGTTTGGGAGAGAGACAGTCCAATCACCTGCAAAACAGTAGGACAGGAGTCATTCATGCCAAAACAGTCAGTGTTGATAACAAGAGAATTACTGTTAAGTGTAAAAAAAAAAAAACTCAAAGGCAACACATGCAAACCAAGTAAGATCAAACCCTCATATGTTGTTATGGAATGAGAACTGAACCTGGGCCTGAATTCAGTGCTTTGGAAGTTAGCCGCTTCAAGTAGTTGCTTGCAAAACTGTATTATGAATTTATTTTGTTTTTTAAAAAATTGTTAACAACAACTGAGTTAGATGAAAAGACTGATTCCACCGTCGTGTCTGTGGTTTACGTTCAGAGCTGGAGCCTGGAAAGTGGAGGCAGGGGAACGGGGCGACATAAAATTGATGTCATTAAACAAAAAAAAAAGTAATTTCAAGCCTTGTGTCCAGTCTCCTCACCATGCCCTTCAATGTGGGATCAGCCAGAGGAGACCTGTTCCCATGGAAGTCCGGCCACACGTGAAGACTGGATCCCAGCAGGTCAACAGCGGTGCTCGAGTTAGCCATTAAACTCAGGTGGCTGTTCAGGTAGCTGTAGATGTTCTCGCCTATGAAGGGAAATCTGGGGAAAAAGCACAATAAGGAAATGTCAGAAATTATGATGCTATAGACCTTTTTCACAGAAGATGTTACAACTTGTCATAGGAGGAAAAGCACAGGCGTGTATCTGACGAGGTTAACATGTTATGCCATGTCGGTGGGTGAGAGCATGGATAATACCAGGATGTCCTTGTTTAAATCTAAGAAAATGTAAAGAAAATAAAACAATTAAATAATATACGTATATATTTATTTATTGATATTAGAGAGTAGAGTTGTACAGAATATACAACTTCACTAAGCTTCTAATCTTTCTAAAGCTTACTGAACTGAACAGGGATGACAGCTGTGCTAAAACATTTTTGGGAAGCGCAACACTAAACGCATCAGCTGACCTCTGCTGTGCCTGTTCCTGGAGCTGGGTGTAGGCAGCGTGGCCCTTCACCATGTGGTCAATCTGAGGGAGGAGAGAGCAGGATGGTCAAACAGAGAAAAAAAAAATATCACAGAGTATACAGCTGATAGCAAAAAGGGCTGTGAGACTGTGACTGCTGATTATTTACATATTAAAAATTAAATCACTGGAGCTTTAGGTGATGTTATATAAGAGCTTGTCTCGTCAAAGCAAAAGAAATGAAATTTACAAGGTTGGAAAATACAAAAAAAAGGATGAAATCATCATATGTGAGAAGCCAGAAACCAGATAATATTTGGTGCTTTAGCTTTACTATGAATCACTGTCAACTGATTATAAACACTGCCAATATCTTGCCTTGTGTCTAGATGTGATGCAGGTGAATGACACTGAAGCTTGATTACAAACGAGAACTGGAGATTATATCAAACAAATCTGATTTCTTTTCCAAAAACTAGCTTTCAAATCTTTTGATCATTTTTATTAACAAGAGGCACTTTGATGGCCTTATGGCCACCATGACAAAAGACTGTGTGCGCTCGACGGTGGACTGACCAGCCGTCCTGTAGCACTCTGTCCTCCCTCGTTGAGCCACAAGCCAGGCACCATAGCAGACAGGCAGGGTCCCCACACCCCCGGCACAAACAGAGGCTGCTCGCTGATCTAACACACATTACAGGAACAAAGTTAAAAGTTTTAGTTAGTTTTGTACATCGATGACGGTGTGTTTACATCTACAGAGATATGAACCCCTCTGAAAGACAAAGAGGAGTACTAACCACGTTTTCAATGGCAATGTAAACAGCTAGAGTTTCTTATTCAGAATAACAAAAGAAGACGGGGCCTATGGTTTGCTTCACTGCTCACAGTTCCTGCTGCTGGCCTTTGTAGAAAGGATCATTTCAGCCTACACACAATAAAAACTCCACAGAAAGTATGATAAAGGTAAAAAGGACATAAGAGTCGTAAACATTCAGAGTGACCCAGTCATCAGCATTACAGGGAAAAATGATTAATCAGTCCACTTTAAATAGACTGCATACCCGTGTGTCAGTATTAGCTAAGATAGAGACGCTGTGAGTATATGATTAATTCTAGGAGGTGTTGTATTAGTCATAAAGTGATGAGTGAGAGAAAAGTAATCGTGGAGTTCAAAACATATCCATGTTTTTAGCGTTTGCTAAACTTAACTTGACACCGTAGCTGCACACCACTCACCGCCATGTGACAGGTTGATGTCCCGCAGATCATCGCCATGCGTGCGGTGATCGGCTGGTCCTCACATGGCAAGTTAAAGCCTTTTACATTTGCACCTATCACACCTGGAATGGGATGTAAAATTCAATTTTCTTTATATTTATTCTGTATCACAAACTACTTCCTGCAAGGGAAAATTTGTGAGGTGATATATAAGTTTTTTTTTTTGGGGGTGTTACCTAATACAAACTTTACAAACCTGCTGTTTTGAGCTCCGCTGGGGACAAATAACATTGATTTACAGATCAAAAGCTTTAAATCCTTTTGAAGTGGCTCCCTGACCTTCACATGGGATTCAGCAGTGACACTAACCGATGGAATAATGTTTGTCAAGCTGGTTTGAGTTTAAGGTGGAAGGTTGATCTACGTGCGGGGGCAGGGGGTGTACATCACTGTGACATGTACAACAACTAAAGGTTCAGCGTGTTTTAACCTCCGACTCATGTGACAATGTGTGATCGGCAGAGGTCAAAGCCAGAGGTCAGAGGGCAGAGTTCATGAGAAGTTTAGCTCCTAGAACAAAACCAGATGGCCAGGAATTCTGAACCAAAGAAAAGGTCAACAAAATGCTCACAGATACAGTACACAACAACATTAATCAATACCTTTTCAAACTGGCAGAGGTTTGGTACTTGATATATACATTTTTCACCCAAAATATTCAGGCTGGGGTAGTTCTGATGAGGACTTTTATGCCCCAGTAATGCAGTGTCTCAGTGTGTGATACCTAGGCCTCCAGCATGAGCATCAATGAGAGAAGCACCAACTGCAATTCCTGGGTCCAAACCCAAATCTGCTGCTGCCTCCTGGGTGAGGCCGTGTCCCAGTGGGCTCCCTGGAGAACACGTCACGTTGCCTGGATGACAGAAAAGCCAAAGCTGACATAATGAAAGACATCTTGTGTAGACGGTCTGTTTAGAGAGATGATGAAACAAACTTATGGATTCTCTGACCTATTTTGGAAAAGTTATTTTCCAGGAGGTCCTCCAGTCCAATGCTAGCCCAAAAGCTGGCATCCCATCCCTTTGGAGGGCAATATGTCCATTTACACACCAGAGTACATAAAGATCTGTGGAACATGGCAGAATGTTACTCACTAACAAGCTTCCCAAGATATTTCATTATAGTAAACATGTCTTCTTAAATCTATTCAGCATCATGACGTCAAATTAACAGAATCCTGTGAGGGTCACAGTATCAAAAACACTTTGTCCGCGATAAAAGACACGTATCAGAGAATTAGCCCCGCTATCAAGGACAAATTCATCCTTTGTTTCGAACATACATCTGATACAAGGACAGCATTTAAGCGAGACAGTACATCAGCCATTCAACAAACATCTTATTTATAGCAAAAACACTTTAAAGGTCACTCTAAGTTGTGAACCTTTCTCATCCCACCTCTGACATTTGTATTGCACACACGTACGACGCCTTCTTATTACACATGCTCAAGAAATGACTGGGAATGACTCACAGATAAACATTCAAATAATCTACCACAGTCATAGTGCACCAGCAGAGTTCACCTTGTCAAAGAGCCTGTTGCTTTCCAAGACAGGAAGTCTGGCAGGTCAAAAAAGTGAGCAGCTTTGTCCCAGCAGATTTCTTTTAGATTCTGATAAAGGGAAAAGAGTAGATGCAGTAAAGTACCCCTGATTGGTGAGTAATACCAACACATATATGTAGTGATTGGTCACAGTTGAACTGTAAATGCCAACGTGTGGGAAATGCCGACGTGTTTTGAAGAATCTGGCTCATGAAAAATAGGTAGGTGAGGCTAAAACAACACCACATCCTGACCAACCTGTACAGACAGCCACAATAAAACCTTGGGAGATCAGTGGTCCTGTGGTGACCTCGCTCACCTCTCACCTCTTTGAGCCAGAGCAGCTTAGGGGGCTGCATCTCAGGTGACATGACCCCTCCCACCCTGCTCAGGACCTTGTGGCCGGTGTCGTTTATACGGACGGCCTGCTCCGCAGCACGATGGTCCATCCACATCACCACGTTCCTTTGTCTGTCACCTGAACAAAAAAAGCAGAGGAGACAGGGAGAAGATCCATGGTCAGAGCAAATGGTAAACAACATATACCAAATAGTTAATACTGCATGGACTGAATATCCCTGATGTAATTTTAAGATTAAATTGGTTTATTGGGGGATGATAAACAAAGGTTTTGTGATGTGTAATTTAACCTGAGAATCTGGGTCCTGACCTCAGGGTTTACCTTGATTCATTGAAAAACAACAAGAATCCCTACGAGCTCCAGGGGTTCTGTTTTGTAGCTGAGCCTGACCTCTGACCTCGCTGTGGAGGAGGGGACTTTACCTTCAAGGATCAATAAAGTATCATACTACAATAGACTAAAGCAACATATCCAAGCAAAACTAAACAACTTGAAGATTTCATTACAAAATTCACTCTATCTTAATTTTACAAGCTGAAAATGTTCAACCAGCATTTCAAAAGTGTGTTTCTACCTTTAATAACCCATAATGTGTGCTTATGTGTATATAAAGGATGTTTTGCAAAGTATTTATGTAACTCACTCACCGTTCTGACAGACTGGCACAGGCTGGAAGCTTTGGTCCAAAACCACTAGAGAGCAGGTGGCATCAAAACCAACACCACGAACCTGGTTCCTCTCCACACCCTGGGTAACTTTCTGGAAGAAATATACAGCATAGTCTGAAAAAACTTTTTTTCAGTGCATTTACAAAGGAATAATCTGTGAAGAAATTATAAGGGGGGGGGGGGTCTGATTACATCAGCAGGCCCTGCATCATAGCGAAACATACACTGTGAATATCTACGGACAGAAGGTGTCGTATGTTGCACAGTCTATAAAGCCACTTGTGGCAAATTTGTGATATTGAGCTGTATAAATAAAACTGAGGTGACTTGAATAATTGGAATTAAGACCAATATAGCCACATATTTGTGTTTGTGAAGAAAAATAAACATTAAAACAGGAGCACAAAGCTAATGTGATGATAATGTTTAGTAAATTTATTGTTACAAAAACATCCTCCTCACAGCACACACCTACACCCAACCTGAGGCAGTAGTAACACCTCAAAGTCAAATGTTGCACATTGAGAGTGTGTGAAAGTATAGTAAGGTAGCAGAGGAGGTGAAACAGTCAGCTAAAAGTAACAGAGACATGCTTGAAAGAGTCAAATTAAATAATAAATAACTGAAATGAATAATTGTTGGGCTGGATAGCTGGATAAACCATTCAAATATTGGACAAAAGGAATGAAGATACAACTAAAATAGCTAAAAGCAAATTATTAACCACTGAGATAATTATCTAAAATTACAGAATAAACTGTTAAAATGGCTGAAAGTAAAGGATAAACAGCTGAAATATTAGCTAACAGTAATGCACAAATTATCCTGTTTTATGTTGTGTTACTTAACATCTACTTTAAAATCAACTAACATGAGGGCATTTGTGAGGTCTGTTTTGGGGTATTTGAGCTCATCTGACAGGGATGTGTGTGTGTGTGTGTATTTGTTAAAACAAGGTTGGGTCACCCCACCTTCACAACTGTGCAGCATTTCTCCCAGATCTCAGTGGAGGACTGGACATAGTGGTCAGTCTGGGGCTCCCAGATGCTGATGGGCTCCTCTGCAGTGCTCTTCAGGAGGCCATCTCTGGTCACCAGTGCAGCCCTCACACTGGCAGTGCCCACGTCCACTCCAACATAATAGACCTCTGCCATGAGGAGACGAGCTGAATGTAGGGGAAGGGGAGGGGGAGCAGGAGAGATCCAGGAGCTGATCATTAACCAGGTTACAAAGTCAACATATAATCGACTTGTTTCTAAACAGGTGGACGTAAACACAGATATTAACGCGTGCTTATCGTACATTTGCTTTTAAGAATGTTTTCTTTTCTATCTCTTGGTCCATCAGACACTGAAACTGTCCTCAGCTGAACGTGATAAAGCAAAGCTATCGTGCAGCAACGGGAAAGACACACAGATTTCCCACCTATCACACATTTACACTTCAAATACAAATAAAATGCGCTGTCCAACACCGAGGACATTTATAGACCAGCTGATACAACATCTTCCAACTTACCGGCAGATCACAATCTTATATCAGCACAGGAAACATCACTTTTTGAGTTTCTGATAAGCGTACTTTGAGCTGCGGACGGTACATGGGACGGAAAGCGAAAGCAGACAAAACAGTCCACATTCGCATTTTTTTCTGTTTAGCCGGATCAAGTCCGAGACAACACACATGGGCATCACGAATTTTTAATATCTCTGTCTCTTCCTCCTTTTCTTCCTGTCTTTGTAGAGTCCAAGTTTTTAGAAGACTAATAAACCGCGGGATAATCACTGCAACACAAAGAATACAGATCCATAGATGTAACTGCTAGCAACATTGTACATTAGCCCATAGTCTACTGAGGGAGGATGGAGATACCTTATGGACCTAATAAAAGATCACAACAAACTTACTTCCAACAGTACGGACTTCCTATTGAAGTCTGTTAATTACTGTCAGAAGAAGCATTCATTTACATTTGTGTTGCTTCAAGGAGCCACTGGGCAAAAATAAAAGGTATGATTACCAAGTGGGTGAAATGAGGAACCATGGCGGGGCCCCCAGACTTTAGCCTGTCAGTTTCACCAGTTAGGTGCACATCATTTTATTAACTGCAACTTTTTATAGGACTTTGCATTATTACCTGTTCTTGTAGCAGTGTCTTGTTGAGTGGCCCTCTAAAAATCTAATTTTAAGAAGTTACATCATGACATCCGGCCGTGCAGTTATTCATGACACCTGTGTTTTTGGGCTATGATACATCAAGATAGCTGCTATGAAAAACGTCCATTACAAAACATTAACCACAAGAGCACAGACGACATTCGTTAAATACTGACCATTCATATGAGAGCTGAATAACTGAAAGTGATAATTTACTGCAGTAGATGATAATCTGTTACAGTGGTGTAGTGTCAGGCCTCCAAAATGGGCTTCGAGGCAAAAAAACAAAACAAAGCAGAGACAATCACCTGCCGTCAAAATACCGGTTTTGATGAAGAATAGATATGTCAGACTTTCTACCCTGCATCCCGCCTCGTCACTTTCCTCTATTGTGTCCTTTTCTGCGAGGAGATAAACAGCTGTCTAAAGGAAGTAGTGCTGGCTGTGATCAGCGTGTTTGGACCAGGAACGATCAGCAGAGATGGAGTACAAAGAAAAAACAAGCAGCAGGACAGGAAGAAGCAGATGGTCTTCAACAAACACTGCACAGACAGTGTTTGAAATCTCATCTGTCTCTCTCACCGCTCAGTGTGTCTCAGTGTGTGTGTGTGTCCCTCTGGTCCACGCCTGAAGATAATCAAAACTTTGCTCTGCTGATACATCAAAACATGCATATGTAGTTTTTCTCTGTGTTTTGCTCTCATGAAGTGTGTGAGTGTGTGAGTGTGTGTGTATGTGAGGGGGTTCGTGTACCCTGATGTGTCCCACCTCTGTACAACAAAAGCAGGCCTGTTGGGAGGCAGACAGGACCAGCTCCTGATTAGAAAGCTGCATGCAGTGGAAACAGCTGGCCCGGGCAGGGAGGAGGAAAGCGCTGTTATCTAAAGGCGAACCCGTTGGGCCAATAGAGGGGAAAAGCAGACAGAGAAACAGGAAGCACAGCCAGAGCACAGCGGTAGTTTGATAGGAAAATACTCCTCGATGGGGCTTAGCACAGGTGTACAGAAAGAGACACAGGGAGAATGAAGTGACTTAGAAGTTACTGTTAAATGGGAAGCTGCTCTGTTGTTAAGTTAAAAGAAAAGAGAAAAGAAGAAAGAAAGGCTGAGGTCTTGTTTGCCTTCATTACTGCTGTGGTATTAGACACAAAAGTTTTTAAAGCATTCCAGTTCTGGCTTTCTACTTCAGGGTGTCAAATACATCCAAATGGGTGTTGCACGGCTGCGTTGCGAGGACAACATGTCATCTCAAGAGTGTTGACCTCAGTCGGCTCTGGTTCTCTCAGGCTGTCTGAGGCTGTTAACTTATTTATAGTTGGCTTGAGGAGAACATGTTGAATAATACAATGGGGGTGGCCAGACAGACTGGACTGCAGCTGTACAGAGGCTTCAGTCATAAGTGCAGCTTCACATTCACCTGTGACCTAGGCCAACGAGCGTGAGCACAGAATATAATGAACTCGTATTATACGAGTTTAGCACTTGCACAAGCAAAGATCATGTTTAAGTTAAGGAACATTTAATATCATGACTTGTTTATAAGTTAGGGCTAAAATTTTAATCATGATACATTTGCCTTAATGACTGTAATTGCAATGATAAATTCCTTTTATTTGCATCGGTGCATTCAGCTTCCCTATATTGCTGATGGTGCAATGTTCTAATCACACATACAGCCAGTTAAAGCTTAGGCACTTTTAAACTACACGGTGAGTTGATTGGTTATGATAAGTGAGAACTTTATTCATTCATTTCATTCATTTAAATAGAAAGATACATATATACATGAAACAAACCGTATATGTTATCTGTAAATACATAATTACTGAACAGAGGGAGATGCAAATTACCAGTGATGGTGCAATGCATGAATGAAAGTGCAAGGACCTGTTACTACCATATGTTATAAATTATGAACAATGGAACAACAGACAGGTGCATCCGTTTTACAAAATGACAAAAATCAGTATGAAAAAGTTCAAACAGACAGGGCCACCTGAGTTACCATGTTACACGTGTGACGAATTACACAAAAAGAGTGTGAATGGGGAAAAAAGATTGAGATTTTCTAAAGAGTTGTTATAACTCTTCTTGCTTTGGTTTGATAGACTTTGAACGACTGAATAAAATTTGCATTGCGATCATATTTCTTCCTGTATACCTATTCTTGGCACTTGCCCAAAAAAGCTGGTTGTGATTCTATTAACACACATCCTCATTTCAAGGCAGGAAATCAAAAGGGAACTTCAGACCATGCGTGGCCCGTGGGACTACATTTTTAAAATGCGTTGTTCTTTACAACTACAGCTCTTGGTGCAGGTCTGACCTGTCATTTTCATCTCTTCCTCTTCCTCTTTCTCAATTCCTCTTCCTCTTGCCTTTAACTACTTTACCAGCTGTCAGAACTCACCTTTTGAACTGTTACTGCGTTGATGCCAACAATGATAATTTCGTATCCGTGCATTTTGATGATAAATCAATCACCTCATGTCCTGAATGTGCTCTTGTCTGCTTGGTCTGTGAAACTTCACCTTGTGTAGACAATATGTTCTCAATCAAAAACACTTGTAACACATTATATGGAGCAGGCCTTACTTTAGGATGGGTAACAAATAATTGGCAATAAATGTAAGGGTAACCTTGTTTTTTAATGCATCCATGCATAGTGTATATTTCCTTTCCTGTGTTGGCTCACTTGAGATGTTTGCCCTTATCATATAAACACAACAGAAAACCTTTTTTGGTGCAGGAATGATCTCCTCTTCTCCTCTCCAGTCCTTCTGTTTCTATATCACTCTAACTTCAGTGTAACCACGTTATCTCTAATCCAGACATCAGCATTAACTTTTTGCACTTAGAGACACTGATGATTTCATGTCACTGCACTTTGATCATGAAGCAGCCATCTGGTTTGGATGTGCTCTTTCATGGTAATCTGTAAAAGAATATTATTTAAAAGAATATTAACTTGCTGCAATGTGTTAATCAAGGCTAAACTCCACAGCCCATCTGGAGCAGCCCCTCATTTTAGGATGAGTAACTAATAATTGAGCGGGTAACTAAATATTCAAAAACACTACGTAATCCCAGAGTACATTGCTCCACTGTCTGCATTACCTAATCCCATAAGCCATCGCGAGGGGGGGCGTGGATATGGCTAGTTGTCAGAGCAACCTGCATGTCATTAGACACACCCCGCCCACCAAATCATCTTAAGCCAATCAGAAGCCGTAGAAATGACATCATTGTTATTTTCAGTAGAGCTGCAGCTTAGAGGTGGATAAAGTTCGTCTCCACGTTGGAAGTGATAGAAAGTATTATCCCTATTCAGGCACTGTTTCTAGTTTTTGGGAAGGAGGATAAATCAAACAGGATACTTGGGGTGTAAAAATACTGAGGCTCGGAGGCGGAGGAACGACGGGTTTGTTTGTTTTTTTTTTTGTTGAAGATCAGACGGGTCACAAGAGAAAAGTTTTCTCAGGACACCAAGTTGTCAAGTGAGTAGAACTTCAACAATAGGCGGACTCTAATCACGAACAGTAGAGAGACAGGGAGTCTCGGGACATATGTAAAGAGTCGATTTTGGACTTTTTTTTTTTGGTAAAGGAGAAAAGACCTCCCTCAAGGTGATAACAAACTTTTATGTCCAGAAAAATGGAAGCGACGTTCTACGACGAAGCCGTAAATGCCTCCAACTCTCAGCATGACGGGACGGCGGTGTATGGCTTCAACCCCAAAACCCTCAAACAGACCATGACCCTGAACCTTAACGACCCGAAAAACTTCAAACCCCAGCTGGGCGCCAAGGCCCTGGACATCCTGACGTCCCCTGATGTCGGGTTACTGAAGCTGGCCTCGCCTGAACTGGAGAGACTCATCATCCAGTCCTGCAGCGGGCTGACGACTCCCACCCCGACCCAGTTCGTCTGTCCCAAGAACATCACGGACGAGCAGGAGGGCTTTGCCGATGGGTTCGTGAGGGCACTGGCTGAGCTCCACTACCAGCAGCATATACCGGTCGCCCACCCCGACGCACAGACCGGCGCTACCAACGGCGTAGCATCCGGCTCTGCTGCGTCCGAGGGCGGCGGGATTCCCTACAGCTGCACGGTGCGCACCGAGCCGCCGGAGTACACAAACTTGGGCACTTTCAGTCGAGCTGTGAGCTCTGCGTCTGCACCTGCCAACGAGAGGCACCCATCCACAAGTTACCCAGCCGCCCCGCCGCCGTCCCACAATCACATGGACCACCAGCTGGCGGCAGCGCAGCACTCGAGGCTACACGCGCTCAAAGAGGAGCCGCAGACGGTGCCCGAGATGTCCGGCGAGACCCCGCCGCTCTCCCCCATCGACATGGAGACACAGGAGCGCATCAAAGCGGAGAGGAAGCGCATGAGGAACAGGGTGGCCGCGTCCAAATGCCGGAAAAGGAAGCTGGAGAGAATCTCCCGGCTGGAGGAGAGGGTCAAAAACCTTAAGAGCCAAAACACGGAGTTGGTTTCCTCTGCCAACGTCCTCCGGGACGAGCTGGCTCTGCTCAAGCAAAAGGTCATGGACCACGTTAACAGCGGCTGCCAGCTCATTTTGACGCAGCAGCTCCAAGCTTACTAGACTGGGAAAAGAACCAAGGGACATTTCTTGGGGACCAAAATGCAGCTTAAAGGGGGGCCTGTTGTTCAGCCTTGCAAGGGGTGGGGGTTGGGGCGGGGGGGGGGGGGGGGTCTCAGTTCACGTTTCCACCAAATGATCCACTCAGGCTGTATCCACAGACGAATGGTGACCGACAAGATACCTGTAGCTAATTGGTCAGTATAATGAATTAACACGGAGCAGAGAGAGGCCACCAAACTTATTGCACAGACGCACAGCTCAGAGGGAACATTTGCTCTTATTACACCTCTGATGTGACTTGATACATATTTCTGGCAATTGTGTCTTCATTATTTTATTTTATTTTTTTATTTCCATCCAGATTTACAAAATCTAATTTGTATTGCGTAAGGCCAAGGAAACATGGCAAGTGTCAGATACCCTGCCACAAGCCACAATTGTCAATTGATCACGGCCCACACCGTCTTCCACGCTGACAGGACTGTCAGAGCTTGTGTGGGGTCAAATTTCAAATGGAGACAAACACAATGAGAACCAGGCCTTGCCCTGCAAATCTCCCACTATGTCAAGTATATGTATATGTATGCATACAGACATGAGTCAAGCACTGAGTATCCCACCAGCGACTAGCCGACATGTACAGAGTAACACTTACAAAAATAAAACAAGTTTCACACCTTTTACGCGAGGACTCTTATAGGTGTGTGTGTAGCGTTTACTGACAAAAAAAAGAAACTGCCTTACTTTCTTAACCCATTGTGTTCATACAACTTTGTGATATAGGTGTAACTAATGTTAGACCTCAAATAACACTTTGTAATAATATTTGTACGCTGTATTTTGAGCACTTCGAAATATGACAAAATAAAAATGTTGGACACGCGTGATGCGTTAGTACTTTTTGTGTGTGCCGAACAATAGGGTGGGTGGGTGGGGCTGGGTGTATAAGATTGGATAATTGAATACAGTCTTTATGTGAAGTGTTTGTTATTGAAGGAACTGGGGCGGACGGGATACTGAGTCATCAGTGCAGTGCGAGGTGCTCGTAATGGCTGGTGAATCTACTCGGCCTCCCATTGGACGGTGAGGTGTCGGAAGTGAGCCGCAGGCAGCCAAATATGGAAAGAGGTCCCGAGCGAGCCCTGGGACGTTCATGTGTGTATCTGAATCACCGTCCTCCCACTACAGCCGGTGACTCCTTGAAGAAGATACATCTATATGGAGTATATTGATGTACAGAAAAAAAGTATTTTGATGCCGGCTAAGGAATATTTTGTATTAAAAAAAATGCATGTTTTATTTATTTTTTACCAACTGCTGCCTGTAAATATAAATTACAAACACGCTTTGTGTAGAAAAAGATACAAATTTATACACATTTTCACCTGAACTAGAATAAACATGGCGACCAGATATTCAAGTGCACCGAGACACTAAAAATCCAGACAAACTGTCCACACAACTGTGGACCACCAACACTGAGGGACACCACTAAGAGCTGCAGGAACACTTCTGACACAGTTTCACTAGAGGTTCACGAGGGGCATAAGAAGGCCGCTGTGCCTGGTGGATTTTAAAGACCCAACACACCCACAATAAAACCACACAGGTGTTTTTACTTAGTCGTCAACTCGACCTCTTCTCAGGATCTTATACAAACTGTACTTGATTGACATCTGTTGTGCCTGTTAAGACATCTTTATCATTCTTGGGTACATCAAACTGGACCTAATTATCATCATAGCATTGCATCTAACTTCAGCCTGACATGAGGTCCAATTAGTCAGACTAAATAAAAACACCTGCGTGGATTTTTTTTTTTTAATTTCTATGTGCAGTATGTTGAGACCTGGTCATGCACACAATACTACATGATTAGATATGACCTGTTTTCTTACAGGGTGTTTTTAATCAACAGCGGCGTTGCATATCTGACAATACGAACAAGATGAACTGCAGCCGTGTTTCACTCTGTTCAGGCTTTCTTACCCTCCTGCACTTAAACACTAACACTGTGCGACCTGGGCTGGAAGCTTATTTTCCTGTCCGGTGCTCATAGCTGCTGTTAAATCCTAAAATTAAACACAAATATTATATCCACAAAATTAGATTTTCACTATATGACAGAAGTTGAAAACGATAGCTAGTCGACTGCCAAAATGGCTGGTGGACCAGACAAAAATAAAGCAGCTGCAGTGATAATTTGCCAGCTATTGGCTATTGGCTGGAGCTGACTGCCCCCTCTGTGTCCACTGTCCAACTATTTTGTTTCATCTTGTTCCACTCATCCTCTATCTTTCAGTGCAACATGAATGTGATTTTCCAGGTCTTACAAGGTTTCCTGAACACACTGTTGCCCATCTATTTCTGTTTGGGGGTTATATTTGTGTTTGCTTCCTGATGATATCCCACAGTTCATACACAGTCCAGCGTCAGTGGTTCTCAGCTGACCAGCACGCCTTCTTTCGCAGCCAGGCGTTGCCGGTGAACGTGGTCTTGTTCTAATTCTTCGTGGCTGGGGTGCCAGAGCCGCGACAGGATGCGCTCCATGTTGAGGGCGTACATAGTGTGGGAGGGCATCACACCATGGTGAACCTACAGCAGACAACGGATATTAAACCATATGAAAACGTGACGGTTAACTGATGACAGGCCAGTGTTGATAACGTGAACAAAATCAGTTATAAGCTGAAATTACAGGGGTCGAAGTACAGTTCACCAACATGACCATCACCATGACATGTTCAAATATCTGAGAACAAGAAAATACAAACATACATTATATAGTGAATAAATGTTCTCTGTATACAGATGTCACTCAGTAATGTTCATTTTATAGCAAAGTATAAATACAATAATCTTCTGTGTGACCAGGTATTAAGTACAAGGTCATGACTTATAAAAACACGGTGTTACTGAGGCTCATTGACTTCTACACGCTGGCTTACTCTTTGATTATTGAGGTAACTACAATATATGAAGCTTATGATTTTAGGATAAGGTCACTTGATTAAGTTATTTTACAACTACTGATCACGTTCTCAATTAATAATTTAGTCTATAAACGGTAACAAAATTGTGAAAATTGAAAAAAGGGTTAGGGTTATTAGGCCCATTTTGTTCTCTTCAAATAGCTTGTTCTACCCAATCAAAACCCTAACTCCTAACCCCACAAAAAAGATATATCTTGTGTCAATTAAGACCATAAACAGCAGAAATTCCACTTTTATCAATCACATCCGTCTTACATATCACTTGAGTATAATCTTACATAATTTCATAAGAGATTACAAGGTAGAAGATGTAATCACATTTTACTGGTTCATGACCCTCTTAACTAAATGTGACCACTGCAGCACAGTGCAGTCATGAGTTACAACCATGCTCGGTCATGAGCCCCTGCCCTCCCCCCAGCCCATAAATAAATTTGCCCAGTTGCTTGGGAGGATCATAAATCCAATGGAAAACCTTTCATTTGAGTTCTTCCAAATTTACAAGGTACTAGATATTCTGAAGGTGCTAGGACCAGGAACATCCATGAGCAAATTTCTATTACCTGTAAAGCCTCTAGGAGATCAAACAAGCTGATTGGAGAGAGGGGAGCTGGAAGGCTGTCAGCTGAACAAGCCAGTAAATGGACAGCTTGTTGCTCAGCCTCATCAGGTGACATCTGAGGTGGTGGGCCAGCAGGGAGAGAAGCACTTGGTGGAGGACTGCATGAAAGAAAAAGAAATGTGATCAGTATTACTACTACCCTTTAATAACAGCTACAGAAACAATAGTTAACTGTGTAGATTATTGTGTGATAATCAAAGCAACTCTCTTTATTTTTTATATAGAACATGCACAATGCTTATCAGCTGGTAAGGACTAACACAGTTGTCCCTACCATTCAGTAACACTGTGGTAAGCAGCGAGGCTGTTTTTCAGATAGGGCTGCGGCGTGACATCACTGCCAAAGGCATACGGGAAATGACCATCCCGTAACCGATACGCCTTCCTCCGGGTGATTACAGCCGTCAGGACATCTTTCAGATGGTGCTGAAATAAATCAGAGCACTAAGTAAAGCTTTGCCCAGTCTCCTGAGTAAACACAGCTGTCAGTCATACGTAATAAGTGGTGCAGAAAATAAATCTCTCCATTCATTTAATCCTGTGCAGGGAGGTCAAAACATCTAATGCCAACGAAGAGTTCAGTTCCAAAATAAATCTCTACCATCCCAAGAACACCATTGTTTGAGTTTGTACTGAACTTACAGGTGATTTAACACATTTGCATACAAAATGAATTCACTTCTTGAGGACAGAATGAATTGCATTTTAAAAGTACTGCATCATGAATTTCAGGACCAAAACTGATGCACAGAATTTTGGAAAGAACCCCTTTAAATATTTTGTCTGCTTGAGTGTCTACAGCCATGTTTCACCTGAATATACAAACCTAAACTAGACATGAATTCTGCAATGACAGTTAAATATAGATACTTGCTTTCAGTTTTAGGGAGAATACATACACTTTCTGTGGTATTAACTTTTTAAATATTTACTCAACAATTCTTTACTCATCCCTTTGATTAACTGTGTTAATTAACTATTTATTCGCAATCATCTGCACTCTCCTGGTGGACAGTTTCTACAAACCTCAACAGCATGGATCATGGCGCTGACGGCATCTTCTGTGATGTTGTCAAGGCCCAGCTCAAATGCCGTCACCATCATGCGGGCCTCCAGCTGGCCTCGTGTGGGCAGCAGCAGAGTGTGGGCGCTGAGACGGAGCTCCTCTTCCTCACCTCCCACCTCTCGTGGGCTGAAGGGCTGGGCGGCACTCAGAGGGTTCTGAGGCTGGAAACGATGCTGAAGACGCAAACAGGACATACTGAGCATTCAAATAATGTAGTCAATTCTTCAGACAAGGTTAATTAAATATAACTGACCTTTAAAAAAATAAACAGCCAACCATCATTTGACAAACAAGCTGTTCAGAGATTACTGACTTGAGACAACTTACATCAAATTTTTGTCTAGAGGAACATTTCTTCTTCCCTTTTGGTTTGCCAGGCTTTGAAGCAGAGCCACCTTGCCACTGTAGCGGTCCAGCGCCCTCTAGAGGACAAAGCAGAACACAGGACACCAAATGCATCAAAGACACCTTTGAATGATGATCCATCAACACTGTTTCCCCGTCTATATATTAATTTCAGTTTATTTAAAGCTTGTACATGGAACTAAAACACAAAATTCAAATTCTTTAATCACAGGCCAGTTCTTAGTGTCTTAGTGACTGTTATCACAGCTTCTTACTGTGTCCTATTTCAGTTATATTTATTATTGATGTGAATGAAAATTACTTTGCTAACAAGTAAAAGTAGATACTGAGGTTACGACAGATTGTGGAACTGAAAGATCGTATAGTATTGTATTCTTTATACTGTAGTACTGTACAGAATACAGTGTTCCTACCTGGCGTGGAGACAATGATCTGGCAGCGTGTGAGAATGGCCAGGAGGAAATCATTGTGAACATGGACTGCAGAGGAAGGAGGAGGGAAACACAAAATAAGAACACCTCTACAGATAGAACCAATTTCCTAACATAAACATTATAAATGCAGTTTTTTTCCTGACTACTAACCATTCTCCTGTGCCAACAGGCGACGTGCCTCAATGTCAAACTCCTCCTTACTGATCTTTTGTTTGAACCATAGCTTCAGGTTTGCCCAATAACTGCACGGACAGACAACAAATACAAAACATCACTGAGGTTCATATATAACATTAATTTCACAAATAAACCTATGCTACACATGCTGCATTATCTCAAGAATTTACGCTCTCAGTATTGACTTTAAATAATCTATCGTCTCTAAAAATGTGTTTAACAGCTACGTTTCTTTTTCTCCTTTATTTTATCCTCTTTTCGTTTTGCTAATCGAAGGTACACTTGTAAATACTTTCATGCTGTGTTCAAACAAACCTACAATAATGTTAAAGTATACTTAACTATCGTAAAGTTCAAAACGAGGAAAAAAAACATGTTTTGTATCATTTCACCCCGAGAACAGATAATAAACACTAAAGGCTCATTGGTGCTGCAAACATTAGCAAGTGCTAGCAAGCAAGTTAATGGCGAAATTACGCACAGCATACAAAGTCAAAAAGCAACGGCAGAAAAAGAAAATATACACAAACAGAAATATACTTACTGTTTGACATTATCGCCGATTGCATCAGTTAAATTTTTCTTTGCAATCTCAAGCTCGCTAGCATGAGCCGCCATAACGCTCATAAACGCCTACGCAGACGTCATCACCCGGCGACATCAAATCTCCCCCTTTTTTCTTGTATTTGTAAACTTTATTGCACAGCTAGTGTATTTGTAACAATCACAACGGAACACATGACTTGGCAATGAATCACACATAGGTTTTTCTGTCTATAGCAAACAGCATCATCACCTGCTTACTGCACATAGCGGCTGTGATGATGGAACAGCTGTTGTATGGACAGCTATAAAAACTGATACTCAAAACGACATCTTTTAAATGTCTTTAATAGCTACATTTTTGCACTTATTCTTGGACCCACACACGTGTATTACAATCTATACTTACGATTTTTACACAGTTTTTCTTCTGTAGGCCATATCACTCTAGTCACTATAGTTTGGTAATAAAACTCTTCAACCACTAGATGGCCTCGTGGTCATGTGAATTTTGCAAAGCCCAGTTCACCCAGCATCCTGGTGCAACAGAGCGTGTTAGACCAGTGCATTTGCAATAATGCAGTGCTTTATTAAAGTGTAAAAACACATCATAGCAGCAAGGTCGAGGTGCATTTCACCCCAAAATGTAGTGCAGTAACAAGTTTTATTGTAATGGGGCACCATGGGTTCACTGGAGCCTGAGCTAATGTGTTTAGAGTATGGCTGCAGGGTCAATAGTCAACGCCAAGAATGTGACCGAAGAAACCCTTTAAAATTATCTCGCTGGCATAAAGCTGAGTTGCAACGGAGTAAGAATGAATTTAATTTATCCTCTTTCCCAGCATTATTAATGTTGATTTTGAATGATGTTCCAGCTTTTTACTGCTTAGCAAAACCAATCTGAGGGGGATTTTTTGGTCCACTAACTCCAGAAATGTATTTTTAAAATGATATCAGTAAACTCCTTCCAAAACAAAGCCAGATGCCAGAATCCAAAGTGTAGCTTTAATAAAATTGGAGAAAGCTGTCATTAAACAAAACGTTGTATCACATCCCATTTTAACCACTGAAATTCCTGCCCCATGCGAAAGACACTCACATCTGCTCCCACTTTAGAATACAGCAGCTAAAATGTCAACTACTGCTAAATGAAGCCTCTGCATTTCCTGTCCTAGCATCAAAATGTAGTAGTAGAGTTACCAGTTGAATTCAGAACTAGTGGAAAAATGTTACTAATCATATTAAAGCACATTCAAGTTTGGCTGTAGTGGGACTTTAATTTCATTTGACTATCCGGTGGTCTTGGCTCAGTTTAGCTTCAGGCGCCAAGTCCTTAATATCTTTCCAAAAAATATTTTTTGTTTTTATTACTATAAAGATTTTCTAGCTCCTTCTATTTATATCACTTTGCAGTGTGGTTGTTTTTAACTGTTCTTTTTTTATCGTACATGTTTTCTAATTTTCTTATTTTTCTTCAAGTCATTTGATCAAACTAATGCTGCAAACTTTCTTTGTTACTTTTTCAAAGTTATATGCAGAATTTACTGTTAGTAGCTAAAAGATAAGGCCAAGATTAGTGTAATAGAAACTGCTGTAAGTTGTTTTTTTTTTCTTCTCCGCTGGACTGGATGTAAAACATTTCTGTGGTTTCTTCTGTTGTCCTCTGCGGCTCTTTGGCTCATGTCTCTCTTGAGCAGGTTTAGACTGGGAGGCCCTTTTGTTTTTCACTGTTTTAACTATGGTGTAAAAACAGTTGAGTAGTGAGGGCGATCGCTCCTTTGGCTCTGTCTCCCCAGGCGGTCCTAAAGCCTTAAACAGACCTCTGTGATTCATGCCATTCATCACAATAAGTGGAATCATATATCCAGAACACATACAGTTAACAGTCATACTGTAGACTATTAGTGGGTCCTCTGGTTCAGTGACTAATGCTGACTCCACACTCTTCTGAAGTCATGCGTCTTTACAAAAGAGATTCATTTGATCATGTCAGGGGTTTCAAAGTTTAAGTCTAGAATAAACAAACATTTCATGCCGACTACATGAACAATGAAAACCATCTGAATTTCTGGTCACTAATAGATGTATTTAACAGACAAAATGTCTGTTAATAAGCAGCTGAAACTCAAGGCTCAAATGTTCCTTTGTTATATCTGGGTTGCGATTGGTGCTTACATTGATTTGTTTCTGTCAAAGGAAAAGAAAAAACCTGATTAAAATAAATCTCATTCTCACAATCTCAGCACTCACTTGTGTGCTTCACAGTTAAATCAAATATCATTCCGCTGTATGTTTTAGACAAATAGGGAAAGTGGAAAGTTTAGCTGTGTGCCGCTCAGTGAGCCTTCCCAGATCCCTCCAAATGATCATCCATCTTAAACAAGTGTCTATTAAGCTTTAAATCAAAAGGGCACTTACGAATGGACTTAGCTATGGAGTTGTTTAACTGTCCCAGTTTGGGCAAGAATTAGTCATGGTGCTTATTTTCAAAGAAAACAGCTCCACATCCTGTTCGTTGATTTGCTGGTTGACACTAACTGAGCTTTCGTGGGCTAATGAGTCACTCTCACGGACCTTCCCCCTCCAGCATATGTCCTTTAGCAAATAGCAATGAACTGTGGAGCCGGCTTCTTCCAAAAATCTTCCGAGCCTGGTGCCATTTTGGTGGTAAAATTCGTAGACAGCAAAGCTTCACTCAGTGACAAAGAAGGCTTTCACCTCTAAAACCTCCAGAGGACCACACGGCAGCAGCGCTCGTCCATCCTCAGTTGGCTGGCCAGGTATTCGAGGTGGTACAGGCCTGAGTGTGGTCCCCTCACCAGAGCCAAGGATGTCACCGTCACTGTTCCAATGCCTGACTGCGCAGGAGTTTGGTTTTTGTGGGCTAATCATGCATTTCCATACCCCCATGAGGCTGTGTAAAATGTGAGGGTTCAGTGTGTGGTGGGCAGAGTTATTGGAAGACTTCAGTTACAGCTCCAGTGGTGACCGAGCATCCCACACTGGCAGTCTGTGGGGTGGTTAGCACCAGCGTTTGAGAGGCAGATTTGTGACAGGAAGGTGGGTCGTTACAATCATGGTTCTAATCCCTGGACCCAGCTGGGAAAATGTGTGTCGAAGTTAAACCAGTGCTCTCATCACCTTCATCAAAAGTTGTTAAGGGGCCTGTGAAAAAGGTACTGCTCCAGTAGAGCTGCTCAGTGGCCAACAGAAGAGAACAGGATGGACACAGTATCCAGTCTCAATGAATACACAAAAAAAAGTGTTGGATTCAAAGAACAAGTGTGCTCTGATGGCTAGGTGTTCAATTAATATCTTGGAAGGGAGCATCTGCTCTTGACCTTTCCATCTGTAACCCCACTTAAATCGCTGGTGTGGGTTCTTGTCAGCCAAATAAACTACTCTTGTATGTGCATTTACATGGTACTTTCACTTAATTTACTTAAGGAAAAATCCAGTATTTTCCTTTATGTAAATTTTGAGATATGTGCTTATTGGCTTTCTTGCCAAGAGTGAGATGAGGTTAATACCGCTCTCATGTCTGTACACTAAATATGAAGCTAGGGCCAGCAGGCAGTTAGCAAAAAGACTGTGAGGAAGGGACCACATCCCTCTGTCCAAAGTAAAAAGAAAAAATCCACCTTACATTACCTTTGAAGCTCACTAATTCTGTCCAAAATCAAAATGTCAAAAAGTGAGAAGTTGTGGTTTTTGGGTGAGTAACGTGTTGGATTACAGGAGCTGGGCACAGTGACATGGCTCCAAAGCTCCAGTACTACCCAAAGAACCACAACATGCTGTTTTTACCTTTTCTTCCTGCAAAGATAAAATAAATGAGATATAACATGTCAAGCAGAGAGCCTTAGACATGTAGGATGACATTTTAAAACTCTGGACAGAGCCAGGCTGCCTGGTTCTGCTTCCAGTCTTTATGCTAACATAAACTACCCACCTGCTGGCTTTACCTTCATGTAAACCATTTAGACATGAGAGTGGTATCAATTTTACTCTCAGCAAGAAAGAAAACAAGCACCTTTCCCAAAATGTCAAACTATTCCTTTAAGTTCTTTAAATCCAATATGGTGCCTGCACATGAGCATGGATAAGGCTCTATTTTTTGTGCTATGCTAATGTAGCTTTATATTTACTATGCAGAGACAGTGGTATTTATCTTCTCACCTAAGTTGCTAAGATCCGTTAATGAAAACATTACCCGCAGGAAACAGAAGTTTCATGGTTATGATGTGACAAATTTGTGCTTTGTTTGCACAGTGGAACAAAAAGAATAAAAAACTGTGAAATAGAATCATGTAGTTCAGGTTGTGAGTCAGATTTGAATTACATGACTTGCCCTCATCCAGTCAACCACAGAAATGTGTTGCCACTTAAAAAGAGATTTCTTTGTGTCATATTCATCAGTCTCCTCACAGCTTTTTCAAGCCAACTCAAAACACACAGGCACATTTAAGAGAACTTCTATTACTGTTAAATACAAACGTGTATCAGAATTTCAGTGGGGAAGCTTCTTTAGCAGCGTCTTCCATAAAGTTAAACTTACAATATCTGTTTGAAACAACTGTGGGAAACAACCACTATTATCTAAAATGACTCACATCCGTAAGATAAGACTGGAATGTGTATGCAATCTTATCACAGACTAAAAAAGAAGTAGTCATATAATAATTATGACTTGGTTAACCGTATTTATCAGCCCTTGAGGTGAACTCTTTCGAATTCCTGTGGACATGAGTGTCCCCTGAAGTGACCCAAAATGTTCTCTGTTTACTGAATGTTAGTTGTGTAAATTGTTCTGCCAAGTGCTGTGACTCATAGGGTTCAGCTTTTATTGCTGTTTAATTTTAACATTATAATGAAATTTTTATTAGATGTTGCGTTTTTACATGTCCATAAACATGTTTCCATGTCCAGCTGGGTTTGACCGGTCTCCCTGCTTTGTGCTTCGTTTGTTTCATAAAAGTTTGTTAAAGAGATGGGTGTGAGGGCCATTGTGGTCAGTTAGAAAAAACAGCACAATATGAGAGTCTGTTTTCGGCTCAGAGACCAAAGGCTTGTTTGTCTTTCATGTGTGTTGTGGATGCAAGGCTGTTGTTCAAAGCAGACCCACCAGTTCAAATCCCCCAGCTCCCCTCTCCTCTGGGATGGTTTCCCCAATAGGACACAGCTCTGCTTCCATACTGGTGATTACAGAGTGCAGAAACCCACGACTTTGTCAATGAAAGATATTTGTTACAAAAACATACAGTTGAAGCACTTTTGTGTGGAAAGAATGTAAATTTCTGTGTATTTAAAAGAAAGAGGGGGGGAAAAATAACTTGGAAATTTGGACCAATTCCATCCCAGTTCATCCCCTCCTTCCCCTCCTTCCCCTCCCCTCCTCTCCCCTCCTCTCCTCTCTCCCTTCGTTTTCTTTCTCCATCCTGTCTGGCTTTCAGCAATGTGTTTCTCGTTGTCTGTCCCAATGCCCATAACTCTCAAGACGCTGGGTCGGCATATTTTTCATGCTCGAAAACCGCTCAAAACAAAACGTAACTCCATCTTTTTTTTCTCTCAACAATGCTTGTTTTTTCCCAGAGTCGTACTGAAATTTAATCAACAGCCAAATGAGAAAATCATATAACAGCAATTTCCAATACGTGCAAGCACACTTTAAGAATGATTGTCCTATACAGTGGAGGAAATTAGTTCTATTTTCTGTAGGATCATTCACTGTTCCCTCAGGATACCTGGCCCTTTTCACTGTTATGATAAGTTAATTGTACACATAAATTACAGTTTCTTGTCATCTGCATTTGGACCAAGCAGTTTAAAAAACAGTACAAAGGTCATATTAAGTGTAGGGAGAAAAAAATAAAATTAGTACTGTTTCTGTGTAATCAAATGTACATAAATTTATATAGGTATTAACACAATGTATTTTCCAGGTCCCGGCAAATATACCTTTAAAGTTAAATACCATATGAGTGTTTCCCCTAGATGTTTATCTTGGCGAGGTAGGAAGAGATGCATTTAGAGCCTGTGACGCTAAAGCTTATGAATGAAATCAATACCAATGAAGTTCTGTGCACGGGGTGACCTAGTGATGAGGAAAACACTGTGGTTTCTTAATCAGACAGACATCCTGCATTATTTAACTGCAACATGTTTGAGTTATTTCTCCTATCATATGCATTCGGTGGTTAAAGGAACTGTATGGCTTGCTATAAATAGTCATGTCCCCTAAAATCCTTCTATGTGTGCATCTATTATATTTATACATATATATATTTTTATATAAAGAAAATAATGTTCAAGCAGAGTCTGGTTCTGTTACAGGAGGCAATTCAAGTCACTACTGATGGTTGGTAATCTCCATTGGTGTGGTTCTTTTATCTTGGATCAACCAGTTGCTGACGACATATTTAGTTAAGATTTTGAATGAGGTTCAAGTGTGACCTGGCCTCCATAGCTGCCCGTGGACCAGCCTGGCTTACAGTATCTCCTCAGTCTATGGGCCTGATCATCATGCGGACAGATTTCATGGAGTAGAAGCCTCCGCCATAGTCCGCCCAGAAGATCCCATCTTGGAACTTGCTGCGGTAGACGCCTCCGGTGTACCAGACACCGTTGAGATTGGTTTGGCCGCAAGCATTGTACCACCAGCCTCCTTTATGGAAATGGGCACAGTTACCTGTTGTTTGGGGGGAGAGGAAGGACGATGATCAGCTTTCACAGAAGGAATGATTCAAGGAATCATTTTGATGTTGTCTTTAGAAAACATCAGCTGGTGATAGAGAATTTTTCAAGAAAATCAATGTCATCGACTCCCCACTTCTTGCTTGTTGCTGCCAGCTTGTTAAAGCTCACTGATAAATTTGCTTGCAGGCTGAGGTTAAAGTTCCTGACCCACCACTGCAACCCTTTTTGATATCAGGACCCCATGTTCACCTACCTGAGAAGGCGTCCTTGTCTCGATCCAGAGTAGTGAACTGTTTGCCATTGTGGCTGCTGAGGGAGTCCCCGGCGTTCCCCTGGTAGGTGCCCAGCCGCAGGCGGTAGCCTTCGCTCTCTGGCTCCAGGTGGAAGCTGCTGTACTGAGCATAGACCTTTTTGCCCATCCAGTCCTCCAGCTCCACCAGCAGCTTGTAGTCCCCCTGCCTCCCTAAATTGTAGATGCCTTCCAGACCGAGCCAGTATTCCCCATCTATGTTGCCAAAGCCGCTCTGAGTCAAAGGAAGATCAAAAGGAAGATTACGGAAAAATTACAGAAAATAATATGAATTGTTTGTTATGTGGCAGCGCAGGGAGTTTAGAAACATGAGAATTGTTTAGAAACTTTGGAAGAGGCTGTGGGATTGTTAGCAGAACAAATGAGAATTTTCTTTGTGATGACGTTTTCGCTCACGGTTCTGTAGTTATGAAAAACTTCAAAAGAAAAAAGCTCTGTGGCAAAAGAATGCCACCCTGTCTCTGACATTCCTAAGACCGACATGCTGTGCTGGAAAATAAGCATCAATCTTCAGAATGCTGGTTCATCACTCAAACCCCACAGATCTCTTGGATCCAAACTGGAATGGCAAAACTGGAAAGTGTGCTTATAACGTCAAACAATCTACGCCTGGCCATGCGCCTCCAGAACACTTCACTTGGTAGAAGAGGTTGAGGTTTGTGATTGTGGATTAGCTGGGTGAGCCAGCAGATGATGAATGATGTAGAGTTTCAGTCTGGGGCCTCCTCTCTGGTACTCTGTGTGTGTGTGTGTGTGTGTGTGTGTGTACATGTGGTGGCTTTGTGGGAGAGAGGCAAATCAATGTTGAACAGGGCAATTTAGCTTCCAGTTACACATGCACAGGTCTGGCCGGGCTGAATGGAACACGGGATTGCTGAAGCTGCCAGCAGCGATATACTACTTCTCATTCTCACACAGCTTTGATGAGAGGGCTCTATATGGTGTGGTGCAGTAAGCCAACCAGCCATCCATCCAGGAAGGCACCATAGTAGTAGCGGTTTTGGAAAGAAACGCCTGCAGATTGAGCTGTGGAACATACCTTCCTAGTAGGCCATCTAATGTTTCATAATGGGAATCTCAAAGCAAATGACCTCGGACGAATAGTGCTGCTGACAGGACGTTATATTTTACAGTAAGTGAAAACACAAGGATACTGGCCTGAGATAGAGTCCCAAATGAGAAGACCCCAAATGGTTCCTTTAGATGGGTCATATAACACCTCCACTGTTGTCTCTGGACGAGCCAAGTACTCAGAGGTTGGTCCAGGAGAAGAGAGAAAAAAAAGGAGACAGACAGGGCAAGGAACTTGTCATTGTCATCACCTTGTAGTTATCCCAGTTCCTGAAGAAGTTAACAGATCCGTCTCTCCTGCTCTGGATAACAGTCCAGCCCCCATTGTCTATATCCTGCTCACACCAGACCTGCACTGGCCTCTCTGCTTCATCTGGTCTGATCAGGTACATGCCGCTGGTGCTGTGGCCCGCTTCCTGTGCCTCAAGACAGTCTCTGAACGGGCCTGAAAGAAAGAACAATAAGAGAGCAGGTGGTAGTCACTGTCACATAAAACCAGATCCTGTACCCCATGTGTGGACCATCTAAAAGGTAGCTCAGCTCGGCTAGTTAGCATAACTGGTTTGTCTGGTATTACGTATTACACTATTATGGTTAAATGTGTTTACTGTCTTTTATGTAGTGTAACAAACAAATCACTAAAATCCCTTTTTAATTACAGGAGACAGACTGGAAAAAGTAGCTAAATTCCAAGTCCAGCCTCAACTAGCAGCGGTGCAGTCACTGCTGTTCATGTTTTTTGTTTGTTTGTTTTGTTTTGTTTTGTTTGATGGTAAAACAGATGTCAGATGGTCAGATTCTGATACTGACTAAAGCTTGACCTATTATGTAGTGACTATGGCTTTTGGAGGAAGTTTTAGCCATTTTTGAAGTCACAGGACCAAGACAACAACATGAGCGCCATGAGTTTACATGAGGAAAAATACACTGGAGTCGGTGTCTGGAAGAGGGTTAAATAAGTAGGAAAGACCATTTGGAAAGATCAAAATCATACAAGCAGACAGCTTAATAGAAAACACATTTATCTAGGACCACAGAGATACACTTATTTACTATATCTTCCAGCATGGGATAATGGGGCTAATTAAGTCACTGTAATAAGAAATTACTTGCCTACATTTGAGGTTAAAAAACCAAAATAGATATCCTGTTAAGGCAGTGTCTGAGTGGTAAGAGTCTGCCCTTTTTAAAGGTAATGCTCATTACAAGAGTTTTAATTACAAGCACATGTAGCACTGAGTTTATTTAAAGGGCGAGTAACCCTGTCCCAGCTAATAATACAGTCATGTAAAGGTATGGTTCATTCACTTCATGAAGTATACCAGAAGTGCGTCTACTTTGTGGTTTGGAGGAGCCTATCATGCCAGCCTGGGTTTTGTCTGCATCTCACATGCAATGGAACAGTCTTGTAAAGGATCGTTTTCATACTCAGCAGCACTGAAATCCTACACACTTTATTATTCTTGGGCGAGGGCAATCTAAATGTGTCAGGAATTTCTGTTGATGAGCAAAATCGCATTGGTTCAGTCTTTCTTTGCTTTAAGTCCCCTGCCTCAGTTCAGACGTTACAACATTTTTATTTCCATCCTGGTTTGTGTTCTTTCTGTTGAACGGGGAGCAGAGTTCCAGCTGAATTTGCAAATCTTTAACCTTTGGGAATGAGGCCACCGGCCCACCTGCAGCTGTATTCAAAGTCAGAGATTATTATTTTGTTATGGTTGGCCTGCAAAGTCATGACTGCTCTACATTTTACCATGACTTGGATGATATGGTTTGGATTTTCCTGACTGAATGAAGGAATGATTGAATGAAAAATACTTAGGAGATGGATGGATTGATCACTCACCAGCTCACCAACTCACTCACTCACTCACTTACTCACTCACCTTCAGCGCTAAAGTTTCTCTGAGGAGGTTTTTGGACTTCCAGGGTTCCACTTGTGGGTGATGGCCCAGAGCGAGAGCCCCTTTCCCGGGCAAACCCTCGTGTGTTGTCCCTCTGGATCTCATTGGTGAAACGTGGCACATTGACAGGAATGTTCTCAGGCACCACCTGCACTAGTGGTGGTCCCACAGGTTGGTGCTCATGCCTGCGGCTGTACACCTGCATACAACGTTCTTCCAGTGCTCCAATCAGCACTGACTGGTTGTTTACCACTGCAGACAGGGCTGCGTATTTGGCCTCTAGTTCCCTGTACCTAGAGGCCAGACGCAGTGATTCAGTGGTGGCATTAAGAATGCGTGTCTCCAGCTGCGCCAGCTCCAGAGAGTTGTCCCTCTTCCTGATGATCTCATGCAGCAGCTGCATGTAGAGCTGGGTCACCCTAGAGTTCATGTTCCTGCTCTCTTTCCTCAATAGCTTCATCTCATTTACCAAGTTGCCGTCCACATCCACCACCAGCTTCAAAGTCTCCACCTCTCGACGCTGCTTTGACAGAAGGTCGCGCACTGCAGCTACATCCAGGCGCGTCACTCTGTCCTTGTCGGTGGAATAACCCCGGGCAGCACAGATGGGGCCTGTGATCTTCTGTTCAGGGACCAGGAAGGTATAAGAGCACTTTTTGTTTTCTCCGCTGGCCTCTGGAGCTCTTCGTATCCGCGAGAGGATGGGGTTTTTGGTGAGGGCTTGGCTATTGCTCCAGAGAGCCAAACCAAACAGAATGAATAGGCTCCACGTCCCAGGTCCCATGGTTCTTCCTCTGTTTATCACCAAACAAGCTACAGATCTCTAAAAAAGAAAGAAAAGCAGAGACCATTTTATTTAAAGGCCCATTGGCTCACTAATGTATTTGTAGTAGTTTTTGGACACAGAGGATTATGCTATACATCATGCTTTGGCTACACTGGCAATACTTGTTAATAGTATTGTTAATTGTTGGTATTGGTATTTTCATTTGATTTGCTGGTGTGAGAAAAATATAGATTATCACCAAACTTATTCTTTTTTTTTGGTCCAAGTCTTTGTTTCCGTTTTTTTGCCACCACTCAGCTTGTACTTTCTGTTCAATTTCCCAGCAGGCACAGCACCAGAAGACTAGCCTGTTATGCAGATGTTTTCTTTTCTGCACTTATCCAGTATAATCCAATATAACCACTGTGCCTGCAAAGCTTAAATAGTCAAAGAGCATCTGTTGGCATGATACAGAAGAGAGTTTCCAGTCAGGACTCAACACAAGAGCTTTGCTTAATTCTGAAGAAAGTGAGCATTAAAATGTAAAGTGAAAACTGGCAGATTCTGGCACAGACACAGCTGCTTTCACACTACAAGTATTCCAGACAGTCCTGCCCTTGGCAGGATGTAGCTTCTGGTTCACGTGTGGTGGAGTAAGAGCAGTGCCACACACCCACCACAAATCTGTTATCGTAACTCAGATTCTCAATACGTTCCCTCATGGGTTCTCTTTCATTAAAGCTCTTACCACAACTGTATCAGGTGTCTGGGTGTGTGCAAGTGCCGAGATCTGTTTTTCATATTTCTGTAGATTTCCCAGGTCAGACCTCCCCATGAACCTCCTCTATAGCCTTTCAGTGTACCTGCTCATGTGAATTATTATGTAAAAAAAAAAAAAAAAACCCTTTCTGACAAAAGATTTGACTGAAAAGGAACATGTTTGGTGAAAAATGGAGTTCATTCAGCCACTGATGACAATGAACAAATCACTTTAATGGGGCAGCATCCACTGCCAGTCTTTGATGGATTCTTGAGGTGTAGAACTATCAGTAAGACGCAAAATAAAAACAGTAGAAGCTGGGAGGTGGTTCATCATTGGGCCTCACCGGCTCATTTTAACTTCTGCCATTTCTGCCTGACTGGTACAAACAGATAAATTTGAATTTGGTGAGAAATAAAAGAAATTGATGTGTTCGAGGAGCAGCAGGGGGAGCAGGGATCCCTGATTTATGAGTAATGTTTTCTGGAGTCTATTTTTGGAAGGAAAGCTTGTGTTTTGAGCTTATTGGTTTTGACAGAGCAATGAATGGAGCAGGGGTGGGTGACGCTCAAAAATGCATGCTAAGTGAAAGATCCCTCCTTCCATATTCAATAGCGAGGCTTGGCTCTGGAAGTAGGACTACTGGTGAGCCAACTGCAGGCTGATTTCAGCAGTGGTGCCAAATCCAACCAGAAGGCAGCCTGAGGGATACGGCCAAGAAGGTTAAGTAACCTTCACCTAACACTTCTGACAGGCACAAAATATGACCCACTTCATATCGGAGCTCATCAAAAACAAATCCACTGAGGAGTTTAACAGATGCCAAAGAGGCAGAATTAAATGAGTCCAAGACAGAGACAGCAGGGGCTTTGAATCATTTCTGTGGTCTCCTCTTGATGTTTAGTTGCACTGAAGAGTCCTGACCACAGTTAATGGGACAGATCCCAGAGCATTACCTAAGCTCCAACTGCTGCTGTAGCAGAATAGTACCCTTTTATCACTGTCATAGGGAAAAAAAAAACATGCTTGCCTCAAGGGAAATATATAATAGCAAGTTTTTGTGTTTTCATGAAGCACAATGACAGCATCTGAGCCAACATTAATTCTTAATAACTATGTTGTTGCAGCATGAGATTTTTTGAAGTGCCCTGAAGTGTGTATTTTAGCTTTAACATATGGAACAAGCTGCAGTTTGTTTTGTCACAGATTATAAACCATCTGAGGGCAAAGGAAAAGGCACTTTGAGGAAAACGGGCCATGTGTCAGAGCTCAGAGACACCTTGGCACTGACAGTCAGTTATTATTACCCAGAGAGTACGTTTTCCTGTCTTTCCTTAATCACAGGTCATCCCCTTCAATAGCTCGGTCTCAGCAATTGGCCCGTCTGCACGTCTCCAGCCCCACAATATGAATCTCACAGGCCCCAGCCTGACAGGAGTGACAGTGTTTACACAGAGGCTCCTCAGCCAGGGCTGTGAATCTCATCGGCTGTTATTACCACCAGGTTTCTCTCTGTCGTTCACACCCTGCTGGTCTTCATCAAGTCAGCCGCAGCAGCCATTTTTTTTTTTTGTTGTTGTTCACTTATTAAAAGGGGTATTTTCTCCTCTCCTCCTCCAGCTCAGAGCCAGCCCTGACCAGATCCAGCCACCTCATTTATATTAATGCAGTCCTTGCAACCAGACAGGTCAAACTTTGCGGCGGCTGGTTTTCCCAGCCCAGAGGAACAGGAGGGCATTGCCAGTCAGCCCACTGACATAAGTGTTACCACTGAACTCTAACTGTCTACTGGTAAGCTCCTGACACTTAAAAGATTTTCTTTCATATTCAAGCCCTCAGTAAATACATTGCTAATCAGAAAGCCCCCCCCCCCCCCCCCCCCCCCCATTTCTTCAGTCTGACTTTATTGTGGCTTTTGCTGTTGGCCAGCAGATTTTTTTTAGGACTGTGCCAATTAGCCCACAAGTTATTCTGATGGTGCCACTGATTAAGTCCGTCTGCTGAGGGGGGGGGGGGGGGGGTGACATGATGCAGAAGCTTTATACATGGCGGATTTGATCATGGGGTTTACGCCACATGTACATCTGGATTTTAAAAACAAATATGAGTGACTTTAAATGTCCAAATGTTTAATCTAAGTGATTTGCCATCATTCTATAGCTCTTTATGAAGTGTTGTGGATGTTTAGAAGATCCAACTTCCATCTTAAAACTTCCAAAGTCTATTATTGTTGTCTACTTTATGGTTGAAAACTACCTTGACTTTTACCAGTAATTCCATTTTTTCTTATTGCATTAAATACTGAGAAGATCTAAGGTTTCAACAATTTCAATACATTTTAAGAGATGATAAAAAAAAACATACAAATACCATAATAATTTCACATAATAAGATAAAAAAAAAAAACCCCAAAAAATTTAAATCTTACCTGTGTCAGTGAGTTCAGTCAGTGGTCCAGGATGTGGCAGGTAAGACCCAGTTTGGCGTCTCAGTTGTGGTTCCTATTTAGGTTCATGCTCTCCATTCTCCTCCTCTCACTCTCAGTCTCCCTCTGTCTTTGCTCTCATTGAGAATGAAGGCCTGCACACAGCCGTGGCACAAGCAAACACCGTCCACTAGGAGAGAACAGTGGAGGGTGGTCCATACACAGAAGGAGGGAGGCTGATGGTGTGATTTACTCTGTAGTTTGAGCAGAGGGAAGATTTGGCCCTGCCTTCCTCCTCTGATGTCACATAAAGTTTAGGAAGAAAGTAAAAGGCTCCTCCTAAGACAAGGTTTTCACCACAGATGAAATACTATGTGATGAATCACATTAGCTGGGTAGGCAGTAAGAGTGGTGAAGACACTCACAATCAGGCTAGCTGTCATCATTTAACTCTCGTAAGATCCTGTTTACAAGGATAGTTTGTCTCCCACGCACACGCAATTTGTCTGTCAGGCTTGTAGAAGTTGATGATCTACACATACACTCTCTTTCTCTCACACACTCATCTGTCAGAGTCACTCATATAACTATATTTCTCACAGTCTCCTTACTCCTCCTCTCCACAAAGCTGTTTCCTATCAGCTCTAATCTAATGACTAAGTGACTCTGGCAATTCAGTAGCTTTAACATAATAATAGGAGGTCTGTTTTGGATATGAGTGTTCCTCTTGCGTTTGCTCCATATATGGGATGCGTGTGTCTCTCATGGCAATCCAAGAGCCATTGGCAGCTGTGTTTATTTTGTTATGAGGACAATATGCAGAGGGCTTTGCAGACAAAGAGAACGCCCCTCAGCTAAATGTTTTGGATTGAGGAGGAAGCACAGGCTTTGATGCATGGGGATCCTCTGCGTGGGGAGACATACTTCAGCATGTGGGAGGACAGTTTTGCTTATGAGCAGTGGAGGCAGGACGTTCAGGAGAGTGTGTGTGAGAGCGCATTACAGAGCGTGGGTGATTGCGTGTGATCCTTACATGCGTGAGGACATGTGTTTACGTATGATAGTGTGTGAGAGTGTGTCCATCTCCTAGGTGGTCGGTTGTATGTAATAGAGGTCGCCCAATTTAAATAAATTACATATTCTGTATGCAGCTGTTATGGAAAGAAGATTGTGTGCTAATTCAGGCCATGCATGGACATGAATTTTCTGGATCTGCTCCACATTTAGAGAGTCCACCTCTTGTGTAGCCTTGCAGTCTGGAACAATGGTTCCCAAGCTGGGGGTCAGATTCAAACCAAAGGGTCCCAAGACATTTTTTTTTTGTTTGCTTGTTTGTCCTAATAGAACACTTCCATGTGTCCTAATGTCACACTAGAGGGACATGTTAGGAAAGCAAAGTCTCTGACCCTGAAAATGAATGTGCATGGAAGAGGTGCCACACTATTTTTTTTTTTTTTTTTTTTTTTGTGGCCTTGGAAATTCTGATTGTGCAACCGCTGATTATATTCTTTAATTTTAAGGAAAATAAATTTGCCCTCTCAGTAAATGGTCCAAAGTTCAGCTCTCTCTCTGTGTGAGCCCCTCCTTGTGGCTAAAAGAGTTTACTGCCCCCTCCACCTTCACCACTGTCACAGGTACATGAATCCAGGCTCTAACCTGTATGAGCCACAGGTGACAGAGGGTACATAAAACAGATACGCAGGAATTAAAAGTCCAGCAGACAGGGATTAAATACATGACCATAAATAAATAAATAAGCGCTCATACCTTCACAAGAGACGGTGACGTCACGTGAACTGACCAATAGGAGGCGGGCAGCCTGTGACAGTTTGACAGCCGACGATCATCTGCAGCGACTGAAAACAAAACACAAGAATGTTTCATAACTTTTCTTTGGTTCATTGGGAAGAAATGGATTTCACTATTGAGGTCTCTCGATTTGAACGTTGCTAAACGACGTGGTTCCTTGATTTTATTTTTTATTTTTTTAATTCCCAGTCGACTGTTTACTTTTTTAAACATGGTGAGTTTGACGCTATCCTTCCAATAAAATGTGGCCAGTTTATTTTCGTGCGCTTTGTGTCGTTTAACCCATACACCGCGCTTATGGACCAATTGCTTTTGTCCACTTTGCCCTACAGAGACCCGGGTGGATTAGGTGATTTAGACGGGCTTTACTTATGTGCGGCGCTTCATCTGTTGCGGATAAAATTAGACTCCTGCAGCGTTAGAGATCCTGTGTCACTGTGGATCTGATGAGTCCTGAGGAAAAAAGCTTGAGAGACAACTGTCAGGGTCTATAAGTGCTTTACAAGTGCTTTGTTGTGCTTTTAAATGGTCATTTCACAAAAATAGTTTTTCTAATATATTGTCTCGTGTTTTTTTTTCCCTGTCATTTGGGTGAACCAAACCTTTAAGGTCCCTACATACCTACACTATGATATGAAACTATCCAGCAGTATGACTCTTCTTATTACCTGATAATATGTCACAGGATGATGCTGAGGGCCCTCAGGCCTTGTGTGACCTCTGCTTGGCTCAGGTGTGCCACAGCCTGGACTCCCTGTGCAGCAGGCGAGCAGACGGCTCCATGAGCCTCATCTGGGCCCCGCTCTTCCCACAGGAGATGGCTGACCAGCTGCTGCATAAGATGGCAACTACAGGTAGGCCCTGGAGGACAGAAAAGGATCCAGCAACATCAATCAGCTGTGGGAAACTGCAGCTACTAAGTGACAGTAGTTCTGTGACAGATGGGACTTACCTTTGACCCAGCAACTTCACATATAAAGTGAGAATATCAATGTCCCTAACTCACCCTGTCACCATATGATTTATTAGTTCAGTGTACTATGCCAAGCAGAAATGATGGGAAAATTCTTCTCCGCAAACAAAAATGTGGTTACACTGATGCTACTTTTTCCTACAACATCGCTCTGTTTGCTTCTCCCTACAAGGGATACTGAATGACACAACTGTTGGGATTTTCCAAAACTGCAAAGAGCTGCGCCTGCGCCGAGCCTCCATCCGCTGCTGTCCAGTGTCTGCAGAAGCTTTCCGCCTGGCCCTCTGCCCTCACCGGCTCCAGGAACTCGATGCCTCCTGGGTCCCCGGGGGCCTCACTGGGGCTAACATTGTCTCAGGCCTGGCTTCCAACCTGGAGTGCAGATCCAGCCTGCAGAGGTTGTCCCTCAATGGGCTACATCTGGACTGGGAGTCTCTGGAGGAGGATGGAGGGGTCCGGGTTGGCTTCAGCTCTCTGCAGGGTCTGAGGACACTAAACTTGGCCAACACAGACCTGACTGATGCTGCCCTTGAGGATATCTGCGCTCTCCCTCAATTGGAGACTCTGGACATCTCCTGCAGTGCTGTCTCAAAGCTCACAGCACTCCTTGAATGCAAGAACACCCTGAGGTCCTTAATCGCCCACCGCCTGCGGCAGCTGGATATGTCACCTGCCAGGCTGCTGTTTGTCCTCAGCCAGCTTCAGGCTCTCAGGCATCTGGACTTTTCAGATGACCACTTTGCTGTGGATGACAGTGATGGAAGAGATGCAGATGAGACAGTGCGGCAGCTTCTGGAGGGGAGTCCCCAAGTTCTCCCTTCCCTTGTCTCTCTTGACATCTCTGGGCGGAAGAGAGTCACTGAAGCAGCAGTCAGTGCGTTTGTGGAGTCCAGGAGCGGGCTGGTCTTCTTGGGCCTGCTAGCTACTGGGGTTAGCTCCTGTGACATCCTTTCCTCACATGAAAAACTGAAAGTAAGGATCCAGTTCAAGCATCGGGCACAGTCGATGCTAAAGTTTGTGAGACGTCAGGACTTCATGAATGTCACGGGCAGACACATGAGCTTGACTCGCACATACGTTTCTCATTTGAATTAGACCAGAGGCTCCTTTTTATATATTTACTGAATATGCCCACTGCATTTCCCGTCTCTCTGACGCTGCTCATCTGCTGTGAATGTTCAGGTAACTGGAGAGGCTAATGAGAACCAGGTGTGTGAGGCCCTGAGAAGGTACAGAGACAGGGAGTGTTTCATACGAGAGGCCCTCGTCCATCTCTACAATCTAACCACAGACATTGACAAACCGCGACCGGATATGCTGAAGGTATTGTAGCCTGGGTCCTTCACTGAAATAGACGTCAAATAGAACATCTCGACTAGAGCTGGAACAATAAGTTGATTAAGTGAAAAGGTGATGAACAGAAAATTAATCCACAACTATTCTGATAATCATTTCAATCCTTTTTCAAGCAACAATGCCAAACATACTCCAGTTTCAGCCTCTCAAAGGGGACAATTTGCAGCTGTTTCTTTGTCGTATATGACAGTAAATTCAGTATCTTGAGATTTTAGATTGTTTTTCAGAAAAGCAAATTCAACACGTCACTAGTTGCTATTTGTAAGGAGCATTATATTTTAAAACAGCTTTTCCAAGCTCAGTTTGAACATGCAGCACAGCTAAAGTTAAATTGTCCTGTGATCTGACATTATAATTACTGTACTTAGATGTGATCACAGAGCGGAAGTAATGCCTTACAGAGAAAGAATACAATGCAGCTTGGCTTGGTGAGTAGTTGTAGGAGGTAGGAAGGCGTCACTATAATACCAAGCTTTAATTGTTCTAGACAGTTTCCAGTTTGACAGCCCGCTGCCAAGTCACAAATACAAACAGTTACTGGTTCTAAAACGTGTGATTCTGACGCAGACCCTCTGTTTTCCTGTAGCTGGTGCTGAGTGGGATGCAGAGCCACCCCACCTCCCTGCACATCCACCTGGTGGCCACTGCGTGTGCGTTCAACCTGACCACTCAGGACCTGGCAGAGGCCCTGCCTGTCAGCCTGCTCACCTCCACTGTCACCCAGCTGATGTTCGCCATGAAGACCTTCCCCAACCACCAGCAGGTCAGGGGTCATGGCTCAGCTCACAGATTCACGCAACAGGAAAATGTAACAAAGAGTGACAACGGGCTTGCTACCAGCTGACTTATCATGCATCAGATTTTGACCTAATATTTGCTTCTTTAAATGGTTACAACTCCCATTCGGCCACTTTTAGACAGTATTTGTAGCTGCACTATAAAACCCCATACACACATTTACTCTCATATACTTTCTTCCACCCATATGTTTCTTCAATTCATAAATTATTTCATCTCTCCAGGTGCAAAAAAACTGTCTGCTGGCTCTCTGCAGTGACTACATCCTCCAGGATGTCCCGTTTGACAAGTTAGTTTGCTTTCACTCACTTATAACATGACGTACGAGCCCACGATCATGCAGCAGCCAAGATAATCACTGTGCTAATAGCGTGGCACTGTAATGTTTTTCCAGCAGATTGTGATCCAGCTAAAATATATTTTGCTGTTAAGTCTAACTGCCAAAAGAAATAGTCCCTCCAGATGTAAAAATGCAGACCTGAACTTAGATTTTCTTGAAGCTTGTCTGTACATTATTGGTATATTTTTGTAATACTGTGTTCCTTGTACTCATGCTGTGATCATGGCTCAGGTATTTAGCAGCCACCCTGGTGATTAACTGGCTGAGCAGCCACGAGGATCCGACTCTTCAGAGGATGGCTGTGGCTGTCATCTCCATTCTGGTGGCCAAGGTCAAGACACACTGCTCACTTACTGTGCATTAGTCCGCTGCAAGAAAATAGTATGGCAGCTGTTAGTCCCCACCTGTTGAGAGCTCCTCGTTCAGCTCCTGTACCTCTGTGACACTGCTTTCAACAGCCAGCTTTGTACTTTCATTTAGTCCTGTTAAATGGGGCCAATTTCCCTGCGGGATAAAAGTACTGTTTGCTCTAGTCTGACATTTAGAAAACTGTATAAAACTCAAAGAATAATTCGTAATTTGTTTAATTTTCAGTTGTCCACCGAGCAGACCGCTCAGCTCAGCAAGGACGTCTTTATTATGAAGGTACATTTACACTTTCAGGGTATTTAGTTTCAAACTTGAACCACGTTCCCGGCTTAGCACTAGATAGGCATGAGTGTATTTCTAGTTCTCCCTCTCGCTCTCTGTCGTTCTCACCTGCTGTTTTTTCCATTACCTACTGTAAATACACATCTACTCACTTTCACTGTCACCCCATTGCTCCATGAACTCGTCCTTCTCAGTTTGCTGTTACTACATTATTCAATCACCACTCTATTTCTCTCATTGTGTATATAATCAAGCGTCTCTCTGCGCTGCAGTTATTTACTTCTATTGCATGTCCAGTGCCACATATTAATATATAAATCATTATAAATCATTTTATCCAAAAAATAGAAGCTGTATTCAATGCTGAACACATGCCCGCCAGAGGATGTTTCCCTTATTTCTATAAATCTATTTACAAGATATGGATATTACCTTTTTTTCTGTCTTTCTCACTTGCTCTCCTCCTTGGCTCTGTCTAATAGCAGCTGCTGGCTATCGTGCAGCAGAAAGCCATGGTGGGAGTGGTGGACTCCACTCTGAAGTTTGCCCTGAGTGCTCTGTGGAACCTGACGGATGAGATGCCCGCTGCGGCCCGCAACTTTATCGAGTGCCAGGGCCTGGAGCTGTACGAGGAGGTTCTGGAGGTAGAGGAGCCTGAAAATTGTTCTGATATATACATGATGAAAGTGCACCTACATGGAGGGTCACAGACACACAAACATTTTGCCTCTTATTCTGTCCCTGTTTTGTTGCAGTCCTACTACTCTGAACCTTCTATTCAACAGAAAGTCCTCGGCCTCTTGGTGGGTACTGTGTGTGTGTATATGTGGTGTTAACAGTTGTGAATGTTTTGCACGAAAATGTGTTTTTTAATGCATTAGCTGCATGGCAATGTCTACCAAAATAAAATAATTCTCATTTTCATTTTGCAGCCGTTCCCAGATTCAGAGCTTAATACTGTTACAGCAGGCAGCATTTAAATTTGGGAGTCCTGTCAAGTAATTTTCCTAATACCCCGAAATATTTGAAATTAATTTGCCACTGGAAGAAACAACATGAAGCAAAATGAAGTTGATCTATTCCTGTAACCTTTCTGCCAAGTCACATCCAACATTATCATTCCTGTCATCACTGCTATCATTTCTCTCCCTGTGCTGCAGAACAACATAGCAGAGGTGGAGGAGATGCAAGCAGACCTGTTGGAGGAGGACCTGCTGGAACACATCCTCAGCCTCCTGAAGGACTCCCAGGTGGAGGTTGGCGTCCGCTACTTTGCCGGGGGGATTCTGGCGCATCTCACCTCCAGACCACAGTCCTGGACCTTGGGCGAGGAGCTCCACACTACCATACTGAAGCAGCTGGTGTGTGTTTTGGATGCTGGTTTTCATTTAACAGACAATAAAACTCACCTTTGGCTCTTTTCAATGCGCCTCTCTTTCTACGCAGCATACTTCCATAGTGACATGGGCCCAACTGGAGAGAGAAATGGTCTCTTACAGGTGAGAGAAAAGCAAACTGGATTAAACAGACAGAAAGCTTTTCAGAAGCAGTCATTTTAAATGCATTTACTCATTCTGTCTGTTCAGTTCAACATCAAACGTAAGCTACATGTTGCATAATGCTTAATTTAAATTCCTTCCTATCAATTATACATCCTACATTCTTTCTGTAACCTCTTACATAACATTTTGCCCTGTTGTTGCTGATTTAATGCATATAATGTACACATGGTATGAAACACTGAGTACGTTTAGCACAATTGTAAGAACCTGCATAGATAATTTTTTTGGATATCTGCTGAGGTACCATGTAGGGATATGTCCCACAGAATGCTACCATGAGCGCTAGAGAGGGCTCAGGCAATCACAAGACAACATTTTGAAACCTCAGTTTGCACTTCCTGAATTGTACTGAAGCTAATGAAAATCGACCATCTGATACTTTGCACAAGTCAATTTAAAAGGTCAACAATTATTTTAAAATACTCTTCAGCTCTTAGCGTGCTGTCTTATGATGTCCGCATTCCAGGTCGTTCCGTCCATTTTGCCCTCTGCTTCAGACTTGTCAGCCCTCGGGAGTGCAGCTGTGGGCAGTCTGGGCCATACATCTGGTCTGCAGTCAAAACAGTAAGACACACAAACACTACTGTGGAGATCTCAGGGGATGTTTGATGGTGGGGAGCACAGAGGGACACGTAGGGGTTATCGTATGTGTATTACAGTGCCCATATAGATAAATAGGTAAAATAGAACTGATTATCCTTATTTCTTTATATACTTTGTGCTTTCCACAAAGTAATACCACCATAATGTTAAATTGATTCGAATGGACCTGTCTGGTTTAATGACAGTCAGTTGGTGTTGGGGTCTATTCCTCTCTCATCTTCTTCTTCCTCCTCCATCCTATAGCATCACATTACAGCAGCATGCTGGAGAAGGAAGGTGTAACTGAACTGCTGAAGGCTTTGGCTGCACATCCCGACACACACCAAGACATTAAGGGACTCTCACAGAGCATCTTGCGAATGGTAGAGCAACAACAGTGTCACTCAGGGGCTTTCAACAACCAGACGGTGCCTCGAAACTCCTGACAAAAGTTTAAAAGAATGTATTTTATTTGACTTAATGTCTTTGAGCTGTGATGGAAAATAGATGCGATATAGAAAGAGTATAATCACTGGTTGTGATTATAAAGTTTATCCTGTCATTGTCTACTTTGATAATGACAGAGTGTTTAGATCTTAGAACTAAAAATGTTTACATTTATTTGCACTATTTTTAGGTCAAATTGCTGCTAGATTTAAACATGTCTGAGCTTAATGAAGTGTTCCAAATAAACAGAAGCTGAAGACAAAAGCCTGTGCCTTAAATCACGCATAGATCCAAAACCCGTCACTAGAGGGTGCTTTAGTACTGTAGCTTCAGGGGCTGTTCAAGTAAAATGTTAAGTCATTAGATAGAAAGATTCAAGATCATACATGGTAAGTGACAACATACGAAAGCAGCCCCAATCAGCTGAGTTTCTCTGTCTGTAATGAGGGTCTCCTCATAAAGCAGTCATGCTTGGAAATAAGTTATCTCTCCTCTCATCTGCTCTGTCCCACCCCCTCCCACCCCCTCCCACCCCCTCCCACCCCCGGTGAGATGATGCTGAATTCATTATATTTTATGTAACACAGCTGGAAGACAGAATTGCTCGTAGGCATCTACAGAGTCTATTCTAAGTTGGCCTATTAATAATTCCTTTTTGAAACTGGATTAACAAGCTCACATGAATATTTGAGCCGCACCACCACGTTCAACTTTTAAGTGTCAAATCCCCTGAAGGAATTCAAAGGCATCGTCTAAATAGAATATGGCTTTGCATGCCTGTGACTCAGCCAGGTCAGTCCCTGCCTTACCAATGGAGGTGCTATAGGTTAGGAAAGAGCCGGGTAAACTGATCCAGGGTCAGCATTTAACAACATCTTCAACCCCTAGACATTCAATTCACTCCTGTGGGATCAAAGGTCAAGTGGCCTATAGTGAACATGGTGTAATGTTACCGTGAGAAGTTTAAGTCATGAGGAGTGTGGGAAAACCACTGCTTTACAAGAGCTGTAGGTTATTCTATAGTGTGTGTGGTGACTGTGCACTGGTGCCAGTTGTTTACGTGGAGAACGTAGTAAGTAAAGTGGATGGAGGAGCCAAAGGGTAATAGTGGTGTGTGGTGCGTTAATCAGGCCTTAAGTTTCTGACTGTGGCCCAAAGAGTGCATCTATATTCAAGTGACACACGAGACAGAGACAGACAAAAAGACCGTATCAAATAGACAAAGGAGGAAAGAATTACAGGAGTAGTAGGAGGAGTATTTGCTTTAGAACAGAAGACTGATATCACAGTTAGCTCAGTTTAGCAAAAAGTCTTGCAACACGAAGAAACAGCTAGCCTGTCCACAGGCAACAAAATTCACCAGCAACTCTAAAGGTCATTAATTAACAAGTTATTTTTAATTTGTTTAATCTGTACAAAAAACAAAGTGTAAAACCATCAAGTTGTAAGTTGTGGTTTTACATGAGACTCCAGGAAGTCACTGCTCCTGGCCAAGAAATGAACCAGCACATAAAGGGTGAAGTGTTGTTAATGCATTTTTATGGCTTTTGTACAGATTAAACCAAGAAGATAATGTGTTAACCAGTGAACTTTAGAAGTGTTGGTTGGCCAATTTTGTTACCTTTGGACAGAGCAGGGCTAGCTATTTCCAGTGTTTATGCTAAGTCACCAGGCTGCAGGCTATAGCATCATGTTTACCTCACAGACATGAGACAAGTGCAATGACAATAACTTTCAGCAAGAAAACAAATAAGTATATTTCCCAAAATGTCAAACTCTGTCATTAAGAGAAGAACAAAAAGACAGGCACTGGGAAAAAAAAAAAACAGAAATAGAGATGCTAATAGGGAAACAGGTGCAAAGAAAAAGGACTTATGGCCAAAAATATCTTCAGACAAGACAAATAAAGCAAGGGAGGGATAAAGGGAAACACACGCTGGAGATGAGAGGAATAGAGTGAGTCAAAGGATATTAAAGACCCTTTCATGCTCCTCGATTGTTTGTGCAAAAATACCACAGACCAATTTGCGGATTCGCTGTCTTAGTTTGAAATTTCATTGTGTTGCGTTTGAGTTGGAGCTTAGTGTGAGTAAGCATCTCGTTATCTCAGTTGTGCAGCCAGCTCTAATGGATTAACACAACTGTGAACCGGTCTGGGCACCCTCAATACATTAATGTACAATGCAACGCATCTCCAGCTGTGGATATGCATGTGTGTGTATGTGTGCCTGTTCATTTGTGTGAGGCAGTTTCTGCAGTGCATATGTGTATTTACACAGATCAGTCTGCGAGCTAACAAGGCCCCAGTATAGACTGTAAGGTCAAATAATGGGTTTTTCACTTGGATGCTAATTAGACACCCGCTAACCTTCTAAATACCTAGAGACCAAAAGAGGGAAAAAGTACATTCAGAGCAGGAAGAGAGGTCGCACAACAAGACAAAGCAAAAAAAAAAACAAAGCGCTTCTCTAGGCAGAACTGTGACGCACAAAAGGACACACCATCTCCTCTCAAATGACCTTTTATTGCTGGGGAAGGATACAGAGTTGGCAGGCCCCTGAGCCTGTGTGCAGATATGTAACAGCAGTAGGACCATCCTCCTGTGCCAAACAGAGGCAGGGACTCACTCTTCACCATCAATCAATAGCCACTTTCCCAGAGGAGGGCAAAGTAGAGCTTGTCAATATCAAGTCCTCTAGAGAACGAGTAATATGCAACAAAGGATCGAACACAATTTCATTCATTTGAAATAAATCCTAGCTGACAAGTAATTGCTGATGATAATACGATGTCATGATGATGGAGAAAGTGCAGGAAATGAAACTGGAAAAAACTCTGGAAAAGTCATTTTTGGCCTGTAATGAAAAGCAGGCATTTTGCTTATTCCTATCCCTCATTCTGTGCTTCTCTATCTTCCAAATATGAAGTGACAAACCATCAAAGCAAATGAGAGTACAAAACAGGAACACTCACTGTACACACCAGTTGTATGTTTACAATTGTAAGCATAAGAAATACATTTAACTTAATATAAGTTGCAGCAGTTCCATTATATTCCAGCTCCAGAGCATGTTATGTTTCAGCTTAGCGCAGCAGTATGGGTGGTTTGGATTCGGCTGACAGTAATTTGTTGCTGTCATCCATATGTGGCAGTAATTAATGATGAAATTTTCATGAAATAACTGAAACAGGCACCCAGTTTTCAAGCACCAGTCACTGGAAATATACCCCTCATTTCTAACTTTGGTGTAAGTCATTCTGCTGCTCTGTGACTAAAGGATTTTCTTCCTATGTTGTGTGTGTGTCTGTGAGTGAGTGTGTTTGTAAGTAGATGTGTCAGAGGGCTATTACGGTCGGTTAGAGCCGCTCTTACTTGATGTCACATCTCCCATCTGCAGGCGTTTTATAGTGGCCAGTTTGCCTTCAGCTCAGTAGATGCACACAATGGTGCAAAAATATGAGTTAAACAACCACAGGCAACCACAGGAAACATGGCTGCAGGAGCTTCTTCCAATGGCTGTGTGAATTTCCTCGTCTATTCACTGAACTGGCTTGCAGTCACAGCTGTGCTATTGATGTGACCATAGCCAGCTGAGTGCATCTCTGTCCTGAAGCACATCCTGACCACTACCTCATTCTGGATGGTGAACGATGGGACACAGAGAAGCAAACAAACGTCCATTCTCAAGCACAACAGTATCCCCATTAGTAGCACTCAACATCAACTTAAAGCAATAACATTTTGGAACATACGGAGCCAAGAGTTAGATGAGAAGACTGAAACCTCTGTATGCTTAATATGAATTTACAGCCAGCAGTCGCTTAGCTTAGCATAAAGACTGGAAACGGGGTGAAACAACTCTGTCCAAAGGATTTAAAAAAAAATCTAAACCAGCACTTTCAAAACATACAAAGCAAAATCTAGGCTGTGGCAGAAATCACTCCCACAGTCACTCACTCACTACTCCAAAGAAACTCAGTACTCTGTAGCTCCTGGCCAAGATAGTCCAGCACTTAACTCCATGAATAACCACAATTTGTTGTCTTTATGATTTGTTTTAGTACAGATTAAACAAATGAGATAAAATGTGTTCATTAAAGAGCTTCAGAGGTGCCAGTAAATTATTATTTTACCCTTAGACACAGCCAGGTTAGCTGTTACCTCGTTAGCAATCTTTATGCTAAGTTGAGCTAATCAGCTGCTCGGTCTGTACACTGAACATGAAGCAACAACCGTAGCTTAGCTTAACACAAACTCTAGAAACAGGGAGAAACAGCTTCCCTGGCTCTGTATAAAGGTAACAAAATCCAGTTAGCTATTTCCCCATATTTCCAGCTTTTATGCAAACCTAAGCTAACTGGCTGTCGGCCGTGGCTTCATATTAACTATACACACGTCTAACTCTTTTAAATTTTAGATTTTGTTCTTCTGATGATGTGGGAAGATGCTGATGTGGTTATTGTCTGTGCTGTAGCGTTTTGTGAGCATAGAGCTCTTCTTCTAAGCTTTCACACAGTACTTTGTACTAAGAGGTGATTTGTGTTGGAGTCGGCTATGGAGGCAGAACTGATGCTTTTGTCTCTGTGTGTCAGAGCACATGCATACATGTGCTTCAATATGGGGCGATTTTGCAGTGTGGGGGTGTGAAAGGTGCAGAATATTGAAATTCAGCTCATCCACTTAGTATATTACTCACTATATGCTGTTAACAGCATATTCAGATGTTATACAGAACTTATACGGCAAAGAAAACGTTAATATAGAGTTTTCAGAGCCAGGTGTTTGCCTTGTGTTAGCTGCACAAGAGCATCAACTGTGTTTATTATTAAAGATGACATGCGGGTATCCTTTGTCATTCCATCTGTGTCACTGCGCTGGCATGAATTAGAGCAGCCAGCTATCCTATTTCCCTCACCCTTGCTTGTGGCATCACATGGCCTAATCAGTGTGCTTAGCAGAATGTAATACACCCTCACAGTCGAGATCTGGTATATGAATGCATTGTATGTAGATATAGATGAGAGTTCAGTACACAGACCTCAATAGACATGCATATTATGCATTGCATTTTGTATATACTGTAGGAATCCATGCAAATATTACACCCAAAGCCAGCAACCAGCAACCAATGGTTGAAGAATTCAGAGGCATCACAGCATACTGTTACAGTAGGCAACTTACAGGTACAGTACATTGGTCACTATCTTGGATTGATTCTTTTGGCATCCAGTTCTGTATGCCATGCCAATAAGTATGTTTAGGTCAGTACATGCACAGTTATGCATACTGGTATGAATCAGGATCACTCCATTACATGACGATGGAGTGCAAGCAGACACACGCATACACACAAGATTCATTCCTGAGCGGCTTATATCAGTGATGTAATGAAGAAATATTCCACCTATAGCAAAAACTTTGTTTTCTCGCACCACATTTTCACCAAGTGCAACAAAACAAACATTTTGACTTATTGCATCTACGCTTTTCATATTATTAGAGTCAAAATGTCTCTTATGATCAATTGTTTGTGCTTTATACTATTTTATTATCGTACTGTTGGTTCGCCAGTAATTTTGTGCATTTAGTTCATTTTGGACAAATCTCAATAATATGCACATGCGAGTGCCAGTAAATGTGTGAAGAGGGTTTCTCAGTAGTATTGCAGATCACATTACAGAAAGACAACAGATTGTGCAGAATCTTCACCACCTTTTCATCGGACAAGTGCCAAGTAACTATTAGAACACATTATTAATCCAATTCTTCGACACTGCATTTGGTAGTACCACACATCAAAACTTTTCAGTCCAAACAAATTCAGAGTAAAACCTGTAGTAAGTAAAATATGCACAACATAAAACGAGAGAGAAACAGCTGGCACAAACATTTTGAGAGAAGGCCCTTCTTCTCAGGCCCCTCAAAGCTTAAATTTCTGTTCTCAAATCAGGTAAATAATTCAGATACACAACAAATTTTACACACATACACACACACACAGTGGCATTTGGGTGTAGCCACCTATTTATGTCTCTTGTCCAACAAGAGTTTTGTTCCTTCCTGCCTCTTCTTAAATTCATAACAGTCAGTGTCATGGTCAGCGGAGTGGTACAGCCAAATAACTCTAAGCAAAACTATGGAAGTTGTGATTCTGAACTAAGTTTGTGAACTCAGACATTTAAAACTGGAGGCAAAACCTCAAACAGAGCAGGTGCTGATATCACAGTTAGCACAGAACTATATATCTTAAAATAGTATAAATAGTTATCATGGTCTGGCTAAATCAATTCAAGAATAAATAGATATTTTCATCTTTATTTAGGATCTTCTGTATATCTCAGTAAATTTCTTTCCCTTATATATTTAAATGAACTGGCCAGTCTCACAGCTTATACACACCTCATAAGGCTTTTTGGTGCATCAACAGTGCATGCAGAAACAGACAGGACCAGTCAAACCAGTAAACCGAAACACAGACAATGAAGCCTAAATCAATTATCACACTCTCCTGTTTACTTGCCATCCAGCAGGGCCCACAGCCAAAACAGACCTCAGCAGATGGCACACGTTGGCTCTCAACTTCACAAATACTGTAGATCCTCAACACAAACACCTTGACTGCAGGTTCTGGGATTATAACTGAGGGGAGGGTGAACTATCAGTACAAAACCACACACACCACTGGAGCACAGATCGACACACTCACGTCAGCGAAAGCTCAGTCACATCATACACTCTAAGGTGTGCGTGCATGTGCACACTTTTACTCATCTACACGGACATAAATTGATTATTTAGATGCATTTAATCCTCTCCTTTCATACTACTTAGTAAAATGACCACACCACTTTCCAGTTTTACAAAGATGCTGTGAAGCTGAGTCACAATTCTCCCACTATGCTTGATGCTATCATGGAGGTCCACTGGTGATTATTTTGTGTACAAACAATGCTATATCAGCAGGCTCTGGAAACAGATTGTCAGATTAATTAGTAGCACGTGTATATATCCAATTTGTAATATCACAAGTACAAGATTAGATAATTATTATACAAAACTAGATAATATGGCATGCTTATCCCCAATAGACAGAGAGAGAAAACAGCCTTGGGGGTAATTGAAAGTGAAAACTCTTGACTTCAATCTGATCTGCACTTCTAATTTTAGGTTTTTACTGGATATAGTAACGAATGGTCAAATTAGCCATCTGGACCCAGATGGTGGTTAAAGAAAAAGTCCACCATTTTGGGAAATAATCTTACTCTCTTTCTTGTAAAGAGTTTGATAAGCACACTGACACCACTCTCATATTTGTCTGTTAAATATAAAGCTACAGCCAAGCTTAGCTTAGGTTTGCATAAAAGTTTAAAATATGGGAAATAGCTGATAAGCGGATTTTGTTACCTTTATACAGAGCCAGGGAAGCTGTTTCTCCCCCTTTTCCAGAGTTGATGTTAAGCTAAGCTACGGTTGTTGCTTCATATTTAGTGTACAGGCCGAGTGGTACTAATCTTCTCATTTCACTCTTGGAAAGAAAGCGTATTTCCCCAAATGTCAAAATAGTCTTTTAAGGTGGGAAATGAAACCACTGTCACTGGTACATAAACCAAAATGAGCATGTGTTCAGATTATCCTCTGTAAAACTAGTACATTATTTCAGAGCAAGGTGAGCTAGCTGCTTCCCAGATAACCACCTTTACTGCTGATATAGGTTGTTTTTTTGGGAGGGATGACCAGTCTAACAGTCTAATATTACAGAGACCTCCACTATGGCAGCCAGAGTGTGTGTTACATCACCTGAAAGCCCACTACAAATGAGCAGAATGACATTCCCCTTATCTAATGAATCCTCTCTTTCGGAGCTGAGCCTGTTAAACAGATTCTGTTTGACTGGAGTCTAGAGACTTCACAGACAGTCCTGGAAGTTGACAGGAGGCACTGTGGGAATCCATAGCGGGCAGGGTAAGGATTCATCTTTTAAACATTATGTGAGGTTTTTAAATTCCCGTTGCCATGGTCACTCCTGGCCCTTGAGGTACGACCCGTCTCACTGGTTTCTTCCTCGTCGTCCACATCGAGCTGTTCGTCTTTCTTCTTGATGTAGCGCTCGTAGAGCACCATGATGACGCCCATCACCCAGGCCGACACGGTGCCGGCGGCAAAGATGACAAAGCCGATGACGACAAAGAAAAGGTAGTCCCAGGACCCCAGAGTCTGGTGACATAACGTCCGTAGCTGGATGCCCACCTCACCCAGTCGACGGCCCTGCATGTCAGCAGGAGAGCCACACACTGTCTGGCCCTCATCTGTCACACAGACACACACCAAGAAAGAATGACGAGGATTACTCATAAGACTATAGAATAAAACACATCAGCATAACAGGTTAGGAAGTATAATGTAAAATTTTAACTCTGAGGCACACGGAAGACACATATATACTCCAGGCTGGTGGTACTGAAATAAACAGCACACAGTGAACAGGTCAGTTGTCCTGTAGTGGCATAATTCAGACAATTGAGTCATCATGTTCTGAACTGAATGTGCAGGGTTCGCATTTTTTCATGCCATCAGTCCAGGACAGGGACCTTTTTAACACACATAACTGTTTCTTAAAACAACATTACAGCAGGTCAAGGTCACATGCATACATAATTCATTTTAAAGCCCGTGAGAAGTTGGTTTTTAAGCTGATTTTTTATAGTGTTTATAACTATCTTAGCAAGTAATGATCAAATTAGCAATAATCAAAGTTAAATCATCCCTAGTTATTATTTATCAGGAGTTTAATACTCAAAAACTCATCTTGTTCTAAAGATCAAAGATCGTCTTTGCAAATATCAAGTAACTTTTCTGTCATACAGCAGACATGTTCACAGCCTTGACATGTGATTAGCATACGATTTAAAGGATCCTTTGATGTTGTAAGAGCTATAGGCAAAATACCCAAGTAACTCAGCAAGGAAAATACTGTACACGTGGCATTAATCTGAGCAGCCTGTTAAATAATTCAAGGGTAGTACTACATATCACTTTACATAACATTTTTAAATGGTATATTGCAGCAAACTGAGCTGAGGATATTCATAACACATTCTGGTTCACACAGCTAAAAAGTCTAAAATGCAAAAAAACTGCACTAGCATAACAATGTTGCCTTCTTTATCAGAAACCTGTGAGGCTTTAGGAGCTTCTTGTGTACTACAGTCTTCAGTTGATGCAGCGTTAAATTACAAAAAAAAAAAAAAAAAATCATGGATGAATTATTCAAACTCCTTTCTCGCCCACAGGATTAGAGAGTGACTTGGGCCTTTGTGTCTGCCTGAAACCACAGATAATAAGGTTTCTCATCATCAGGCACCGGGTAACACTACGACTAAGACCTTGCTGAAATCCACAAATCCTAATAAAAATGTTGAGACCCTTCTCTTACAGAACACTACAGTAGATGGATGCCATTTCAAAGGCCTATCAGTCAATATTTAACACGCCACATGATGGATGTTGAGCTCTGCAGCAGCTGACAAGAGAAGCCTTTTTCAGAAAATAATCCTGAAGCCTGAGTCTTTTGTTGCTGAGAGCAAAACTGGGTGCAACACAACAGAATGTTGCCATCTCCGTACGGCCACCTTCTTTAATTGGCTTCTGTTTTTTCAAAGCTTTTGTGCTAGGGGGAATTCCCGCTGGGAGAGATCAAAAGACTTGGAAGTTTCTGCTCAGGGAACAGTTTTCTGTAACCCTGTTTCTACACCAACAGCTTCAAAATACACACTCTCATTTTTCTGGCATGCATTGCTATGAAAATGTGGTTTTAGCATAATACATAGACCTAATGCTGCTTCGACTCTCAGCAGCCTGTAAGATATTTCAGAAAATGTGGATCATCACACAATTATTGTGTACGTACTGCATCATGTGGTTAACTGTAGAGACACACACAGCCTCACTGAGCAACTATTGTTATCTAAGTCAGTGCTTACCAAAGCTTTTTAAATGATGTACCCCTCCATCGCTATCACACAAACTTTCATCATCAGCACCCATCGTGTAACTTCAATTGTTCATTTTAATGGACTTTGATAAGAAACTGATAATTAATTTAGCAAAAATGTTTGGTTCAATTTGTCTATTACTTTTAGCAGTCTATTTAAACAGTATATCAGTTACCTTCAGATAAGCATTTATGTGTTATTCTAGCTTTTTCACTTTTAACTTTTTCACCCGTGTTGTTTCAACCCCTTGTCTAGTACTTTTCGCTATTTCAACTTTGTTTTGATTTTTAACAATTTTCCCCAAATTTACTACTTTTCAACTGTTTATTATTTTTAAGATAACTATTTCACCATTAATTTTAGATAATTGTTAACTATATAAACCATTTGACCATCACTTTTCAACAACCACTTCCCCCGTTAATCCACTCGTTTTCAGTGATATTTCTACCCTTGATGCTCTACTTTTTTGCTATTTCATCTCCTGCTAGCTTGCAAACTAGTATTCATAGACTCCTATTGGCAATACGTGGTGTTAAGGTGTTGAAACTGACTCAGGTTGGTGGGAGGTGTGATTTTGACAGAGGGTGAGAGAGATCATCCTGCACCTTTCAATCAAATTACTTGACGACCTCATTTCATAGGATGACTGAAATCCGCGTTTTCCTAATCTTTTATTCACTCAGTGCATAAAGCGCCGTTCTTATGCTCTGTGAAACTCTTCTGCGGCTCACAGATCTGAAGACGAGCATGCTGAGGAAGACGAGGACAGTCTGCTTCTCTAAGCTCTATCTACCACTGAGAATTCAAGGCCTACTCTGATCCTCTCAAAGGCTGCACTGTTCACACAATATGCAGTAAGTCTTTAGTTATAACAAACACACACGTCCATCCGTGCAGGCATGCACATACGCACACTTTCTCCTCACAAATATTGCACGCACAAACCCCCCTCCGCAAGACTTAACTTTCCCATCTTCTATTTGTGCCCTTGCAGAGTCTGCTAATGTGTGCGTGTGTGTGTTCACGTGTCCATGTGTGTGTTTGTGCCTAACAGCTCGGAAGGAAACCCTTCTGGCTTCACCCCCCACCATCCACCCCCCTCCCCCTTAAGGGACTGGCATCAAAGAAGAGGGCTTTCCCTCTCTCCTTCCCCCATCCACACTCTATTTCTAGACACTCTCCTTATATAACAGCTGAGAGAGTGCTAATCTAGCCAGGAAGGCGAGACAGAGGAGAATCTGTTGGTTCCTTCCTGAAGCTTTCTCTCCCTCTCGCTCACTCGCTTGCTATTGATGCGTTTCCTAAACCAAGGAGACAAGCGAGCCGTGTAGCATGAACCAGGTGAGACCCAGACGAGAGATAACAAGGCACTGGAGACAGAGCTCACAGCCAAAACACAGTCGTCTCCAAAATGTTATCCTTCTGTCCCCCCCCTCAAGCACCAAAAGTGTTGTGCTTTCTCTGTGTCTAAATGCATGAATCAGTGAATGTGTATTTGTGGGTTTGCATGCATGTGTGCCCGCATGTGTGCGAGTTGCTACATGGTTTGAGAGCCGAGGTGCTCATTTTTAGAGAGAAGGAGGTGTTGTGTGCGCTGTTGGCTGCTGTAAAGAGACTGGACAGACTGTGTGTATGCATAACAGAGGCAGAGAATGTGTGTGTATCTATGTGTCCGCCTTCTCCCATGCTGGCAGCTGTCACTGGAAGAGGCTCCACTCCAAATTAAGCTAGACAAAAGGCAATGAGCAGCAGGAAAATAGGACAGCTCTTGCAGGACTCGTTTTGGACTCGGACTAAGCTTCACAGGAACCATGGTGAACCGTAGTGTGTGTGTGTGTGTGTGTGTGTGTGTGTGTGTGTGTGTGTGTGTGTGTGTGTGTGTGTGTGTGTGTGTGTGTGTGTGTGTGTGTGTGTGTGTGTGTGTGCGTGTGTGTGTGTGCGTGTGTGTGTGCATGCTTGTGTGGGAGACAGAAACAAGGGATGCCTTTTTAGCAAGCGTGGCGAGTATATTATAGCTTTGGTATTAGAATTATGACTGGCTTCTTGCTCAGGAAGACACACTATAAATAGCAGCTGGCCTTTTGTATAGTGACACATCCCCACCAAAGCTTCAGCATAATTATTCAAAGTAAGAAAGATGGAATATCAGACACATCTATCAGCTTGACCGAAACAAAAGGGAGATCGATATCTGATGGAGCAACTGTGATCCATTTATCACACCTGCAGCACAGCATCCATCCATTAGCTACACTGCTTATTCTTTGAGGCAGGAGGGGGGTACACTCTGGACAGGTTGCCAGTCTATCACAGGGATAGCAGGGTACCCCAATAACTCAATAGAGTAATAGAACAGAGATGGATTGGACATTTATTGATAAAAGAAAGCAGGGCTGAATTAATGAACACAGCTGCTAGAAGAGAAATCGAATAGCTCGTCGCTCCCCATCTTCTTTCACCCTCTTTGGTATTTGATAGTCTGAATGGTGTCACGCTCCACTACCGTCACCTGCGCCTCCTCCCACTGAAACCTGAGGAACTGCATGTAGCTGAGATGTGGTTACATATATGTAGATATATTAGACACGCAACAACATATACTTAGCATGACAGCAACAACAACACAGTTGTGGGTGATGATGGTATGAGATTATCTCCTGTGTGTGCTCAGAGGTGCAGACATGACAGGGAGTTTTGATGTGACACGACGACATGATGTGCTTCCGCAGAGTGAATTAAGCAGAGTGTTTAAATAAAGCACCCTTTGTTAATGGTTCATATAGGCTTTATAAATGGCCGAGAAATATTGTGCAACGCTTTATATATATCACTTATAAACCATGAATAACTAAGACTTTAGGGTGAGAAAAATCACCCTAGCCGATAAACACCTGCATAGCTGGATTACCAGCCAGGCCAAGCAGGCAACTGTCCTGGGTACCCAGAAATCCAGGGGCCCCTGAAAGCTCCAGTCTCACTGTATGTTAACGGTTTAATGCTAATTTCATTGAAAATGTGTTTGACAATTTAGAGCACTAGCAAACATTATCAGCTGACATGATAAGGGCCTTCACATGGTTCTGCTATAATCTTGAAGAGGGCCCAAAATGCAGTTATGCTTAATTTTTTTTTTTTTTTTTAATCAAATCGATGACTAATTTTTGTCCTGAGCCCCAGTAACAGGTTAAACCCAGACAGAAAGATTTTTTTATAGCCTGGATAACTCAAACATTGTTCTCTTTCATGGCTTATAACTTATATACATTGGTAAATTATTTATCAACAATTTATAACATGATCAGTTACAACTGATAAACTGATTAAATAAATCTTGATTAAATAAATTAATCTGCTATTTAAGTTGTCTGCTTTCTCTTCCATAATAATGTCTGAGTGGTTCCTGAATAATATAAAACAATTACAGCTGCACTTCTTGTCTGAAAGGTGCGACAAAAATACATTTTCATCTTTTCATGGGCTACAGGCCGGTTACTGTGAGCAGGCACCAGCAAAAGGCCAATAGTTTACATAACCGAGCATTATCTAATAATTAATATCTGGAGCACAGCAATCCTTACATGTGATAGGCTCTCTGAGATACGAAGTGAAAAGCAACAGTAAAAGGTCATGCTGTTATTTTGTCATCTCATATGACAGTAGAATAAAATAGAATAGATAATTGATACGACCTTGGAACTTGAAGCCCTCCAGGTGGACCCACAGGCACAGGTCCTCGTTGTCGCACTCGCAGCTCCACGGGTTCCCGCTGAGACCCACCGAGCGCAGGGCGGGCAGCGCGATCAGAGAGGTGATGTTGAGGACCGTCAGGTTGTTCCGGCTCACATCCAGAACCTGAAGGGCTGCGTTTTCCGCAAAGGCGTCCGGATGAATCTCGGAGAGCCCCGGGTTGTCCGTCATCCTCAGCATCACAAGACTTGCCAAGGGGCCGAAGGTCCTGTCCTCGATTCGGGTCAAGGTGTTGAAGGAGAGGTCCAGGTAGGCCAGCTTGCGTAGATTCCCAAACGTGGACTCTGATATCTCCGTCAGGGAGTTGTTGCTGCAGTCCAGGTAGACCAGATCGGAGAGGTAGTTGAGCGCGAGCGGCGGCAGCTCCACGATGCGGTTGTTGGAGATGATGAGCTGCCGCGTGGCCAGCGGCAAGTTGACCGGGAAGGTTGTCAGATGCTGCCCAGCGCATTGAACCACCAGCTGGTCATCACACACGCACCTGTCCGGGCAGCCAGAGGAGAGCACCGGGGATGCGATCACCCCCGTGGAGAGGAGGAGGAGCAGAACTATGAGCCGCAAGGGTTGCGCGCTTGGCTGCGGGGCAAGACGCATGACACCGCCGAGGGCTTCATCCACCCCGTTTGGAGAGAGTCAGACGCAGTCACATTCTTCATTGATACATTCTCACCAAATTGTTTCTTCCAGAAATGATTTCCACAGAGGTCAAACCTGACGCTGGCCCGTGGCAGCCTCTTGCGCGTAATGTCTCAGTTCATCCTGTCAGCTGGCTCTGGATCCAGCGCGCATCCACTGTCTGGAACTTGACAACCAGATGCTTTCATGCTGTTTCAGATTTCACGTATTTATCGAGTTTCTTCCATCGGGAGCACAGCTACTCACACACCGGGAAAGATTACAGCGTCCTCTCACGCTGCGCTTCTCGCGATGCGCGGTCAGTTGCTCCACTACATGTTTGCCATGTCTCGCTTTCCGAAACAGAATCCAAATGAGGGGGGCGCGCTGAACTGCGCGGCGGATGGGGGTGGGGGGTGGGGGGGTTGTGCGCGCGCTGTGGAGTGATCTGACGCTTTGGAGAGAGCTGGAGCGAGAGTGGAAGCTCTGAGCAGCGGAGGTAATGGAAGACTAATATTAAATATTGAGGTCAGCAAAGTATAATCCCTGAGACCTACTGTAATAAAGCTGACCTATAAATGACCGTGGTCACCATCAGACATGCCTCAGGTGTGTCAGGTGTGTGTGAGTGCACATGTGAGTGGAAGCTGCATCCATATAAGATCAAAAACTTTGGCACTGTGTACCGTTTGTAAACATATTCACAAGTGTGCACCAGTGTGCGTTGCATACACTTTTATCAGCCTATGAGTCTCAGGTGTGTGTGTGTGTGTGTGTGTGTGTGTGGAGGTGGAACAAGAAGCAGGTGCACCTGACACCCAGGCAGCATATTGTGTGTGATCACATCACATGGGGCTTTAGGCTTAGGAAACAAGAGAGTGGGGTAATTATAACATGAGGTGGGGTGGGTGTGTGTGTGTGTGTGTGGGGGGGGGGGGGGGGGGGGGGGGGGGTAGTAGGGTATCATCAACACCATTTAGGCATACATCTGCAAAGAGACTCTCACAATGAGTGACATGACCCCCTCCCACCCCCACCCCCCCTACCCCAACCAATTCAAACTCTATCCAGTATGCAGCCAGCAGATGATGGGACGAGATGAGATGGGACAGGGCGGTCTCAGGCAGCAGTTGTTTTCCTCCTCTCTCCAGTCTCAGTATGAGTCCTGAGTCTATTCTTGGTTCTCTGTGTAGGTGTTGAAGTGCTGAATCAGACTCAGCATGATGGAGGAGGAGGAGGACAGATGTGCTGCTGACAGTCCGTGAAAAAAAAAAACTACCCCGAGCTGACAGTCAATAACCCCCCTGCACAGTGACCACACTCACTCCTCACTTTCTCTCTCACACACACAAACATACAGCCATAAAACGAAGTTTAGCCTTTTTTCTGTTTTCTCTGGTGTTAAAAAAAGAGCAGGAGGCCGACAGGCAAACATAACCTAATGCTTTTTCACACTTGCCATCCTGCGGACCGAACCAATCCACACAGCTGTTTGAAGTCAAGCATGTTAGGTGACATTATGAGGACATCTAGTGACGAATACTTGGTAATGTTTCGTGGAGCGAGCAGACATGCAACAGTCTCCTTTATAAACTGTCTTTACTGATGCAGAAATTCACCCACATTATTTTTGATGACACATGAAACTAATTTATTTTGTAAACTCTGAACAAGCAACAACTTGGACACAACTCAAGCTGTGCTGCTAAATCTGCTCAACACCACAGAGCTTGTATTTTAAATTCCGGTGGAGATCATAAAGTTTCCAGAGATACCAATTATGTCAGGCTGAATTTTAGTATAAAATGATGCTCGAGACATCTAGAATATTTCAATTTGAAAATGTATGATGCAGAAGATGATTTTTTCAGTCTGGTATTGACAGCAACAACAAATTTGAATGCAGGCAGTTAAACCAGTTTTTGCTGGGGTAATACATCCATACAAACACTGACATCAGGGAAAACAAACCTCTAAAAGATGCAGGTTTTTTTTTCCAGTAAACATAACCTCTGCTCTTCTACCTTCCTGTTTTTTTCTCTGGCACCTTCAGCCTTTATGACCATGCAGTTGTACCAAGAATGCTGAGGTACAGGCCCTGCACACCCTTCTTATTGTCTGATTCACCTGCAACTGTCAACTGCACTGTCATTCTACATTAGAATGACAGATCATTTGCAAAAACAAAACAAAAGAAAACCACGATAAAACACAACAAAAGTGTAAATTTGTTGGTTTTTTTAATCCTTTGGCTTACAACATGTCTGTCAAGTAGTATTCCAAATGCAAGAACTTGCCTGGTTAATCTGCATTCATAAAACCTGTTTCAGCCATAAAAACCATCGACATGATTGATTTACCTTTCATGTTATGAGACATATAAAGAAAGACAAGAAAAGGAAGCCATTGTCACTGGAGCAGCCAAATGATGTCCAGCAATCAAAGTTAATGGCAATTTTTTTGACGTCATATTAGCTGTAAAATAAAACAAAAAATGTCTTAAATAATTATGAGTTCAGTCTCATGTCAGAAACTCATGCAGTAGGGAGCCTGCGTGTGGTGAACAACACACACCACTAACAGTGTTTTGCATACCTTTGCTTGACCTGATACATGATACAGGAAACAGTGGCCTGTCAGAAGTCTGGTCATCTCAGCAGAGGGCAGATTTCTTGGCTGTCTTCCATACTGCGAACTGGCTCACTGGCGCAGCTTAGTGGGACAAATCAAAACAGCGGAGCCGTCGTTAATGTTACTGCTTGCACCTGCACATCTCTCTGTTATGCCAATTTAAAATGTCTGTCACTTCTAAAACTTCCCAGAATGCGTCATTTGAAGAACCGTTCAAAACCTGAGGAGGTAAATCTAACTAAAACTGGCTGAACAGCAGCGCTATAGACTACTAATTGTTTTTGTTGAGGATCCCATTTCCCCCGGTTACCTTTACTCACCTGAGAACGTGGGTGCGTAACATGGCAGCACGGCTCACCCGCGAGCGCATGTCAGACAAATGCAACTGATAATTAGAGGAAATGCGAGTGACTGCACCGATAAATGAAACGAGCTGTTACTCCGGACATTTATCGCTCGTCAGCCATAAAAGCCGTGGATGAATTCATTGTTTAAACACACCGTAGCACACCTCTGTGGCGCGAGCGGCCACCACGCCCTCCCCGCGTCTTTCTGTTACGTCAGTCCCTACGCACACGGACGTACTTGAGGAGAAAACTTGAACGTGCCCGTGTCTGTCGCTGTGTTTCCGTCGGGGTGTTACAGCTGAAGGAACCGTGCGCTGCACCTTTGAGGTAAACGCTGTGTTTATGTTTATGTTTTCGAGCTATAGGTTCACCCTGTTTGCTACGCGTTGGTGTCACATTAATGGCGCCGCTTGAATCCTCATTTGACCTTTAGTTTTTTTTTTAAGGCGTCCTTGCTGATCGCTGTTGGTTTCTCTTTTCGTCGCTGGCAGATTTTTGCGGAATTGTTAGATGCACAGATACGGTTGAAGGGTGCAGACAAATAGAAGAATGTTATTTATTCATATGCATGAAAAAACTGCCTTTTCTGTTATTCATTTATATATTTTTGCCTGTTAACTCCTCCCTTTTTCCTCTGTATGTCAGAAATGGAAAGTGACTGAGTGTTTTGTTTTTCTTTTTTTTTCCTCTTTCAGATAAATAAAGATGGTTGTGCTTTCTAAAGAGTACGGATATGTGGCGTTGACCGGTGTTGCCAGCATGGTCATGATTGGACATCTGGCATTTAAAGTTGGCAAAGCTCGCAAAAAGTACAATGTGCAGGTGAGCAGAAGTTTTCCTGTTCAAATATATATATATATAGTTGAATATAGTCCTTTTTTCTGTTTGTTGACATTGCTTCATGCGTGGGCGATGCCTCTTTGTGGCTGAATTACCTTGTTGAAAGGTATTAGCCTTTACAAATGAACTTGCCTTGCCTTGCAGTATCCTCAGATGTACAGTGATGACCCAGAAACTGGACACATTTTCAACTGCATCCAGCGTGCACACCAGAACACGTAAGTACAGACTGAAACATGCACAATACAGCTACAGATGTGCACACACTGACACTGATGCTGCACCAGGCCTTTCATGATTCATAGTAACAGTGGTAAAGGAGGTTAAAGTTAACATGCTCTTATCACCTCATCAGCCTGGAGTTGTACCCCGCCTTCCTTTTCTGCCTGGCCGTTGGTGGTGTGCATTGTCCCGTGAGTTTATTTGCACTGTCATGCTACCACAGCACCAACACACCACTTCCAAACTGAAGTGTTACGTTAAAATTCTATAGCAATTATGACACTAAAAGACTTTTTAGATTGGATTTGATAGAAATGATGAGGCCATTGTATGCTGCAATTCCAGGAAGAATGCATACTCAAATCTGAGAGTGTTATCTTTGTGTGTGTGTGTGTGTGTGTGTGTGTGTGTGTGTGTGTGTGTGTGTGTGGGTGGGTGGCACAGCGTGTAGCCAGCGGACTTGGAGCTGTATGGATTATTGGCAGAGAGGTGTACGCGTATGGATACTCTACAGGAGGTAAGAAAACATTAGCCAGCCCATGTTTCATTCATGTTTTTTGCTCTTCCAGTGCAAACTGAAAGGATGTTACTCTTGTCATGAATCCCAATCAGATCCTAAAAAGAGAATGTGGGGAATGTTTGGGAATTTGGCTTTGATGGGGATGATGCTGACCACTCTCAACTTTGGCCGCCACCTGCTGGGCTGGACCGGACCACGGATGGGGCCCTTCCGTCATGCGCACTGTTGTTAATGAGGACAGAGACTTCAGGCCGGGCTCACTGAATCGGGATTATAATCACGACGACTCTACATAAACCATATAGCTTAAAGCATGTTGTCTAACCTCTGATCAGTGTAACAGTTGAAGTCTGTAGACGTTCATGTCATCAAGTGACCTGACTGGTTCTCCCTGTGGGGAAATACCTCATTTAGGATGATGAATGTGGTGTATTCACAGACTGGCACTCCCGCCACATGCAAGAGCTGCCAGTTTGTCTCGGCAGCATTTTCACCTACTCCCTGATTTTGAAATTTTAAATGAATTGGCCACATGATTTTTCATATCATGTATTTTTGCAGTAAACAAGTGAAGATAGTGTTTGAATTTGTTTAGCTGAAAAAGTCTGATTTTGTACATTAATGAACAGACATGGTTAGTTGAAAATAAAGCTGCTGACAAAAACTTCCATAATTCCATGATGATTATCTTTTTCATTTGTCTTGAGATGTTTCTCATATTAAAAACTGAACATATTAAATATTACACATTGGTTATAAATAATCTTGTGGGTTTTTTTTTTATTGGGAGTTGAATGCAGCATTGATTGAAGGTAAGCTCTTGGCTACAGTGGAGTGTGTTTTAAGGGAGTGTCTGAATAATTGTCCAAAGTCCACATTACTTGTCCAGGCAGATTCACTAACTGCAGAGCTGCTGAGCTTCAAACACTTGCACAGCTTAATCATATTTGACAACAGAAACTGGCCTTCATACCTGTTACAATGACACGGCATAATGCTTAAATGCTGGCCCTCATAACCATTGCTTATTACAAAACAACATCCCACCCTGGAAGCACATGCAGCTTGGGGCTTTATAGCAGTTTATATTTTATTATCAAACAGGAAATCCTTTTATCAACAAATTCTTACAGTCTACATTTCATTGGCACTTTATCATACATCACTGTTGGCACTTTAAAGTAGCAATAGCTAAAATCAGATCAAATAAGCCCAGCACATTTGCGTGATACTGTATCGACTAATACAGATACAGGTAGCAACAAACTTCCCTGATGCTGCTTCTCCTTGGCTCCACCTCTGAACAAATGCTATGTGCGCAAACAGATACATCCTCTATAAACGTGAACACATTTTACGATAGTAGTTTGTTTTGCCTTTACAATTCACTCATATTAAAGTGATTATTTAGTATAGTGGGGTTTTCTCAGTGTGTATTGGTGGATTAAATATTCATTATAAAGAACAGAGGAACCAAATTCAAGTTTTATAAACCAGCATCAGACTATGATGACAGCAAGCTCCATAACACGTATAAACTACACATTAAAGGCTGCAACAATAAATATTTGCCACATATAATTTGGGGTAAATTGGTTAATAAATTTGAACCATTGAATGATAACAGATTTATACTGTAAGAGAACCGGTCTGTTTTTCCATAGATATGGCTTTTGAATTGTAAAATCACTTGCTATCACGGCTTTAAGACAACACGTGCAACCTGGCAATTTGGTTTGAAAGTGCACTTCACTAATATTTGGTCGCTTAAGGGATTATATTTTATATTCCATAATCTTTTAGGGCGTGTCGGCAACTTTCTCATGTGTCTCAAAGCACTTTATATCCTCATTCTGTCTTTGTCTCTCACTCTTTTATCTCTCGCTGGATTACCTGAGGTTATCAATTAATTTACATTGGAGGACTTCATCCAACCTTGATCCACATTACCTCATATGACCCCTAGAGGGCATTGTGGCCATTTGTGCCACATTAAAGTGCTGTGCGTACATAAGGAGTCACGTCAGGGATACAAAGAAAACACAAGGTTCCCGCCCGACTGAAGATCTCCTTAACTTTAAAGGGAATGTGGAAAAAAGTTGAAGTTATACAAAAACCTCTTTTTTAAAAGGCTCTCATGTTCTTTAAGAATCCTTCTCATGGAGCGACAGATAAACATTTTTATCACTGACCCAAAAACGCTCAGTCACAAGGGGGAAACTCATCAGCAGAGATGCAGCTGCATCGGGCAAAGGCTTTGCTCACACCCACACTGGTCTTCCTTTGGTGTCTGCTTCGCTTCTGTTACCTCTGAGTGGTTGAAATGCCTGAGAGGACGCTTCCATCAGTAGGTGTATCTGGAGAGCGGCGTGTCCTCCATCAAATCGTCCTGGAGAGGACAATTTGATAAATTGTACTTTTAGAGAAGCACAGTTGTTAAGAATGACATTAGTGCCCTGATTTATGATGCTATACTTCATTATACTTACAAATAAGACATGAATGTTAAGTTGCAAAAGCATACGACATATTAGACTGTGTAAGTACAAAAAGCTCAGTTTTGTTTAACATAATGAATTATGTGACTTTTGATAAGTTATTATCTAAATATATTCATTCATTCTTTTTGTACAGTATGTACAAATGTGGGATTCAGTAGTTCCTGTGAGGTGGTGATTTGGGGGTAAAGCTGAATACTTAACTGCTGCTGACTCAGCAGTTAAGTATTTAACTTACCATGGGGAGATCCTGCAGCCGATGAAATTCTGGGTGGTTTGTCCTCTGGCGGAACTTGAGGAAGAGGACGACAAAGATGATGGCAGTGGTGACAATGAACACTGACAGCAGACCAGCCAGCAAGGGGTCTAAAGGGGAGCTCGAGCGGCTTTGGGGCTTCTTGAGGTCTGTGTGACGCAAACATGGACAGATAATGTAAAACAATACATTTTTATGATAAAATAAGGAAAGAAAGTCAGTCTCGTCTGTCCACCACCTTACCTTCATCTCCTACATTAAGTTCAGATGGGACCTCCTGGTGCGTTGGTCCAGCAGGGCCCCGGCCTGGAGCTGAGGTTGGAGTGTGGCCTGCGCTTCGTGATTCAGACTGTAGCTGGGTGGTGGAGGCGTGGTCTGTGGAGCTTGTATCCTGCAGTGTGTGGGCTGACTGAGATGAAGAGGTGGTGGGGGGTTCACTGGTCAGGGGCGTTCTGCTTTCAGCGGTTGAGCTGTGACGTAGAGGGGTGGTGCTCTGTAGAGCTGGTGTAGATGAAAGTATGTCTGCAGCAGCTGAAAGTGGGGACGTGAGGGTAGCGCTGTGTCAATTCAAAACAGTACAGAGAACTGAAATGGACCATAAACACAGCAGCCAGAGGTAACTGTAACTATACACCACCCTGCTCATTAAAGCAGGTCACTCCCACTGACCTTAAAGCTGCTGTCCATAACGCTTTTGTCATCAGGGCCCACCTGTCCTGCTGGACAGTGCCAACAGCTGAAGCCATGACACGTTTCACGCACTGTTTTTATTTTCATGCGTGAAATCACCAGCACAATAACAGTGATAGTGGTGGATATGACACTTTGCTCACTGCTGCAACCAAAGAGTTTTGTAGAGATTGATTCAGACACACATAAGGCAAACACACACACACATTTTCCACCATTGTTTGTATTGTTTTGGTTCTTCTATCAGAGAGGGCATCAATGTACCACACTCTCACAGAACTAATTGGGCAAACTAAAATAACGAAACTAGGCAAATAGATGTTGAACTATTTAGTTACTGTTTGATTTCCACCCTTTTCCATTTTCTGTACTTATTATCCTTTTAAGGGTCATGGGTGGAGGTGCTGGAGCCAATCCCAGCTGACTTTGGGCATGAGGCAGGGTACACCCCGAACAGGTCGCCAGTTTACCACAGGGCTGACACATTATCCTGGAACCTTCATTTCTCATGATGCAACTTAATAGTGTCTTTGTGATTAGACGCTCCCTGTGTCCTAAAACCAAACCTCACACCCTCAGTCTGTAACACAGCTTTTTGTAAAAACATGTTCAACTTCAAGCCCAAATGACTTCGTCAGGGTTTTTTTTTTTTAAACTTTGCTTTTTGAAATCTCGCCCCACAGCATTATACAACACACAAGCTGTCACTCAAAAAGTGACCACAACACAAATCCGACTGACAAAAGCACGTAAAAGTAGCGTAGCATGAGAGCCTAAAGTAGTGATTCAAGTTTTAGCATTTAAAGCGACAACCTCCACATTACTCTCCATAATGGCAGAGAGGTGAGAGAGGTGACGATCACAGCTGAAGAGGGGGCAGTTATATTGTTATATTGTTTGTTATTTATGTGCCCCTCAAACTGGCAACATGGCATCAGCTGAGCGGGTTATATTTAACTGATCTATAAAAGGGAATCTCTTAAATGAGGTTACGACACACATTCTCAATCTCAGTGCAGTCATGCGGGGGTCAGGGGAGCAATACGCTCCAGGAATGCTGGTGGCAATGGAGCTGAGTCTGAGGAAAGAGTCTGTGTTTGCAAACAGGCAGCTTTTAGTGTGTGGGTAGTTTTATTTTAAGAGTCTAGTCTGGACAAAGTCAACAGAACAGACTGGAAAATTATAGATGCAGAGTTATAGACTTATGGATGAAAAGATCAGACCATAATTTCTGTGTTGATAATTGCTCCTTATAAAGGCCCAGACTTTTAAAGAGAAACAAATAAACAGTGCAGGTTTTGTCTTGATTACCTGAAGAAGAGGCTGTACCAGAGTGAGCGGTCGTAACGACAGGTGCGTCTGTGTGTTGAGATGTCGTCGCTGCAGAAACTGTGCTCAACAAGTGGGTTTGAAACACTGCATTTGTCGCAGTCTCTGAACTGACTGTTCCTCCGGTCTTGGCAGTGGTTGAGGTTTCAGTTGAGGTTTCGCCCCGGCCTGCAGGATTATGTGTCCACTTTGGGACCTCATTCCCAGGATCCTCTGTCAGGTCAGGAGATGCTGAGGTGCCGGCATGACTCGGGAGGGCAGCCGGGGTTAGGTCAGGAGGCAAAGCACTGCTCTGACCTGGAAAAGAAACGTCTCACAAATAGAACAGAAACTAATTAAATTATAAATTGTTTTACCTATAAAAGGTGATATTTACAATAAAACTGTGCTCGAGAGGCATTTTTCTTGGGAATATGACTCATCGGATTCATCGATCATCAAAATAGTTTTGTCATCAACTAATAGATTAATCGACAAACGCATTGCAGTCTCCTGATAGCCATGTCGTGCAATTTTAATTCTAAACTATGTGGCCTGGTTGCAGTTTTGTATTTTGGTGCTGAGATCCATGCATTAAATGAGGTTCATTATGAACATGGGATACACTGAGAAGTCTAATTTAAGTATGCATGTGTTAAAATGAATAAAAAAAAATCAGGAGACTGATGGGCACAGATCACAATAAAATGAGGAGAAAGAAATGATCACATCTTGTTGATCCCATCAAAATGAAGTGCTGAGGTGCTGAGTCAAATATAAAAAGCAGATAAATAAACTAAGCATAATTTAACATTGGTAAAACGCAGCCTGTAAGAACTTTATAAATCAACAGACTGTCGAGAGCATCATGTGCTGAATCAATAACGTGCCCAGCTCACGTCAGCAGGATGTCAAGTCTGTCCACATCAAACGCAAAGACACACACACACACACGCACACACACCGGAGGATGGCATCTTACCTCTTGCCTGCGATGAGCCGGTAAGGACCACCAGGACGACAAACACCAAATTAATTTCAAATCTCATCTCATCCGCGGCCTTCCCTCCTGCAGATCACAATAAAACCAAACGGACCGAGCGGGCTCTCCACTGCAGCTCTGCTTTTCAGCTCTGAGGTTGTTTCCGTTACGTGATTTGACAGGGCACATCATCAGCGCTAAAAATATCCTGAGGGAGTCGGGCAGAAGAGAAGCAGGGGTGGGGCTGCATGGCAGGCAGCGCGCAGACAAGCAGCAGAGAGACGCATGCGACTTTTTCTAAGAAGCACAAAAAAAAGTATCAAATTCAAGTGCAAATTCGTGCTTCACCTCCCATCTCTGTGAATTTCCACTCACAGTCACTCATCTCTGCATCTGTTCCTCTGAAACGCATCAGTTTGCAGTCGCTGTTGCCGCGCTGCTCCAATCAGATGTCAGTGCGTCAGAGGCGCAGTTGTCTGCGTCAGGAGCGCCTGTTGTAGAGCGCTGTGGCACGGAACACACACACACACACACACACACACACACACACCAACAAGCTGTGATCAAGTTTTTTTTACTGTGCTCTTCTTTATTTTAGGGTTGGTGCAGAAATTGGTTCAGAGGCTCTGGACAGTGATAGCTGAGTAGGTGGCAGAGTTTGTCGCCGCTGATGTGAGACAACTTTTCAGTCCCCTCAGAGGTCAGTATGTCGACACGCCTGAGCGCACTGCCCACATGTGTACGGTACAGACAGCTGAATGACCCGCCGCGTCCTCTGTCAGCGTGCTTTGCTCGCCACACCTCAGAGGACACTTGAATGCCTGTCGTCCTAACTGTTTATTTCCACCGACCAGGCTTTTATTTCTTAAAAAGATATCCGGAGGCAGCGGGAGGAAAGCTTCACGTTGCGCCAGATGGAGCCTCCGGCCAATCCGGGAGACGACCCGGTGGAGGTGGAGTTGGAGTTGACAGTGGAAAACGTGGAATCGGTAAGTTAGCTGTCAAATAATCAGCCAGAGCACTGAATGACTGTTGAATGAATTATACCTGCAGAGGCAGCTTCTGTAACAGCACTCACAGCAACTGCTGCTGATCTGAATACGCGTTTGTCAAATAGAAGAGCTACAGCATCATCTCATATCGACATGGACTCACGTTTTTATTTGATGCAATAACTCGGGTAACAGTAAAACAACAGCAGAGTCCTCAGATAGAAAACTGCAGTTCTGTTAATTGTAGTTTAACAGAAGAAGATTAGACAAAACTGGACCTTTTGTAACGTGATACCAGCTATAAGCATATGCTGTCCTAATAATAACCAACACCATGTGCTTTGGATTAGTTGCTATGACAACACATTTTTTGACTCCATTCAAACAATTGGTCGTCCAGTATTTAATGCATTTTAAAAGTAAAGGCTCTGCGATTAACTTTAAAATCGTATATGAGTTCATATATCTGCACTTTTCACAAGATAAAAACTGTGGTTCCTGGATTTATCGTCCTCTCCCCACCTCCTCAATCAAAAGAGACAGGAAAATATTGATTAATCTGCTCTGATGCTCCTCATCAATATTGGCCGCTGCCCTCACCTGTCATTACCACACTTGTCTCTCTTCCTCCAGGCTCTCTACCAGCTTTACTTTGATCCGGACATGGAGCGGAAGAATGTGGCCCAGAAGTGGCTGACCCAGGCCCAGGGCTCTGCACAGGCATGGCAGTTCTGCTGGGCCCTGCTCAGCCCCGACAAGGTCTGTTGTTGTGAGTTTACTCTTCTCTACAACTGTGCAGTTTACATTCCCCACTAACACTGTAAACTGCTGAAGAGCATTAGGCAGAGTGATTCCGGTAGTAGAAGAATGTTAACGTTTTCTGCCGTGTTGAGTTCAAAGCAGCTGTTTTTTCATCTGTTACATTACCTTCATGGTGCGAGTCTGTCTCTTTGCAGCTCCCAGAGGTTCAGTTTTTTGGGGCCAGTACCCTCCACACCAAGATCTCACGGCACTGGAACGACCTCCCCGCAGACCAGCACGAGAGCCTGAAGATGCAGCTCCTCTCCCACATCTTGCACTTCTCCTCGGGGCCCAAAATGGTGCTGACTCGTCTGTGTGTGGCCCTGGCTTCTATGGCTCTTAACTTAATTCCCCAGGCTTGGTCTCAACCGGTGGCGGACATGGTGAGAGCGTTCCAACCGCAGAAACCCGATTCTGAAGGTGGCTCTGGCGCGGAGGCCTCCCAGGACCCCCACGCGCACTGCCTCGCGCTGCTGGAGCTCATCACCGTTCTTCCAGAGGAGTTCCAGAGCAGCCGGCTGGCTCAGGCTCGTCGTTCACAGCTGAGAGAGGCCCTGGCTGGAGAGTGGGCAGTGGTGTGTCCCCTGCTGCGTCAGCTCCTTCAAAGCCAGGACTCGTCGAACCAGGTGAAGGATAAGGTGCTGCGCTGTCTGTCCAGCTGGGTGGGGCTGGATGTGCCATTAGGAGAGAGTCATGAACTGGTTCAGGACTGTTTCACTGCACTGTCCAATTCAGAGCTGTTTGACACGGCTGTGGAGACAATAGTTAATGCCATCTCTCAGCCCGACTGCCAGAGGTGAGACACGTGCTGGATCAGAAGGTCATGGGGGTCACAGTTCATTTTCAGGTGTGTGAATCAGAACATGTGTGTGCAGGTACATCGATGCTCTGGTGAACCTGATGCCTCTGGTTCTGGGTCTTCATGACCAGCTGAAGACAGCAGCTCAGGATGGGGACATGGAGACCTCACATGGTATCTGCCGTATCGCCGTTGCTATGGGAGAAACACACTCCAGGTACACAAACTCACACCCTTGGCTTATAACCTGGAATCAGTATGGCCCTCTTAATTTTGTGTTTGTGTATGACAGGGTTTTGCTGGAACAGGTGGATCACTGGCAGGAGTATCTGGCTCTGGTGAACATGATTCTGTACTGTACTGGGATCCCTGGTCATTACCCAGTCAGTGAGACCACCAGCTCCCTCACACTCACTTTCTGGTACACTCTGCAGGTATAAAGTCAGTTATTTGTCTACGTTATTTGTGTGCATTAAACATTTAAGTGTATTCTTGTGTAACTCTGACAAATGATTTGCACCTATTATTTCTTGCTTCAGGATGACATCTTGTCGTTTGAGGAGGAGAAACAGGCAGTTTACCTGCAGGTTTACAGGCCGGTTTACTTCCAACTGGTGGACGTGCTGCTACATAAATCCCACTATCCCTCCCAGGAGGAATACACCTCCTGGTCCCCTGATGACAAGGAGCAGTTCAGAATTTACAGGTGAGACAGGAAACTGATGGGAGCTTTTAAGAAGCCCTAAAACTGGGTTGTATTCCTTCCTCAGGAGGAAAAAAAAAAAGAAGACTCTAGATTCAAGCGGACAAAAAAAAGTCCTTAAAAACATTTCAGCCTCATTTGGTGTAAGCTAAATGCTAATTTGGCTAGACGAAAAGTCAGAAAATGACCAAAGGGATTACAATTCTTCCTGAGGGCAATAAGAATGGATGTAACATTACCAGATTTCATAATTACTCCATTCGGTTCCATTCGCTGTCAACAAATTTCTGCTAACATGGCTAAAATGGTAGCTACAGATTGAGTTTTGTTGTCTCCTTGGCTGTTTTGCTTTTTAGGGTAGACATTTCTGACACTCTGATGTATGTGTATGAAATGCTGGGGGCAGAGCTGCTCAGTAACCTCTACGACAGGCTGGGCCGACAGCTGATGGACCCCCAACAGTCTGCAATATGGCAGGTAATGTAACTGACAACTCTATCTCAGATGTTCATACCTGCTGCTGCTTTCAGATTGCGTTTGCTCCTCCTCTCTTGACCTGATGTTGTATCTTCTCCTCCTTAAGGACACAGAAGCCCTGTTGTTTGGCTTCCAGTCCATAGCTGAGACCATAGATGTGAACTACTCTGATGTTATCCCTGGTCTCATTGGTCTGATTCCTAGAATCAACATCAGCAACGTTATGCTGGCTGACACTGTTATGTACACCATAGGTACAAACCCAAATACACCACCAGTTATTTTCCTTTTCATATTTGTCTTACAATTAATTTATGTTTAATATGCAATCCACTTACATTCAGATTCCATTTTATCTTCCTCATTTCCCAGGATCCTTGGCGGAGTGGCTGGCTGACCACCCGGTGATGCTCGGCGGCATATTACCCATGGTGCTCCAGGGTCTTGTGAAGGCAGAGTTGTCTGTGTCCAGTGTATCCACTCTGAAGAGGATCTGCAGAGAGTGTAGACATGACCTCGGCCCCTATGTTCAGGACATCCTGACAGTGTCACAGGTCGGACACACAGCCTCACGTGATTCTGAAAATCATCATATTTATCTTTAAATGTTCTACATGTGTTTTTGATCATAGTATGATCACTGTGTTTGTAAACATATTGACACTAATGTTTTGCTTGTAGGATGTACTGATTAAAGAAATCCATAAGGTGAGTAAACAAGCTTCAACATTTCCCAGTTCCATCTTATTTTTTTAAACATGAGCACACTGACCGTCTCTCTGAGGACATCATGTATGAGGCGCACTGTCTGTGTGTCTGTGTGCAGAGCAGCCAGTGCATGTGGTTGATGCAGGCTCTGGGTTTCCTGCTGTCTGCCTTGCCGGTAGACGAGATTCTGGGCAGACTTCACTCTCTCATCACGCCTCACGTCCAGCGGCTGGATACACTGGCCCAACATGAGGTACTGTACTGCAAAAGGAACATGTGAAAGTTCAATACTGAAACAGTAACTGTAGTAGAGGTGCTCATGCCTCAGTTTGGTTCAAATGTTGATAAATCCTGATTAGTTCATGAAAATATGAGACATCAGCCGAGTGTTTCCTTCAAAAAATAGTGAACAGGTTATATGAAATAAAGGTACAGGCCTTTCATATAGTATTAGTCAGCTGACCTCAATCAGACAAGGTTTGGATGGTGAAATGTTCCTTACTTAACTCAGGAGGCAGCAGCTCCTGCGATGTACGACCAGCAGGAAGAAACACTGCAGCCAAATTTTGGCAGAGTTCTGTCTTTTACTAAGTTCTTACATTAAAAACAGAGCCACAGCAGTGGATAGCAACATGGCTTCTCCCTGCCCACACTCAAGAGCCCCTAACAAACTCACCTCCACCCAGTATATGAAGGCACCAACTTCAATCAAGATTAATATAAAAGGGGTGGCGTCTACAAGAAGGACTTCCATTAGCATTTACATTATGTACAGTAGCTAATCTTCACGGTTCTATAGAAAAGTAATAATAATATTTACATTTTGCTCAGAGTACTTTATCACACACACACACAAAAATTAAACCAAACATAACCCAGCTCCCTCCAACCTCCCCCACTTTCTTCAGTCCATTTGGTTTGGCCCAGCAAGACTGATTGAACACACCAGGCTCTTGTCTAACACTCTCAGGGACACGCCTCCATGGCAGTGCTGATCCCCAGAAATAACCTCAGAGAGAGAGAGAGAGAGAGAGAGAGAGAGAGAGAGAGAGAGAGAGGGATCAGAAACAAACTAAAAAGCACAACAAACTTCTCCTGTAAATAAGTGCAGCTAATGTATGAATCAGCTAAACGGGATCTACCTTTAGCCGATAAACACATTCAACAGAACCACTAAACAAACAACTATGACGATACATGTACACTGGGAATACAACTGATAATAAATATTGATAATGGGATAGCTTTAAAAATTATTACAACACAGTATTGCACTACAAATCAATTCTACTTCAACTATTCAGCAATTGAGTCCTCACATAATATACTGTAGGTCAACATGATGCAGTGCACAGTTCTGAGAGCACAGATACATTTGAATGAGTTAATCGATGGTCTTATCCAGGCTGGCAGTCAATGAGGAGATCAGCGTTCAGTGTCTGTGTCTGAAGACTCTGTTGACAGAGACTCAGAGACATTTCTCAGAGCAGTATTTGATAAAAAAAAAATATATATATATATATATATAATAGGAACAGTAGAATCACTCTTCCATTTGACAGTACTTTATTTAATTGTCACTGTCATTACAAGACTTCACATCAAACCAAGCCACTTTGTCTCCCTCTGCAGCCTAATCCCACTAATAAACAATCCATTGTCCACATCCTGGGGATGCTGTCCAGTCTCTTCACCACTCTGGACATCAACAGGCAAGGAGACGGATCAGAGGGAACAGCCAGTCCCAGAGTCACACCTTCACAGGCCACACAAAATCCAGTAAGTTCAGGTCAAAATACAGAACATTTATAAAAGCTGTATTTTGGTAATTGAACATCTTTTTTTTTTTTACCTCAACTGTTTCCTAATTTTTTTAGTTGTACAGTGGTTTGTACAGTGGACCTTCAGCATCAGTGTTTCTGAACAAGCAAAATGTTTAAATGTACTGAAATGAACCAGAACATACTTATATCAAATACATAAAAATCATTTTTTAGGTTGTGGTTGTGCTTCAACAAGTGTTCACATTGATCCAGACCATCCTCAGCAAGTGGCTTGATGACTCAGAAGTAGTAGAGGTGGGAGGGTTTTTACTGCTTGCATAAATATGCAAAAAAATATGTGTGTGTGTGTGTGTGTGTGTGTGTGTGCATGTCTCTGAGTGTGTGATTTATCTGTGTGTGTTCACTGACTCAAACTCACACACAGCACTCCATTTTGCCCCCTCCAGGCAGTGTGTGGGGTATTTGATAAATCGGTTCGAACCCTCCTACATGACTTTGGGCCCATGGTGGCTCAGCTGAGTGAGATGCTGGGGCAGATCTATAGCGCCTTCCCACAAGCCTCTGCTCTGGACCTGGCACGGCAGGTACGCCCTCACAGATCAGGGCCTGAATAAAAAGCTCTATCCCTCCGACTGTGATGAAGGCTCTTAACATGCTTTCGGGATCAGAGGTCATTCTCTCTCTTTTTGTTTTTAGATGGTTCACATATTTGCTGGAGACGAACATCACAGCTCTAACATCAAAGGCCTTACTGAAGTGCTGACCTCTTCCACACTCGCTATATTTCAACAAGGTAATGCAACGAAATTTCTATTTGTTTTTAGACTTTGCTGGGTCTTGGTAATCTAACTTTTATTTTACAGGTCCGCGGGATCATCCTGATATTGCAGAATCATTTATGCACCTTCATGCTCAGGTTGGTGGAATACGCTGGTCCATTTATGCACATTTGCATCAGGTGAAATCTTTTAATTAACTGCAGAACCTGTGTGTTCTTGGCTCTTAGATTCTTAAAAGGAAGCCTGATCTGTACCTGTCTGAGCAGCTGGATAAAAAAGCACTGTTTTACTGTGGTGAGTATCATCACATTTACACACTGTTCACTGCTCATTCTCACAGATTTGTATTTACATAATATCTTAGTGTATGTACAAAAATGAATTTATGGGACATATCAAGCTTTTGACAGTCAATTCATTCCAAAACTGGTATCAAAGCTGATTATAATGAATGGGTGTTACATAATTTTAATCCTTTTATATGTTTAATGTGATGTATTCTACGGTCAAATTCAATTTTGGGTCTTCCTAATACACAGTGGCAAGAAAAAGCAAGTGAACACACATTGGAATTATCTGCATTTATGTGTAAGCGTGTCTTAAAATCTGATCACATCTTCATCAAAGTTACAGTTATGAACAAACACAATCTATTTGAACTAATAACAGAAATAATTGCATTGTTCTTACCCATACTGAATACCTCGTCCAAATAATGCTAAAGGGTTAAATTACTTTTTCTTGCCACTATATACTGGGTCAACTTTTCTCTAAGCTATGTTTTGTGTGACTCATTAATTAAAACAAACATTTAAAAGAAAATTGATTTTATCCTGTTTTCTCCAGGGATTCTGTCGCTGAAGTTTCCAGAGACACCCACAGTAAAAGCTGCCAGTCTGTTCTTTGTAAGTTGAGGCAGAAATATGTAAGGTTTCATTTTACACCTTATTTTTTTGGTCTAAATTCAGTGAATCAACTTATAGATTCTTGTTGTTTCTGCCCCGTCTCTGGCAGACAGAGCTGCTGCCTCGCTGTAAAGACATGCCGTCTCTCAGTGAGCTGCTGCAGAGGGATGGGAAGCTGCTGACAGAGACCATACTCCAGGTGAACCAGGCTTTTGACAGAGGATGTAATTTGAAAACTGGATGGACAATTGGACAATACCCACTCACTCTTTGTTAAACTGTTAGTCATTCAAATCCAGTGGATGCATTTCCTCCCTGGGATTTCGTCCAAAGTAAAACTGTCTTCTAATGGTATCACACTGTGTTTATTCCTGTCTCAGGCGGTTGGAGGCGGGGCTCCTCGCAGTCTGACAGAGCATTTCTCTGAGGTGCTGCTGAGCCTAAACAGACACTGTCCAGCTCTGTTGTCCCAGTGGATGAAAGAAACACTACAGACCCCAGGATTCCCCTCGGCCCAGGTCTCCGCGGAGCAGAAACACACCTTCACTCAGCAGCTTCTAAGGTAATAACTGACCTGTTAATATCAGAGGCTAAGTGATTTATCTATTAATTAAAGCCACATTACTCAATATTTTAATATTAACAACTGATCACATGACTATGACTAAGACTACAGTTCCCCTCGAGCTCTGTGATGCATTTTAGTGTCTTTTAGCTCATTGTTTTAGTTTTCTGGCCCACAGCTTTACTGCTTTGGTTCAATCTCAACATTACTAGTGCTGTGTCTGTCAGCATGGGAAGTACAATTTGTCCTTATAATGAAGTGCAGACTTAACTTAAAAAAGTTAATTAATTTTAAAAAATCATTAGATTTTTTTAAACGTGTCTCGGCTACAAATCAGAAATATTATTGTTATTTTTTTATCTGTTTCTTTGTTCCAGGGAGCAAACCAACAAGCGCCGCGTTAAGGAGATTGTGAAGGAGTTTTCTCTGCTCTGTCGAGGCCTGCAGGGGTCTGGATACTCAGATTACTAGCCTCAGTAGCTCACTGAGAACGGTCAAAATAAAGCAACCAAAAAACAAACAAACAAACAAACAAACACAATCTGTTGCCATGACTACTGGTGCCAAATAGGACTTGGGAATGTGAAACTGGACTCTCATAAACCATAATACTTGGACTGAACCAAAGCAAAATCAGACTAAAATGAGAGTAAATGGGCCTCTGTGCAACATGTTTTTAATAAAATGCCATTGTCAGTTCCAAAGCAGGATAAAATGAAGGAAAAAGTGTCATAGTGCCATAGTTTCCTGCTCCATTTTTTTTGACTACTGACAAAACACCAATAAACAAAACCTATCTTTTGCAGCTGCACGAGCAACTGTGTGTGTGTGTGTTCACACATTTATTGTTTTTCTTCTGTTGTATACTGTATTCTGTTGCTGTAGAGCATTTTCACACATTATCAAAATATAGAAACCCTCCCCTCCCGAGCCAGGCTTCTTCTTCTTCTTCTTCTCTTCGTTACAAAGGAGAGCCTTTTAAAAATGTGACGTCGTTACATTATATAGTTTATAATTCTTGTAGATGTATACTTCTGCTAATATATAGTAAAACAATTGAATCACTTCCACAACAGAAAACAAGACCAACTGTTTTTTTTTAAGCAGACATGTCCCGACAGTAGGCTGCTTCTTTTTTTCTTTTTCTTTTTTTAATCAGTGACATCACTGTGAGGGATGGCAGTTGTTGTTTGAAGACGGGGCTGTAGAAAAAAGTGGACTCGAGAAGTACTGTCTGTGTTGATGTTGGTTGTTGAGTGTGGTGCTGAGATGAGTGGGGTGTGACGGCTAGTCTGTGAGCGCAGCTTGGTAGGTTCCTCCTGGACCGGCCCTGACCCGGACCCTTCACTATCGTATTCTTGTGAAGAGGTTCAGCACTGATTTTGATTCCTGACCAAAAGAGAAAAAAGAAAACAAAGATATTTAAATGTGTCAGCGACACTGAAGTACATTAAAGTACATCAATTTGTCCTCGACTCCACAATTGACTTCATTTTGTCAGGTGAATGTTATTTTCAAGGAATTTTAAATTTTATCTTGTTTGGTAACATTCAAGAACTTGAAATTAGATATTTGATGCTCTGTTATTTATTTATGATTTTGCCACAAAATCAGGGTGAAATCAACTTTCAAACTGTTGTTGTATTAACTCTGGGCCTACAGCGTTTTTCCAGAGAGCAGGTAACTGCAGAAACATCAAGTACTTTCATTACATCATTTAGTAAATTCAAATAACAAAGCCATTAGAACCAGACACTGTAAATGACAAATACCTTGGTGCAGCGTGTCTTACTGAAGACGTTCCAGAAACGTAGTGTCTCATCCCCAGCTCCTGTAACGATGGCCTCCCCATCTGGCGAGACAGCCTGAGAGTAGAGGACAAAGAGAAAAACTTGTGAAAGGGTGAATATTTTAGGTTCTGTATACTGGAAAACTGATATTCAAAATGATTTTTCTGATAATACATACTTTCACCTAAATAAGATTTTAAACGCAGGACTTTTCAACACTAAACATGCACAGATCATACATTTAAACCTGTTGTCTTACCAGATACAGCACTCTGTACGAGTGTCCTGTCAACTTGGCCACCTGTGTTAGTGACGGATACTTCCACACCAGGATCTGGTTCTGAGAGTACCCGTGAGTGCTCACCTGGAAACAAAGAAATAACTATTGATGTAAACACAGACTACTTAATATGAAACTTAATATCTGTGCTGTTAGTTCATCCCTGTTTACATAAAGGAAGTGGAGGAGTTGATGCTACATTCAGTTGATACTGTACCTACAAAACTTAACATTATACAGCAACCATCACTTAATGTAGATTGCTATTGCAGAGCTACTGCATAGAATTACATGTGACTGTACATAAGTGATGAATAACTGGAAACTAAGTGAATATTGATCAGTCAAAATGTAATAAAATGTCCCTATGCTTCAGATAAAGATGTATTAAAAATGTGACTTAATTTTCAGTACTTGCTAGATACTGTCCTAACACCTCTACTCTGAGAGTATTATTTGTTTTCTGATAATGTTTTGTATTTTCACACTATCCAGTAATTACATTACACAGGAAGTCTGGCTGTGACCATTTTAATCTGAAAATGTGATTACATTTCCCGTTAATTCATTACACGGATGGATTAAACTGTCTAACAATTACCCAACATCTGTGCACAGAGATCATCTCCATGGTAGTACATATTCCTGAGTCAGAGTGTGTGTGTGTGTGTGTGTCCTCACCAGTTCATTAGCGTGTTTGGACCATGCCAAGTTGCAGACCTGGGAGCCGGTGTCTGTGCTCTGCAGCGCCTGACCCGTCAGAGTGTTCCAGAAGCGCAGGCAGCGGTCGGCGGTGCCGCCCCCCGACGCCAGCAGCCCGTGTTGGTGGGGGGACCAGGCGATGGCCTTCACTGCTGCCAGGTGGTCACTGTACTGCTGCACAGGCAGCAGACTGGAGCTGTTCCACACCAATAACTGGCCAGGAAAAGACAGAGTGCTTAGAGCTTGAATTAATAACTTTTACTCTCATAGATTATTTAAACTACTCTAAGGATGTTACCCTAAAAGAACCCAGAATAAAAACCATTTAATTTACTCAAAAGCCACTACCAAAAAAAAAAGGAGTATAAGTGAAGCTTGAAACCTTCTCACCTTGTTGTCGTTGCCTCCGGATGCGAGGTGCTGGTGGTCAGGAGACCATTTGAGGCCACACACTTCTTGCCTGTGACCTTGCAGCCTCCTCTCGGCAGAAGGGGGTGTTCTGACGTCTCTCTGGAGGATCACTCTGTCCCGACTTCCCGACGACAGCTGCTCCCCGTTCCATGCCAGAGCACCTTGGGCACAAAGGGGAGGGTGTCATATTTCACCGTGGCTATCAAACATCCATCTGGTATTGCTTATATGATACATAACACACATGTTACATACATAACACGGGTTACTTATTAAAAAATAATTGCTGGAGAGCCTACTGTTTAAAAGCAATACTAAATTCTTTTTTAAAGCTCTGTTAGAACATTCGCCTTTTTTTCCTTTTGCAGACTTGAACACACTTTAACCAGCAGTGTGTCATTTCACTGCACTCCAGCTATGACTGACCTACACGGGCCGAGTGACCCTCCAGACTGGTCAGCTTCCTCCCTCCAGCTGCGTCCCAGATCTGAACGTAACCTTTGTGGGTTCCAACGGCGACCAGACTTCCCTGACAGGACGAGAGCAATCACGTTTTTATTATTTTCTTCTCTACACATTCTATTTTACAAACACTTCCTGTTGAGCTTTTAAAAAATAAATAAGAATTATGATTAAGTCGGTTCAGCTCACCCTCTCATTCCAACAAACCGATGTAACAGAGTCTCCGTCCACTGAAAGGTCACATAACCTTGTCACCTGTTGAGACAGACACAACATACATGAACATATCAGTTTCATTTTTCTCTTAGGTTCATTATACTAAAGCCCTATTTAAATATAAACGGTATAAGTTTACACACATATATTCGTCAAACAAACGGCCATGTTGTTAAACTCAAACTATAAATAAATGTCTCTGAGTCCTCCTCTGACCTGGCTGGTGCAGGCACTCCACAGGTAGACGCAGGCTCCCAGGCCGACACTGAGCAGGTTGCCCGCTGACCAGTCTACCAGGTTGAGGTAGAAGTCATCCTGCAGCTCCGGAGCATCCAGCACTTTGAAGGGGATCTTGGAGATCTTTCGGGCTGGTTTACGAGGTGAACGGAGCAGCTTGTGACTACAGAAACATCACACGGGAAACACAGGAAAAAGTTAACAAACCGGAACCTGAGGCAAAAAGTTTCAGCATCAATTTTCTGTTCAGTCTGCAGTAAATGAGATATACCATACCTCTTGTTACTAAGTGGAGAAAGGGAGTATGGTGAGACTTCATTATCGCTATCGAAAGGCACTCTCTTAGTGTGAACAGTGTACTGCAGGGAACACACACACACACACACAGCAGAATCACAGTAAGGTGCTGCTCACTGTCAAGCTAATCACACATCAGCGTTAACTAGTTTTATTTCAGCAGTTTCTTTTCTAATATTCAGGAGGAAAGAATAATTCACATTTTTTCTAGTAAGATTTTTATTTATTCTTCTCAGTGTTAGTGGTGTCTCAGACATATCTGGAATTGAATGATTTTGGAATTGAATAAACTCCCTACCCTAAAAAGGCTGTGAGAGTCTTGAGAGAGGACTGCATGCCGCCGGTCGTCTGTGTGAGGGTCTGGGACGGTCTCTATCCCTGCCCCCAGCAACTCATTCCTCAGCAGGGCGGCATACGCCACAGTGTCTGGAGGGGAGGCAGTGATGGAAACACAGCAGGTGGAGAGACGTGACCCAGAATTAAAACATGACAGCTCTTAAGGAAATCTACAGCAAGTGTGCCACAGAGGATTTCTGACCTTTGCTTGAATCTGAACTGGCATCCTTTGCTTTATGGTTCTGACTGGGAGAGCGACAGTTCTCCTGTGGAGAGAAGGAAAGTCAGTGCCGCCATCTTAGTTACTGAGCTGCACCTGTTTCTGTGAAAAAAAAAAAAAAGTGACCGGTTAAGAAAGTATCTGACAAAGCCGACAAACTAATACACTACTCACATTAGCATAGTGAAAGTTGATGCTCCAGTTGCTTCCAGCTCGGGTGGGAATGAAGCGGTCCCCTGACTTAACACTGACAGGACTGCAGGTGGCACTTACACACTGGGATGGAGAGACAGAGAGACAGTAAAACCATAAAAATTCCAGCAGGGTTATAACCATCACGATTAAAAAGTGGCCCCGGGCAATGTTCTTCAGGGGCCCTGAAATGTCTTGTAACATACCATACTGCTCCAGTCTCACATGAGGTGTCTCACATGGCTGTCACATACACTCAAATGATGTCAGGCTATGTTACTCTGAGCTCATATCTTATGAGCTACGTGTGCACCGGCATTCACAAACATGTCCGGTTGTCCTTCCTTGGTCTGTGTCTAACCTTTGACAGGCGGGCCTCTGTCGGCAGGTTCTGGTGGTTAATTTGCCTGAGCAGCCGTCTCTCGTACTCTTGGTCCATATCTTCAGGGCTGACGGGCAGCAAGGCCCCCCCCCCACCTCTGCTGCCCTCCCCGCCCCCTTTAAACCTCCGCTCCCTCACGGCGAGGAAACCCGCAAAGGATCCCCATCTCTGTAAAAACACAGGTTGGCGAAATTCAGACCAGAAATCACTGCGGAGAGTCCGGAGACACCAGGCAGCTGTGTCTGCTAGGTGAAGACATGCCAAATGGCCTGGTTAGCCCGGTGTCTTTTTCCCTTTCAGCGCAACGTAATTTGCGTTGCTGTTCGCGTTACACGGTTTAAAGAGCAAGTCTGCGTTTGCTGTTTATTGAAAGCAGACACATGTGGAAAATAAAAACCGCTAAATAGCCTCGCTGTGCGCTAATGACAGCCGCACCGTTGTCATGGCATCATGCTCGCGCACACAACAACCCGTTTACAAGCGGTGTTACCGTCAACTGACGACCCTCACCGACGCTTACTTACCGACTGACACGGCGGCTCAGGTGTCCAAAGCAACTGCCATCTTCGGGTGGAAAGGATCAGCGCTGCGGCGGGGAGAGCAGTCGTCGCTTTCTTCCAGATAACAGCGGTACATCCAAATGCCAACGCGACTTACTGCTGTTGTTTATGTTCGCGACAAAGATGGCGACCGAATCAGCTGTAGCAGAAATTCTTTGGCTGGGTCTCTGCCGTCTGTGCAGTCAGATAACGCGCTCAACAGCGACGCCCGCTGGCGACACACCCTCTCTGCATTTGAAGTCGCGCTATGGCTGCTGTTCCCCGTGTGGCCACAGGGTGTCGCTGCTGCACTGCATCAAAAATTTGGCCTCCATGCACCCGGAGGCTTTCTTAACGTTACACGTGCAAGTTTTAAGTGGAAGTGGTGTGACAGGGTAACACAAAAATTATATATTTACTGAATGAGGCTTCATTTGATGTTCTGAGTCACACCCTCTTTAATAATTTAAAATATATATTTAAAACACAAAATATGAAATATTTCCATATTTGGTGCAATGACAGTGCCAAATTCCATATTTTGTCAACTTCATCTAATCTGCAATTACTGTATTATTTTTATACATACAGAACTTGGGTCTGTGGCACCCCAAACAATGTGGAAGAAACCTCAGCCGGTTTCCTCATACTATACTTATGTTGGATCACTAAAAAAGTATGTAGGGAAAATAGTTCCCCAGACCACCAGGGACTCCAAAAGCCCCCGATTCTCCTGTAAATACACTTTGATTAATTTTTAAAATCAACCTCTTACATTAATTTGTGTACCATCTGTGCTGTCATCAATAGCTCTGTGTCATGCTGAGAACCAGAGTATTGAGGGCACATGCTTGCCTGAGGGCCCGCGTGTGAATGTGACTTCAAAGTAAATAAAGATCATACATTTACTGTCACTGATACTAAATTTTCCATCCACCTGCTAATAGCACTGCAGAGCACATTTTTGCAAAACCGGCAGATGGAGGTTCACTGTTTGAACTCTTTCATGTGTGGTTTTTGTTCTGAACCACTGAAACACTGAAAGAGAGAGTGAGAGAGAAAGAGAGAGAGAGAGAGAGAGAAAGAGAGTGAGAGGAGGAGAGACAGGAAAAGTGGCCCGCTGCTGCCCTCCCTGGGTTTTAATGAGACTGACTGACATGGTAGAGTGGAGACAAGGCATGGCATCTTTGGTGGCACGCTGAACTGCACGTAGGCTCGTCTGACACCCTGCCCTTTGACATCAGCAGGCCTGAAATGTACCACACAGACCCTGTTTATAGATTGTTGCCGATTTCCTTTCTGTGCTCAATGGTGCTTCTGTTTTCGATAGAGATTAACCGCACATGCACATACGTTATCAGTGGTGGAAGGTAACACGTAGCATTGAGGTGTTACAGCTGACTCAGCATGAAATATTTTCATTGCAGTATTTTTATTTGTAATTCAAACTGGAATTTCTATTTGTTCAAGGTAGATGAGCTTCCGTCTTTCGATGCACCCCCTGAAAACAGCAGGAGCACTCTCTGATTGATGATCAGTGGATTAGAGGAAAGCCAAGAAACAAATATAAATTTGTTTAACAGGACTTAATTTTTATCTGTCCTACCCAATTAATAATCTCATGATCTCTCAGAGTTTTCTTGTGACCGTTTGGAGGCAACCCGATCCTCAGGCTGGGAGCCGCTGTAACTGTTTATCAAGTAACTGAAACTATAGCACTACCTTAATATCCACAATATGTTTTAGTAACTAAGTATGTAATATATTTTAACATATATCAGTCACAGAGGCCAGTCTGCACCTGTGCTTGAGTAAAATTTTGAAGGGAGGACGTGTATTTTTAGATTGTTGTTTTTTCATTTTTACGTGCGTAAGGGATCTAAGTACTTTTCCACCACTGTACATTATAGACTATAGGCATGTTTACAGCACTCTCCATGCACACATTCCACACAGGCAGGCACACAGGTACACAAACAGCAGGACTATTTACAAAGAGCTATCTGATTGTGATCACATTTTGCCTTTAGACGGCCCAGCCACAACAGCCTCCCTTATCTGCATCCTCCATCGGTTCCACACAAGAGCAACGTGCAGCCAGGCCCACGTTTGAGAAGCCCGATGCCGACGTGGAGGGCAGCGTCTGGGGGTGTAGAGCAGCTGTCTGCCCCGGTCAGGGTGGAGGGGGAAATGCTGCGGCCTTATCGTTCCTGTAATACAGCGCAGTTCAGTGGGCACAGAGGAAGCTGGGTCAGAGCTTGCAGACTGTGACGCTCTCAGATCCTTACTGGAATTCATGACAAAACAACAATAGGTCTGCGACTAATCTCATCTCTTCTGTGATGACAAGAAAAATAATCAGGTTTCAGTATGATTTAAAAAAAAAAAAAAAAAAAAAATCAAATGTAGGTGTTGAATGCAGGCTCAGCAAATTTGTCCAGGCAAACGTGGAGCCTCTTTGTTCATGAAAAGAAAGAAAGTTGTTATGGAAAGGGTAATACAGGCAAACAGAAAAACAGTATTACCATGAAACAACAACCTAATCTTTAAATCATTACAGCAGTGCCACATGTTGTCTAATGAATCACGTACACAGTCAAAGCCCATATAAGTTGCTAATGGTTTGGAAGGTATCTGTTAGCTTTTGCAGATTCTTTTTTTTTTTTTTTTTTTTTTGGCAGTTTAAGTATTTTTTTTTTATGTAGACAGTCACATTTTGATGAGAGGGACAACGTGAAACAATAAAGGTTGAGGGCCAGATTCAGATCTGAGTCTTCGGCCTGGATCTACGTGACCTCTGATAGCATCTCGGGAGTTTACATTTCGCTGCGGCTTTGTTTATCTCACCCCTACAGATGTGACATATTTGATATTTTTCGTATTGTGTAGGCTATGTCTCTTTCTCTCTCTCAGTTTCTCTTCCCCTGCCTGAGACTGTGTTAGTGCAGTGCATGTTGAGAATCTCCTCCCATGCTCTCACTCTGACACACCAGAGAGCTTCAGAGCTACATGCCTCCCCCCCTCCCTATTTTTTTTTCTCTCTCTCTCTCTCTATTTGTCTTTGAGTCAGATAAGGACAAGCATTGATCAGGGTTAAATCAAGGGAAGGACACGTGGATTAAACGTGATTTGGTTTACAGTAGACCTTTATCTTGATCAGCCCACCGTGGAACCTGATTTCACAGTGAAGCTGGTTATTTGGGGAGAAAGCCAACACCATGTAGCTGCAGTGGCGGAGATTTGATAGAAAAATCTGACATCCACACTCTATATGAAAGTATGTTCACCTAATGTCAGGACTGTGCCCCCCCCCCCCCCCCCCCCCCCCCAGGTGTAGTGGGTTTCCCCCTCACACAGTTTTCAGTATGTTCTTCTGTATGTGTGCAAGCATGCACGTGTCCTCAAATGTGTCATCTTTGAGTATGCATATATGATCTCAGGATCCCAGGGGTGATTTTTTTTTCTTTCTTTTTCTTTTTTTTTGACAAACAAAGATGACAGTGTGCCGCTGCGTCCCCACAGGGATGTTCCCTTCCATGTCCGAACAATTCCTGAGCTGGCTGCACGCTGGGTAAAGAGCCCTGAGGAATCAGCACAAATGTCAGGCTGTTGCCGTGTCCTTAAATGCGTCGTGATTAAATGTGATTTGACACGGACGCGTGCTTTACACACGGGCTAAATGTCCAGGGATCCACTTATTATTATTTGATCACATACATCCAACCCCAGCGTGTTCTTTTCAAAGGAATAATTCAAGATCATAAGAGAAATGCAATTACTATAACGCATGTGTGTACTCCACATATCTAACTGTCACTAATATTATTCAGTTTTCAGGATGATGAGTTTGGATGAACCACTGCATGCATAATCCCCCTTCACCCAATGGAAAAGTCAGAAAAACTTAAATTTTGGGTGTGTTTTGACATCTCTCATGCATCGGCTCCTCCTGTGTGTATTGTATAACTGCTGCCATACACATTCTGTGTATCTGAAGACATTTAAGACAGTTGCATGCAAAAGGCAAAACCACACTGGGAGAAACAATGCCATATCTGTGATGACTGCCGCCATGTTCGATAACTCGATGATTTGTGACATTTTCTGGGAAGGACACATCCTGTTATTGTCCCAATCCTGCGTTTTAGAGTCCATGAAACACAAGACAGACACACACACACACGCACACACACACACACACACATGCAAGAGGCCTTAGATGAACTAAATCCCTGACTGCTTCACCTGATCTTTTCCAGATTCATCATTTTCTTTTGAGCTGAGCAGAGCTGTCTTTTCCAGCTCACTTCCTCACCCATCTGTCTCAGCCACTCTGAGCTGATCTCTGCCATCCACTCACACATGCCCAGACCACTATTGAATTATCCCGGAATGCCCCACACCAGCCTGTAGTCCTCCCACTGACTGCCCAGTTGACTTCAGTCCTTACTGTCAACCCAACTAAAAACAAACAGCAGCTGGCCAGGAGAAACTCCAGGAAGACATTTGTTTTTATAAAGTGGATATGGAGAGAGCAGGTTTGTTTTGCTGGAAGTGGTTCTCTTCCTCTCTTGCCTTGGCTCCAGCCTGTGGGCCCTTTCAGAGCCTGGCTGGTAGAATGGAGAAAGGAGGTTGACTGGCTTGTCAGCTGGATTCACTGGCAGCGAGAGCCTCCGGCCCAGCCTGAACCCAGGCGGTTCACAGACACTGCTGCCGGGGGGCTGGGGGAAGTCCGCCTTCACCCTGCTGACGTCAGTCACCGGCAGACCACAAGACTTGTGTGTTAGACTTTCAAACAAACTCACTGCCCATTGCTATGGCACTGTGGACCACCACCATGGAAAACGCTAGTCCCTGTCTGTGCTCGTGTTTACCATAAACAGTTACCTCATTTTTTGCTGAATCTAAAGGAAGAGGAGGGTGGTTCAGGTTTCCTGTTGTCATCCAGAAACTCCAAGATAAACAGAGTCTAATGTCTCCAATGTGTTCCTCAAAACTGAACCTGTGGGTCATTAATTACATATCACGCATTTAGAACATGTTAGGCTATTAAACTTTACGTTGTGTCAGAAACAAAGGACATCTAGATCAGTCTTTCTCAGCACTGGCCCAGGAGCACAGCCAATTTTGTCCTACCATGTAGTTTTCATAGCTCAGTAATGAGTGCCTTTTCAAACCGTGGTGACCAGATGAATGCAATAAACTACCTGGTGGAATTTTAAAAGAGAAGCAGTGTTCTGTACGTCGGGAGCTGAGCTGAGAGCTAATGGCAGTGCAAATATTTATGAGTATTTTTCAAGGTTTATCAACCCTAAAGAGACACAAAATCACACCCACAAAATCTGCAGCTTACACTAACACCTCAAAGCTGACTGAGCTCACACGGACTGTGAGAAGTGAAGAGGAGATTACATCAGTAAATCTCTTTACTTAAGTCTTCCTTCTTCTGTTTTGTTTCACTTAGCCAAGACCCCAAAATCTGTAAAGCCATCTCTGCCTTCATGCTAATTTTACTCAACATGCCCTCCTGTTGATCACGTATTCCAGATGCTTATCGGCGGGTCAAGGTGCTCTCGGCTATGGGAGAGTGAATGCCCTCAGGGCCCGGCACATAGCGCCGCTATCTCTACCCTTCCTGTTTACATTGCTGGCTCGGTGTCCAGCGGCGCTGAACTCGTATCAGAGGGAGGAGATGTCACTGGTGTCACTGTAGGGAAGCGACTGAACATTCATTATAATTGTGTTGTTTGTGCTTGTTTCACTCCACCAGGAAATACCTGAATGAAACACCCCTGGCTGCCTTTACGTCACGATATGTAGGTCAAACATTTTAACATTTCATTAGTCATCATCATCATCATCATCATCATCATCCAGGCTGATGAAAGGATGATCAGAGGCCAATAAAACTATATAATAATATAAAAACTAATACTTGTTGGTTTGCAGTAACTCTCGGACCACGATGTTCTGTAATACATGCCCATTTTAATAATCTGATAGAAAACATTTGTTGAGCACAACATACACCATTTAACCATATACTGTGAGGAAAACACTGAAAAAATACATTTGAAACAATGTTATATATTTCAGCAAATATTCCTATAGCTGTACAATGACCCGTCACCGTACACAACGTACTGCAGTAAATATCCAGCCTTCATAATCCGCCAGGAACAAAAGACAAAAAACAAAAAACCTTCTTCTGCCCCTCACGTGAGGTGTTGTTGGTTCAGACTGTACAAACATTTCTGGCAGGAATCTCAAACCAAACGTTTCACTTGTTTGTTCAAATTGTCCAAAAAAAAAAAAAAAAATTGAACTGCATAACTTCCTGTTATGGTCTTATAGCAAAATGGCTTGCTGAATACAATAAATCAGAACCACCGGACGAGTTCAGTCAAACTGTGATTTGACACGTGGTAGTGCATATAAATATACAGTGAATATTATCAATCAATATCAATATTATCATGTACAAGGAAAAGGTAATAAATATACTGTTACAAACAGCTGAAGGGTCAGCACAACACAGCTGGGTGCAACAAGATTGTGCAACTGTGTAACCACTTACATACACACACACGCACACACACACACACACACAGGAGATATCATGTCATGACATGATACTGCCCCCCCCCCCACCCCCACCCCTTATTCTGAAGGTTGCACCTTACAATGTGGTACCTTTAAGGTAGTGACGGACAGATCAGCAACCAGCTGCTGAACTGTCGACATATTCAAAGTGCTGGAATAATAACTACAAGATACAATTATCATATATCACTGACAGGTGTCGTTATAAATGTGCACGCAGTCTTACAGTCATTCAAAGTTCAGAATGAGTTACGGTGTAAAGCATGTTCACGAGGATGGAATGAAAGTTAACCACAACAGGGCGTGTGTGTTTGTTTGTGGGTGAGCTAATGAAAAGAGGAGAATCGCAAGGTGGAAACAAAGTTCCCATCCTGGAATATAGCTCAGCACAATACAGGGTTATGGAATAATTTTTTTTTTTTTTATTCGATATTTTTGGTGTAATTTAACTTGCATTTGCCTGATCTTTTTATTTAGACACAGGAAAATGTAAGCAATCAATCTGAAAGTGCTTTCTTTACAAGATCTTTGGAGTTTTTCTTTTTTTGTTCGTTAGTTTTTTGTTTTGGACTCAAAAATACAAAATGTTTTCCCACTTTCAAGGAATCAGATCTATGAATAATTGAATTACTTGTAATGTATTATTGGAAAAAAATAGCTGGATAAATCAGTTGACTCTATAAACAACTAATGCTTTCCACACTCTCTTCCTCTTTCTGTATGCCACAAAGTGCAAATTGTGCTGGGAAGTCGACTGATTTTAGAAATACATCCACTGAACGCTTTTGTGAGAACAAGCTTATACTATTGCCAGAACATTAGGAAGACTGTGTGAGACAAAGATGTCCTTTTTTTTTCTAGAAAATTAGACACATTTTACAGCTACATGAATGTGTTCAATAAATTATAAAAACATTTACAAAAGGACATGGCTGTAAAAAAAAAAAGGCACACAACTTTTTTTTGTTGTTGTTGTTTTTTGTTAAACAAGTGTTAGAAAAAACTACTTGGTTACAAATAACTTGCTGACCAGTAGTTTTGCTTGGACACTTTGTCAGGTGGCATCCAATCTGGACACAATACAAAGAACTGTAATGAACATAAAAAAATGTCCTGAAGTGCAAGTTTTGGATGTTTTTTTTTTTTTTTTTAAACTTGTCAAAGTACACGGATTCATATCGTCCACTTCACCTTTTTTTTTTTTTTTTTTTTGTCTGCGAGGACCAAGATTCAGCCCTGCCTCTGCAGTCCGACAGTAGTTCCTTCTTTAAAGAACAGAGGCTACACTCTTCCAGCTCCCGTCTGGGGCTCAAAAACAAACGGCCACAGGGTTTCCGAGCCTCCTTTGCAGGGGTGCCCCACATTCAGTCAGGCCCTCTTAGCCAGGCATCTCCAAAGAGCCAGATTGCAGGATTGCTCCACTGCAATAAAATGAATTCAGCCAAAAACAGCAAAACGTGCTGCACTCGAAGAATGCCGTCAGTTCAGCTATGTTTCCGCTGGGGAGACGTCACGCGTCGCCATTTCTACCCTGTCCTGATCAGAGGGATGGCTTTGGAGTGTCACAGCGTCACATCCGTCAGTTGTCTCCATCATCCCGCTCTCCCCGTCTCCACCCTGTTGGTCGTGGTCGTCCAGCGTCAGTTCAAACTGAAATTTACTCGCCACAGGTCCCCCCTCCACCTCCCCGTGTGGGCCTCCTTCTCCGTCACTGGTGTAGAATGGAGGGGAGGGGCTTTGGGGGATCATGCTCTGGTACCAGTTCCTGTTGTCCTCAAGTGTGTCGAGGATGTCCTGTGCGTCGGGGTGGACCAGGTCGGCCCACGTCTCCCACAGAGGGTGGACGATGTAGTCGATGAAGCCAACCTGGAAAAAGAAACATGGGTGATGTCAGCAAGAAGGAAAAACAACCACAATGTTAACTTCCTATTTTTGGTACTGGGTGTGTGTGTGTGTGTGTGTGTTTCTCTACCTGTGTTCTCTCCACTGACGCTGTGTGTTTGTCACACATGGGGCTGATCTCCATCCCCCGCTCCCTCTCTCTGTCTCCCTGGTGGAAGAACTCATCCATGATCCTGTCTGTCCACTGCCGGTACAGATCCAGGGGTTTGGTGGGGTTGCTCAGGTCCGCACAGTGAACCATGTTCCGCAGAACCTGCACATATAAAATCAACAATTTAAGCGTCATGTATCTCTCTGGTACATATGACAGTGTGCATACTGTGTGTGTAGAAACATGCCTCTTACCTGCATCCTGTCAGTATAGTTGTCCAGCAGCAGAACTCCAGAGCTGGTCACCTTCTTGGTTTCCACCATCGTCTTCAGATCAGCCAGCAGGCTCATGTGTTTAGACATGTCAGTTGCCAGTACCTAGAAAGACACAGACAATGATGTAAGAAATCATTTGAGAAAGGCGCAATAAAGTAGCCAAGGCATCATTTTGAAGGCTAAAACTGGCCCCGCGGCCTCAGACAGATACGCAGACGTTTCCTCACCATGTCTATGACCATTCTCCGGAGCGTCTGCCTCTGCTTCTTGCTGAGGTTTTGGAAGATGTCGCAGTTGTCTTCCTGCAGCAGTTTGAAGCCCACAGCCAGGTGGTGGTTCTCCAGCACTGACTCATCGTTGTACATCAGAGCCAGCTCGGAGTCTAACGGCAGAGGAGGGAGGGAGAAAAGACAGGAAGGGAGAAATTAAATTGAGCTCCAGCTTTTTAAACTCAGGTCAGGTAACTATGGTAACCATTCAAAGTCCCCCCCCCCCCCCCCAAAAAAAAAAAAAAACCCACATTGTTGCCTTTGGAGACATATCCCTTTAAACCATACACATATTTCTGCCTATTTATTGCCTATTATGCCTACGTAGACTAAATAAATCAGTGCTCATGACTTTTGCGACAGACGAGCCGCAGTGAGGAGGACTTACTGGTGTTGATGAGGAACTGGTTGGACACTCCTGGGTGGTCCACGTCGTGAATGGCTGCAGCAAATATGGCTGCCAGGATCTCCAGATCAGTGAAGACCGCCTGCGTTTGAAGTAATGGAAGAGGAAGAGAAGAACAAACAGAGACGAGTGAATAAACTGGCTAAACAAGGTAAGGTATTAGACAATGGCTTTGAGGCCGATACTCCACGTGTCATCATCTAGGGGAATGCCAGTGTTGGTGACAGTAATGCCAGTCGCCTCATTAAAACATACCAAATAGCTTGAGAAAAAGGTGTGGGCGGTGGTGCCACATTTTAATAGTGTCACGCGTTTTAACCATTACATACACGTAACTATTTTTAGCAGCGATTTGTTACTGAAAGTTGTGATATTTTGTGTGAGCGTTATCAGATAAAGAACAGGTAACTAACAGTTGAAACAACCTGGCAAGTGGATGTGTAAAAACTCCAACAGGAACAGAATGTCAGCTAAAAACACATGTTAAGTGACTTACATCCAGTGCGGGGGTGGACAGGAGGATGTGTGTGGACTGGGCTACGTCGGCGGCGTGCAGGCTGTTGTGGTAGGCCACGTCGGAGTGATAGTGGCCCTCCAGGGTCAGCATGAACGTCACAAAGGTGTCCGTTGGAATCTTGAACGTCCTCATCAGGTCTCGCTCCTGCATGTGACACAGGGCAAGAAAATGAGAAAAACAAGGCCTCCTGACTGATAATGTTACAGCACGTAGCTCGTCTTTCCAAGCAACTCTTACAGGAGATGTATTCGCCCGGAAACTAATGATCGGACCTTAAACTCAGCTTTTAAACCATGTTCATCAAATTGTGAATCATATGCTGCAGAAAAGGCTGCAAAATGAAAACAGCATCCTCTCCTGCCAAGATGATGCGCAGCTAGAAATCCATTTCAACTGCTAATGTCCCTCTAGCAGATGTTCCTGCAGTGATACTGACAGCTGAACACAACAGAGAACATACTGTACACACTGACTGACGGGGGCTGCGCTTCATGCCTTCTAAAGCCGTGTGTGTGTGTGTGTGTGCGAAAGCTTTCACACATTTTATTTCAAAGCTCTCTCTGACTTGGGGGTGGAAGATGAGGAGGATGAAGAGGCAGGGCACTGACCTGAAAGATGGTGTACATGATACATGTGAGCGGTCGGTTGTGGGAGTGTTCGGCCACTTTGAAGATATTCAATCCCCATTTGTTGATGTCTTCCAGGTCCTGTTAGAGAGTAGATAAGATGACGGTAAGTGTCTCAGCCAATCAGCCGTGATTTTCATGACTTTTTTGATGTATAACCTGTCCATCATCTACCTTTGACAGCAGTTCCTCTTGGTCTGTCTTGACCCCGAAGCGATTGCCGGTGCTCCCAGATATGCTGGGCGTGTGGCTGACCTTCCTCACCCCGCTGATCTGAGTCATCATCCCACCTTGCTGCTGCTGCTGCGTCTGAGTCTGCTGCGTCTGCTGCTGCTGCTGGCCCTGCCTCCTCTTCCTTTCCCTGGACTTGGGAACTGGACATGGAAGCTCCAACTCATTTTGCTTGTCTGGAGAAAGTAGAAGAAGAAGACACAAAAAGAAGAAGGGGAAGAGATTGAAAGATTATGACAATGTTTTTCAGTTACTCCAGAGACAAAAACAAACTAAGCTAAGGGTGGCTGGATAAGCATCTTGGCTTGAGTTGCCACTGTACTGAGTAAATGAAGTTAACACAGGGAGATAGTTGACCTCTCACACCTATGTGACAACACATTAAAGCTGCACTGACAGTTATTTAATAAGTAAGCTGTCTTCTCTACTAAATATACATTTCTGTTGCCAGCAGCAAAGACAAAGAAAAAGTACGTTTAATTACATACAAAAATATTCCAATACAAAGGTGATGAGAATGTCATTTTAACATAAAGGGTCATGAAGTGCTAATGGGATGTTGTGAAATCTGACAACGTTCCAGTGGCCCGTGCATTCTGAGAAACTGAGCCATGTTGTAATAACAATCCAGAGAATTGTGGAAAACAGGGGCATATTAACCTGAAATGTTTAGGGGAGGGACTCGCTCGTATGCGGGTTTGTTTGCAGCATGTGATTCCAGTCTGTCTGCTGGCGGAGTGTGAATCTCACATGCTGCACACAGCTGACAGTGTGTGTGTGTGTGTGTGTGAGAGGCTCCCTCGGTCTGTCTATGTGCACCGCATACACCGCAGTGAGGGCAAAAAAATATCTCAGCTGCATCCCCCACAAAGCACAGGAAGAAAAGGATCTGTCTACACCTGACAGGTGTTAGCTGCAATGCAGATGACAACAAAAACCGCTAAGCTTCAAAGATGAGCTGAGTTCCTCTCTGGGTTCTCGTGTTTGTCTCTTCTCCCCAGTAGGCTCTGCCTTGCAGAAATCACTTTCACTGCACCACTTCTATTGTTAGGAAAGGTCTAGTTTCTCCATCATGCATCCATCGCCTTGTTGGATGGGAAGGTGGAAAAGCTGAGGGGGCAGACCGGCTGGCCGTTTGCAGGACAAGTGAATTGGCTGACTGGATGCAAGTCACGAAAAGCCGCCGGGCTCGTAAGAAACGAGGAAACACTGCTGTCCTCATGATGAATAATGCAGTGTCTATCTGAACCTGATGGCACTGTATGTGCACAAACATTTCCCCTCTCCCCCACTCACTGCTCTGGTCTCTCCAGAGGGAAGCCCCCCCCTGCCCCCCCGCCCCACACATCTCTCTGCAGTCAGAGCGAGGGGACTCTCTGTCTCTCTCTCCCAGACCAGATCAGACTGGTTTGAGAGCAGTGGTGCAGACCAACTATGAGTTTCTCTGCTACTTAGCACATGCTTTGGGTAACCTCACAGCCCCTGCTGCACACAGACTGTGTACATACTGTGATGGCCTGTGTTTATTTGTGTGTTGCAGTGCTCACCTAGGAAGGTGTTGGAGATGTACTCTGACACTTGGTTGCCTGAGCGACTCATCTCAGACAGGTGGCTTAGCTCCCGGTTCAGCATCCTCTTGAACTGGAAGCAAAGAGATTTAAAAAAAAAAAAAAATACATAAGGTTAAATAATCTACACAAGGAAATACACATTAATCAAATAATTTTACTGCTCTTTCCAAACAGAGGGACGAAGCATTTCCTGTTATTTTCCACTGAGATATGTCCCATGAGAACATGGCCTCTGTTTTCTTATGTGCCATATAAGGTCTGTGTTTATGTCTTGTTGGTCCTGGTTTGAGTCAGCCACTGAGACACTTGACTGCTGAGCATTTCAACAAACAAAATACGGTAATGCTAATATAAATAATATACGAAGAACAAATGTTTATGCACCATTTTTCCAAATTCCAAAATGCACCAGATTTTTCTCACTGCATGCAACAACTGAGCTAAAGCATGATGACTGAATCAGTCTCATCTAGTCAAACATCCAAGTGTGTAATCAAAACACAGTAAAATCAGTGTAGTGTAATCTGGGACATTTCACCAGCTCTAATAAAAAGACACACACACACACACACACACACACACACAGTATGTGCATACATACAGACACACACACAGTCCCATCTATGGTAAATCTTCTCTGGGACACACCTTGATGTATCCCCAGGACACAGAGAACAGGTAGTTGGCCTCAGGCATGGTGCTGAGCTGTGCTGAGCCCCTGGTGCTCCCCAGCAGAAGCCCTGTATGCTCCTCTCTGAGTGGACCCCCAAGGCTGAGCTCAGTCCTACTGCCTGAAGCTCAAGGCGCCACCAAATCGCCGCTTTCCAACGGTCGACTATGGTAAAAACGCCCCAGCTGAACTCTTTAGAGAGGTGCTGCGGTGGACCCCTACATCCCCGGCCAAATGCACCTCCTCATAGTGTCGCCCACTGTTTTTCCAGGATCGCAAGCCACTGCAGAGAGTGATGGAATCCCCCTGGATGCAATCAATTTCCTTTCCCTCTCTCTCGATCTCGCTGCCTCCGTCCGTCTCTCTCTAAACCTCTGTCTCCTCTTGTCAGCATCCAAATATTATCCAGTGACACAGGCAGGGGGAAATCCAGCCTTCCTAAGACCAGATTGAGCAAGGACGGAAGGAACGGCAGGCTCTGAGACAGAGGGAGGAAAGGAAAGGAAAGGAGGGACGGAGAAAGACGGAGAGGAGGGGGGTGCGCTCTAGCTGTAAGTGTCCCCTGTGGCAGACAGGCTGGCGGAGTCTCTCTCTCTCTCTGCCTCCCACCCCTGCTAAGCACTGAGCCATGCACAGCACTGCAGAAAGCGGGACTTTGGAGAATCCCCCCCACATCTTTTCGCGCTTTCTAGCTATTTCGCTTTCTCCCTCACCCCTGTGCTCTCTGCAAACCCCCCCCCCCCCACAACCCACCACTGTCTCCCTCCCGTCTTGATTTTCTCCCCCTGCTCAGTAATGCAGAACAGATCCAACGCACACTGCGCAATGTGAGGCTTCAAAGGACCAGAGTGTTTATCACATGGGCGAGGAGCTGGGTATTAATTTACCAGATTGCGTTTGAGCCTTTTTTTATGTACAGTGTAAGAGTGGAAACATAAGCTCCTGTTCAGTCCTCAGTCACCATGTTATACTGCATTTTGCTCTGCTGCTATCTACAACATTAACCCCCCAAACAGTTTCCCGTCTCACTGCACCAGTTTTCTGTATTTAAGGCACAAGCAGAGACGATGGGAGACAAACAGATGAGAGAGTGTTCAGTCTGCAGCCCACCAGTGTACCACCAATTGCACGACAACCTGAACGCCATAGCAACAGAGTCACGTGGCCCCCCTCCGTCGTTCTCACAGTGGTCCCTACTCACACACATTGCATCACATACATACACACACACACAGGCATGTACAACCATGCACACACATTCAATACACAAGCTACAGCAGAGATGCTCTAGACAGACACATCTAGGCTAGACGCTGCCAAAACCCACAAGGAAAGACAATTTATTTGTTACAGACTCTGACCAGCGGTGCACAACGGCTTTTCTTGTCAATAAAGAGAAACACTAATGGAAAACCTTTATAATTAATACAACGGAACAATGATGCAGTCAATTCTGAAACTGTGATTGTGCTTTCCTGTTCCTATAATATGTTCAAACATGTTTAGAAAATAAATCAACCATGATTCTGCCTTTTGCCAGGGCTTTTATTATTTCTTACAATGGGGTCTTTTGTCTTCACACTGGAACCAGACTCTCTCTGGTCTCAACAGCTGTCTAATAGCTGTCAAGTAGACAGCAAACATCTACTTGACTGTGAAACTTGAACACCACTTTCAAAGCGTTGGCTTGCACTAAAAAAAAACCCAGACTGCCAGTCCATAAAAAATCAAAGCAAGCTCGTAAGGACAAAAATTCTTGAGCTTGGAATCAGACGGCTTTATTCCGTTCAAAGGGAACTTGTAATTGATTCTTTAAAGCGGCGGAAAAGTGTGGATTTGTGTGACCTCTAGGAAATGAATGAGGCACAAAGCCGCATGTCAGTCACCCAGAGTCATGCAGTTCAGCTAAGACAAACAGCATACGCTCACGGCATGGTGACAAGTAGATGACTGTGCTCAGGAGAACAGATTACTCAAGGCATGGTATTAACTCATACATCCTTTTACGTTAGCAGAGAGTGTATACATTCAGAACAAACCCTCAACTTAGGAAACCAAGAGAAGTTGCATAAACTCTACCCCAAAAAAAAACAAAGCTGTGGTTAGTTCACAGAATCAGATGAGCCAATGCCTCATAAAGTTTGAATATTCAAAACAGGTACATACTGGTGCCATTGTTACATAAAATGTAAATGTAAATGATATGTTATGGTGTAAGCCAAAACAACAACAACAACAACAAAAAAAACAATTAACACCTTAACTCATCAAGTTTACAAATTTTCACAAAAAGTGTTTTAAAAGATTTTTAAGCCACATTTTGTCACCACACTGTGAGCTTTGTCCTGCTAACCTGAATCCAAACACAACCGAGCCAAAACAAGGCAGGAGATTCTCAATGTAATGCCACTAAATTCAACATTTAATCATGTTTCCTACTGTGATTAACTTTGATGAAATCTAATAGTGTTAGATAAATCACACTCTTCATATAGATAACCACACTCTCACAGCACAGTGTCAGCCGCTCCAAAACTAACTCACCTTTTTCCAACTCGTAAGCATCCCAAAGTTTTGCTTCTGCTTTTCAGAACAACATAGTCCCATTGTTACTTTAAAAAAAACAAACACAACACAAAAGAAATCCTGTAAAGTTCCGCAAGCAACAACTCTGTTCAGCTCGTCTGAGACTCTGCTCGCTTCCTCTCTCTCTATTCTCTTTTTTGAAGTGGCATCAGGGAGGAAACATATAGCGATAAAGCTGAGTTGACTGACTGGCCTACACAGTCTAACAAGAAATCGATGGCTCCTCCCCCCCCCAGCACAGGCCCGAGCATGCGTTCCCACCTACTTCCCTTTTACTTGATAGAGTAATTCACTGAGGTCATTTACTGGTAGACATCCTGCTTCCTAACATGGCCTCAGGCACCAAACAACTAACATACCTGAGCTCATCACTGACAAGTTCCAGATAACAAGTTTAGCAGACTGCCATGCTGAAATCCCACCCGACATGTATGTATTCTTTTGGGACCGGTCTTTAAAAGTTGGCTCAGTTCATACAGCACACAGCAGAGACAGAGACGCCACTGCACAGGAGCAGCTTGACATCATATTGCAATACCGCGGCTGTGCAATCTGACAAAAGCCCAGAGTGAGCCAATGCTGCCTCTGTCCCATGCGTTGCTGTTTACAGTGTCAACACACAGAGCATTATGTCCACTGAGTTTTCACAGTTAAGTAACATTAGAAAGACACATTTCCTAGAAGGTGTTGATCAGAAGTAGGTAAGAACAGGGTTACACTAAACACAGGTTTCATATTTACCTCACTCGGTCTGCCTTATTTTCCATGATAACAGCAGATTACAGAGGTTAAACTTTTTAATTACAATTAGGCACCATAATCACTACTGTAGCTTGTCTGATCTCCTCACCACCCTTTCAGTCAAAAGGAATCACAACACTATAATTTAATGTCCATTACCCCTGCTACAGCTACAGACCCACCACTACATCTGTTTCAATAATTTTGTCATTTTTTCCCCCACTGAAGACGCCGGTGCTTCAAAGCTGAAGTGACCACACGTGAGTTAAAGTTTCCTACCCGCTCGCGCTCTGCTTCGGGGGCTCGCTCGCACGCTAACCCGCAAAGTGCTAAACTCCCCTAACTGGATTCAGATGGCAGTGTTTGTCCAAGGCCGTCACCAGCATCGGCATGGAAGTGTGGCGAGCCTAATGATAGTGAGAGGCAGGGAAGCAGCTCCCCGCTCTGAGGTCACAGCGACCAGACCGGCGGTCAGCAGGGTGTGTGGTCCCCCTGGCCCCGGATACACCTGTGCCCTTGGACGCTGTAAGCGGAGACACCCTGGGTTTGATCGTGGGTTCAATTACATCCTCTCGGGTTCCGAAAAGAAATGGGCTCTTTGTCCGGCACCATGTCATATAAATGCTGGGCAGGAGCTAAAGTCTGCAGATGCTGCATTAATTCTGCAATAATATAAACATATTTGACACCAACTCTGCCATGAAACGTGACTGTACTAATAAATGACTTCTTTCCATCCCTGTACAATTGCACAACAATCAACTCCCCTGACAAATCTAAACTGTAACACCATAAACTTCTGACCTCCTCTATTTCAAAACTATTATTGGTCAACAATGCTTAGCAGTGGTATTGGGTCATATTGATAGGATTCTGAGTCATGGCGAATAATGTGCCCGGCCAGCCTGACCGGGGCGGCTGTGCAGCGGTGCGCCTGCAAGGCCTTCTGCTCATTGTCCTGACAGTCCCAGTGACGTGAATATCTGTAAAGACTCAACCTGGCTGCCTGGTCAAAGAGCTGCTATTGTCGTCTGGAAACCAGGGAGCAGAGGAGAGGGGGCAGTGGGGAGGGGGCCACGGGAAATAAAGAGACAGGAAACCGGTGTCACGGTCACAGTCACCCGTCATGGTATGACAACAGCCCTCCCAATCTCAATACGCCCTCAGACCACAGTGTGGAAGACAGACGGAAATGGACACCACCACCCTGGGTGTTTAGAATCTGTCGCCGCCATACAGTCTCCACTGTCTGCATGGGGGTTGAGAAATACTGTGCAGTGTATAGTAATTAGGTGGAGCGCTACACAATACACACTCAGAAACATTTATGTGCATCAAAGCGAAGGGAAGTAATTAGTTCTGAATAGCAGCTTTGTGTAGTCTTGCAGTGCCACAATGTTTTGATTGAGCATCACTTAAAACAAATCAAAAAGCTGACTTATTTTAAATTTAAAATAACAAGCTGGATTTATCCGGTCTGTCATGCCAATTGATAAGAATGGATTCTTTATCTTTTTGGCCAAGCTAGCAGGGTTCTCTAGGCATGGCAGCGCCTACTGGTTTACTGTAGACATTCACGGTGTCTAAAGGATGAGTCCCAGTGACTTTGGTGATCCTCCGACTTTTCCTCCAGGTTCCATCATCAGGTTGAAATTTCAGTTTTTTAAGTGAAAATATTAAGGATTGGACAGATTGCCATGAAAGCTGCAGACATTAATGTTCCCCTGTAGGATGTATGTATTGACTATGGTGATCTCATGACTTCCCAAACTAAACACATTCCCATCAGCCTGAGCTGTACTTTGTGTTCAGTGTTAATTAGCAAAGGGCAGGAGAAGGTAAACATTATAAGTGCTAAACATGAGCATGCTAACATTGTCACTGTAGCAATGTTAGCATGCAGGTCTCTGTGAAGCCTACGTACAGCTTCACAGAGCTGTTAGCATGGCCATAGAGCATTAGTCAGGTGAAGAACTGATTTCTGAAATGCAATGTAAAGCACTTAAACTTTTAAAGGCTCTTCATACTGCACAAAATACTATGCTACATGTTTTCATGGTGCAAGCTGCAACCTGCTCCACTTCTTTTTTTCTTTATGTATAGTCATGCAGTTGATAGAGTTCAGCTAAATATCCGAGCAAGTGAAAGAGAGTATGTTCAACTTTGGCCACTTGTCAACAAGGAAGTTGACATACAAGCTGGCACTTCTAATTTCCTGACATGCTGGTAAGTGAAATTAATATGGGAATATTTTTTTTTTGACTGACCAAACAGTTTTAGGTGTCCACTATTCAGTTGTTGTATATTGTGTTGTTACATGCTATACTGTGTGTGACTGTGAGTTTTCTAACAAAGCTAGTGGAAGAATATTAATGTAAAGGACTATAAATGGAGTGTTTTTAATTGGCAGCTTCTACAACACAGAGAGCAACAGAGATACAGCAAAATGTATCTGTCATGACTACTTGTGAATAACACATGAAGATAAAGGTTAAAAACAGTGGGCTATACCTTTAAAGGTAGTCTGAACTTTCCTCTAATGAGTCTTAATTTTTACCTGTTAATCTAAAATTATAGTCTGGACAAACTGATGTCTGTCAGCTGAATGTGACCTTTTTAAGATGACGTCAAAGTGTGCCCATGTCCCACTGAGCTCAACATGACAACAGAGTCAACATCCACACCACACTGAATGACAAATGTAACCATGCGCAGTTACACTGTAAGTACTCCCAGCCTGTTGTATAACATGCCACCCCAGGTAGTTTGAATAAGGTAAGGAAATTGAAGTAGAACGTTTTCCATGGAATACAAGCAACGTTATGGACGCTATGCTATTCAGAGATATCAGGAACTCAGTGGTCATGTATGCAAAACAAGCTCTGCTCATACTCCTTTTTTTCGTTTTACAAGAGATCCATAAAATGATGATGCCAGCTCATACACTACCACAGAACAGCTGTTAGTTTGCAAGTGCGTCAATGTGGCAAAAAGCAATCTACGTTTTGCATACCTTGTGCAAACGACAACCACACTGAACCAACAAAAACCAATTGTACAACTGTGAAGAAGCCAGTGTAGTCATCATCGGCCAGTCAAGTCACCATCACAAATTCAGTTTCAATATCATGCCTCCTGACGCTGTATTACAGAAAACATATTGTAATCATAATTTTGTAATATTGAACAGATATTAGATATAAGACTGAACCTGTGAAATTACAATCGCTGGTCTAAATCTTTGTTAACTGTGGTTTGGGAAACAGGACATTGTATAATGGCAGTGAGATCTGATCCTGGGTAGAACAACAGAACAGGCTCTGACACAGTGAAATGTGTGTTAAGAGTTTAAGCTGCACTGAAAGACGTGGTTGTAAATAACAGTCATTTAGAGCACAGTGCTGTTTGTATGTTTACAGCTTTCTTACTTGAAATTTGGAGATTACAGCTCCCTTTACGAAACCTAAAGAATTTCTGGTGGTCCGATCATCTTCCGATTTTTTTGTTTGAAGATGAGAAATGTGTCTTGCATAGCAAGAAGCTCCAGTGAAGATCATCACAAAAGCTACTGTTTCGTTTTGAAAAAAAGCCCTGTCCATCAGTGAAAAGGTTTTTCATGTTTAAAAACAAAAAATCACATTTTTGGATATGTGGGCGCAAAAACCTTCTAAGCTAAATGGTCCTACCTTGTTGGAGGCCATGTCACTGACAGAGCGGTAGGTCTGGATGGTTTCCAACTGGTCCAAACACCAGTCCAGCTCTTCCATGGTCTCCATAGCCAGCTTCTGGTAGGACTCATCTGCCAATAGACACATGGACACGTAATCAGGCCCCAGAGGATCCATGTCCATAGCGGAGCCCCCCGACACCATGCATGCAGGTCCGAGGGTCCCGGAGTGGCTTGATCGTACAGAGGACTGGACCGCAGGACATCCGGGAGACGCAGAGGAAGAGGGGGCGGTGTGTACACAAAGCTCCTTCATCTTGTTACGCTCCACCACCTCAGAAAGTTCAGGGAAGTCGTACTCTCAGACAAACTGAGTCTAGAGTTTCTGTTTGCTGACTCTCTCTCTCTGAAGGCTCTTTCTCTCCGTACCCCCTCATTCCCTCGCTCTCATGCGCTCTGCAAACCCCCTCCCTCTCTGTCTGGTTCCCCCACCCCTTCTCAGCCTCTCTCTCTCATTCACTTATCCCCCCTCTTAGTACCACTATACTCAACGAGTGACTTGCAAACTAGACGGCCTGCTGCTGATGTGTCCGTGGACCCCCCACCCAATACACTTCCCATTCAAACACATACAATATGTGTGTATTTAGAGGTACAGTACACAAACCCAGTGCCTAAGGAGAGGCTTTGGTGAAAGAGATCCATGTGAAATTAAAAGAGGAAAGGTAGAGACAAACGCCTGCTTTAGCTTATTTGATGCACTTTTGTCATCTCACTCCACTCTTGATGGACTTCCTTTCTGAAACATGCAGACCACTTCAAGGCTGTACTCTGCTGAACTGCAGCAGCAGCTCACACCACAGCACCATGCTTCACAAACTGGCTCTCTCCTCTCTGAACCTCTCTGAGGGAGAAAAAAAAAATTATATCAAACACCAAGCTCTGTGTTTGCACAAGCAACACGAGAGGCAAACTTTGACTCCCTGTATTGGGGGGGAGGCCAGGCCAGGGTCTCGCTGTGTGCCAAAGAAACCAAAGCACTTCCTCTTTGGCCCTGAGCTCACACAAAACATGGAGTGGAATTACTGAATGGTGGAGTGACTGCTGAGGACAATCATAGCCGTCATTCGATGAAATAGGTCTGTCGTTAGCGACTATGACTCACACATGGTAGGCGGACAGGTTTTAGAGGAAAAAAGTGGTTTATAAGAAATGTGGGGAGATGATAAAACATGAGGAAACAAATTAAGGGGCATCATATTCCGATATGAGTGTTGATTTAACAAATTTCTGTCTGGAGGGAGAAAACACTCAGCGCATCTGGATTTCCCCATCTTCCTTTTTCTATGGAAAAGACTGCTCTCTGCTTCATAGGGCTTCACACATGGAAGAAATTTACCCCATATGCTTAGCACCACAGGACAGCCAGCGTGCTGCTCCCCAATTTACGTCAATATAGTGGATCAAAGCACTTCAAAGCACAGTGATGGCGTACAGACCCTGAACCACTGGTGTTTAACAAAGAACTTCAGTGAACTCTCAGACGATATATGTGCAGTTGAGGAAACCTCCCACTATTGAAAAGGTATCAGAACAACATAACGAGGGCGATTCTTCTGAATCACAAAGGAAAGTCAAGTTTCGGGCGTTTAAGTTCGACTGCGGTTTTTAGAAATCTTGCCACTGGCTCCTCGGATTACAAGAGGAAGACTGCTAGCACTAGCCACATTCCTCAGGTCAGACCAGTTTTCCTTTACTTGAGATCCAGGTTGGAGAATTCAAAGAACCCTTGGCTACAATATAACACTGGACTCCAAGATCTGCGGTCCAAACTATTCACAGGAACCACTGGCATCCAAGCCATGTAAAAATCAGTGACACAGACCAGAAAGTAAAACATCAAAGCAGCTCATGCACAAGGTGGTGAGCTGTTGAAACTGGGTATATACCCATGTGCAGTGGTCTTGAGCCATAGGGGCAGGAGATGTTGCCAAGAAGGTGCGACCACATCCTGCCCCCGTTCCCTCCAATGAGGGTATATAGAGACATCAGACCTTTTAACAGGGCAGTCGGTGAACATCAAAGAGTTGGCTCTTCCAAACCGCCAGTATGACCAGGATTCAAGTCATTTTGAACCTGGCAGCTGATTCATACACACAGTCCAGAACTTGATGGCAGTAAACCACTCAGATTTAGACTGCAGAACAAAAGTTTACTGGCTTTGGTCTTTGGCTTCAAACCACTTGTGTACAGCAGGATCACTGAAGCAGAACTTCACACGTTCATTTCTTGTATTTCCCAAGAATGACAACAGCTGGACCTGGAGCCATGCCTCACTTATATGAATCAGAATAGGGAGTTGAAGTTGTAATGAAAACAAAGTTATGTGCACACACGCACACAGTAGGAGTAGATGCAACTGCTGAAGCCATCATCACCTCTGGTCCATCATAAATACAGTGCTAAATGGGCTGACAGACATTTCACAATGTCACCAGTCAAAGGTGGCGTGACGAACTTTCAGTCTGAAAAACCTGCTCCCAGACAGAGTGTGAGGTACTTTTCCAGCCTGTTTTTCAGTGGAAGTCTGCTTTTTTTTTTGAGTCTTAATGCTTTGGCCATATGCTGGAGGCTGCCCAGAGGACAACAGACCTCAGTGTGCAGACAGACCCCGTCTGCCTCCCCTCTCTCCCTCCATCTCTTTCCCCCTATAGGGCCACAAACCGACCTCTGTGAGAGCCATCAACATCAACACTAACGACCAAGGCTGGGCTCAATCCCCCCCCCTCCCGCACAGCCAAACCTCCATTCCCGCCCAAGACACCTTCCACTCACATCCACCTCACACTGCCCGTCTCTGTGTTCTCAACCTACCCCCCGAAAACCTGTTTCTCCTGCTGTCGGGCTAAAGCTGTTCTGTCTCATCTATTATACCAACTCCTGATAAGTTATAGCCAGTGATGGATCAAATATTCAGATTCCTTTATTCCAGTAAAAGTAGTAATACCACAAAATCGGCAAAGAAACTTGTAACTATAACTTTCAAATAAATGAGGTGGAATAAAAAAAAAAAAAAACTAATTTCCCAGAGTAGTAGAAGCATGAAGTGGCATAAAATGAAGAAAAAAAAAAACCTTAAACTTAAGTACTAGTGCCTGAAAATGTACTTAGTCATTTCCCGCCACAAGTTTCTGTGTAAGCAGCTTTACAGGGTTCGCATACAGTCGGGGTTTTCATGCAGTGTTTGATTTTTGTCATAGTGAGGCTGACTTTTACACAGTGACTAATATGACTTAAGCCATGTTTATTCATACTAATTGGACTTGTCAGGGAACAATGCAGCCAGTTACAACAAAGGGTCAGTGAAAAAAACCTGAGTCACCACCACCACCAGTTTAAGTGTAAATGGCTCCGAGCTATCTGCAAGTACGCAAACACTCACATTCCTCATCTTGACCTCACCACAACAGGAAGGAGAAGGTGCACACTCTGACACTGATACGAGCACCTAGTCAGTGCTGTTTGTGTTTGACTTCGCGCTACACGTGGAGCTGAGACAGACAAGGTGGGGAGGGTGGAAGGTTGGTCAGGTTGAATGAATCACCATCGCCCCGAATGTACGTCAATTTATTCACAAGAAGAGAAGCAGAAAAGCACTTTGACATGAGGAAACGGCGAGCGAGAACAAAGAGAAGCGTCTTAATTCAACCAAACGTTTGTCCAATGAGAAAGCAACGCATGCACACACCTTGTGGGAAAACAAACTAAGAATGTAAATATCTTGAATCTGATCAGTGACTTGCCTACAGCTAATTTCTCTGCTTAATTCACTACTTAAGTAAACTTGTATAGTGTGTACTGATTCAGATTCACAAGCTTCTTCGCTTTAACATTTTATATACTGATGTATTTAATTTATATATTTCTAAAATACATTTTAAAAAGGAATGTAATTTAAACATATTTATTATATTATAGTTTATATATTTGTTGACAGTATACAGATATGAAAATAGCGTCATATTTTTTAAAAAGGCTTTTATTACTTTAGAGTGGTTTAATTAGTTGTGTTATTTTGGCTGTTTTTAGTGCTTTTGTGTGCATATAATTGGTCAAAGCCTCTCCTCAAGGATGAGAGACATCTCATCTAATATGGAAATTTTTCTTTATTGGATCATGAAGAAAAACACATTACAGTAACAGAAACCAGTGCCTCCTTCTCATTTACTGACTGTCAGAACCAGTAAGGAAAGAGTAACAGTTTATGCAAGGTGTGTTATTTTGATTCGTCAATAAAAAAAAAAACTGACTACTGTATGAGACAGAATTTCATACAAAGCTGCGAGTGTGGTGTCACTTTTAAAAGAGTAATCTCAGGGGAACGTGCGGTACGGTGGACATTTACAGTAGGTCCAACCCCGAAACCACACTATGATCCTTTGTCTTCTGTCACAAACAACCCTTACTTCTGATTATGTCTCTACATAGTTCACAACTGTGGCACAATCTCCTCACTTATCAAAACAAAAGGCTTCAACAGTTAAACAAACACACACGCTCACTGACACACACACCTCATCAAGGCCTGTTTGAAAGCTCCTTCACAATGCACCATGGAACTGTGTTGGCATGGGCCAGCTTGAGGGATGGGCCGCAGTGAGGTTTATGACTGTGCTGACGTCAATGACATAATTCAAATACTTAACCAGGCTGCACGCTTCCAGCCCTGCAGATCCTCTCCTCTGGCCGCGAGCCTGGAAAACCTGACATGGATTCCTGCTGCGGAGCAGAGTAACTGTTGCAGACAGGAGCGCTGCTGACTGCCCAGACTGAAAATGACTGGTCAGGTTTGTTCTGGCCGTCAGTGTGTGGCCAGCTGTCTGTCTGTCTGTGCGTCCATCCACTCATCTGTTTATTCATCATTTCAAACGTAAGCGAGAACGCTTCATCATTTTGTGACGCATTGTGAAAGTCAGCTGGTAATGACATTTAAAAACATGCACAAACACTGTGGGCTTGAATAAATAAAAAACACACTGTCGTTTAACAGCTTTTATCAAAATGATGCCACAATGTTGCCAGATAGCAGATACTTAAGTATCTACTTATAATTATTTGGATGTACTCTGGATCCAGTATTGATCCAAGTGTTAATGTGTCTGTAAAGTTGGACAAGGTCACCAAAGCTAATAAAAGTTAAGTGCTTTAATTACACTGCAATTAATCTTACCAGTAGTACAGGCAGCTCAAGCAGGTTTGGTTGCAATAGTTTCACCTGATATTTGAGACAGTTCACAAGGATATGAATTACAGACACCACTGCTCTGTTTTGTCCTTGCAGCTGGCTTCTGTATTTCATAGAGCACTTCTGTGCATGCACACACATACTTACACATACACAACTGCAACTACTAACAAGACTGACTAACAACACTCATGGCATGATTTAACAGTGATTACTCCTTATTTGTCATCAAAGTGCAGGGTAATTGACACATGATTTGCTTCTTCTTCCTTATGCTGTAAGAATAACGTGTTTCAAATGAGTCCTTCATTACTTCACTTTCAGAGCATGTTTACAAAAACGAGACAATAGATGAATGAGTAATGCTTATTGTGTGGGGCCCCACACCCTGGGCAGTTTACGCACAAAGTCACGTGTGTGTTTGATTTCAAGGCAGAGAATGTGTATGTATGAACGCAGCTGTCTGCCATACTGAATTCATTTTGCACAGTTCGAACTACAGCAGATTCTTGGGAACAGGCTCGCAGAGCAGCTGACACATGCATCCCCCAGAAAGACAAACGTTTTTTCTTTCAAACTTTTTTTTTTTTTTTTTGGTCTGCAAGGGCGATCAACAAATATGAGGAAAAAGACAAAACCACTTTAAATGTATATAAACTGCTAAAAACATCATAGCATATGCAAGATGATTTAGGGAGTTTTAGACTTTTTTTCTTTGTCTTTGCAGACCTAACAAAACAAAACTGCAAAACTATGAAGATGCTGTATTAAAATGGAAATGATATTTCCCAGCTACCTTAGTTTATTCTAATAAAATGCACTGACTGAAAACAACTCTGTAGAATTCACTGAGCAAAATACAATTCAGCTAAGAAACATACTGAGCACATTACATCCTATGAATCAGAAGGGGATCCGCACTACAGTAAATCCTACTATAGATGTAGATATTGTTTAGAGGAATACTTGAACATGTTGTGACACACGGTTATTCGCTTTCTTGCTGAGAGCCAAATGAGAAAATCGATACCCCTCTCATGAAAGTCTGTTAAATATAAGTCTACAGCCGGAAGCCTTTTAGCTTATCTTAAAGACCTGAAACAAGCACCTCTTAAAAACACAAACAAACAAAAACCAAAGTGTAAAAAGAAACAATTTATAGTTTCCTGGGATATTGTGTACCTGACTTGACCTAGAATTAGTCTGGCACATAAACAAAACCAAACAACCACAACAAAAACCGCAAAGGTAGATTTGTTGAAGCTAACAATCTACTGTATGTTTGTTATTATGCTCCCGTCCAAAAATAGTGTACAATATAAAGCAAGCAGAATCATAGAAAACCTACTTGCACAAAATCATAAGAGGAGGCACATGATTTTTTTTACTTCTCTATTTTCTTATGGTGGGACAAATCAAAGGGTATATAAAGCAACCTTCTCTAGACCTCAGTTCTACTTCAGGTTGTGCTGCCTGCACAGAAACATTCATTTCTGGCCATTGTGTAAACATTAATTTCTCAAGGCCAGTCAAAGGGAACATTCACAAGGTTTCACATCCTCCTCTTGGTCAAATGACTAACCGTGTACCCTCGATTCCCTATCATCTGGGACAATATTCAGCTAATGCTAGTGATAACCGTTGCAGATTAATTACCAGTCCTTGACGGTTAAAGACGTCATAATCAAGCATTTTCGTCAAAAGTACTATTTATCAGGAGTAATATAAAGCAAAGCCTATAATCTGAATCAGTCAGGGAAGAGTGCGGCCTTTGTTGCCTAAATGGCTCACGGGACTGCGTGTGATGGGGCCAAGATGGTTTGTGAAGCGTAAACTGTGAACTCACATGGGGAAAACTACAATCCCCTCACGTTCCTGGAGTAAGATGTTTAACAGCGTAAACAGCCTGCACTGACGCATTTGCAGCTCAGCTGATTTTTAGTGTAGCCCCCTACTTTTCTGCTTCTTGTGCACTTTCACCCAGTGACTGGGTGAAAGTGTCCTGCTCTTTTTGTTTATTTCATCCAATTTGACCTTTTCTTCTGCTTCTCCAAAATCGCATCTGATTAAAAGGTTCAAAAACCGTGACGTCTGTTTCTGACCTTTGCTGTGTTTTCTTTCTCTCCTGTCTCACTCCCTGCAACAATCGGGTAAACCTCTCATTCTTTTCTTGAACCCGCTCTATCTCTGTGTCTAACCCCGTCGTCTACCTACAGGAATTCATATTACCCTCTCTTCATTTCTGATGCGTTTCATTCTGTTTCACTGTGTCCTTCTCAAATCCCTTTACAGCGGTATTCAAAGATTTAAAGAGCTCACAGTCAGTCATCACACTGAGCTCATGCCCAGAAAGACACAGGTACTGTATCTTTCCCACTACTGGGGATAATACTGCCTCACTGAAAACACAGATGCAAAACAGGAAAAATCTGTTCCCCTTTTCCGGTCAAAGAGCTGAGGAAAACGATGCAGAAAGAATCACAGAGGAGGATATGAGGGCATCTTTCCTTGCAATATTGTTAATTGTTGTAGCCCTCCTGTGCAATGGGAACAATCACCATTATATAGGGGCAGGTGTACTGTATACTCTTTGTATGATCAGGAAAAGTCGATGACGGTGATGTTTTATGGTGAGACTGGGGTTAAAATTCTATATAATGCGTCACAGAGATTTCAAGCGAAATCAAAGAAAATGTTTTTCTCATTTTATCTTCCCCATGCGTCATGATGGAAGGCAATAATGGGATGCTTTCTCTCGTCAGCGGTAACTTGGTTAAGGTCAGGGTTTGTGAGAAGTGTGGAGGAGGAAGGACAATAAGAGACTCACACTTGTCTTGTATTTTTTCCTGCAGCGGGACGCTCCCAGCAGCCCGTTTGTGCTGATAGGAAGCGGAGAGCACCCGTGTGCAGCCTGTGCTGACGTCAATCGGGCTTGAAGAACCAGTACAGCAGGAACTAATATCCCCACCTCCCTCCTCCTCTTCTTCTTCTTTTCTCACTTGTCCGCTCCCTCCTTCACATCTACCTGACCTGAATCCAGACCATTAGATCTCTTTCTCTGCCTCTCACCCTCTCCCTTTCCCTCTAACTGGTTGTAACGTCAGTTCATGGGAATTTTTGTTCTGTTATCAAGTTATAGTTTCCTGTATGAATAACTCAAAAGATTAAAGTTCCTATTTGCATGTGTGAAAAGTCTCAAAGATAACACAGTTTGTCCTGGCAGTGTAAACATCTGTTACAGTGCTTATATGGACTTTTCTTAAGGAATTATGGCTCTACCCAAAGTCTGTCTACACTAATGAAGTATTTGCATGCAGATACTGGATTGCATGCAAATGCTTACTTGTGCCCTGCATTTGCAAAGCCACACTCTATTTTATTTACTGCACAGGTATGAGATAAGTAACTCGCTGTATTTCTCTGTAATTCAGTGTTTATTAAACTTCCTTCAAACCATGAATACTGTTGAGTACTGTGGAGATCCTAGTCACATACAAGCAAAATTTCTATCTCTGGGTTTTATACATGAAACTGCACGTATTGGGATTAACACGACTGGAGAATACCAGCCGGGGCGTGTTTATGTTTGGATCCTTATCTTTCATTGTTTCATGTCTTTAGCAGAGCATTGTCCTCCACCAGCAGTCAGTCTTGACAACATGACTTCTTAGAACTTACAAAATTACCATAATAAAAACACTGCAGAGTTGAATTGCATTGCATGCATGCTACGGTTTTCCACACTTCCCAGAATCATTAGCTCTGATGAGGGTATATCTAAACTCCCCTCATCACAAACTGGAAGGTTTGTGACTGTACTCACCTGACAGACAGACTTTGGTGACAGAAGGCTGATTTGCCGCAGGAGACCTCCTGCAACCAAAGAGAAACAAGTCAGACTATTAAAACCAAGAGCCCCTGATGTGTAACAAATGGTTGCATCATTTTTTTTTTTCCTATTTGGTTTCAGCAGCAGTCACTGTTGCCACAGCACAAACACTAAATAGATGCCCCGTCAGTTCCCTGAAATGGTCACAGGTCAAATTTTCTATCGTGCAACACTACTGTTACGTCTAATTCAGTTTCGGCTCACAGTGACCCCCTCTCCCTGAGGTCGTATTGACTATGTGTCTACCTCTGGCAGACCTGATGTAAGTGCAGCTTTGGTGCTGACCTAGTTCAGTGATCAGAGGGAGCTTTCATGCACTCAAATGAGGTGAGGTAACTTCCTCTTCCACCAAATAAAAAAAATAAAATGTCACTGTGGCCGGGTTAGGAATTCAGTGGTGCTGCTACAAACCAGCTTTAAAATTAAAAACACAAGACTGTAAATGTTTGAATCTGTACTTAGTTTAATGTGAGAGGTTCCTGCATGAGACCGTCGCACTAGAAATGTTTTTGATGCATTGGCGCCCCCAAGTGAGGCATGTAAGCATCTTGAATTGTAGCATGTAAATATCCCGAAATACAAAGTCCACATGTAGCTTTTAATAAAAAAAATAAAAATCACATTGTTTTTTTTTTTTTTGCCAAGGATTTATGCCAGCACACAAATGACAATTATGCTTCTAGTACAGAAACCTTCATTGCATATCTGAAAACATCCTGCAGCATGTAGTCATTCTCACTAAACAGCAGATATGATAATACAACTGTGAGACGACTTACTTATTGGATACACATTGTACATTTGTCAGGGTGGTGAAGTTGTTCCTGACAGTCCGAAGGCTTGCCAGAACCTAAAAAAACAAATTAAGAAAAAGGGTGAGAAGAAGAAGCCACAGGTGGCAAAGGCTGGGTTGGAATCTAAGGAAAAAATGTATTAGAAACAGTTTGGAAAAATTATGAAGATTATAATTTGGTACTTACAAGAGGGTTAAGAGAATATACACTGAAATTTTCACTGATAGAACATTCATAGTGTTGTGATAATGTGATGGCTGCTCCTGAGATACACAAGGTTTTTCTTCTGTATTTTTTAAAGTAGTACAATAATTCATGCTGCCTCTCAGTGCTAAAGGCTGCTTGTTCCTACTCCTAGCCAAAATCAGCACAAATCAATTCTTAGCCTTCTGGAATAACTCATGTGCATTAGTTTAAATTCAGCACATTCACAAAAGTCTATTTTCATTAAAACATGTTGTAACAAGGTGGAAAACTATAGCTGAGTTTCAAAAAGAGAATATGATCACATGAACAGAGGAAACAGCACTGATCTTACTAAAGTTCAGGTTTGGGATGATGAGACTAAAATAACCTTGTCATTGATAAGCAGACCTTGCTGTACCTTCAACAGGCCACCAGGTGGCAGAGAGGTTAATCGTGACTGAGTGAGTGAGTTACTTTCAGGATCCATGAGGTGCGTCACATCTACAAGCTCTTTGTCAAAAAAATACAATTTAGGAAAACATTTTTAAGATGACTGATGTTCGCTGAAGCAGATTTACTGACCTATAATCAGCTCTTACCTGGGCAAATGGAGTCACAATCAAGTCCTCTCCATGCCTGATGTGATGAAAGCAAAGACTCAGTTATACACAAACAAATGCACAGTCGATCATAGTGAAGATGATATTTCAGAGGACCGTGATGTAAACAACTCACAGTTCTCCAACAATGGAAGAGTTTCGAGACAAGGATTTCGGCGACAGTTCGTAGTCGCTGTCAGAGCGGTACAGGAAGGACTCTCTGCGCTGGCCATGTCCTGCGAAGTTGGGGTGCAGAACCAGACCTGAACCCGGGGACGCCTGCGGGTCTGATGGACTGCAGCACAGCGACTGGCCATTCTCCACTTCAAAGCTAGGAGGACAGAGATAAACAACAGTAATCAGTTCAAAAGAAAGAAGAGGGGAGGAAACTCTGCAGCTGAAAAAAAAAAGGTATTTAGACAGGAAACATAATCATCAAATGAAATCAGTGAATGTGTGTGGACGATACATAAATCAACTTCAGAGTCTGATGCGTTGCACTGCAGGAGCAAATTTCACAAAGTTCTGTTTTAAATAATTATTTTTTTCCATGTTTACGTCTGATCAATCATCAGTCCAATCATTTGACTTTCAAATCATCATTATGTACTGGGGACTTTCAGGAAGCAGCCACCGTGTACTGACTTGCATAACATGTCCACAAATCCCATCCAGGAAAGAGATGGTTGCATAAACCCTAAAATGATACTCACCAACTACTGTGCTCATTAAATAAGTATGCTTTACTGGTCAGTGAGAGGGGAGTGGCTTTATTGGAAACTGCCTGTCTGGTCTGTGTCTCACAGGAAAACTGTCCATGGCAGCTCCATTCATTTCTCCCCACTCAGTAGCAAGAAAGCAACACACACAGAATGACATTGGCTTCCTATAGTGTGATGAGGGGCATACTGTAGTGTTTATTTATTTAGTTTATTATTATACCCGCTCATACCCAATGGTCTTTAAAACTTGTATACAAGATCTATTGTGTCTATTCGTAGTGCTTGAAGCTGCCTGCCCAGGGACTGCAGATGGAAAGTACGGTAGCTAATAGCCAAATAGGAAAAAAGCATCTCGTCTGATTGCCTGAGATGAATGTTTTTGTACATGGTCCTTGAAAAATGAACCAAACAAGGATGAAATAAAAAAAATAAAACAGTCTACTTGAACATATCAGAATTTATGGCCCAAGCTAATGTGTAATGCTTTTATAAATATATATAAAGCATGCAATATAAAATAAGGGATTACAAAAAAAGTGACAGCAGTTATGATATTTATGAAGGAACAGGTATCCAACGAGCAGCCGATTTGATATATGAAATTTACATTTTATGTGTAAACATAATGCAAAACAATCCTTTCAACCAGCATGTTTTCTCATACCACAGTAAACCCACTACAGATGCTCAGACGAATATAATCTGTTTATCACCGTGGCGTGGTTGCAGGAGGAGCAGACAAGATATTGTGTAACCAGATGATCAGGTCAGATGGACCAGAGTTTAGAGGCGAAGGGTCAAAGTATCAGTGGTCTGCAGGAATGACAGATGGCACAAACCATAAATAAAAAAAAAAAATTACCTTACTAAGTCCTGAGTTTAGTCTGGATAATTCTCACAGGATGATAAGAGGATATGTAATGTTTAAAACTGTTATTTAAAACAAATTAGCATTTTATATTTTAGTCAAAATGTAGTTGTTGGTCTTGTGGTACCCACAAGAAAAAAACAAAAACAAAACATAAACACACCCAATACTCAACCAACTCCTCTTTCATCTATCATGTAATGGACTGACTGTCCCAAAGGCCACTTCACTATTTGCCCCACTTCCACCCCCGCCTCTGTAATTTCTGCTACATGTGGGATTAACTCGGCACATATCCCACTGAGACACACTCAGACCCACACCTCTTGCCAAAGAAGCCCAGATTAAAGAGAAATGTGCAAACTCTGTTTACACACAGGCAGAACGATAAACGTCATCCGCGTTCCTCTCTGCGTCATCCAAATCCCAACTTTACAAAACATTAACAACATGCTTTACCTACAGCAATCTAATCTCTTAATCTGACACAGGCAGAAAACCAAAGTATGTTAATGACACATAATTTCTGTAGATCTTTTTAAATCGTAAACTCGCAGCAAGAGTCCGGTGCAGTGGATGAACGGCTTAAACTCTTTGGCACTGTAAAGTTATAATTTCATGTCGCAATCTACCAGCTATGCAGTCACTCTAAATCATAGACATGAACAGAAAAAAAAGAAAGAAAGTCTCAAAATACCAAAACAGAGTCTGTGTTTAAAAAGTTTGCAAAAGAACATATATTTAAAATCAGAAAAAAAATACTGCATATCACAGAGAAGATCACTAAAAAGTCACCTGGGAGCCGAGAGGTGCGCTCTACTGACCACTTCCTCGCTGAAGTCAAAGTGCCCAACTCTGCACCTAGAGGACCTCCGTAACATTCTTCTCTCCTGTCCACCTCCTCATCGGGTCACAAAAAAAAAACACTGATGTTGTGGCTGCTCACTGATACACATGCACACATAAACGCACTGACAGGCCCCCTTCCTGCCCAGTAAGAGGCCACGAGCTGGAATAACGTAGGCTTGGCAGACGCTAGCAGGCAGATCTGGGCTGGAACGCAGGGAACGGACTCGCAGTCGCTCTGTTTATCTGACCGCCTATCCCTTTTCCCTCCATATTAAACCACTGCAGATTAGTCCGGGCATTTATCACCCCACCCACCCTTCACTTGGCCACCTGTGACGCCCTCTGAAAGCATATGCACTGGAGTTCACAGTGAAGAGGAAGGTATTAAAGTAGAAAATCCAGATTTTCATTTATTTATCAACGTAGAAACTCTCACTAATGTGCAAATGACGTAGTGCAGATATTCATCTGTGTTTGCACAATGTAGTGAAGAGCCCCTTTTAACAAGACTATGGCTCTTAGGTCATACAACATTTACACAAGACCACAATTTACACAAGACAATTACAGACAATTTAACCTTTTCACCTTTTCAAATCTCTTTTTGATTAAAAAGATTTCACAGACGCTTTATACGTTAAATCTCTCGTAAATACATTTTCTCTATCACAGACTTATACAGCTCACTCATGCCACAAAAAGTGAATATTTTAGGTAAGAGAGCAGGTCTGTTAGTAGGGTAGAGGTGTGTGGGTCAGGGTTATTGAATGATTCAGTTTAAGGGTGGAAAAGCCTGGGTATAGACGTTTCAGAATACAGTGATATACCTGTTGTCTTCTGTCTCTATTTTGGATGCACAGGACACTACTTCTTTGTCAAACTGCTGTCCTTACACAATAACCTAAAATAACTTTAATGTTGTAGATCTGGCAGAAAACAGTGTATTATTATCAACTGTTAATGTAACACTTTGTCTGTGTTTACATACTGTGTCCCCACATCATTTACATTAAAGCTATCTGAACAGGCTGAAAGGAAACCAAATAGTGTGACACTCGGAAGACTGAGAAGAACCAGAGCTTCTCAATATTATCTGATCTAAAACAGAGGAAAGAAGCAGACTGGTCTTCTAAATACAAACCTCTGGCATATATAATTATATATTTAAAAAAAAAAAAAAGAAACATCAACTCTAGATGGGGTCAAAGGAGACATTTCTCTTAAGAACAGCTCATTCGAGAGGAAAAACACTTGGCACTCTGCTCTGATCTGCTTGTACTTGCTGTCAGTGTTTCAGCGATACTGAAATATTTCCTGATGAAGTATGGTCATCACCTTTTGCACATTTTAACAAAGAAAACTAGCACCGCAACGGCATGTGCCTAGAAAGCAACACGGGATTTGAAGGTTTATTCAGCAAACTCTCCATATGATGTAATTCTACTAATGCTACTACTGTCTACTCTGTATGTGCTGCATTTAATATATATGTTCATCTACAGTATTTGCTTGTTCATGGTGGAAAAAGATTCCTCCTCTGTTGCTTTTACTGAGGTCTCTTTTTTGAGTTCAACATCTGAAGCGGGGGTGTAAAGACATAGCATGTTATATATTGTACAAATTGTACAGACCTTTGAGACAAAAATGTGATTCTGGGCTCATAAATAACCTGCAACTGGACGCAAGAAGCTGTCAGACTCTGCATGTTACTGTCAGGGTCTGTTACCAGTGTTTTTAAATACCAATGAATATCTCTGATAAAACGCACTTCTGGATTCTAACACACCCTGAAGTAGGGACATTTTTTGGCAACTTGAAATAAACTACTGCTAAGTAAGGGTCTGAGTGAGTTAATAAATAAATCCTGAATCACCATGCACCTACTGTAGCTCTTCAAGAACACAATAAATAAACCGAGCTGACGAAAAGAGACAAACAGTGAAGAAACGACAGTCTCTTTCTCTCACACGCGCAAAAACACACCAGCCGAATCCTTACCAGGTATTTGCTACAGTGAAGCGTCTGTATCGACGGAGATGCTTGTTCACGACCTGCTTGCGAAAGCATCTCGGTGAGCTGTGTGGAGGGAGTTTCTGGCCAGGATTAACAGCAGCAACACTGCAAGGGTCTGCCTGGTCCAACCCGAGCTCCCTGTTCTCTCCACTGTCTTCCATTAGTGTGTCTGCTTCACGACCAAGTACAGTGTGATAAGATTGATGGCTCTGTCCTGGCATTTAAAAGCTACCGCCTCCCCGAGAAACAGCTGCAATCACACTGTCCAGAAAGCTATCAATCACTTTGTGTTAATAAAGAGTAAGAGGTTATTGTAATCTGCTCCCAAAGAGAGACATTGTGGACAAGTATTCACCCATATACTTAGAATATGACCCTGAGTTTAAGATTAATTTGATTGGTAGATATCTTTCAAACATCCCTCCCTGAGTTATTTATAATGCAAATCCAAAACAACAAGCTGATTGGCTAATCAGCAACAGCTGGAAAGTAACACGTCCGCAGTGTCGTGCAATAAACAGAGCAAAAGTTTTCCAGCTTCTGAACTTTAATCCAGATAAAATGCAACGCAGGCTTTTAAAAAGCTGTAGAGCAGAGTATGAGTGTTATAGAGATGAAAGCAACAGATGAGAGAGTCAGTGGACAATACGTCTCTGAGGGGAGCCTATAATCATATGTGGTTTAGTGGGCTGAGTCATAGTGGTTCAAAGAAAAAGGATATATGTAGCAAATTGCCATTCAACAATATAAAAAAAGAGTCATCTAATACATGTTCCCTAAACTAGTACTGTGGAACAACAGCCTACAGTAGTCTACCTCAAAGATAGACACAACAGTAACAGCATGCTCAGTTAAATGACTGCCAAATTATTTTCTACCATCTGATGCCTTAGAAATGAGCAAACTTTGTGTTCTTCTCCAGGGCACAGGGTTATATTTATTACTGCAAGAATGGACTAAAACTAAGAGGGAAAAACAAGGTGTTGAAAATACTGTTGTGAGCTAAAATAAAACTCTAAATATCACTGCCAGCTCTTCTGCTAATTTGCAAATCTAATGTCAAAACACAAAGGGAGAAAACACCAAACTCCTGCTGTTGCCAACACACAAGTTGTCGTGAAAATTCTGCTCCTACAGAAATACAAAACTAAAACAAAGCAAAATTTAAATATAGCTCTCAGAAACTAAGAAAAAAAAAACTGAGAGCTAAAATAAAAATAAAAGAATTATAATCCTCCTCAGACAACAAACACGCAACTGCTAAAGCTGTGATGATCGCCTTTGTTTGGTCGGTGCCTCACCTTTCAGGGTCGGCCTGTGTGATGTCGATGCGAGGCAGGGAGGCGATGGGCAGGCTTGTGGGTCTGGTCCGGGTCACCGGATCCTCGTCAGGTGTGAGCGCCCTGCCCCTGTCTCTCTCCTTTTCGGCTTGTCGCCATGACAACGGAGGCAGCTGCAGGTTGCCAGAAAACCGCCTGTGGACTTTGCACACCTCTACCCCGAGGGTATTGGTCGTGGAAAATTGCCCCACAGGAGGCTCCTTATTCTCCTGAAGATATAAAAAAAAAAAAAACCAAAGACAAAAATGACAATGAGTAATTGGGTTACACTGGTTCATAATACTTCAATACAATTTTAATAAAAATAGAAATATTTTTAAAATGAAAATTGGTTTTCAAAATAGAATATTGTTTAAAAAAATGCTTCAAAAAGAAGATTTAAGAGACAGATTTGGTTAACATAAACATGGCTTGTTTTAGAGTGGCTCACAGAAGTACAAATGTTTAAACATTAACTAAACAATCTGCCTGGCCTGCACATATCCCTGATTTAACAAAGTGCTGTAAAGTATATGGGTTAGATTTATGTTTTTATGCTCTTCATTAAACAGAACAAAATTAAGTGTTTGATCAAAGCACCATTTCAGGCCTCCTAAAACACCTGATATGCCAATTGACATTTTTATGAAGCAGTGCTGAATATAAATTGCGTGTTTAATGTGTCTGGCTGAGTGTGAAGGTTCCAATGAGAATGAGGAGCCCTGGGTGCTTCGCTGTAATGACTGGCTGTAAACAAGCCAGGGCACCGAGGAAACACAGGCAAACTGCCAGAACTCATTCTGCATACATCACCTTCCACTTTATGTTCACCGCTCGCAAGTGTAAATGAAACACGCCAACCGATTTCAGATGAAACAAGGGAGATATATAGAGGCACAATGGGAAATGGAGAAGCAAGGGATTCCCAGAACGAAGCTGTGGTAAACGCAAACAAGAAATGATGTTTTGTGTGTGTGTGTGCGGCGCAGGAAAGTAGAAGACCGAAAAGATGAGTGTAAAAGAAAGTGGTTGACAGTGAGTGAGAGTGTGAGAAGGAGAAAGAGTGAAGCAGTCTGACCTCGCTGTCATCAGAGCTGACAGCTCACCACAGTTTGACAAGATCAAGGCTGAACACGATCTGCTACTAACCAACTCTCTCTTGATCGACAGGATCTACTTTAAATGCAGTCAGTAGATGGAAGCAGAAATTACAGTCTGACCAAAACTGGGTTTTTGAGGCAGATGTTGATGTTGGGAAAAAAAAAAAAAAAAAAAAAAATCAGAAAAATCATCCAATCATATTTTAAACATTAACACGTAACATATACAACAATCCTGAAACAGATATTTTTAAAAGAATTTCTACCACATGGACATTTCACAGCTGAAAAAACAACTTGGCAGTGATCTCTGATGGACGAGTTATGCAGTGATGACACGCATCTATATTTCCTCATACCCAGTTTGGTATTTCTGTACTGCAATGTCTTGTTGTTACTTATTAGTGGACATACACATTGATACTGATGCATCTGCAATTAGCTAGTATCAGTCAGGCTGATTTATATGGCTCTAGTAAAGTACCAAGGCTGAAAGTAGTAATTATTTACATTACCTACTAATCTACTTATTACTTTCTCAATTTATCGCTTAATCATTTGGTCTATAAAATGTCATAAAATAGTCATTGTTTCCTAAAGAAAAAAGAAAACAGAATTGAACCTGTGGATTTTAAAATAATTCTAAAATTTACTGCAGGTTTAGTTTTCTGTAAACTGACGTATTAATCGATCGGAGAATCGTGATTTGTAGCATTTACCTAAGCTTGGTAAGAAGTCAAAAGGACCACTGTGAGAACACATGCACACATATCTTGTCCAGGTGAAGCGTCCAAAAAACTGTAACTGTGAGTTATATCTCCCAGTGGGCTGGCAACACTGTCATCTGCTCCCATTACATTTTTGTCTTTGGCTCTTTCTTATGGACAGAGTGCTCCTCTCTGAAATTTAAAAACCACAGTGCTGTGGGTTCTGTGAGAAATGAAAGGTCATGAGAAAAAAAAAAGAAGAAGATAAAAGTCAAATTAATGAGCGAGTGAGTGAAGTGAGACAGAGTGGTATCACATGATGAGGTGGAGAGCTACTGATGATCTGAGACAGAAAAAGAGACATGATAAAAGACAACACCCCACCTCCTCCTTCCAGTGAAAGCGACAGACACCAATGCCAAAGACACGTCAATAAAAAAGCAAAGAGGAAACATGAATGAGGGAATAAATAAATAAATAAAAAAGAGGGATGAGACTTGGAGAGTTTCTGAATGAGAGGACAGAGAATCCACAAAGAGGAGTCTTCCTTCCTTTCTGACAGTCAGTAAACACTGCTCTGCTGACTCCCTGGCTCCTTCTAGGAAATGCAATTTGTCTGATTTATTGTGCCTGTCTTTTTCAGACACATTCTTCCTGTCCCGTGGAAACGAGTGAAAATTAAATCTGGCAAAATACAACTCTGTTCCAACAACTCCCAGTAGTCTGTTGTCAATATGTCCCCGTGCCACTGCTGCTTTCCCTGCCAAATTAATTATCAATTGTGTATTGACTACATCTTTGACATCTGGACATGTAATTCTAGTCCTTCACTGATCTCCTGTCCGTGGTCCAAATATCATTAGGAAGAGGAAATGGTGCTACTTTGAGCGTGCGCCTGTATATAACACAGGAGTAGGATAAGGATGTTGATAATTTTAGAATTCAAAACATCAGTAAATTTAGAAACCTGGGATTTATCATATGTGCCAGAACATGGACATAAAAGGACAGGAACTGTGATGACAGGTAAAACAATGAGTCTCAAATGGAGGTGGAGCAGCTCCAGTGTCAAACAGAGGTGGAGTGGGTGTTTTCTCGATGAAGATGAAAGGCCTTTTCTTGGCTGCAGAGCCTAAACAACTCCCGTGTTCTCTGGGATACTTCCAAAAAGCCTTTTTGAAGAAGGTGATATAAATGAGATGGCTTTAGAAGGAAAGCTCTGACAGCGTGGCTTGATGTGGTGTCTGAATTATTGAATCCAGGAGCCAAAAGAAAAAAAAAAAAAAGTCTTAATTATTAAGGTACTATAGAATCTAAATGAAAGGTGGGAGTTGGACACAAGGGTGTTGAGTGGAGAAACACAGCAGATGTCTGAACAGAACCACATTGATCTTTTCTGGGAAAGGGATGATGGCTTATAATTGAAAATGTGCTTCTGTAACCAAGACAAAATGAAATATATATACATTTAATTTAACTGTTACTTCACTAATATTTGTATCTTCAACTACGTCACACAGCTGATCTTTTAAGGGCGTCTGATACTTTTCTACCTTTTTGCTGACAGACAAACAGGGATGTGTTTTTTTTTTTCCCAGTGCCTCACATGCATCTTTGGCTTTGGGAAAAAACTACAGCAACTGTTGAGTCACTGCAATCATGGAAACTGCTTTAAAGTAGAAACTACTGTCTATTACAGCAAACTGAAATACAAAAGCCTTTTAAACTTCAAAGAAGCCCGCACAAACATTTCTGCCTACAGAGTGGAATAAGCATAATAATGTCTTTATCCCAAAAATGAGATGCCGACTTTTGAAAAATGTACTCGCTATTACCGAAATCACTGCTGGCATGAAAGAACAAAATTACCATGAATCACTCCTGGCATTACTGGGCATTGTACTGGATTAAATAGTGAATTTCCTCCAAGTAAAAAGGGAGAAATGAACACCTTTAAAGAAGTTTTAGAATATTTTTCCATTATTATAAATTTTCAGTGACTTGCCTCTTATGAATCTAGCGTGACGGAGGCCAGTCGCAGCAGGAAAACTTTGTCATAGAGGATGCAGCTTGGCCTCTGAGCTCTTGTTGTACAATGTCAAAGTAAATGATCTGGCGTGCCTGCCCAGTCATAAACACTGGTGGCGTAGAGGAGAAACAGATGGGCCTCTCAGTCAGATCTCTGTCCTTCCTCCTCTGATCCATGTTTCCATTCAGTCTATGGCCTTCATGTCTCCTGGTGTGAACTGCCTTTTAACACCTTTCCTGCTCTGCCTCTTTCTTCTGAACTCTGCATCACTCTTCAGCTCTCTGTCTCCACCGTCCTAACTCTCTCACGCAAAAAACACACTACACATTGTCCTTCGTCCTCACGTCTCTGTTCCAACAGACACATCACCCTCTCTGCAGCGTGTCCTGCCGGATAGCGGTCTGTTGTGTACAGTACAGTCATCTGTTTATGAGTCACCGACCACCACACAGACATACTGCACCTCGCTGCCTCAGTGCGTTCCCACTGTATCTTTGTTCGGGAGGAAACAGAGGAGGAGGCAAACGTAACTAAATTTACAGTAACTGTGCAAACTGCAGAATTAGGCTGTAAACTTTAGAAGCGAGATGCAGAATTTCAGATACAATCATGAGTGGCCGTGTAATGCATGCATGCATGGACGGATACATGGCTGCACAGATGGATGGTTGGAAAAAAATCAATACTTACATCGCCTGGCGTAACCCCCTGTGCACTCCTGCTTTTCTTCATCCTGAGAGATGCTCAGCCAGACTCTCTCTCTCTCTCTCCCCCTCTCTCTCGCTCCGTGTCTCTGATCCTCTCTCCGAAAAACGCAGCTGCTGCTCTGGGCAGCCTCACCAGTACGCCTGCACATGGGAGACAGAGAGGAGGAGGCGATGGGGGGGGGCAATGATAAAGTAACCAGTTCCAAAAGTTATCCTGCCTCCCTCAGAGTGAACATCACGTCTGAAGTTGTTGTCTCACTTGAGCTATTGTTTTGACTTGGTGATGCAGTTCTGGCTGCAGCAATGGGACAAGTCTACATTGCGTTGCATTACACGCTGAATTACACAACTTTAACAAAAATAGCAGACATTACATGAACTGTTGGGGATTAGCTATCTCAGCAGTTACAAGTTTGAACAAGCAGACATACATAATGTATTGAAATGAAATTTGGTGATCTCTTAACCTCTCCTCTAGCGCCATTGTTATGTCAAACACTGCATTTGTCCAATACTTTACAAATAGAGACTGATACAGTGCATGGTATGTGCCTGAAGGTCTTTCAGTCCAGTCCTGTGTATCAGCCCGTTCTGAGTACACATGACTGACTAATCTATGTGACAGCAATGAATCGATAGTTTCCGTGTCACTATTGATTCACCCTGTACACCCCTCCCCCAACATTACCCACTCTTTGGCAGGCACTTTGTCCTTGTGTTAAAGTCAGTGTAGGACTACTGGTGAGGGAGGCTGCTGTTGATGCTCTCCAGCTGCTGCCAAGTCAAGTGGCATAAACAGAGAATCTCTCAGCAGCCCTAACAACCCAATTTTGTTCGTAGCTCAGTTGTCATGAAAAAAATGACATGTGAGGTGAAATGGCAGCAGATCACACAGGGACTCTGTTGTGAGCATCTGTAAGACAGCTCTTCGGCTAATCGCTCAAATCTCAGCAGGAGGGAGAAGTTCTCAATAATGTATGAGGCTGCATAGATGTGTACAGCGTTCATAAGAACACCTCAAAATATACTTTGTACAGGTACATTTTTCTGCCTCTCTAATGATAAAACAGAGTTCAGCTGTGCCGATAGAAATTTTTACAAATTCACCACAGTGAGCATTGCAAGTAGACTGTAGACCGGCCAACACAAATAAATCTCACAGTATCAATCCAAGCAGTTCTCAGCGTCATTCGTGTGGCCTGGTACTTGCCAGCTCTAAACTATTCAAATTATCAGCATGAGTGTTAATTGGATCAAGTCATCTTCTGTCACAACAAATCCTCTACAGACCTTGGATATCTGTAGCAAATTTTACCACAATATATCCAATAGTTGCCAAGATACTTCACTCAAAACTAAAAAGATCAACTAAAAGGAGATGCCTGTTCGGTCGGATTGATCCTGTGAGAGAAATGAATGTCTGTATGAAAATTTATGGTAATCAGTCTCATAGATGTGGAGACATCTCACTTTGAACCAAAACTGTCAGCCTAATGGTGGCACTAGATGAAAATCAGGGCCTCATCAAAGTCTGTAGGATTCCCCCTCTAGTGCAACATGAATGCACATCTACTCCACAGCGAGCCATCCAGTAGTCATTAAGGAATTTCAGGAGGTGGACTGACTGAACAGCATTGCTTTCCCTAAACCTGCGTCGTTAGTGTGGCTAAAAATGTTGAGGTTAAGTTACTTTTTACAAAACAATATAATGACAACTTATTCAGACTATTTATTCAAGTATGATCACTCAAATGGCATCATTTCAGAAATTCCACAAGAAAATATTTTTCTTGCCATCACAAAATTCTGTGATCCTTCCAAACCGCATATCATTCATGCATGAATATCAATACTGATTGCCCTAACACTCCTTTAAGGGAAACTTTTTCAATCATTCTGTCACAGCATCCCTAAAAGTCCTGCGCTCTTCTATAAAAGATTAAGTTGACACAAATTATCGTTGGATGAATGAACCGCAGAGCCGAGAACTGCTTCATGAAACAAGCAAAGAAGACGTATGGTAAAAGGTTATGTCAAATCATGTCATGTTCGTCCAGCAATGATAGGTGTGATCCTACATAGGTTTTAAAGCTTTAAGGCTTGTAGCACAAATCGTCAAAGGCAAGGTCCAGAAAGGTCAGTTTGTCTTTATGCCACCCGAGACACTAAGAAGCACTTGCTCTGCTCACACCATACCCAAAAGGCTCAATAAACTGTGGCTGTGTAGATACGTTATATTTTGTAACAAGCAGCCGGGGGACTTGTCCTCCTCTAAAAGACCATTTATTGTAAATTCAGGTGGCATACAATATTTAATTGCATGTCCCTGAGGTTCAAAAGTTAGTTTTCAAAGGTTGTGGTACCTCCAAGGACCTGACTAGTGTGAGGAAAACATCGCAACTAAAGTTGCACAGTTCAGCGTTGTTCAACCAAAGCCTGGTTTAATGTTGGATAGAAACAGATCTGGAAACGGTCTTCTATGAATATTTGTATCTCCCAATCATGAACAACAATAATATACACTCTCCATTCACTGAATTTTTTTACAGCCATAATGAAAATAGTTAATAGCACCAACTATTGATATTGTGATATAATTGATATGTTTGCTAACCATGCCACTGAGTTAACCCTTTCATGTCTTTTTTGTCTTCTGCATTTTTCTGCTCAATGAATTAGTTACACCATCAGCTTACATTTTAATGAACGTGTGCAGTTTGTAACTATTTTGTAGGGCTGCAATTAATGATTTTCATTGTCCATTAATGTTTACTTTTTTTCCAATTATATGATCTTTTGCCTTGTTTTGAATGATTTTCAATGGTTACGTTGGAATCTCTCTTGTTTTGACAGTACATCGTTGAGCACTTTGGAAAGACATCAGTAATCACAGTGGAAGATTTACTTGATCCAAGGAAAAAAGAATCTTCCTATTAAGACAACTTAGACAATAAATGTTTGTTGGCTTGTCCCCTGCTATCAGCACTTCGGAGAAAAGATCAGAGCAATACATCCAGAGAACGACTGGGAATCAGACTCTATTGAGCATTTAGACCTAAAACCCAAGAGTCCACTCAATTCAAAGAAGATCAGTGGACAAAAGACACTGCATTCAGAGTGCAATCGTGCCTCACTTTGGCAGGCTGCTGCCTCCACTTTTTACAGAATCAAGCTTCAAGTGACCTCTCATCCTTGTAACCCCGGCATTAGGTCATCCCCATGGTGGCTGCCTGTAGCTCTACAAATAATTGGTTGTTCATGAGAAGCAGGCAACAGAATGCACGGTCATGAGGCAGCACTCAAGATGCTGATTGTAAGGATTTTGAAGACAACACCAGGGAATACTGTGCAAGGCGCATATAATCACAGCAACAGGGGACTAAACAAACCAAAGCAGACTGCTTTTCTGCTTAATCTACAACCCAAGGACAATGCAAAGGCCATGGACGGACTTTGCATCAAGGCTATTTAAAGGCATGACTTTGGGAAATTTTTATAGTCATTATTCCACTTTCCTCTAATATTTTAAAAACCAAATAGTGTGCATTAAGTCAGCTGAAAACTATTACTTGCCTGCAGGTGTCAATCTGTGTGTGAATGGCCTAGTGTATGTGACTGACTAGTGACCTGTCCAGATCCTTTTGCCCTGTCTATGCTTGTAGAGACATCAGCCCCCCCCAACACAATCCCAAATGGTCTTGAACAGAAATAAGCTGGTATAGAGAACAGATGGATAAATGGATTTTGAGTGTCTCTGCTACGTATGATGCACATTAACCATCCTCTAACACATTTTCACTGCTCCGACAGTATGCACTGTGAATGGGTCAACTTACAACATTATCCTGACAACCAATGATTGTACTTTTGCCTCATATTTTACATGGCAGGTTAGCAAGGCTGCCCATCTGACCACTTCATCTATGTCACACGCTGTCCATGCACAATGGAGAGCTGTAGAGGCTGAGTCAGTAGCTGTCATACATTTAAAATCACCAGACACCCACACAAAAGTCGCTTTTGTGGCACCAAAACAAAGGAGCCTCAAGAAATAATGTTTGGGACTGCATTAATAATACGTTCGATGACCTGTAGTCCAACAATGAGAGCTTTCAAAGCCATCTGTGTGCCACAACCGCAATGGATTAACTTTACAGCAGTCACTCATTCACACCAGATGCAAAAATGAAAAAATATGCAAGGGAGTTGTTAAGACTTGGCTTACCCAGCTCTGAGCCTTCTGTGGAAAATGAATCTGTGTTCTATGTAAGTCTTCAAATGGCCACTCATCAAATCGTGAGTGCTAAATGGAGAAGTAAGCACCACTGGTCACAAGACACGACAGCTGTTGACAGAACAGTAGGTAGGTCCCTTTTGACTGTTGGGCTCACCCATGTTTATTTAATCTAAACAACACCACACCCACTTTATTCACACCTTTTGTGTACCCAGTCACTGATGTTCACGGTACACAAAAATGCTTTGCAACATTGTCTGTCAAATCTTTTCAAAGAGCCTTGGGGTTATTTTCCAAGACTGAGATAAAACTAAATGACCAAATAAAAGAGACTGTGCAATCTTGCAATCTTGTTTTATCACCTCAGAAATATATCTAAGATAAAACAGTTTCTCCTTCTGACCTTAAAAATAATAGCTGTGGTTCTGACTGAAGACTGCTGCAAACTGACACACAGCTCACACTTTACACTGTATTTAATTCAAAGACAATACTTCAGTATTTTATGATACAGCATCTACACTGGAATCGTTTTAATAATACATTTAGAAAGCATGTGAACATTTTGTTATTGGCCATGTCATCTCTCAGAAATGCAATTCAAGGTTAAAAAGAAAAAAAGACAATAAATGTTGACAAGAACAAAAAGGAGACAAAGAAAAAGAAGAGAGGCCCTCTCTCTTTTGGCCAGCTAGTCTACAGAATGAGCTGCCTGGAGGACCAAGGCGTCAAACTCAGTGTCTTCTTTTAATTACGCAGTTTCAAGGTTACTTTAAAGTAAAGTAGTAAAACACCAAAAGTGACATGAAAAGCAGTGCTTGTTGTATTCTTTTCATTAGTCCATTAACATGATACTGTGGCATGCAGCTTTTTTGTTTCATTTGTTAGTATTTTGTGCTTATTTCTAATTTTTGAAATGTCTAGATGGAAATTTAAATGATTTTATAAACAAACATTACCTATAAGTTGATCTCTGAGGCTGTTGCTATACTAAATGAGCACAGACATTCATGACTTCTATTCACAACAACAAATCACACTACTGCATTCATTTCTGTAAGATGGGTGCCATTTTTTATTCTGTTTTTTTACTCAGAAACATTTTGTGTTTAAGGTCCTTGAACCTTTCTGCCTCACTGTCTTCTTAGACACATCCACCTTAATGTAATTCATACAGAATCGATGATGATGCCAATCAATATTTGGCCAGACATGCTCAGTAGAGGGTTAGTTGGTTAATTTTGTATGAACATATAAGGTTAAGAACTGTATGTCTAGGAAAGTACTTACTCGAAGGTTGCAATAAGTTTTAAGGCACACGCTGTTATCTCTTCTAATCTTATCCCTTCTACCCACACTGTTTGTGTGGGCATGTCCTACACACAAAGCAGTTGTTGTACTTTATGCAGGTGTCTTTACAGTTACTGGCTAAGCCAGATTTAAACCATGGTATATTATATACATTGCAGCTTAATGAAAATGTTACATTTACAAATATAAATTGCCACCCCATTGAGAAAACCCTCATTTTGAAAACATGTAAAATGAGAGTTCACCAGAGGAAAATGTTTATTCGATAAACTGAGCAGTTGATTCACAGGAAATTAATGAGCAACTATTTTGATAATTGGTTAATCTTTTAGGTCATTTTTAAAGACAGAGCTTTTCTTTGTCTTAAATCATAGTAAACTGAATGCTTTGTTGATTTGGACTTTTGGTGGGGCCAAACAAATCTGGAAACATCATTCAGGCTCTGCAAAAGAAATAACCGTGAACATTTTTCACCATTTTCTGACATTGTTCAGACCAAATGACCAATTATTTAATTGAGAAAATAATTTAGATTATTTTGAATGGAAATAATCATTAGCTGCAGCCCTACATTTAAGACAGAGGGCTCTAAGTCTTCTAATCAATGCCTTATGTCAAAGGGAGCCTTAAAATATTTTCTATAAAGTTACTCTTGGCTACTTTGGAGGCCTATCAATTTAGCCAACATGTTAACAGTATCAACACTGACTGTCAGGGAGAACGGTAACAACAAAGCATGTATTATTAGGTTAGGGTGAAATTACTATGCCTGTCACCACACTCCAACACCTCTATCGGACAACAAACATATCTCCCTCTATCTGACATTAATAAGCAGTATATAAACATTTGGTAAATGGTTTATAACACACCACCGTGCAGTTGTAAGTATTACTGTGTATAATGTAAGTGTTAATAATGCATTTGTCAACAACAGTAACTCCTCCTGTGGATATCCTGAAGAGTGGATGATAGAGAACAACATCCACAACACAAAACTGTCAGTCTTCATTTAACTCTCAGGATCGAAATGTCAACATAACTTCCTCTGTCATGTAATATGGACAGACACCTATCCAAGATCAATCAACAGTTTTACACTGTTTCTATCACTCACCCCAAAGCCCTATTATCTCTATGACTGAAAAAGCAAAAAAAAACAAAATGCCAGTCACCACTTGTCAACTCAGATTAGCTGTTGCTGAGTCAAAGCTGAATCAAAACTAAGTCACAGTGGAAGCTTGCTGCTGTTTGTATTTGCATTCAGCGCAGTGAAGCAGATTCCAGCAGAAATGAGCTTTTCAGACAAGTGAAGACAGAGGAGTTTGTTGAGGAGGGAGAGAAACAACACACCAATTTGTGGCAGCTGAAAGATGACGTCACTGTGGAGGCCACATACAGGGAACCCACTGCCCTACTGTACAGACATAAAAGAGAGAGAGAGAGAGAGACAGAGAGACAGAGAGACAGAGAGACTGGACAGGCCAGACCTTGTGAGCCTATTGCCACTGGGCCACATGTCACAAGACCATTTTGGGATTGTTCTGCTGTCACACCATGTGTTTGTCATGTTGGCATTGCAACGTCAGGAGGAAGACAACCTATCAACGCAAAACTGGTGGAAGCAGACTGATTTCAAGCCCATTTGTCTTACACGCTGTCTTAAATGGCTTAAAATTTAGAGAACAAGTATAACGTTTTTTTGTGCTAGTACACCTGCCTTAAAATGGGGTGACATGACATGTGAATAGCATTCTCTACTAAACTGCTAGCCACAATTTACTCCTTTGGTCATATTCAGTATTCACAGGCACTATCCTTTTCCTCTCTTATCATTTGATGAAAGAGACAATAAATGCTAATTCATCATGAGATCATTTTACTGCGTTAAGACAGTTCCCTCATCATGCTATTTAAAAGAATAGGACAGAAATTAGAAATAATTGGCAGACAAGGACACATGGCACCTGTGACTCTGGATGAGTCATTGTTTAATTGTTAGTTACTGAAAAAGCCCTATCACCAAGAGCAAGTACCACGCTGTCAAATTCAAACACCCACACACACATATACTAATCACCCCATTGTGTTCAAGACACCCTGTTTATTATCTATTGAGGTATCGGTGATTGAAGTACTGCTTGTGTCAGCACTTCATCAGTTATCCATTCACTAAACGAAACTGTCGATCGCCAGCTACATGGCATCGAAATAACAAATGACATGGGGAGTAAGGAGGTAACAGAAGGCTTGGCAGAGTCTGCACCATTGGAAGCACAGAGAGGGCATTTGGTGAGTGTCACCAGCTGGCAACCCCCATGTCAACATGGCTGTAAATCCCTCAGATGACAACTGAGACAGAAATGAATCAGTGTGAGGCACTGACCTGTGCTCTCTGGAGATACTGTCGAGGTAGAAGTGAACAAATCGATGTGATCCACCATCACCATTTATACACAGGGTGGCTACAGCATATCCTGCTGAACCGTGACTGGTTGGGCCTCTGAACCGTGACAGACATTGCCATATAATAGTGAATAAGGTACTTTCCCAGAACCCAAGGAGACATCTTGAAATTATTTGATTTGTCCAGCGAGCGTTTCCAAATCCAGTGATATTTAGATATTCACTTTTATTGATTAATCATTTTAGTTTCATTTTCATTAATGCTTGCAGTACCTAAGAAGTATATTTTACACAGATCAGGGTACTGTATTGTAGACTTACTGTAAGGTTTCTTGTAACTGATCTCTTCTGCTTAGAAACCAATGATGAAATATTATACACTACTTAGTCAGCAATAAGGCTTGAAGTGAAAAAACTGATTCTGACCACAACATTCACTTCCAGATACTGAAGAAATGTACTCACAGATTAAGCTGCTCTCCTTGCGCCAGCGGTGAGAGGAGGAGCGGGAATTCACATCAGCAGACTGTCAAACTGAGAGACACACAGTGTATGAATTACAATTTCACAGATCACATAGCACAGCAAAATATAAAATATGGACCGACGTCAGTATTTTGGCCAGTTGAAACCACATGATTGATCTTAGATCAGTAACAAAGACCCCTGACAATATTACAATCTCTGACAATATTACAATCTCTCTGACAATATTACAATTAATAGTAGACAGTATAAACTAGCTTTGATAAGACAATTATGAAAAAAGTCATTTTAAAACTGTGGAAGCCCAGAAAAGGGTAAAAACTTAAGGCTCTCTTCTCTTCACATTAGAAATTTAACACAATTGCTATGGTTTCCTGAATTCATGACTGTTATTACAATCAAAGTTCAATTTACCATCCAGCACATACACAAACACACAATTACACACACCCAGTTCTTTCTGTATTCACAATCCACAGCTGTTTTTTCATCACTGCTCCCAGTATGACAAACTCTGACCCAGGCTGAAACACTAAATGCAGACGCTGCATGTGTTCATCAGCTGTAAGCAAAACATGAATGTTCAGCAACAGAAAAGGCAGTATAGTAACCGCGTCACCAGTAAAGCCATTATGCAGCCAGTACGTGAGTCATCAGTCTGGCACCCAGAGCCCTTTTAACAAGAAGCTGAATGTATGTGCCCTGTTGTTTCAGCACAGACAGACAATAAAAGGACAGTGGCCGCTTGCGTTCACACCACATGACTGGGCACAGGGCTGCTGGTAGCAGACGTCCTTATACTGGAGTTCCACAGATGATAAATTCCAGCAGAGCTGGAATATTACAGGAGCAGGGGAGACGTGCGGGTGGTGGAAACACTGTCCATGTGACCTGACAGAAATGAACTTCAGTGGTGTGACCAGTACACTCACACACACATAATTCTGCACAGGCACATGCTCACACATAAGGAATAAAATGTTTGACATGGAACAAAGGACATGGTAACATATTTGCAAAGGAATATTGTAAGGATTTCTAACATTTTCTGCACCCCTTTGTTTAAACTATACTCTCAGTAGCATTCACGGTGGACCATATATTTGTAGATGAAAAACAGTATCACTGCTCAGCTACAAAACAGTGGAGTACTTAGGGTTTCTCCATACATTACCACATGCAGTGTATGACGCTGCGGTAGATGCCAAATGACTTGCTGACAAACAGCTGTGGCTTTAATCTAACTTTGAAAGGTTCAGCGCACACCCACTAAAATGGAGATGATGAATGTAAAACTGTCACTGTCATTTTCACTCTCTCCTAAAACAGATTACAAAAGGTCACTTTCGAGTCTCTGTATTGAGTCATGTCAGACACATTACGCCCTTACTGGAATACTATGTTGATTTATCTGACTGGGTGAAATAATGAGCCTAACTAGAGCTATTTATCTTCTGCAGGTCGTTGCTGTCCTCATTTGGCTCAGGCTTCACTGCTAAATGGACAGTGATTGAAAGTGTACTGACACAACACTTGGTTTATAGACCAAACTAGCAGCTCTGTCTGTATTAATGTGGGTTTACCAGGGCTTTCCATAACACCATTTATATAAATATTCCCTCTTCACCGCATCACATCTTAACTGTCCCAAACTCAAACATATTTCAAACTCATATACTTCTTTGCATCTGCGCCTCAGCCACAGTAATAAGAGAAAGCACTAACTGGGAATATGTTTTACCTTGTTTGAACTCATCATCATTCTTCATGGGAAACATTTGTGTATGCTGTAATTAGAGTAGCACATCTTCAGCTAGAAACGTGTTTCCAACCACACGCACACAGACAAAACAGACGAAGTCAAAATAAAGAGTGATACCCGCAATTCAAAGTCGTGAGAGAGATGAAGACAGAGACAAGAAGGTTTGCGTGATGTGACTGAATTAAAAGACCTTTCAGTGCAACTCAAGATATTTGACTGCCGATCATGTTTCCTCGAAAATAGCTTCTGCGCAGCTCAAATGACGGAAACCTGCATCGTTAAACAGCAGTTTTCAGACAAACCTTTGGACCTACGAAATCCTTTATCCTTTCGCGTAATAAACTTTAGACGAATACTCTGCATATTTAGCAAAACTTTAAAATGTCGCGCGGGTACAGGCTGTGGGCTAGGGATGAAAAGCAGCATAAGTAGGCGGCGCAGAAAGGAAAACGTCGGCAAAACCTACAGCCAGCTTAAATACATTTTAAATCGTTGGGAATATAGGAACATGTGCATCGTAGCTACAGCAGGACGATTCAGGCTCTTACCGGTGCTATACCCGCTTTCCCACGCGCCGCTACCGTTGAGACTCAACGTGCGATCTCCTGTTCCTCTGCCGCGCGTCAGAAGCACGCGCCCCTTTTTATCATGTTCCATTTGTGCCATTCGCGCTCGTTCCCCTTCCCGAGCCCGGGAGCTCATCGATTGGCTTTGACACCGACGACGCAAATCCTTCCGTTCACCAATGGCTGTCAGCGCGCGCACCCTCTCCTCCTTCCCACTGCTGCGTGCCTGCCCTCACTGATGTCCAGCCACAATATGGATCTGCCTCTGTTCCAGCACTTTAATGAGGCTACAGCTCTGCCTTTCATTGACCCCCCCTGATGTGTTTTAGTGGATTGTCTCTTTAAACGGCAGCTCTGTGTATACTAACGCACTGACAGTTTCCTACATTGTCTTTCAGGGTGTGATTTAAGGAAGCCAAGTTAAATTAAAGTTTGAAGTTTTATATGTGTTGTACGCAGCTCACGTTGGTCATTAGAAAGAGCACTGGAGACTGCTATAGGCCTAGTAGGCTGATGTGATAAAATGTTAAAATTAAAACTAACAATTTTCCTTTCTATCTAGTTATATATCTGCCTGTTTTATAGAGTTGTACTGTGACATGACATAGTAAATGGGTGCATTTATATTGCAATTTTATCCAAAATACTTTAAAATGGATCTCTCATTCACCCATTCACACACTAACCATGCAAGGTGCTGGTCAAGAGCATTTTGGGGTTCTGTGTCTTGCTGAAGGACATGTGTCCATGTGGAGAGAAAGAGCTGGGAATCAAACCATAGACCTTGTGATCTACCCTCTGCCTCCTGAACTGTCCCATAAATAATATATAATGTTGTTGACCTGTGTAGAGCTGTGCTGCTAAATGAATTACATTGTGCAGTGGTGTGTCGATAAATTACATAGCATCACTTTGTGCGACCCAGTTCTGCATTGCATTGTGATGTGTTTCACTGTTGCATTGTTCAGTTCTTTTTCATCCTGTGCTGTGTTGCACTGAGCCGAGTGGCTGCCCTTCACCGTATGTTGTGTTTTGTCAACAGCCTACAACAGCTGCGATGTGCACTACCACACAACAACATAATGTACTGTTATACCATGTAATGTTGCTCTAAACTGTGTTGCACTGTGTAGCGTTCAAGGCCAGACTCAGCGGTCTTTTGGAATAATTTTGATGCCTTTGCTGTTGCCAGGCAACAGCTGTCCTGGTACAGAGATGAATGGGTGTCCCTGGGGTCTTTCTCTTTCTTCATCTTCATCTTTACCTTCATCTTTTTTTTTATTCTCATTGTCTCTCACTCACGCAGATTATGTTCAGTATAAATGCAGTATGACTTATCAGTATGCAGTATCACTTTCTAGCTGTTTCTCTCTCTGAGCAGATACTTACCAAGGTGCCAAGCTATTCGTTGTGGGATATAGAACTCTGATTCATGTGATCTCAGGATCCCTAATGTAAGCCAATGGGCAGTGGGTGTTTTTTCAACATCAGTCTTAACTCAGTAACTGAGTCAGGGTTAATCAATCCTCAGCTTTTCCTCATGAAATATATAGTGAACAGATGGCTTGTCTTGATCCACAGCCACCTTAAGGGCTCTCTGTGTTCCTGATGGACTCCATCTTGCAAATACTAGCCCAGGAGTGGAACCTGGGCTTGGAAACCGTCTGCAGAGTACCTCAGTGGGCAAAGGTGTTGCCTCTTCCATTGGCACTGTTCCATATAGCTGTACTTGGTTCACCTGGTACCTGTTCACCTTGCTGATGTCCCAACATCAGAATAATATCTGCTAATGACAAGCAGGGAATTGAGTCTATCTGTACCAAGGCTCTCATCTATGTTCATGTGTCAAAGGGCAGAATGTCAGGACTTTGTGTAGCCATTTTGAATATTTTGGTGAACCTGAGCTACATCCCTGGACAAACTTTTAGCCAACATGTTTCTGTTCATCTTTTGTATGCCATAAATTTTCTAAAACTTGACAAACCAAGGATTTCCATTCCATTTAGACTAGACTGTATATTACACATACAAATCTTTGAAAGTCTTCTTCGTAAGTGCTTTTCACACAGCAGCGTTGCTACATCCACTAACCTCTGTGGGATGTTAGTCCATACATGCTGTATCTTCCCCCTTGTGAAATGTGATGACTGGAGGCGGGTAGCACAGATGTTTTTCACAGAAATAATTCATTTGCAGAGTGTGGGTTCCTTTTGTTTGCAGAAGAAATGCACTCCGCTTCACACATAAATTGTTGAGGGAGCTTCAGCGCATTCCTGACACACACGAACAGTGTGAAATTAAACCACTCAGGTTTGATACAGCTGAATGGCTGATTTCTGTTTAAACCCTGAATAGATAATGCCAGCTTTTATCGTTCTTTTGTTTTACAGCTTACAAACAACTGGCAATATTGTTGATTTGTATTTAATATTAATGTTTGTGTGCTTGCAAAAAGGAATACAGTGAAAATTATGGGCTTGGAGGTACAACATGGAGATGTTTACATGCTGCTTGTTGAATATTGCAAATATTTCTAAATTATTTAGCTGTTGTTCACACCTGAATTTGTGTCAGTCAGGCCTAACCTATCACCAAATAGTCGAACCCACACACCACCTCTCCTTTTCTAGACTGTGTCTCGTGGGAGGCTGTTACTCAGGCTCACCCTTGTCACTATTGCTGCTGTACTGCACAAATAGACTGCAGGTGTCTATCTGAATGTATCATCCATCAGCACTGGACAGAGACAAACTTTACAGTCAAACCAAGGTCTCCATCCACTTCACTGACCACTGCAAGACTCACTTTTCATACCAGCATCCTTCTCCTCACGTCATCAGCAGTAAAACAGCAAGGCAGAGCCCACACATTTGTTTCACTGTACAGGGAGTTTTAATCAATGTTAGAAAACAAAATGCAGTCAGGAGCTAATAAAATAACCTTTCAGAGCTCTTCAGCACTTGTTAGTGTTTGATGTGGGTGTTCCTATTGAACATGTTAATTGTGAGACACAGAGTGTAATATTTTTCCTTGTGAAGAACTTGCGTGTCAGATATTAAGGAAATCAGAAATTACAAAGGACGCAAAACAGAATTTTCAAAACAGATCTTTGATAGTCTCTGAAGTGGGGCTAATTATACAAAATTCAAAGCCTTGTTAATAGTCAGTTACTGACAATGCTGAAACAGAACATGAGGAGGTAATATTGATTTTACAGTTACAGATTTCAATGGCCCTTGATGATGGACAACACAAAAAACTGATTCGAATCTCAAACAGTGATAATTTCCAAAGGCACTTGTGACTGACGTTGCAGGATAAAGTACACTTGGCCTAAAAACATACATGTACAATATTTACCATCCAACATGTAAAAATATAACTCACAAACTGATACCATGCTCTTTTGTCAATATTATGAACTTCTTTGTCATCTGCAGGAATAGAAAATGAAAGTGGGTACAGTTCACACACTAAGTGAACATCAATGCTTACATGTATGATACACAGTCAACAGTGCTTTCTCAAATTCCTCTGCGAGCTTCTGAGGATCACGTTGCTACACAGCACAGATAAAGGCCTACAGTTCAGTGGTGAATATGCTCCATATTTGCAGTCTAAAATGATCTTTGGTGAGAATGTAAACATTGCACCAAAACAAAAAAAAACAATGCTTTAAAGTATTGAAAACAAAAACACATTTCCTTACAAATATATATAATTTTTTTTACCTGATTAGGAGTCCTACAACTATGTGTCAGATAGAATAGATTACGATAACTTGCCCTGCCTTTGCACTTTAAACAGCTAACAGTGCTCATAATAAACAAGCCACAATTCAGTATAGCCATTTTCCCCTTGAACAGTGAGGACAGATAATGCATTGAGCATTGTAGTGTACATTAAAATGGAGTTACTCTTTAAGATCCCTTTATGATATTGATTAACTGAAGCATAATGAAATAGCAGGCAGCTGCAATGAACACGGTGATTTGGGGGGCGAGACAAGCTAAAATATATGGGTTAAGGTGGATAGTACTGGTGTTAAAGCATAAGCAGGGTATAGGAATCAGTGTTTCCCTGGTCCCAGACATAAGGCACATTAATAGGGTACATAGTATTGTCTCTAATACCCCCAGTATAAACATTGACCTGATAACATACTCTGTAAATTTGACATTATGCACCCTGTTCCTCATCCCCATTGAGTACAGAACACATGTGCCCCTTAGTCTGCAGTTTATCCATTCAACTATCCACCTACCCACCTATCCATCCTTCTGTCTGTCCACTGTGCAAAGGCACTCTACCACTGCTCCCAGCTAAAGTCGTCCCCGCCTCCAAACACAACGAAAAAGCCGAGGATGGTGAGGAAGATGACAGCGTTTCCTGTCATCACCAGACCACAGGCGCCCCACTGGATCTGTGAGAGAGAAATATCTTTAACTGAGGTGGCCAAACGATATCAATAGTCACACTGTTGGCACACATGGTCTTCACTATTTCTCAAGATGCAGTGTGAGACAAATCTAGTTAATGACAGTTGATATGGTGCAGACAGCATAGATGTATCTACATAAACAGAAAAACAACAGCCTCCAAAATATTTCAAGAGCACTCACTGTGTTATTGCGGGCTAGGACAACAGGGAGCCCAAAGGATGATACGACAATGCCAGTTGTTAAGAAGTAGGCCAGCTCTCTACATGCATTGCTGGAGGAGTCAGTGTCATCACTGAGGCGTCTGGATATGAAGGTCGGGATGGGGCTTAATATGTAGAAAATCAGTACAAACAGCGGCCAGTATACCCTACAAGAACAGGTGTGGAACAGTTAAAGGGAGGGTTCGCATTTTATGACAAACGACTGCATGAGTTTGCAGCTTGTCAGATAAAAATACACAGGTGCAAAATCAACAAACACGGATTGTGCCAAAATAAAATGCTAAAAAAACAAAGCAACTGCACTCAACAGAGTCTCAAATGAGCATTCAACAGATTTTGCACATGAACCACAGTTTACTCATTGTAAGAAACCTGTAAAAAAAAAAAAAAATACATAATGTCTTCTATGACACTAGATAAGATTTTGAAAAAATATTCCTGTTGAAATCAGAGTTATGTCAGCTTTGGCTCGAGGTTTAAAATCTTTAACAGAAAGCCTGCATTACAAACTGTGAGCGTGGGGTTTGAAAGTAGTGGGCATTTAGGGCGTGGGGAGACTCTAATGAAAGACTCCATTGAGTTTCATTATGGAAATTGTAGGATTTTGCATTTCTGACGCATAACAGGGACTAAATTTCTGAAACTCTGCTGCACTGATTATGACCATTCTTTTTTAATCTGCCTCTCAAATGTCCCTCAGCTGTAATACTACTGCTGGAGCACACCTTTAAGGGTATTTATAAGTATTGTGTTGCTTTTGTTAACTGCTGTTGTTCATTTCTTTCTAATAAACTGGCACCTCACATCAGAAATGTCTGCACTACCCCTTTAAGACTCTATAATATATGTTAGGTCAAGTATGGGTTATACAATGACATACATGTTTCGCTATTACAAAGCACCTACCCATACTGTTCCAGTGCACAGCCCAGCAGAAGAAATGTCAGTCCAATAGCACCACTAAAGGACAAACCAACCAGTGCTGAAAGAGGAGAAACATTAGTTGCGTTATGTTACACAGGCAGAGGAGCTTTTGTCCAGATTTACAGTGAAAAACAAAGCAGACGTGTAACCTTTGTTATTATGTGTCTGAGGCTCCGTGAATGTGCGACATTAATTTACTGCGAAAAAAAATAGCATTAATTTAGAGTTTAAAACCGGTTAACAACTTAACAGTGTAATGAGGTAGCTTGTAGCACATCTCAATATCCTGGTAGCCATAGCTTTCGAGATGATTCAGCGGAAGGTTTTTCAGAAAGTAGGTAAAAGTCGCTTAACAAAGTTTTCTGATGCACTGACGCCAAAGAACAGCGACCTCCCACCAGAGCTAACTCTCAACTGTCGACTGACTCTTTAACGCATGAAATAAAGTACCTTTAATGCCGGCCATTGCGATAAAGGTGTCAAACTTTCACTTTGACTTTTGCTCTGCTCTTTTGCTTTTTGTTTATGTGCTCAGGCTATCCTTCTTGGTAGACGAACTTCCTGCTTCCTCCATAGGCTCCTTCTTTGTTGTCAGGTGACAGTCTTAAAGCTACAGCTCGGCAGCTCTGCGGTCAACTGTGCGCTGGCTGTGCAGGCTCACATGATCGACACTAGGTGCCGCTTCCTCTCCCTGTTATTGGCTGCTTGAAGATAAATTAATCAGAACTTATGTCAGTCTCATGTCAGTCAAACTCGGTTCGCTCCTAATCCCCCGTGACGAGGTGCTCGAGACCATGCAGCGCGAGGTCACAGGGAGGGTTCTTTAACACCCAGGTGTTATTGGCAGTGTAGCTAATGTACAAATCACACTACAAGTACTGTTTTGAGGCACTTGCATTTCCATTGTATGTTACTTTATACTTTTACTCCCCAGCATTTCAAATAGAAACATACATTTAACTTCACAGCCTTTATCTGACAGCTATTGTTACTTTGCTGATTACCTTTTTACACACAGAACATCTTATAAAGACAGGCCCTGATTATTACACATTTGCATGGCCTAATAATATATTGTAATATGAATTCTGTTTCCTGCGTATTGAGTTTGTTTCCTTTATTACCCTACATCTGTACTTATGCTTCACATTTTAAAGCATTACTTTGTAATGTAGTATTTTTACATTGTTTTGCTATTTTCACTTTAAAGAATCTGAATGCTTCCTCATTCATAGTTTAGCTTTTTTGCATTTGCTTTACATGTTTTGAGGTTAGATTTCTCTAGTTTTAATTTTAACATGTCACTAACATTAATGAAGGCCAATCTCCATTCAACGTTTGGTTTATCTTCTGCACACATTTTTGTATATTGATGCAAGCTCACATAGTTCCCTTTTTAAAATGTTGCATACTATTTATGTATCAGAAAAGATCACAGTTGAGTCATTATATTGTTTTCACAAAGTGGTTAACTTTTTACTTCCACTGAAAATTTTGCAGGGAACTAAAATCCACAGAAAAATTGAACCCAGATAAATCAGGGCTAAACTCAGTGGACCTCCCTCGTGTTGGGCTTTGAGTTCAGTGTGATATGGAGATGAAACTGGAAGAAAGGTACAGTACTTCAAAGGGCATAAGTGATCACAGAGCTGGACCAGATGTTAGAGGACTGATGCTCCTGCTGTAGAGATGAAAATCACGTAAACACCAGAACAGGATAAGTACATTTTAAAAAGTTTCCTGTCACAGCTTAAATGTCTCCTGCTTCACCTTGGTGTAGTAAACACGATGTAGTGAGAGTAAGATCAATAAAATCTGAAGTTATGGTAATTAAACTGTTAAAAAAAAAATGATTTTAAACTTAGGCCTTAAAATTGCTTTGTTGCTGGTCTTTGTCATTTTCAGGACAGTTAATGCCAAAATAGAAGGATGTGTTTGTGTCTGCGTTTGTGTTTACACCTGCTCGAGCTGGCATGTTGTCACTCATCCTCCGGCACCCACATGCTTGACTTCAATTTCGGGTTATTATTCGCTGATGAGTTTTAATTTCCCTGAATGACGGAGTAACTATGATCCAAATAATAATTTGAGGCTTCGTGGCAGGAAACACCCAGTTTTTTACTTTGAAAATGAGCAGTGGGTGTATGAGGAAACGTTATTCATGTGAAAAACTGCTCATTGCTTTCTTATTTTCTTCAAAATCAACCTCGCAGTAGTGTTTAGCTCTCCCTTCTGCAAAACCATAGGGCTGACATTTTGACTGTGCAAAGCCACACTTTTTTAAACAATGTGACAATAGCCATAAAAGAGTTTCAGACAGGAAATGAAACTGCTGTCTTCAAACCACAAGTTGCGTTTAATAGGACAACATTATGCCATTATTAGTTGCTAGCTGTCTGGCAGAGCTGATGATTTTGAAACCCTGGCTGCTTTTTGCCTGTGAATCATTGGTACAAATTACAATTACACAAAATAAATGTAAAATCGACGTGGACCTGCTGTATGTGAGGAAACACACACACGTCACACTTAAACCAAAAATAAAAAGCTGTTTAATGTGTTACAGAGACATTCACTGAATATAGTTCTGCTTAAAATGCAAACTAATGCATGTTGTGCAGCTACACTTGGAAATTAAGCTTAGTTCATACAAAAATCTGGAAAGAAAAACAAAAAGGGCATTACTTTAGCCACGATGGAGTAACATGTGAGAGGAATCATGTGATGACTGATGGGCCACTTCGACCTGTCCTGTGATGGAGCTGGGAAATCTTCAGAGCGATTGTTGCCAGGGGTGCCAGCATCACCTGTTCCAAACGAGGACGACATGGTTAGAGACTTATAACACCTGGATTCCATATGCCACTATTGCATTTCCTGAAGAATATTTATATTAAGCAATTTTGTTTATTAATATTGTGACTTAGACATATTTTATTCCAGATTGTTCAAATTAACACATTTTTTGGAGTTGAGGATTCAAAGATTTGTGAATTCTTACCTATTTTGGCCAAATTAATCTTGAAATTTTCATAATTAGAAACTCTACCTGTGTGTCTTCAAAAATTTGCTCCTTCTCGTAGCTGTCGATGTAGATTCGAACTGTCGCCCCTTCACTACCTGTCCCACTGAGTCTGTAGATGATTCGAGAACCATCGGAGAAGATTATCCGCAGACCCTGCAGTGAAAACAGCCCATCACAGACCATGTGAAGCTTTTAGGCTTTGCAGGCACAGCTGAGTGGGTCTGATGCTGAAGGAGCCCAAATACCCAGTGACCACTGGATACATCCTGTATCTGTACACATAACAGTCTTATGATTGTAGGAACACAGCTCAGTGTGTGCCATGTACCTGGTTCCTGGAGATGGTGCTGTCAACAGGATCTGTGTACTCAAAGTTGTCAGCTTTTTCCACTTGGTACATTTTGTCTTCCACAGCAAATCTCTGCTTCACGAAGGACTTGTCAGCAATCATGATCTCCAAATCCTCCATCATCTCACAGGCTGCATCGATGTCTACATTCTCATAGTCGTATCTGGACCAAATAACAACTGATTTTAATATCAAAATAAGAAGTGGTTTGTTAATATATTCTTAAAACTCATCCTTATTTTGATGTTCACTTTTTGTTACATGACATTGTTATGATTTTGAATTATTGCTTTTTTCTTAACAGTAAAAACATTAAACAACATTAAAAATCTTATTTTTAATAAGAAGACTGTTTGCCTCCATAGCAGCAACAGTAGCTGCAGTAGCCACCAAATGTGCAGTTCTTTGCCAATGCAGTGTTGTAGGATTATTTGTAACCAAAGGTAAGTCAGCCTTTGTATAATAGCAAACCGGATGTTTGTTCTTTATGTAGCACATTTGACAGACATCATATGCTTCAGGTTGAAAATATATCTGTTTATATGGTGATGCCAACATGAGCAAATAATCAGAGAGATCACAGGGTCCCTGACATCATCTTTTTACATTTTTATTTACTGTACAGTGCAAGGTTTGAAACCATGTGTAGTGGGATATGCTTTCCACTAGATGTCAGTCACAGCCTGAATTCATCTGTTAAGTTGCAGGGGATTCTCAGCCCATAATGTAAAACATTTCTACTCAGAAGAGGTAATTCTCTCACTTCTTTTTTTGCAATCTGCTTTAATTGTATCCTTGTGATTTCAAAACATTTTGTATCAAATGTAGAGACTGGAAGATATGAACTAAACTGTTAGCCAGCAGGAGCGCGTCCTGAGATCTCTTCAGTTTCAGTGGTTTGTGATGGTTGATGCTGTGCAGCCCAGAATACAGACAAGCTCGAGTTTACTCGTGTGTAATTGATAGTGTCCCCATCTCACCTGGTGAAGTAATTTCTTCCATATTTTAGCCAATGGTCCTTAAGAATATCCTCCACGCTCTGCCTTCTGATGGCTAGGATGGACAGCCATGCCAGCACAGCCCAAAGCCCATCCTTCTCACGAATATGGTCTCCACCTGAAAGATAATATGATTTTTATCTTCTTTTTTTTCTCCCCACACTATTTCAGTTGAGATGGAGCATCTTTTGATCTAATAACCTGCTGAAGAGATACAGTACCTGTACCAAAGCTTTCCTCTCCACACAGAGACAGTCGGCCTGCATCCATTAGGTTCCCAAAGAACTTCCACCCAGTGGGAGTTTCATATAGCTCTATTTTTGTTGCCTTGGCTACTCTGAAAAGAAATACAGCGAAAGAATATTCTAAGAAAGCACAGAGAGCTTTGGAAACACCAACAGAGTGCAATATTGAAGTAACATAACATTATAAATGTATACATATCCAGTAATGCCTTCATTGTACATCTATAGAAATGCAATGATTAAATCTTATGTTCTAAGACTTGGCCACAACTTGGAAAATCAAAAGCTCATTGGATTTGACAGTGATATGTGAAAGAGTTTTACCTGTCTAAGGCTGCACTTGTGGGCATGCTGCGAGCAAAGCCTCTCACCCCTGTATGCTGGAAGTATGGGATGCAGAAGATGTTGTCAGCAATCACAGCCACAGAGTCAGATGGGGTGACGAAGAAGCCGTGTTTACCGAGGATCATGTTACGGTCCTAGAGAGCAGACAGCCAGACAGAGGTTAGAAGTCAAGGCCTTTCGTTCAGGCCCAGGTTTCAGACATTAATGTGAAGTATCACTTTTACTTGATTTCATTTGATAAATTCTAAAAGAGCAGAGATAAAGAAATGATAAATCCGTGCACACACACACCCCATCACCATCAAAAGCTGCACCAAAATCATACTGTCCATCTCTCATGCTGTCAACTAGATCTGCAGCGTAGGTGAGGTTAGGGTCTGGGTTTTGACCCCCAAAATCCTCCACTGGGACACAGTTAATGGCAGAATTGGCAGGACAGCCCAGCTCCTCGCACAGAATTCTCCTCACATATGGTCCTACCACTGGGGAGCAGACAAAGACAGGGATAAAAGAAAACTGATATAAAGAAAATAATAAACTACTGAAGTCAGATCTGGTGATGTATGAAGTGGCATTACTGACATTCTAAAACAAAGAAAACTCTTGTTATCAAAACTGAACACTGTAGCTATGTTTTGAGAGCAATGACACCAAGAGAAAGGTAGGTTTCTAGTGTTAGGGATATGTGGTATCTAGTCAAAATACCCTATTAATAACAATACTTGTCTTTCTGTGTTGTTGTGTTGTTGTGGCGGAGGTGTGTCTAATGAGGTCAAGGGGGCTGGTGGGACTGTTCAACCACTAGTTTTAGCTTCAGTGTTTGGGGACACTCAAAATAGCTTCAGTAACCCAATCATTGTGAATTGTTCTGTTGCTCCTACGACGCCATGTCACCATGTCCACAAAATTAAAAACTTCTGTGAGCTTTGCTTTTCTGTCATATGGGCACACTTAGCTCATCACTGATATGAATATAGCAAATGGTCTGGATTTGGATAATGTTGTGATTGATAAGCACTTGCGTCAATGAATGAATCACCAAAACGTTATGCAACAGTGGGATGTTTTTGGTGACTGAGGGGTCATACAGATTGTTGTGTACTAACTAGTGGCTTGACCTTAGGTAAACAAGTGAAGGACATGAGCATCACGAACATATTGTTTATCCTGATAACATGACTCAGTTAAAAAGACAAATAATGCTGAGCCTAGGTCATGAGAAGAACTTACATGCACTGGCCTGCGTGTCTCTATTATATTACTAAGATTTATTAGATATTCAGAGAGGAACTGGAGCCAAAAAGAAGATTGGAAGCTGAGTTGAAGCCAAGGCCCCAGTCTGCTTTCAAACCCAGAACAGTTATATGTAATCTAACTGAGCTAAAAGAACAACACTGAAAATATTTTTTAGTTAATACAACAGTTTAAACCAACAGAATCAAGAATCTTTTAATGCAAAATGTGTATCTTTGATCATGATTCTCTTTCTGTCATTTGTTTACAGTGTAATGGAGAGTATCTTAATGAGATGCCATCCTTTCATTCTCTCACCTCCGTGCATGGCATCTAGTCTTATCTTGATGTGGTTCTCTCCAGACAGAAACTCCTTGAGGGCCGCGAAGTCAAAGATATTCCTCAACAAATTAGCGTAGGATTCCACTGAGTCCACAATTTCCACTGGAAATTGGACACAACCACAAATTAGAAACAAACATGTTTTAGTTGTCAGTGAAACTTTGATTTGAGTCTTATATCAGCAATTAATCAAATGAGTCAGATTTCACATTTGATCCTAGTGCTGTCAAGTACTTTTTGTATATTCAACACTAAAGGGAAAGTTTTCAGTGTTAAAGAATCCATTCACATATGTGTTTTTTTTCTCTCATTGCCTTTGTCTTCTCCCAGTTTGAAGTAATGTTTGACAGACTAATGCTGCACTTCACCTGTGAAGGGTTTGAACTTGTTCTCCAGATCAAACGTCTGCTTTCCCAGGGTTGTCAGATCTACTCGAAGTCCGGGGCAGATGGCAAACTCCTCGATGGTTCTGCTGATTTGAAAGATCTTGTTTGTGACAGCCTCCTTGGCTGGTCCTAGATGAAGTGGAAAAACATTGGTTTTACATTGATATTCACATTAAGTGTAACATACTGTCGGTATACCAATTGTTATATTTAGTGTTATGTGGGATTCTTGTTGGTGAAACTGTGCTGATTGTTTTGATGTGCTTGAACTTTGTTCCAGATTTGTATTCACATAAAGTCTCAAACTTATCTGTCAGTGTTGTGTCTGTGCCACGTCTGAATGAGGGCTTGTGCAGCCTTATTAAATGTCTGACTTCTCTCGTAACACTATTTTGCACTTGGCCGATGCCTCTGCATGCATCCTCCTCTCCAGTTACCATACCTCCATTTGCGGTATTGAACTTAATGCCAAAATCTCCACCGGGTCCACCAGGGTTATGGCTAGCAGTGAGGATGATGCCACCAATGGCTTTGTATTTCCTGATCACACAGGAGATCGCCGGTGTGGACATTATCCCGTTGTGTCCAATGATCAGACGACCCACCTGAGGAAATGTCACACAGGTGTGTGTGAGTCGGCTGGCATGAGTGTGTATCTAAATATATCTGAGTGGGGGAGGGCTGGGAATGCCACTGAATACCAGGTTTGGTGTGTCAGGCTTCTTCCTATGAGTCAGTGGGTTTAGAATTTCATTTAATGAATGATAGTTAAGGCACATCAAGAGCAAGTTCTGTCATGTGTAAGTGTATTTTGAATCCCACTAAGTATACCATCCATCCAAGACAGGCTCAGAAGCTCAAAGCTTATGTAATTTAAACCTGAGGACCACAGAGAGCTCATGGCTGGTGCTGGCAAAAGAGTAGAAAACAAAACTAGTTTCATATGCTTCTATTTGAAGACAGCAGAATAGCCAGGAGCTGCAGTTACAGCAGCAGCTAACTTGTTTTGAGGCTGAAAGGCAGCATTCAGCCTTTAATTTCACTGTTGTATTGCATTAACACTTGTTCTCTCAGTACCTTGCATGCGTATGGCTCACAGATACTTTCCATGTTCACTCAGTTTGTAGTTAATTAGGTACAAGTAGCTAAAACAGATGCAGTCTAAACAATCAGTCCTGTGACACATCCTCCTTCATGAAGGTTATGATGTTGAGTTTTTACTGAAACTGTTTTAGGGGCGTTGATTAAACTACATGCTCATTTTGGAGACTGCAGGTTGTGGTGCTGTTGAATTCTTTTGTGTTATATGGACAGGTGTTTCTACTATCTTCTCCACCCCTTTTTAAGCCAATCAGATATAAATGGATATTTAATGAAAAAGACAACGTGTTAAATATGTATTACCTTACAAAAAAACAAAACAAAAAACAGTGACGTAGTTTACTTTGTATTGTATAAATACAGTATTGAGTTACATTTTTGTCTGGATTTTGTTTTAAATTAAATTCCATGGTCTTAGGGGTATTATTTATAAAACACTTAAAGCACACATATGTGTTTTCCATTTTTATGGTAAATCAAAACATTCACTTTTACTCAACTTGCTGGATCTAGGAAACATCATTTTTTAACTCAGAATTCTCTAAATACTATCATGTATCAAAAGTTGCAAGTGAACGCTAATAAGACATGGAACCGGCAGAACCAGTGATAACAAAGTGATAAGAGCAGGTGATGAGGGCAGGTGACACTGACATACGTGAAGTGATCTGCACACAGTGACATCTCTGCCCATGTACACACCCACCAACAAACTTACACATACACACCCTCACCAGCATGCACACACAAACAAACACACAAGGCAAGTAAACCCACACACATGGTGACACTGACCCCGTTGGCAGCTGCCATCTGCACAATGACCTCAATAGCGGTTTGGTTAAAGAAGCGTCCGTCTCCCCCAACCACCACTGTTGAACCCTGACGGTCACGCAGGTCAATGGAGGAGAAGATACTCTGGATGAAGTTGTGCAGATAGTTCCTCCTGGACTGAAATACAAAGACCCTTTTCCTCAGGCCATTGGTGCCGGGTCTCTGGTCAGGGTAAGGGGCTGTAGGGACAGTCAACACCTGCAGAGGACTGTTGTCCATTGTTTCAAAATGAAGATCTAACCTAATGCTGTGGCCGAAAGAGCCCCGGGAACCTGTTGTTTGGAGGGAAATCCCCTGTCAGTAGACATGGGGAAGGGTACGCAGGGGCAGAATGGGAGGGTTAAATCCTGACTCCTCCTATTATTTCAGTGGAAGCACAGGGTTACAGTGGTGCTTCTGCAGCCTAAAATAACCTCTCAAACTAATGTGTGTGTAGAGGCAGTAACTGAAGACGCTCCTTCACACATGTGCAGGGCGATCACTGTCAAGGCTGCAGGCCCAGTCACAAAGGCTTGTGTGTGTGTGTGTGTGTGTTTGGGTGTGTCTGATGGGAAGTTACTGAGGTGTTATGGGAGCAGTTTGTCCATCTGTGAAAGGCCGCAGCTGTGCTTGGACTAATGATATGCATAAGGAGGGATGACAGCTCTGGTCGAAGATGCACTTTGCACTATTTCAGGAGAGGATATTTACCCTTCTTAAAGCTGAGTGTGAGAGCAGAGAGTGTGAGGAGCAATTAGAGAGTCATTAGGGGAACATACTGACATAGATATGTGGTTTTAAGGAAGTGCCTGTTTACAAAACAAAAATAATTTGTAGAATCTAATTATACAAGCAGCACAATCAAACCAGAGTGGAAGGTGTCTGCGTGAGACAGAACAACACTGCCCTCTAGAGCTAATTCAGGGCACCTTATGACACAGTAGAAAAGAGTTTGGCATCACAACCACCCAGTGCAACATACAGAAAATTTTAGTATGTAGTAATAGCATGAGTAGCATTAGTCATTCATTCACCAGACTCCGACATCAACAGTTGACATTACTCTGGGTCAAATCTCTGCTGACACAGGAAAGACCATCCTGTTCCAGACAAGCACCAGGACTGCAAACAACAGCCCATAATAACAAATAGGACATTCTATAATTCCTGATCACTAAAGGTCTGATCAGGGATAAAAATGTCATTGTATTTTCAGTTAGGAATATCCACACCCAAATGAATATTAGTGTTACGTGAAGTCACCATCATGTTTTTTTTATTTATTTAAGTTAAACAAAATATAGCAAATGTATCAAAAAATAGAGTAAGTAAAGATGAGTGTTGTTATAATACATATATATTAATATAATGGTGGTTTCCAACTTTTGTTGCCTTTCAACTTCTCCCAGCATGAAGCAGTGTGTGTGTGTGTGTGTACCTGGGACCTCTTCCCTTGTCACTTGTTGCAGATGTTAAGTTCTAAGCAGTTCCACTGGTGAAATTTCAGATTGTTGCTTCTAAACCATTTCCAGAGGACAAAAGACGTAAAACTGTACAATATTTCACAAGACAAAGAAACAGTCGAAGAAAAGTCAGAGCTATGTTCCTGATGTCTGACCCCTTAGATGTATCTTGTGACCCCCTCAGTGGGTCCCACCTCCCATGCTGAGAACCACAGCAGTGCACTGTGAGTCAATGTGACCCAATATAAGAACTGTCTGTTTTAGCTTCTTCTCTATAACCTTGGACGTCTGAGACACTGTGGGTGAAGATGTTTTTTATGCCATGGTCTGAGGTTCTTAACAATAAGCTAACTGCACTTCATTGTATTTTAGATTTCACAATACATTTTGATGTTCTACGATATCAGAAACTACATGCACAATATCCTGGACACAGGGAGTAACTTGTTCTTTTGGCTTTGTGTTTAGGACACAGGAACACTCAGTATTTGTAAAGCTTTGCTAGTGTCCTGTGTGACTGGCTTTAATCTATTAGGACTTGACACCTGGAGGAAACTGCTTCCTCTCTGCACAAGCCTTCTAAAACTACGGCTACCCACAAGAAGCATTGCCAAGGCTCTCCTGAAGAGGCCACTGTTTGATGCTGGTTTGTTTTGAGTATTTTCACTGGAGAATGTTGTTATTGGATCAGAGAAAGACGCCTGTCTCATAGGAAGCTGAAGTGGAAGAGGGTGGAGCTGCAGGGTGGACAGAGATCTGGGTCAGCTTGAGGGAGTAGGAAGCTTTTCGGGCGGGCTTCCATTGGATCCCTCTCCTACGCTCTGAACGCCCCTTTGGTCTCATGTGGAAATACCTGCCGTTCAGGTTGGTGTCTCCGCAGGCGTTGAACCACCATCCACCTGGAAAATGGCAGAAAGTAAACGCTGTGCGGGTGGTACTGGATGACAAGTGTTCATTAATCCCTTTGTGTGTATTACAATAGGATAAAACATCTGCTGCACCTGTGTAGTTGTGGGCACAGTTGAAATCCTGGTGGTTGTCATTGTCCCTGTCCTTGGTGGAGAACATCATGCCTGTGTGGTTAATCATGGGGTCCGGCAACTCTCCAGACAGGTGCGTGAGGTGAATGGTGTAGTTGCTCTCTGGACCATCAAGGTAAAATCTGTATTCGATGAAGCGTCTGCCCTGTTTCCAATCTTCCATTTGGATGTGAAGGACAGAGTCGCCCTGAGCGGCTAGAGAGTGGATCTTCCTGAGACCCAGCCAAAACTCTCCTGAGAAAAAGAGAGAGAGAGATCAGAGCTGGTTTGACAAGCACAGACGTGACTACACAGAAACTTACATGCAGAGAGGCAGACATACTTTTAAATTATGTAGGTCATAAAATCACAAACTTTATAATCATGATGTGAAATAAAAGAAGCTGAGAATTCTTTTTCTAACATTAGATGGGTAACACGACAGAACCGAGCCTCTTACCTTGAAAATCTCCGAACCCATTTTCATACTTCTCCCAGGTTTGATCAAAATTCATCGAACCATCCCTCCGTCGCTGGATGACTGTTACTCCATGGTCTAAATGGAAAAAAAACAAAAAACAAACAGAAAAAGTAGATGACTTAATTAAAAAGTTATCATCTTTAAGATTTTGATTAAATTGTTTCTAAAAATTAGTTTTGGTCAACCATTAATCAGCAATAGCCATTCAGTAGTCAGGCACTTACATTTTGTAATTTCCTCTCTATATATTACTGTTCATTGTCAGTGGTCCTGTGCTGGATTCACACTGACTTCACACACGAGGAATTCACAGGAAATGATGGTGCATGTAATCCAGTATTGCTGTTTGTAATTTTATCTCATTGATCTCAGCCTGAGTGTGAACTATTCTCTCTCCCACAGCTGTAGCTGAACTGTATGAAGTTACTCTTAATGCAGACTGATCATGCGTTTACTGCTGTGGCCTTATGTTAAGAATCACAGCTTTAAGTAAGTAATTAAAGACTGAACAAAAATCAAAGTACGATCTTCAATATAAAAAGTCTGACTTCGGTGAAACTTAGAATACCTTTGCTCATGTCACAAAAGGCCATGAAGGGCTCTGATCCGTTGGGTCTGATGGCGTAGACGGCGCTGACTCGCTCCCCTCTGTTGAACAGCTCGCTGCAGTCTGATGGCAGATCTATTTAAAAAATTACCACTGAGTTAATGTCAAACTTGAAACTGAAGAAAAGTTTGACTGCACAGTGATGATCTGGAGCAGAGAGGCTAATGTGCACGTGTGACCGGAGAGTCAACAGTTCACAGGAGCAGCATTAACAGGAAAATGTGTGCAGGATAATTGATTTCTGAGTGAGCTCTGCAAACTGTGGATGTAACAGGCAGCTCCCTGTTGTGACTGCATGAAACTGTATGAATGTGAAGCAGAAAATTGCTGGAAATTGCCTGGATACATTCTTAAATCATGAGCACTGACACAGAAGGATTGAATACTTAACCTAAGTCCTTGCTGTATGCCAAATAAAAGATACCAAATCCTAATATCACCCTCAGCGTTTCCTCATCTTTTTTATTATCTATCTTACTCATCATTTCGGCGGTGCTGGTGGAGCTCGAGGTCAGAAAAGGGGTGAGTGTTGGTGCTTCGCTGGTGAAGATTTCAGGCATCCTCTCAATGGTCTCCTGGGCTAATGTGTTGGCTGTAAGCTGGGAAAAAAAATTGTAGGGAAAACACTTTAGCTCGCAGACATAATCCCCAGACTGACTCCTCGAAAACTGTGGATTAAATAGCAGCTCCGCACATGATAAACTGTGGGTTGTTATTCTGCAAAAGTAAAAACTTTTTAGAAAGTATTTTGATTTATTTCATGGCAATAATCTAAATTTTCAGCTCTCAAGACTCAATTCAAATGTATTCATCACTGAGGCACAAGCTGAGATTATTAAAAAAATATGGACAGCTCCTTCATCATGTCTGCACCCTCCAAAGATTTCAAGTCTAAATTATATAGCACAGTAGCGTGACTCCATTAAAGTTTCTTTCTACCAGGGCAGTCAGTGCAATGCCACGATGGTGACAGCTCATAACTCAAAAAGCAGGCAAAATAATCATGGGAAACTTTTGGAAAAATGCACACTTTGCAGAGAAATAATATATTTAATAATAGAATAATATCTTCATTGGCCCCTCTCCTTGACAAAGAAAAAAAAAAGCAACACTCTCCGATACCACTATCATGAGAAACAGAACAAAATGGTGGCTATTACACTAAAAATATAATTAAATTAGATATGGTGATGCTATCACCTGATATGTGTTAGATCAGATGACTCTCCATCAGTCAAGTCAATTATGCCTGAGTCACGTAGTTGGGCATGTTGGAGATGTTAAATATTAAACTGAAAGCCATCTTTGTAGCATATTTTATTTTTCTTAATTTTTTAAAATAAAACTTCACAAGGGAAGAATGAATTTGTTTCATCTACCCCCCCTTCAGCTAAAAGAAAAAATCACCGTACCCTCCCCCTTCTCTGCCCCCTCTCCCCTCCTAATAATTTTAGTACAGTCCCCGATGTCTACCTTTTCCTCCAGAACTTTGATCTTCGTCCTCTGATGGTTGATCTGGTCGCTCTGTTCCCTCACAGCCTTTAGCAGCTCGGTGATGCTCTGCTCCTGGCTGTGGATCACATCCTGGCCATGGAAAAAGAAGGAATTATGAGACCTGTTAAACAATGGTGTTATATAAATGGTAACATTATACAAAACTCTCTGAGTTGGTTTTATAGATTGGGAGAACAAAAGCAACGTGTAGTTAGAATAAAAAATTACACTCTACTTCTTACTAAATACTGTCATTAACAACTCATATCCTAGCACATTGTTGAAAGCTTGTCTCCGTCTATTTGGAACAAAGGACCACATGACATTTCAAATGTAAGTACAAAGTACAGAACTGATGCTAAAGAATAGGGAAAAGGCCCCAAAGAAAACCTGCTCTCAAACCTAAAAGGAGTTCATGTGATAAGTTTTAAGTATCTAGTGTTGCATGATCTAAATTTCTTTCGCAAGAATTTCTACCTCAGAGAGAGAGAGAGAAAAAAAAAATCAAAACGCAGGTTTCCACAACAGGTGACTCACCCTGAGGCCGTTGATCTCCGCCACTTGTTCGCTGGTCACCAGGCCCAGCGACAGACTGCTCAGCTTCTTCTCCAGGCCCTCCACTTTGTTCTGCAGTCGACTCTTCTCCTGCAGGATGCTGTCCAACTTGGAGTTGATCTGAAAAGACAGGTCTTTGATCTCTTCATTGTTGGCCTTCAGTACCACAGTGGTCTTCTTCAGTTCCTCTTCTTCCTCCTTGATTTCACTGGTGAGCACTGATAGCTGGTAGAAGGAGTGGTCAAAGATGTTCAGCTTCTGGATGATGTCGTTTATCTGTCCCTTCGTCCTCTGCACAAACTCCCGCAGGCTCTGGCCCAGCTGGAGGAGGCCATTGGCCAGGAGACGCACATCATCCAGAGGAGCAAAGCGCGACCGGGTTTCTGTCGGAGCCCCGAGCTGCAGGACAGGATCCTCTTCTCTGCCAAAGAGGGCAGGGACACAAGCAGCAGACAGGACAAACAATACGGAAATGAGTGTAGTTCTCATGTTGTTGTCTTGATGCTTCACCAGCTGTGTTTCGATGATGTCAGGGGAACAGCTGGCACCCCTCTCCCTTCTCTGTGACTGGACGAAGAGCCACTGGGTGAAGATCTCGGGTTTTATATGTACACAGTCTGCTATCAGGTCAATGATTAACCTCAATCTGACCAGTACCGGTTTTTCTGCATTTAATATGCTCAACCCAATTATCATATGCATACAAATTAGTTTCATCTTAACTGAATTTGTTGCACCCACCAGGTTGAATTTACTGAAGGAAGAGTAATTTACATTTTTATCTACATGCCACTAGAGCGATGTTAAGCCACTGTGAAAATGATGCATATTGAGTTTAGTGCAGCCAGGATGGTGTGACACCGTTTCTTCACCTGACCTGTAGTTACCTGTGCTGAGTCCATGGCTTCTCTCTGTTATTGTTGTGAGGCTGGTTTATTTTTAAACAGTAAGATGACCCAGTTTACATATAGGTTTCTCGATTGAGAAATATAACTTACGAGCTTGTGGTTTTGCAATGTTTTGCTTTATTTATTTTGATCCAGTGGTGGGTAAGTATAGATGTTATGCAAGTACAGATGCAAAGCTGCAACATCACTAGCTGTTCCTCAAAATAAAATCAAGAAACGAGGATTGTTTCCATTGTAAATCTAAAGAAAGAAAAAGCTACCCATGCCAACGTATTGCCTCTTATTTATAAAAAGGATATCTGGCCCTGGCTCTACTGCCCTGTAATGAAACTTTACTCCATTCAATAGTCTGAAAAAAACCAAACAAACAAAAAAGAAAACCTGCATTTCTGCAACAGTTCACTCTAAACACACACACACAATGCAAGAAAACAAACGACTCATTTGTGGTGCACACTCCCTGCAATTTTCAGTGGGAGTATGAAGTGAGATATAACCGCCCTTCCACATACTGTAGGGTGGTGACCTGGGTTCTCCTCTGTTAAATGTTAACCACCCATATGAGAACAGGGTTGCGTGAGCCCCACAGTGTGTACACGGTAAACACAGCCCACAACCCTTACTTCAGGTGGGAGGCCCTGCCCTCTGGAAGGTAAAATGTATGGGTGCACGGTGGCCCACATTTATGAACCCTCTAAAGGAGCAGCAGCTGCTTCAAAGAGCAAAGGGACACTGAGTATAGGGGCCATGGGGGAGAGGGTGTGTGGGTGTGTGGGTGCGATGAACAATGAAGGGGGATTAAAGCAGTGACAATTATACTCGACATGTTTGAGGGTTGGAGAAGGAGTACTGAGCTCATGAATATGTATTTACATAATTTATGGTTGTGGATTTTGCTTCTATTGATTATTGTAAATACAGACACATACACAACCCGGCACTATACAAGAACAACTATAAACTGGTTCAATGGCATCTTAAACCACTGGTGATGGATGAAGCATGATTACAAATGAATTGTGTGGGGGGATTTTTTTGTCATCTATGTAGTGCTCTGAGTGTCACTCAGTCTCTTGTGTTCAGGAAGAAGGTCAGTGTCACACACATTGTCAATGCCCTGTTTTTTTATCTTCAAAGAGCAGTGAGTCTGTCTCACGTGTTGCAGGACAGGACAGGGGTGAACATTGGTCATGCCTCATGCAGAATCCTCTCACATGAGAGGACATGCTGCGTTAGAGACTGACACTGAACTCTATCCTAAAAAAAACTCCTCCTACAACCTTTAAAATATCATTACAACAGAGACCTGTACATTTCTACAATTTAATTTCATTCATTCATTCCTCTTAGTTCCTGTACTGATGTAGCGTGTAAATTTCAGTCCCTGTGAGCTTATCTTATCTTATATCCCCAAATTCTTATTTCAGCAGTTGGAGTTAGGGAGTTGCAGAGTTTCCAAATGAATTTCAGAATGGTATACATTTTCTATTTTCAGACCCAAATGGACTACATACAATTGTTTTGGACTAGATTTACACTAAATATCAATGTATCAGTCTTAGACATGTGATCTAACTGTGTATGCAAATGACCCCACATGGACTTGAAACACCAAGTTGATAAAACTCTGAATGGTGATCTGATGGAGAAGCTTCAAAGCTTTGCTCAACAGGCAAGATGTAGTGCCAGATGGCCCAAAAAATGTTAAGCCCAAATGGACAAAGGCAGCAGGTTTAGCCAGTACAGTAACTTTTATTTCTCTCTCTGTTCTCTCTCCATTTGGCTCCTGCTAAAAAATAGATAACAGTTCACATTATTTCATAATACTATTTATCTACTATACACACAGACTGTTTACTTGTTTGGTCAAAGCGCCGAAGCCAAATAGATTTTTGTGCAGCTGGCATTTTCGTGGTCAATTCACGTTTCATACACACACTCACACTCACACACACACACACACACACACACACACACACACACACACACACACACACACACACACACTGACTTTATTTGACTGTCTGAGAGCGAACTTTTTTATCTTCAGTTTTGTTCTTATACACGTTCCACATATTTCTGTTACTGTTAGCTACAATGCTCTCAAAGATTTTTAGAACTAATTTGTGTGACAGAGATCAGTAAACAGTCTTAAACATATCCTACTTACTGTATCCTCAGCATTAGCATAAACTTTAACAGTGATACTGAGTGACCTGTCGCCTACAACTGACATCTATACATTCAAATGAATCCCAGCTGCTTTACACAAGGCTTACACATCTTTAATTTAAAATAACCTCAGTCGTCAAGGGTCCGTGGCCTTGGTCTTGATTCATAGGTCACTGTTACATGACTACACCGTTTCAGTTGGCCAATGCAGCTACAGCACAACCTGTAACTCCCCTGACCACAAGCCACAGTTATATAACGGACGTCAAACGGGAGAAGATGTGGGCTGTGACCTTTAGGTGGACTGAAATACTTTAAACTTTTCCATGTGTTTTTTCAGTTTGATGTCCAACTCCTCCACAAAAAAAATATCATTGAGCAGTTGCTAAAAAGCATATGGAAATTTACTGATTAGAATCATTGGCTGGCAAAATGTTAAGGCTTATTTCATCGACATACAGCTTCAGAGAACAGCCTCCATAAATAACACGATTTTTGCTAAAAAAGAAGACCTGCCTCTTGGCAGTATTTAACTTCCCTCCAGCTACTCTTTCCACCAGGAGGCAGCTTCCACAATATAATAACAGTCAAATGGGAGGAAAATTAATACCCTGCAGGCGGCAAGCCTCCTGCCGCATGCATTTCACTACTGTGTGGGCCCAGAATGTCTATTTGTATAAGTTAATAGTTAACAACTCATTTTTCAGCTAATATTTTAAGTACATTAAATTACAAAGTGAAATTATAACCCAGATTTCTCCTCAAATATGATGCAACTCTAAAACTTTCTCTGAAACTGCCTTTGAGAACATTTTTGCTTTGTGGCCAAGCTTTCTGCAGTATGTGGTCAGTCCGTCAGCAGTCATTTGGTCCAATAAAGACTGTTTTTTCTCTCTCTCTCCCTCGAGTCAAACCACAATCCCTCTCGGAGTCAGTTGTCTGCTTGGGTAATGGAAAAGGAGTATTTCTTGCTAATTCTTGCTAATTGCTTTTCCATCCATGCCGGGGCACAGCGCAGTGGTTGCAGCCCCTTGAGCGGCTCTCTCGCTTCATCATGTCATAGACTCTTCAGAAAGATTGCCCAGTTTATTTTGCTTTCAGTTTGGACTCGAGTTGGATGCTGCCAGTTGTGATCAACAGTTTTTAATATATGGGGCCTGAACAGTACAATGGCTCAGTTTGCCTGAGGACGTGAACTGAGCCACTTGCAACCCATCACAAACACAGACACAGTGAAAAGAGATGGAGAGAAGTGAAAGAGAGATCAACCTAATGCAGAAAATATAAAATACACAGACCAGTAAGGAAAGAAAGAGAATTAGAGAACTAGACAAAGAGTCTACTGCCGTGGCAGCATCTCTGTGAGGCTGTACTTAGGCACAGTGGTGCTTTGCACTAAAATACTTAACTCAGGGTGCAAACATCCTCACAATGACAATGCCAACTTGCTCATGTTTACCATGTTCTCCATCATAGTTTAGGGTATTAGCAAGCTAACATTTGCTAATTAGCGCTAAACACAAAGTAAGGTGGATGATGGTTATAAACCCAAGCACTGAATACACAAAAGCAAAACAAAACAAATAAAAGCACCAAGCCAGGCCAAAGGCTCACCAAAGTTTTTGGAAGCCATCCTAAGGGGAACATGAATGTCTGTATCAAATATCATGGCAATCCATCCAATAATTACAAATACAATACAATATACAAAACAAATGTCAGCCTCATGGTGATACTAGAAGAAAGGTCAAGGGATCACCAGAGTTATAACAATTCATCCTCTGGAAACAATGAACGTCTGTACAAAATTTTGAGCTAGTCTATCAATTAAATGTTGGGATATTCTACTGGAAAAATTGAAACTTTGTTCTGTTGGTGGTGCAAAAGGAAAAGTTGGAAGATCACTAGTTTCTGGAAGCTTTATCCTCTGGGGACCATGTATGTCTACATAAGTTTTCACTACAATCCATCAAATAGTTGTTGAGATATTTTACCAAAGTGATGGACAGACCAAACGTTCCACTGGCCAACATTTCCATCCCTGACACCAGTTTCAAATTCTTCCCAACAAATTTAGAGATAAAGGACAAGAGGCAATCACACCAGACAGTGGTTCCTTATGGTCCACTGCTCTTATAAAGAGCAAATGCTAGGATTTCCCAGCATGATGGTGGTGCTCCAGAGGAAAATGGTGGTAATGGGCGGAAAGAGGATCCATGAAGAATGAGAGGCATGTACTGAGAGAATGAACCCCCATGGATGGCACCGAAACCCTCTGTGCTCCCCTCCCGTTTACTTGATTATAGAGGACAGAGACCACATAGCAGCAGACAGGGTTACTCTCTGTAGCAGGGAGGTCTGTGAGGCACTGCATAGTCACTGAAGTTATCTGAGACGATTACAGATGGCAACACAGTAAGGAGACTCTGGTACTTTCTTCTGCTTCATACCAGATGCTCCATATTTTGACATGTTGTCACCAGGGTCCCAGAAGAGTTGCCGTCTTTCTCAGCCGGCTACACCTCTCAACTCCCATTGGCTGCTGTGCGAAGGACTGGGTGTTGTTCTTCATGTCTAGCCTCCCACTTGTCAGTCTCGTTGGACAGAGGGTACAGTAGGAAAGGCATGTTCACAAGCCCCTCCCTGCTTCATGCACTCCTTTACACACAAGCAACTCCAGCTTCTGTTATGGCAGGGGCTGCACATTGGCATTTACCAAACAGCCGCGGCATGCCACTCTCCCTGACAGCACCTCCCTGCCTTCTCAGGAGACAGACAGACAGGCTGAACTGAAGCTGAGAACAGACTGTAGTGGACTGTCTGGCAAACACGCCCTCACATCAGCAAGACAAAGTGGAGGAAACTGCTGAACACATGTCACAAGGTAAGCTCTGATTTAATATTTATCTCATCTCTCCAGCCAGTGGAGAGCCGTTGGCCTGGATAGTTAATCAAACCCGAGATGCTGAATGCTGACCTTGAAAGTCTTCGATCTGGAACTGTCTGATCTTAACTCAGGGTCTGAAAAGCTTTTGACTCTAAAGTGCTTTAACAAATTGTGCAGAGTGGACCTCTGGGCCTGTGTTGAATACTAATCAAACGTTCAGGGGAATAATTTTGCCCTTTAAAGATTAAATGTTGAATTACATTTACATTTTATTAAATCTATATTTACACGTGTTGCAGAGAAATGCACTTGAACCAACACAAACATACCTCCATGTGAACACACACCCAGACAGCACACTTTCTATTTTAACCTTGCCATGTTAACATACCACAACTTTATTCCGTGCATGAAGCCGCTGGCAGCTGCTCCATCCACTGAGCCCTGGCTCCACATACCACTCAATGAGGCTTAGATGCCACAATGCAGCTCTGGCCCTGTTGTTATTGGCATAGGACCAGGACAACACCAGAGGTCCAAAATCCCAAGATGAAATACAAACTGAAAAAGGATCACAGAACTTGAGGGATTTCTAGGAAGTCTTTTCGGAGACAGTGAGTGAAAAATGTGAGTTTGACAGAAAAAAGAAGACACAGATAGAGCAGGATTGGAAAGGGAGCTCGAGTCCAAACAGTTGGCTTTGGTTTCTAAATCAACTTCGAACAGAAGACAAGGCTTAGAGTTATGTGCTGGAAAAACCACAGTCTGTACAGCCAAAAAGTGGAGGAGAGGAATCATTTTTCCGGGAACAGTACATAGTGAGGGAAGCATGTAGACATATACAGTATACTGTTCACACACATGGACAGGGAGAAAGAAGAAGAGAGGCATGGGAAAATGCATGGTGAGAGCTCTGTTTCATAGTTTTTAAATCTCTCTGTTAGATCTCACGTTCAGGATTACATTGATTGTCTCAAATTTTAGAAGTCAGACATTTACAGTGTCTACTGGTGTGAAGAAATAGCTCTGCCCAGATACAGAGGACAAGTAGGTGGGTTGCTGGGACAATAAGCTAGGGAATCCAAACTGACAAACTCTGCGAGTTCACCCCACATGAACCAAAGAAATCCAAAAACATATGAGACTATGAACTAATTCCATAAGTTGTAAAAAGACTGCAGCATGTCTGCGGGGCTGTACCTAGTGGTGCTTCGAGCTAAATGCTAACATCAACATGCTATTAGGCTCACAGTGACAATGCTGACGTTTAGCAGGTATAATGTTTACTATGCTCACCATCTTAGTTTAGTTTAACATGCAAATTCCTGCTAATTAGCACAAAAATACAAGTGATGGTGACAGAAACGTCATCTGTTTTGAAGGTATTTAGTCATAAACCAAAGTGTATATTTAAGTTTTGACCTGATGATGGCACCAGACGAAAGGTCACCATGGAGATCACAATTCGCCTCGAGAGGAACACGAACGGCTGTACCAAATTACATGCCAATCCATCCAACAGCTGACAAGACATCACTCAAAACAACAAATGCCAACCTCATGGTGGCACTACAGGAAAGGTCAAAGGATCATCAAACTCATTAGGATTCATCCTCTGTGGACCAAGAATGTGTGTACAAAATTTCATGGCAATCCATCAAATAGTTATTTCAATATTTCAATCTGGACCAAAATGGGAGGCCAGCCAACTGATACTGTCACAGAGAAGCCTTTGGCATGGCCACAAATGAGTCCTGCAGCAAACTTTGCTGGTACCATCACTGACTACACCAAATCGTAACAGCTATTATCTTAAACCTTAAATCTAAATGACCCCATTGTCCTTATCTGAGGTCGAGGCATTTATCACTGCTTCATGGGGAGGTCGCCTCTTGCTGTGTCATGAGTTCATGTTTAATTTGTGGCTTTGGTAAAGAATGCTGTGGATAGAGATGTTGTGATTATGAGGTTTATGCTGATGCAGGGAGAGCCCAAAGGTCTGAGTGAGAAGGAACACATTCACCCAGAGGAGGAGAGCAGCTGTTGTGGGAACGCAGAGATGAAAAGAACTCAATTAAAGCAAAATAGCCTCTCAAAAATTTTCAAAACATTTTCTCTGACTAAAATACAACAAGAGCTTTAGCTGGATACAAAGGAAACCTTGATTTAAAAAAAAAAAAGAAACAAAAAGAACTCTCTAATGCTTGACTTTGGTTTCAGTACAACGTGTGCAGAGGTAGCAGTGCTTTGGTGCTGTGCAGTACTGTTTGGCTGGGGCCTGTCTGGGGTAGGACGAATATTTTACGTTTCATTTCTTGGGTTTCCTGTGAGGTGGGGCTATTGCTCCGAGCGTACACAATTAAAACGTGTGCCACGGAAATGTGGAGAGAGTTAGGCAATGGCTCGGGAATTGCCTGACCGTAACTCTGCTATATTGTTTCCTCTGTGGTAACCTGGTCAGGAAGAAATGTATGAGTGTGTCTATATTTGTATTTAAGAAATATGTAGGCTACTGCAGTTTGGTTCTCACTTTGTTTGTCTGAGAACGGGCTATAAATTGTCTAAAAGTTAAGATTTTGTTGCTATTGAAATTTTGATTAGCTGTGGTCCATCATTTGACATTTCCATTCCAGGAATGATTTGTCATGACATGTTGGGAAACAGACTTATTCATTTTAGAGTTTGATAATAACAGTAAGTATTTTATTTTTCACATTCTAGTCATCCAGTGTTGAGATGAAACTCTTTTTTTTTTTTGCTACAAAGCACAAATGTAGAAGTATTTCCTGAAAGTGTTGCCGTTCTTTTGAAGTCCGGTCAGCAGCCTGTTTTCTGAATCTGATGACAGAGCCAGAGAGACTGACTGAGATGTCTGCAGTAACAGGTGCTCTGCTGACCAGCGTTGATTGACAGAGGCAGAGTTGAAGCCGCCCCCCGCTTGTGGTCAATAGCTTATTTACCTAATAATAATCCCTCACTAGCTCTGTGGAAATTTGTCCTTTTATCCTCCGGGTTTGTCCTTCTACCTGGAGGACGTTCAGCTGAATTATTGTCTGTTAGCTTATAAAATGAAGACAAGTCTGGGTCTCCTCTCTTGACATGTACTTTATCTTTACTCCCACATGTGTAGGCTAAACTTAGACATTTCAGATTGAGTGCTGAAAGATTCCTCTCAACATCATAAAACCCCACTGGTATAACAACATACATACAGTATCAGGTTCAGTGTAACACGTGTATTAGGTTTTTGCATGGACAACAGAGTGAACTCTACTATGATAGATCAGAATTGGGAAAAACAGTATGTAGCTAAATAATTTATTTTAATTTTCTAAACGTAGTCTACCAGATTGGTGGGTTTTGCATACTGCACAATAAAGACATTATACTCTTTTTTTGGCAACTGACTGAAATGTATCGGTAGCACAGAATATTGAAAACAGTCAAATACTGAGAGCTGGATGGCTCTGGTTCATCTTTATTTATTCTTTGATCACAATTAATCCATATTTTGCCAGTTTTATGGGTGTTTGTGTTTGTGCAACATCTAACTTTTGAGAATGTGGTTTGTTTTGTTAAATGAACAAATCTATTAATGCTGCAATAATTACCTTTTTTAAAAGCTGCTATAATCAGTTTAAATATTAATAATAGATCAAGTGTCTATGTGTAATGAGAAAGGAGTCACCCACACACTACTATCAACTGACCTCTCAGCTCTACAGAGTATTTCTGGGGGCGTCTTTTAACTCAGTTCTCTGGTGTGCTGGCTTGCACCTTGACTCCCGCAGCACTCTTTAGCTTTGCTTTCAGCCACAGCAGGCAGCTGTTTTCAACAAAAAACTCCCATAAACCTACTGTATGCAACCTGCCCAACACTGAACAGCAGAAAGTCAGAGTTAGTAACTAGCTGGTGAACACTGTGGAGCATTCTTCAACTAAAGAACCAGAGATTTCCGTCAAGAATTGATAAAGACAAAAACAGAGCTCAAAGCACAGTGAGTATCGGACTTACTTTCATCAGGTAGACAGAAATGCAACTCACAGCTGAATGCTAATGTTGTTCAGTGGCTGAATGTGCAATCCTGAAAGCAACTTCACACTTACTCACAGAAAAGTTTGCTAACTTGAATATTTTCTTGGAATTACCTGCATTTCCTTGTTATATATTTGAACAAACTCCATCCATATGGAAACTGTACACTGGTCCAAACTATGCACACCAGACAGGGTGTGCATAGTGTGCAGCCAGGTCCTGAAACATGTATCTCTGAGTACAAGCGTACATGTGCATATCTCAGTGTTTACGTCTCAGCTTGAGAAAATGTGTGCATCCCTGTCTGTAATTTGCAGATTTGCTGCTGGCCATCAGAGAGTGTGTGAATGATGGAAGGCAAAATTCCCAGCAGGCCCATTTGCTGGTGTTTGTCTGTTTACTGCATAGCTGACATTGTTTGGGGCTGCGGCTCGGTGGCTGCGGTGCCTCAAGAGGACAGAGAGCTGCCACAGAGGCTGGTGGTCAGGAAAGGGGAGGGCATGGGAGGGGGGAGGGAAGAGGTGAGAATGGAAGGGAGAGACGCTGAGAGAGAGTGAGGAAGGGGAAGCAATGACTACATGGAGTGTAAACTATTCTCTACCACATGGACTGTTTAAAGAGAAAAGGGCAAAGTCAGCAGATTCAAAGCATAGAAGAGCCATGTACTGAAAAATCTACACAGAACAAATATTCAAATTAAGTTACAGTCAGAGACAGTTCAGTAAAAGTAAACCAAGGATCTGAAAGAAGACTGTAGACCAAGTAGGAGGCAAATAGAGAGCAGGAAGGGAGGAAAGTAGTGAGTCAGAACAATGCTTGTCTGTATTTTTGTCTGTAGGAGTATATTTTACCCCGCTGGCCATTGCTGCTGGGCTAAACAGTCTCAAGCTATTTTCAGCTCTAGTCCTGGATGGCAGGGCTGTAATCAAGTGAACATCAGGCCTGCCACTGTTGAATAATAGCTGCCTGATGCATGGAAGAAATGAAGCGGTGAGAATGTGAAAAAAAAAAATCTCCGGGAGAAGAAGAGAATGGGAAAGAAGAGAGAGACAGCACTTGAGCGTAAATGGATGTTTGTGTTTTGTGCTCTGCGCTACATGAGGGAGAATGAATAAGAAGGAGATTGTGAATGGAGTACAAAAAAGGACTATTGCTGTTCCATCTGGTCATAAAATTAAGATTGAGCCTCCCACAAAAAAATACCACAACTACCTCAAGTGAATGTTATTGCCAAAATTCGTCAGTTTTGCCCCAAGAAATCATGACTGTGTTCATTATTTTATTAGATAACCACACAATAACCACTTCTGCCACTTGTAAAAATGCCCCAACATGTGTTTTTCACGTGTGGCTGGTTCAATTAATTCCTCTATTTTGATTTTATTTGCTTTTTTTTGTTTGCTTTTTCAGATACCAAAGGTCCAACCAGATAATGTGACAACAAATAGTCTGGAGAACCAAACAAAGCAAAATGATGGAAGGACAAAATGGTAAAGAAGTCTTTAACATCACAGAATTTTACTTTATCACACATTTGTTTGTGATGGATATTAAAGACATGTTGTAATGTCTACAGGAAATATCTCACCTCATAAAACAACGGCAAATGGAATTAAAGGGAAGCCTCCTTACTCTGTGGAAACCCCCTATGGCTTCCGACTTGACCTGGACTTTCTGAAATACGTAGATGACATAGAGAAAGGCAACACTATCAAAAGAGTCCCAATCCAGCGCCGGAGCAAGGGTCCCCGGGCAAGCACTCTCCCCAGGCACCTCAACCCTTCTGGGTGTGGCTACCGGCCGAGCCCCTGGGGATCTACTGGAGCTCTTGGCCCCAGGTCCAGACTGTCTGATGCCCATCATCATGGCTACACTTCCTGGGCACAGGATCACAGGTCGCCCCTTTCTCCCACGGGGCTCAAATCCTTGGCAGAGATGGAGGCCAGAATCAAGGAGTTTGATGAGCAACCTCTAGGTGAGCACATCAGACCTAATCTCCTCCGTGCCTCCAGTCTGCCTCTCACAGTATTACTAAGACAGGGCTCAGAGTCCACGGAAGACTCCGGCAGCCTCCGGAGTTCTAGGGATCACCTTGGGGGAAGAAACATCTCCTGTGAAGACATTTTCTACTCGCCAGATAACCCTCGACCCCAGGACTGCTCAGGGCTGTTGAGGCGTCTGACCGAGGCCCTTGAACGCGTTGGGGAGCTGGAGATGGAGGTGAGAGTCATTCCAGAGCTCAGGGCTCAGATCTGCATCCTCCAGGAGGAAAGAGAAAGACTCCGCCTGGGCCTGAATCCACGTATCCATTCCCCTTCGATGAATGGTACCACAGACCCTCATACCCTGTCCCACTACAGCACTGTGGACATCAAAAAGCCTCGGCATGAAAGTCATATCATGTTTGCTAAAAATCACAGTCAAGATGACTCTAATCCAACACATGAATGGAGGACTAGTACAGATCTGGATGAACTGCTGACGGTGACATCCCTGCAGGCTAAGGTAGCTGTGCTGGAGCAGAAGCTCCATGAAACTGGTCTGGAGCTCCAGAGGGCCTTAGGTCTGCTGAGGGAGCAGCAGGAGGAGAGCAGACGGAAAGATGAGAAGATGGAGCACCTCATCAGGAACCCAGGGGTGTGGGTCCGGGCAGAGAGGGTGGTGGTAGACCAGGACGGAGAAGAGACAGTGGTGAGATCCATTGAACCAGATTATAATAAAGTGTCTTTTGCAAGAAGCCATGACGCATTCGGTGGTACAGGAACTGTTACCACAAACGGACAAAGAAGTCGACAACAAGACTCTGCAGTCGATTCCTCGTCTGCTGAGAGGAGTCCACTGGTGTCTGCTGAACCTGGAGAGGCTTCAGCTGAGGACACAGCAGTGGTAGTCCACCACATAAAGAAGATCAAGAGGCTCCTGGATCAGCAGTGGGAGTGTTTGTGTGCAGACAGGGGGTCAGGAGAGGCGGGTAAACCTTTGAAGCACCCAGACCCTAAAGTCAACTCCCTGCAGCAGGAGATGAAGGGACTTGTTGACATCCTCACCTCCTACTACACCCAGCATGAACACAGTGACGGAGAAAGGATTCAACACAGAGGTACTCCACTCCACATACTGTACATTAGATTGATGTAATGATTAAATCTAGTTATCAAGACCACGTTTTCAGTTACATAAGTGACGTAATTGAAAACTGTTGTCTTCAACAAATTTGTACTTCACACAGCCTTTGCCCGACCACAGACTATTTTATGAAGTGAAGCTCACTCTGACTTTATGTTCCAGAGGCTTCATGTTGAGATGCAGTGTTCTCACATTACATGAAGGGAGACTTCAATCCTAATATTGCGGTTTGGATTTGGTTTGGGAAAGAAGAAGTCAATCTGTTTGCTGCAAGGCAGAACAACCACTGTAGCTGGACCTTCTTTATCAACTTCACTCTTGTTCCGTGAAGGTGAAGCTGTGTCACGATTTAGGTCACAGCTGACTGATAAAAACCAGTTGAGTTAGAAATCTGTTGACTCTACTTAGTTTCCACCAAGGCTGGTTTTTGAACTGCTTTTATTTTCAGATTTAGAGCTTTTCCTATTTAAACTGTCATATTTTCCAGCATGCAAAGCTGAAATGGCAGATGTGAATGTCTGAGAGGAGTGTGCATTCAACACACTTCTCTCTGAAAACAAGTGATTCAGATCTCCTAGGGGCATGTTCAGAAACTGAACTTAAAGTGCAAAAGCTGCAAACGTTATGGGTATGAAATTTTTATTTCAGGAATTGCTATTTTAAATTAATTAAATTTCCAACTTTGTACCTGAAAAGCTTCTCAACATTTAAACTGTTAATAAGGAATGACTTTTATTTAAGAAGGAGCCCCATAGGATGGAGTGGGTTTATCCAGTGAAGCTCTCTATAGTGCAAAGCCTGTGCAAAATAGAGCTTGAGCTACAAGTTGTAGTGACAAAATAGGAACCATTTCCACAAATTCAATGCTAACAGCTGTGGCAGCTTAACAGCTGCAGGAATAAGAGCAAGCTGATGTGTGGACTTTGGCTGCTGTTGAAAAACCACACGCTCATTTTAATTTTAGTAAAGAAACACTATGTCCTCAAAAGGTTGTGAAGTGTGTAAGTCGTATCCTCACATTTGTCTCATTGCACAGAAATCCTGTCGAAATAAAGAGAAGTTTTTCTTTTGCTGCAGTTTGAAAGTCAACACTGAAAAACGAATTCAGTCACCCTTTACTTTGCAAGAGGTTACATCATGAAGCTCCTCTGTCAAATTCAGACCCACAAATTTACTTATTAGATGCAAAGTGTTGATAGTCGTCGGTTTGGGTTTTTGTAGTTTGTATTTAAGTTGTTGGCAAGTGGGTGACTCATAGCTTTAGTGAAGAAACTGTTGTCTCCAGAGGAATCATAATAAGTTGTGTCAAAATGTTGTTGTTCAGCTGTGTGTTGATATTTCATCATGTCCTCTGTCTCTGTCTCCCCTGCAGCCTCTAAATCCATCATGAAGACAGATGGATGTGCCCGGACGTCAAAAAGCCAACATTCTGGGGGTGTTAATGAAGGGTTAGTAAATAACTCTCACTGACTTTAGCGACCTTAAAAGTAATGATTATTGGTTACTCAACTGAACTTGAGGTTCTTGAAGCTACTGTTGCTGAGAAAAACATTATAATTTAAATCTGAAAGATGAAAACCACTCCCTCTAAAGCGTAGACTCCCATGTCTCAGAATGACAGAATGACAACATTTGCCATTTTCCAAAGCCTCAAATGAGAATTTATCTCACGTGTCTAAGTTAGAAAAGATGGAAAGGACAGAAAAGAAGTATATTTTCTAGATCAGTATTGCAATGATCTGCGGAATAAAACCTATTTGGTTGTAATCACACGCATTTTCTTTCTCTTTTAAAATGAAGATACAAAGGCATCACATTCATTTAGTTTTGACTTTGTTCTTTAATGTCCAGCTGTTGAGGGTTTAAAAGGATTGGATTTTAAGCATTGATTTAATTATCTCAAACATGAATAATGCATAAGAAATCTCTTTGAAAAGTCTTGTTCCTAAATGAGCCAAATGAGAAATTGTTGGGGGGGAAATGGCTGACTGGCTTTAATGTTGATTCCTGATGCTGTGAAGGAGCATGCTACTTAATACTGAGGGGTTTTTCTTTGGGGGGGGGCATTTAAACAAGGTTTTCATTTTTAAATCGCAGTGTTGTGAGAGATCCCAGAATTCAGTGCTGACAGTGGTGTGAAACATTTATTTTCCTGCATCATTCTCTTTTCTTTAATTTTCATAAAGATGTAAAACAACCGCAAGTGGAAATCTACTTGGGCAGGATGGTATGAACCCGAGCGTTCATGGCAACTCTGAGCAGAAGGAGAGGAGCACCAGCCCCAGAGAGATGGCTGCTGCCCAGGTGGATGCAGATCCAGAGAGGAGACGGATGGAGGGAGAGAGGCAAATGAGCCCAGACAGACAGATGATATCGGGAGGAACAGGATCAGGGTGGACAGATGGAGGCGTAGCGACTGTGGAAGCTGAGGCTCCAGAGAAAACGGCCAAGACGAAACCAAAGCCCCCAGGAGAACAGATGGAGAGGTACCCTGGCTCGGAAAGAACCACAGGGGGCAGGTTAGAGGACCAGAACAAATGTCTTATCAGTGTTGGTTTGGAAAATGTAAATGTGATGTTAATTCCTAGGGGAATAACTCCTACAACAAATGTTTATTTAATCTTGGGGGAATATATTCCCTGTAAGACAAAATTTCCTTTACTGTCTCTTTCTATAGTACAACAAACACATATGCTCTTCTCTTTTAGAGAGACTGTGAGTGCAGACTTTATGGCTGCCTGTCAGTTCCTCAACAACCACATGGACAACATGGAGAACCCCAATGAGGACATGGTCTGTAACTTGGACTGTAACAGGAACTTTTTTATCAAATCTAAAGAAATCTATATATTTTTAGGTGAATGGGAAACATTACTCACTACTTATCACCTATCAGTATCTATCACACCTATCAGTATTTTCATATCAACCATCTGTGTCACTCGTAGTCACAAAACCAGAATTTCCGCCACAGCTCTGCAGCTCTTCTCAGCTCAGGGCATTTTAGCACCTTTCAGCTCATTGTTTTGGTTTTATGGCCTGCACTGGTTAACTCCCACTGCTTTCACCAACCATAATCCAGATGTATTCAGTGAAAAAGCTCGGATAAATCATGTGCACCCTGCTCATCACCAAACAACAGATAAAGTTAATGACTAGCTGGTGAACATAGTGGAGCCTTTAGCATTTATAGAATTTATAGAATCAGGTTGGTGGAGGCCAAAACAGTGTGAATACTGGACTTACATTGAAAGGGTAGATAGAAACATCCCACCAAATTAATGCTAATGTTGCTTTTTATGGTGCTAATATGTTAGCAAGTGTTATGTCCTGTCCACAAACAAATCAATTAATACTGTTTTAAAATATGCCTGTTAAATTCAAGGTGATTATTCCAACAAATAAGGTCAGAAAGCTTCGTCCAAAGTCAGTGTCCTTCCTACGTTCCTGTCTGTTTTCCAGAGGAAGGCCCTGGTTGTGTTGTTTCAGCACTGGTTCAGTGCGGCAGCAGAAGAGACTTCAGTGGCCAGCAGGGTGGCTGTGCACCTGAAGGAGGTGAAGAGAGCCACTCCATCACTGCTGGCCTTCCTCGTCAATCTGGCTGACGACAACGGCAACACAGTGCTGCATTACAGCGTGTCCCACTGCAACTACAGCATCGTCAGCCTGTTACTGGACACAGGTCATAGCACTGTGTTACCAGAATTATTATATATAGGAATATTTGGTTTATAAATATCAAAATATAAATTGACATTTTGCTCTGGATCACACAGGTGTGAGTGATGTCAACCTTCAGAACAACGCTGGCTACACAGCGGTGATGCTGGCATCACTGACGGCCCCGGATGGTCCTGGTGGCATGGAGGTGGTCCGCAAGATAATGGAGCTGGGCAACATTAACTTTCGCTCCAGCCAGGTAAAGCAACCAATGTATGAGTAATTAAAAGGATGGAGTTAAGAATAGATAATGAGCAGCCCCTGAAAGACTGTGAGTTTGACTCCCAGCACCCTGTGCAGGTTGTTTTCCAGTTTTCTAAGTAGTAAATGGATGATTTACAACAATCCCACACAATATTAAAGGATCAATCCACTGATTTTACACATGAAAATCTGTTTATATTTGATTATGAGTACAAAACAGTTGTATCATTTCTTAAAGTCTGAGAAAATAACTGTGATATTGTCATAAAGCTTTTGTCAAATTGAATTTGAGACTTCAGATAGAACGCCTATTACAGACTTGGAGTTGCAGTTTAAAAGATATGGGATTTTAAAAAGCGTGGAGGGTCGAATGAAAAACACTATTAAGTTGCATCATGGGAAATGTGGGGTGCAGTGTTTTTGAAGCCCACACCAGGGACTAAAAATCACGATAATTTGGTCTCTGCAGCTTCAGTTTTTAGCATTCTCTTTTTTTTTTTACATTTGTCTCTTGTGAGCTCCCAGACTTAATGAAAGTGCCATACTAAATTGCTAGACTGTCCCTCTAAAGAGTCCTTCAGCAGGAACAGATCTCTAAATCTTCCTTCTCTGCGTCCCATCATCCCTCCCTTTCCACACAGACGGGCCAAACCGCTCTGCACTTGGCGGTGAGACACGGCCGAGTTGTGATGGTTCGCCTGCTGCTGAGCTGTGGAGCGGACGCCAACATCCAGGACAGCCAGGGAACCACGGCCCTGATGTTCGCATCTGAGAGGGGCCACACACACATCGCAAGGCTGCTGCTGGAGAGGAGCCAGTGCGACCTAACCCTCACTGACAAGGTGATACTGCAGCAAACAAGTCCCGTGGATTGTTTACTTCCAGTATTATTCTCTAACCCTCTGACCAGAGAAACAATAATAAGTTTTAACTGCCACTAGTGTGGGACATAAGTTAACAGCTGCCTTGTTTGTGGTATTAGTTGCTTGTCATCATTATACCAAAAGAATATTAATTAATTGGACAATTTTGTTTTTGAAATTCCACAGACAGCTGCCCTGGTAAATTAAATTTTAGCATACAGTTCAAATGATGACTCCAGCTCAATTTCCCTTGTGAAATCCTGTTATATTTGTTAACACAATGGCATATCTACTTTTCTACTCACATAACTGAACACAAAAGGGAGCTTAGATGTATGAAAGCTTGGATGTTTCAACTCACACTGTGTGGATGTGGGTGGACTGGCAGTCTGGATGCAGCAGAATAGAGCTTTCCCAGGATTAATAAGGGCCACAGTAAGACAAATCTCCCTGGGCTGAGATGAGCTAATCCGCCAACAGCACCTTATCTGCCAGTCTGGAGCGAGTGGGGGCAGGGATGAGAGCATGCATATGGATCCCCCTACTTCGGCCTTTAAAGTAGAGTTTAAAAAAGAAAAAAGAAATAAGACCATCAATAGCAGGCGTCCTCGACTCTAAAACATGCTTCACCTTGACACAAACCCAGATTAATGAGACTAATTAAACTCTGATGGAATTAATTCTTAACCCATTTATCTTACGAACTGAAAATGCAGCCTTGCTCATTAGTTATTTAATCTGTCATCTGGGAGCCTCGGCTCTGAACCTTGAAACTACTCATATAAAAACATGACTAAGAGTCTGCGGCCACGCTAGCACCTCTGTGAGGCTGCACTTGGGTGAAATGCTAATTTCAGCATGGCTAAGGTGAAGATGCTGGTGTTTACCAGATATAATGTTCACTATTTTCACCACTGTAGTTGAGCCTGATGGTTTAACTAAAATATGTAAAGTTTATGATGATAACATTTCTCTAAAAACAAGAAACGCCAACCACGTCATGGTGGCAACAGAGGAAAGGTCTGGGGATCGGCAAAGTCAGTGGGATTCGTCCTCTGGAGACTGTGACTGTCTTTTTTTTTTTTTATATTTCTTTAGGTAAGCCTGTGTCTCATGTTCCAAAATGAAAATGGGTTCAGAATTTAAGGTTTTCTCTCTTTCTGCTCTTCAGCGTGGTCAAACTGCGCTCTCTATCGCCATGCAAGGTTCCCACACTGATACAGCCGCCCTCCTGCAGGCCCACGCTAAAGCTCGAGCTCTGTAATCCTGGAACTCAACAATCTGCAGACCTTGGATCCTCTCACATGTGCTCTTTTCTGTCTGATGCACTTCGAAACGCAGTTTAAGGTTGGCGCTACGTGCTTGGATTGAGCTGTTTCTTTCATGATGTTACTTTTGAATCCTGCACTTCTGCACGAACATTATCTTGAGTTTTGGATGAACTGGACTCTGTGTCATGAATGAGTCAGGTCAAGCTTTAGATGAGAGTTTGTCTCGAATGCTGGTGCAGTTTTCTATTGTCTTTACTGTTGATGTTCATAGTTAGGGCTGATCTTTGCACATCCAAGTAGCCGCTTCACTATTCAATGAAAAAATATATTTATTACATGTTTATTGTATTGGTCATTGGAATATGTTGAGAATTATCAAAAAGTCTGCGCTTCCGATCAAATGTTCCCTATCACAGGTGCTTCTCTGTTTATAGAGAAAAAGTTCAGATTGCTCTTTGCATTCTTGCAGCAGCTCAGCACTTTTCAAATAAAATATGTTTAAAATTGATCAAGAAATGCAAAGTACTCGTCTGAAGCCGCATGCTGTGTACACTAAGGAAAGACAAATCTAAACCAACCTGTTGATTTCACTCACTAGCAATTTCTATCACGATGTAAACATTGGTTGTTTTTAATAAAATGACAGAAAACTGATGATACTGTGTCGTTACAAACACGCAAACAATCAATACAGAGGGTGAACTGTCAGGCTGCACTGAAATCCCCAGTCATCAACTTAAGTTACTGTAGTGACAAACCCAACCAGCAGGGGGCATAGCTCCTCCATTCCAGTGTCTGCCAACCAAATCAAATACAATAACACACGGACAGAGAGCAACAATACACATAAATGTGGAATTCTAAAATGAGCATATCCAAGGGATTAGATCTAATCCCTTTCAAGTGTGACAGACAATTATAAACATGACACCCACCGAATTGCACTAATTCCACTGTGAGCGAGGACACAATGAGATTCACCTGTAATTCAACTGTATGGCAGCTGGAATGGCCCAGTCAGGCATGAAAACACATGTGTTTGAGTGGCCCTTTGTTCCTCCAGCCCACTGGGAAACAGTGAGGGGCAGAGCTTTGGTTTTGCTGCAAAAGACTCGAGATTATGTTTGTGAGATAAGACAAAAAAGGATTGAGTGTAGAGGCTGGGAGGAGGCTGGATTTCTGTCTGACAGAGCAAAGCCACCTCATTTCCCCTGAGGATTTTTTCCAGCCTGGCTGACTGACTGCCCTGCTGCTGTAATGACCCCGAGCAAATATATATCCTCAGAAAGAGAGAGGGAGAGAGAGAGAGAGAGAGAGAGAGAGAGATGGAATCAGCCCATTTTCTATCAGTCAAGTGTCACAGATAAAATATTAGCACAAAAATTCTCCAATAAACTGACGCAAGTATTTAAATCCGCGCTGCTATGTCAAATAAAAAATGAACTATGGAATGAAATCATTTTGACAATATGTATTCATGGGTGTACACGTGTGCCCTCTACATATATATATATATATATATATATATAGGTGTAAATACAGCATCCCCCACACAAACAGAGCTTCACACCACAGTGAATACAGGTGTACATCTTATGCTCATGTGGACCAGTGAATATCTGTGACACCTCTTTTGTCTGCTGCAGGCAGTCGCTGGACTTATAAAAACAAACAAACAAAAAAACGTATTACATAATTTCCTAATGGGGTGCAGTACAACAAAGAAGCTGAGTCTGAAGGCATTTGCCCTGCTTCAGTTTAATAATGATAATGGAGAGGATTTATCTGCCTGCTGATGGATCAGTTTGTCAGTGGATGAATATAAAACACCTCAGTAGTTCCTATAAGAAGAGCAGCCTCTGGTCTGGTTTTAAGAGCAACCGAGTGAAGAAATAACACATTCTTACAAATGAAAAAGTTTGTTTACCCTGTAGCCTCTCTTGGTCTGGTATGACGAGTAGGCCATAGCAGCTACTTAAGGCAGATCAAGTTTAAGACAGTTGCTGCTTTAAAAAAAAAAGTCATTCTTCAGTCAAGTAAAATAAGAAGCACACACAGCATACTTTATAAGAGGACGTGTTAGTTGTGTCCTGTTTGTAGTTACACTACTAAAGCAATAAAAATGTCCTATTTAAAAGTCCAGCACACACATAGCAATGCATAAGAATTTATTTGGAAGTGTTTGTTTTTTTTTTTTTTTTGGGTGACCTGATAAATATAAGTTTAATATTTACACACACACTTTTAGCTCTGTTTTTGATCTTGGCCATATCCTGAGGGAATTATCTGGCTCATTAGCTGCTTAATGCTCAGCTACATTCACCAGCTAGTTGGTTCCCCTGTCTATCATCTGTCTGAGGTTTGACAAGATGCATACATTTGGTTTATCAGCTCCATCTTTTCTTGCTGATGACAACAAACTGTAAATTTGTGGACCACATTACACACATTTGGGTCATTCAACCCATGTAAAAATATCAACATAAACTCGCTTTAAAAAAGTATTCTCTTTGAGCAGCAGGTCGGTGACAGGTATAATATTTGATCAATTGTTGAAGAAAATGACACAGGACACACTGAGAAAATTTTCAATTGGATTTTATATATCAATATATAGAGATATTTAAAAGTTATCCATTACAGAAAATCAAAAAGTGGAACCAGTTTGGTCTTATTACAGTTTATCTTTGCATGTACAGTAGTTCAATGAAAAGCCTTAGAGGAAAATGAAAAAAAAAAAAAAAAAAAAGTAAACAAAGGCACAAATAAACAAAATCAATCATCTCATTAACATCGAGGTCGTAAAAATGTGGGAGGGGACACTACATGTTTCTTGGGTTAACGGAGAAAGAAAGGTCGCACACAGGAAGGATGCTAAACGATGCACAGCAAGAAACAACACAAACCACTTTGGTGGATAATTCAAATTTCTTACAATCAGGGAATGCAGTGCTCTCCTTTATACAAATAAATTAATATACCTGTCGACACTTTATCTAAAATCTTATGTACATCTTTTCTTTTACATAATTGTATAATACATTATCAAAAACCTTATGAAAACATATTTACAAACCAATGAATCAAAAAGCATCCTCAGAGCTTCCCCAGTGTCAAACACTCTCGCACACATACAACACACACACACACACACACACACACTTACACACCCGTGTATCCACACACCATACACCGTTATCTTCCATGCAATACTACACAATACAGAAGGCATTCTAAGAGGGTTGTGCAACAAAGAGCATACAAAACAGTTTCAAATATGGCTGTGGGATGAACATTAGCACTCACATGCATAATAATGAACACACACACGCACACACACACACACACATAGACTTTTAAGGTTTACGAGTGGAGTAACAGCATTAATGATGAGACTAAACCAGCATGAAACATGTTCGCTGACAGGACAAGTTGGCTTCAACCCCATTAAATCAGAGCCTGGTTTTTGTTTTCTCTGGTTACATCGCATAACAAAGTGGTTCTCATCACGCAGAGCCACCAGCTGGGCTCTCCCACACGGCACAATCCAAAACTGTCTGCTCAGATATCGGCCATCTCAGGAGGAGGAGAGCAGACACGGACCCTAGCTCGCGTTTGTGAATGTGTGCGTGCACGTGTCTGTGTGTGTGTGTCTTGCCTGGAACAATGAATGGATGCATTGTCAGTTGGTGAGCAATTATGCATGCTGTTTGTGTTTTGGGAGGGCAAGTGCACATTGTCTCCGTCCTCTGGAGAACAGCATGGGTTTGCCATCGCTGTGGCCCGTGTGTATTTATATGCACATCTGTCACAGTCAAAAGCAGGTGATCAAATAAAATTCTCAACACCCGAGGACTTCTGTCAAACACATTACACTGCGGCCCGACTAAAAGCTGCAGCCTATTGCTTCTCCCAGATCATTTAACATCTAAAAAAAAAAAAAAAAAGTCACAGTAAAGGAGACAACTCATACGTAAAATCCATTCCTCTCTAACTTCCCAACCGCTCTGCTCATAGAAATATCTAAATACTGTATATGTCCATTTTCTCCTTTCCACTCTCGGAGGTCAAACTGCACTCTGAGATGAGATGAGAAAATGTGTGTGGTAACCTTTCTTTAAAAACAAAAACCATCCAGGAAAATGTTAACTACACGAGACAGTTTCGGTAATGACATTTACGACTGATTCTGACACGAATCTGTACAGATTGTCCCATCGACGCAGGTGCTGCCCCACTTTCAGAGCTCCTTCTCCTTCCTAAACAGTGCTCCCAGAGCTCCGCAGCCCACCAGGAATAACACAGAGCCCAAATTAATACATCAAGGACGAAACATAACCTCTCACTAGCCCTGTCACAAAATATAACACACACACAGCACACACCTCACTCAGTTATGTTAATGGAAAAGACGACTCAAAACAGGAACCAGTCTGACTCCATATTCCAGCTTAGGTCAATGTTGGGAAAGCATTAGCACACATTAATATTTCTGTAATCAATTCTCAGCGTTTACCGGAGAAAAAAATCCAGCTCCAGCACAGAAAAGGTATGAAATTACTTTTAAATATTAAGAATCATGTTCGTCTTGTTTGATACTGGTTCAAATGGAAATTGGCATAGTACACGGCTGTGAATGGCTGCATGTAACACGTGATGATATGTTGTTTGTCCCTTCAGCAAATTCAGTCCCAAGTCACCCCTGGCCTCACTGTGTGTGCGTGTGCCTGAGCGGCCATCTTCTCCAGGAAGTCGCCCGTCTGTGGGTCACTTCGCAGTGGAGAGCATGGGCTGCTCCGTGTACCAGTGAGTCCCCGGATCGGGCATGCTGCCCCCGAGAGGCAAGGCGATGAACTGCGGGCAAGTCCCACCTCCTGCCCCCACAACTCCCATGCCGACGCCCTGCGGGTAGGGGTGATGGTGCGCGTGGTGTCCCATGCCGTCCGTCCGCCCGATGTGGATCTCGTCCTCCTCGCCTTCACCGGTGGTCTTGCGGTAGACGGGGTTGTCAAAATTCATGCTCTTGGTGGAGTTGCGCCGCCAGTTACGCCAAACCAGGTAGACTCCGGCACAGACGAGGCCGAACACCACTGTGGCAACGATAGGAACTGCATGCGTTTAACACACAGCGGCAGGGAAATGGGAAGGGGGGAGCGTTAACGAGGCATAACGAGTCCATGGCATGAAATGACAGGCACGGAGAGGAGCAACACAGGCATGCGGGGGACAGAGGGGGCAGGGGGCAGCGATACCGAGGTTGTGTGAGTGTGTGTGTGTGTGTCGCTCAGCCAAACGTCGGGTCAAAGTTGGGTCAAACGCCAACAAAAAGGTCTTTAACACAGACAGTAAATCTGCTTTGCAAAGCACCATTAGGAGCCCAGGCTTTGGCGTAAAGCAGTTTTAAACCATCCTAAGGGAGAAAAAATTTTAACTATCACATTACATCACAATCTCCTGGCACCTCACCCTCAGCAAATCTGTCCTTGAATAAGAAATGTAATTTAATAATGCTTTTTTTAAAAATTACTCCAATAAAGGACTAATAAAGCTTTTTTTTGGTCCTGTACTGTCTGTCCAGCTAATGAAGAGCATAATGAGAAGAGTCCATCAGAACCAACTGGCTGAGTCATTTTATTCAGGTTAATTTACTTCAGTATTTTGTATTGGTGTTGCATTAGTTTTGCTTGTGTACGTGTCATAACTGTCTAAGAACAGAAGAAGAGTCTGAAATTGGTTATGGTTCCAAAGCATGACCATCTTTCCTCACAAGAAAATAAATGATCATTTTAACTGAACTGTATTCTTCTTTGAAAGGTGGTTTTGTTTTGACTTTTTGTCTTGGGAATTCAAGTTTAGCCTCAGTCCATTTGCAAAATATCATGCATATAGCTATTGTCCATTTAAGACCTTTAACAGGATTCTCATTTTAAAACAAGTCACCTGGAAACTACAGTGTTTCAGCCAACTAATGTGGCTGATGTTTGCTGAATTCGCAAGCTAGCTACATTTTTAGGGGGAGATCTGCCCCCGTTAACAGTGTTAACTAGAAAAAGTATTGCACTATAGAATAATAAACTACAGAGACACAAAATGTCTCCTGACAAGGAATCCTCTGGCTGTAGCAGAACCCAACACAACAACACAGTGTGAAGTGAATAATGCGGTGTGGCAGAAATGTCAGACGCACGGAAAATGATCCATGGGAAACCTGAGCGAGGAAGACCTGTGGGCCAGGTTTCTCTCATCCTGCCACAGCAGGGTCAGTGTGAATGGACTACAAACAGAGTGGCCATAGGCAGCGGGTAGACAGCGCCTTCACGCAGCCCTGTGAGGCTTTAGTGTGGACAGACGAACACAGACAAGGAAGCTTACCGATGGGGATGACCACTCCCAAAACAGCCACTGTCAAGTTCTCGCCCAGGAGGAAATGCTCACCTCCAGCTGTAGGGAAGGATGAAACGAGAAAGAGGAGTTAGAGCAAGGGGATGAAAACACAGCGGAGCGAGAGAGGGTAAGAGTAGGAAAGTGTACGGGATAGAGAGAAAAAAAATGTGTGAGAAATAGAGTAAGAGATAAGCAGGAAGAGAAAGTCGGCGGAAGAGAAGGGAGATAAAACAGAGAGGAGGGGAGCGAGTGATCATGCATGCGAGGCCGTGAGTGTTTTACAAAGAGAGAGACAGATAGTGAAAAAGAGGTTGGAATAAATATGAAAGAGGGACGGGAAAAAAAAATGATGAGTTGGTTGGCATTTGCCGGAGTGCGACCTTGACACTGCCTCCCGACCTTCTACACTTCATCCATCTCTTGCTCCATCGGGCTCCAGCTCACGCTCATTTAAATACCACACACTTATTAACACTATGCACACTTACACAAGAGCACACATGCCCTCACAAGTCACGCAACACCCGGCAGCCCACACAGAAGTACAATTTATGGAGGGAGCGGAGGCATTTCCTAGGCAACAAGGTATCCATCCATCACTTGTATTAAAGTCGGTCGAGCGTGGTTGTTGGGTCCTGCAGATATCTCAATTTAATGTCATCATTACAGTGAGGGTGAGGTTGTTAGCTACATTACGAGTGTGAGCAGGACGAGAGGATGTGGTACTTGGCAGGAGATATGGGCGCTCAGGTCAAAGTGGCGCTTCATCAGAAGACTGGGCTCCATCTCTTGTTAACTACTGAATGGCCCGCTCTGCCCTTTTCAAGTCATACAGAGGATCTCGGAGGTCATATTAGAAATGTTAATCGCAGAGGGCGGCAGATTTTAAAGTGATAAAATCTTAAAATCTGAATGTACAAATGTGACATCATATCCGTTTTAAAAACTCTAAATGAGACTTATTTTCAGTATGTGTAATAGTATTTTCATCAATTACACAGGCAGACTTGGTTAAAATGATTTTAAATTCACAGTCCACTTACAGTGTTGTGACACGCTGCTATCCCCTGCAGGTGTGGTGGAGATGACCATAGCGGTGGCCGTAGAGTGGGAGCCCAAAGCCTTTGACTCCTGTGAAGACATGGGTTTGAGTGTGGACAGAGGTGTGAGGGGCTCTGGGGAGCCAGAGGGGGCTGTGGTCAAGTGGGGAGTGGCGTCCGCCTGTGATACGCCCCCCGAAGGCAGCAGGAAGTCTTCAGCAACAGTTGCACTGGTGCCAGGAGTAAGCCCAGTGGGAGGTGTGGACGTCGGTGGCATCTCCTTTCTTGGTGCTGCTACGAAGAAAGGAAGAAGGAGACGAAAACTTCAGCTCAAGAAAATGAATTATAAATGCAGTTTCAAGTCTGAAGTATTTCTCTAAACCTTAGCAGTACTTTGAGATTTTGGGAAAAATATTTATTCACGTTCTTAAGTTCAGGGAAAAAAAACATCCTTAGAAATAACCAAAAACATTCACTGCTCAAATGACCTTGTTGGACACAATAATATGAACATTAACTCACAATACAGCAGTGCACTTCATGTCATGCGCTAAATACTTCTAAATGCTTCTAAATGAAGTTTACAATGCTTCTTTCAGTCAAAATATTCTGGTTCCTAACACAACTGATCTTGGGTCTGTTCAAACAGCTGCCCTTTCCCTGACCAGGGTGACAAGACAGCATGAACATCACACAGTCACAGTGTGTAACAGAGCAATGTGAAACAAAGGTGGTATTCATTCCAGAGACCTTGTGTTAGATTGCATTACATTGTATAGTAGTCCATGTTATCGTATTCACCCCCTGTATGTGTTGCTTAGCAACCACCTTTATTAGTTCAACAATGTTTGGAGGGAGCATATCTAATAATTTATTTTCAATAATTACCTTAATCAATATTTATTGATTTATTACGTGTTGTACTGTAATAAAATGCATAAAGTCACTTAGTATAGTCATTTTGAGTTTTTGCTCTTTCAGAACAATATGTAAAAAAAACAGCTAAATGACTTTGTCTCCTTATTAAACATGAACATTATGTTACTTTTACTGAGCTGGTAATAAAACAATATAGCAGACATGTCAGTTTACCATTTCATACATATTAAGGTTCTGCCAGATTAACCTTGAACATAATTCAACTCATTACTGTTTATTTTGTTAATATTCTGTGTGTAGTTCTGTATAATAAAAAAGTTTATTATTTTTATTATAAAACTATCTCCATATTCAGCATTTGTCAGCTCTAGCCTTAAGTCTCTTTTTAATCCAGTAGGCTACTGCCCAAAATCCCTCTAGTTTTCCCTCTGAAAAAAAAAAAGAAAGAAAAAAACAGAAGCAAGTGTTTCCATAAGTGAGGCAAAATCTGATTATCTGCACAGTAAGCACTGTGGCACTCTGCCCAACAAATCCCTTTAGGTGCTATTGATTACTGAATACTCTCTCTTACCACTCATTAACACACTCACCTGGCACACAGGCTCTCATATCGGGCCCCAGGTCCTGTCCATCGGGGCAGGCGCAGGTGTATTTGGGAGAGTGTTCGGTTATCTGTGGAGCCTTAAGACACAAGTACTCACAGCCTCCATTGGCCACGCTGCCCAGATTACAGCTGTCTGGGCCTGGAACCAGTGACAGGGAGAAAGAGAAGCAAGATGAAGAATTACACGGTTATGGTTACATAAATAAGATTATCACTTATTCAGCTTGGGGAGATAGCAGAGAGTCAGAGAGAGACACAAGAAGTTGCTGTACTCCATTGTTCCCCACTGTGAACAATGTTGAATACCCCTTCAGCAAAGCCCATTTCTTTGCGTAAACAAAATCTAAAAGAATACAAAGAATAACATCTGGCAACGTACAGAAACTTGCTGTAAATATTAATCCTCTTCTGTGCTACTGTGCCAGGTACAGCTCCTCTCTGTTCATGCCTTGTTTAAATACAAACTAGGAAAGACAGGAATGTGTGAAGATCAATCTGGAAAGACGGTGATGAAATACAGAGAAAGATTCAAATAAAAATGGGCATGGATTATGCACCGGGAGGTGAGAATAAAAAGGCAGGCGGAGATAGATATGGAAAGTGACACACACACAGAGAAAACACAACCAGCTATCACATTCGTGATTGACTCAAGTCTGGATTGTCCTGTTAGAGAAACCCGGGTTGGTGGCAGGGATTTGACAGACGAGCGAATGTACTGCTGCTCCCACAGCTTTGATCACTCTACTACAGTCACAAGATTCGCCATCATTTATTCATGTGCCTGGGTCGACACAGACCCACGGAGGAAACTTGGTCACAGAGATACGACTCAGCTCGTGCAACCACAGTGAGACGAGGTGCGACGGCTCACGAACAGACCTGCAGACGCACAGACAAAGTCCATCACTCATACTGTACACGCACCTTGTGGCTGCCGGAGTTGGTGGAAGACCACAATGTCGTGGGGGTCGTTGAGGTTTTCAGCCAGCGTGTGGATGTCTTGACCGGTCAGCCTGTTGGCCATGAAGACCGCTGCCCTGTCTCTGTCTGTCCAGTAGATCCGATCCTGAGAAGCAGAGAAAAATGTCTTAACATCAGGAATAAACAACACAAGTTCATCAGGGTTGTGTTGGGCTTGAAACCAAGAGCACATATTGGCAAACAGGAGCTAATCTTTACTTCTTTATTTTTTTACTTGATGTTTGACTTCACGTCTATCGTGGGTTGTATGATGTCACCCTGGCACCTGGGCTGGTGCATCTTTGCTATTTTTAGCCATGCTAACGGCATGGCTCTAGGACTGGCAATGCCGGTCTGTTGGTGACTTAGGTCATCCTCAGATTTTTCAACATTTGTGGTTTTAAGTGGGTCAACAAATGCAGGATGGACTGCTATAAAACTGCCATCATCAGATCTACACTCAGTTCATCCAGCTCCAACTTATCTTTTTCTTCTTTATGGATAAACCGTTGCATTTCTAGCGACAATCCTATCAGCCTCAGCTGTGTTTCCGTGTTTGGAGCTAATTAGCATATGTCAGTGTGCTAACGCACTAAACTAAGAGGGTGAACAAGGGAAACATTACACCTACTTAGAATCAGCATGTTAGCTTTGTCACTGTGAGCATGTTAGTGTGGTGATGTTAGCATTTATCGCAAAACACCACAGTGCCAATGCACAGCCTCACAGAGCTGTTAGCTGGGATGTAGCCTCTTAGGCTTGTTACATCAAGAACCACAACGGAAGTAAGTGATACTGTCAAAGAAACTAAAGTAAAACTAAAACAACACATATTTGATAACATTTTACAGTTAACAGTATAAAAACGTTCAGGATGACAGAAAAAAGGTTGAATGAATCAGAGGAACAATAAAATAAAACATGAGCACAGACGACTGAAAAGAAACGGAGGGACAAACGACCTAAACAGAGAGAGCAGAGAAAGAAGAGCCATGCGGAGGGGAGATTACAGTGGGATAGATGCTGTCAGTACGTGGCTTACAGCATTCACAAGTCTAATTTACTGCAGGAAAAATAATAGAGGGAAAATGAGGGCGAGTGAAATATGCACTGATACATATTTGCTGCCACACAGAGTCTAATTCATTATCTTTTGTAGAAGAGAGAGGATGTTAATTTGGCTTTTGCTGCAAACATTATGAGGGAACGAATGCATCAAGGAAATGCACATGTGGGTTTAGTGACAACTAAGGCAGGTTTTTATTGAGCTGAAGCAGCAGTGCAAGTGTGACAGCACGTGATAAATGGGATAGTCAAATGTTGTAGAGGAAGATTCAATCGATCATTGGTTTTCTTTTTGTAGGTTTTAAGTGTCCGGGATATCCTTTGTGGTTCGTTACAGCGTTAAGGTCTTAATTTATTAAAACATATTATATTTAGATCATAGTACAGTAGCTTAAAGGGAAATTTGAACCATCCTTGTTGTTTATTAATTGATTTGTTTGCTTTGTTTTCCCCTAGTTCACTCCCTCAGCAGTTTCAACAGACAGTTTTAGACAGGAGCTGATTTCTTTTTTTTTTTTTTTTGGTTGCCTTAGAAACTACTAGGCTAATCTCCAGTGAGTGGCGAGACAATACGCCTCACTACACGAGTGTGTACATGTGTGTGTTTGTGTTGAGTCAGTCGTTGAGTCACGTGATGATGTGACACTACAGCTAGCTCCACTCAATAACACTGAGCTGGTGTGTGTGTTCAACTTCCTGAACAAGAAGGTCACCTTGTAGTCACAACAGGGCAGAGAGCAGAGAATCCCCAGATCGATTATGTATTATACCAGACGGGGTTAATCATCACTGCTCTGAGTTACGCTAGTGTTGACTGCAGGATGGACAAACAGTCCAGAGTACAGTAAAACAAGAAATCTCAAGGTTATGCTTTGGACAACTATTTTCATTTGGTTTACAAGGTCAGAAATTATGGGAAAAACAAGAGAAACAAGAGATCTTTACTTGAGAATTTCCATTTTAAGCTATAAGCAGCTCCCGGGCAAGTTTCATGACCCCTGAGCTCACAAATGCTCATGTTTTCAATTATTCATTCTTGTAAATTTGCACTGCTGCTGAATGACATCTGTATCTCTGTTCCCACTGAGACCAGTTCCCCTTGAGAGGAGTTGTCCCAGTGGGGACCACGGCGGTGATGTTATTACCACCCGTGTGAAACTGGCAGGGAGGCTGCTGCAGTGGCAACATCAGGGTCATCCCGGACTAAAGTTTGCAAGCAAAAGGATGCCTGCACACAAGCACAAACAGAGCACAGAGGGAAACGAAGCAGCGGGATTTGCTGGACTGCTTGGCACCAAATCTGATTTAAGCTCTCTGAATGCCCTGACATATCACACACCGGGAAGCTGGCTGATGACCAAAAGCACAGTGTGTGTTTGCGTGTTGCGTTAGGCTGCTCTCTGTTCCGTATAGCTGTCCTCGTTTTAGTATGCTCGGGCTGTCAATCCCACAAGGGAAAACAGACAGCCTAAAGGGACATATACACACACACACACAGACGGAGCATACAATAAATTGAATTCAACAGTCATTACATTCAAATTCCCAGTTACACTGCAGGCCCCTGAGAGGCTAATGAGAGAGATGTAGATATGATGAGTTGTGGGAGGCTGGATGATATCATGGGCAACGGCCCAAAATCCTAGTAGTCTACTGCTGAGTGTTACAACATGAGAGACTGAGATAGAGGCACACACACATACACAAATACACACAAACACACACACAAACCTCAAAAACAGCCAGTGCGTAGGGGTGTCCCAGTCTCTCTGCAGACGACATGTGTGTTCTGCGGTGAGCTCCGTTCAGGTCCACACTGGCAATGAGGTGAAGCTTCGAATCCACCCAGTACAGACGCCTGTTGGCTACATCTGAGACACACACGCACACGCACACGCACACACACACACACACACACACACACACACACACACACACACACACACACACACACACACACACATAGAGATAGGACCTTCCCGGCCTGAGCAGAAATTGATTGTCTTCACGGTAAGCACTCTTGCACTCTGTCCAACAAATCCCTTTAGGTGATATTGATTACATTTTAAAATGTCAGATTCTCACGATTACATCGCGTCAACTTTTCCTGTGTCGATCCATAACTTCTGAAACACGTCAAATATCACTCCAAGGCAAACGTGATAACTCATAAATCCATTATCGCTAAACATCTACCTTTTCTATTTCAGTTCCTTCTGACCTTTACCTTCAGTGAGTTCACTTAGTGCATTAGCTCCTTTCAGGACTGTGATTCAGGCACATTTAGCTAAAAGAGTGTATAACATAGCTCCGTGTAATTCTTCAGGTAAGAGCATGGGTTGAAAAGCAGCTGTTCTCTTCTCACCTAGAGTGATGCCATTGGGCCATTCAATGTTATCAGCCACCAGCACCTGTCGGTCCACTCCATTCATCCCGGCCTTCTCTATCTTGGCTCGAGTGCCCCAGTCTGACCAGTACATAAAGCTGGATCGAACAAAAAACACAAAGGAAACTTTTATTAAATTTACTTAAATTACAGTGCTCATGTAGTGCTGCTGTGCTCAGACAGAGAGGTGAAAATAATAATGTTGTAGTGTACAACATTATTATAGTGTGTGTGTGTGTGTGGTTTTTATTTTATTGTGTTTAACAATGCATTTATTACTCTGGTGACATTGGTCTGCCAACTAGTCGCTGTTGTGTTGGTTTTGCTCTTGAATTTTTTTTTATGATGAAGCTTTGAGTTCTTGTACAGTAGGTCGTGTTCTTTGTTTCAATTCTACCAGCAACCAGCAAAGTTTTTTTTAGGTAAAAGTCAGATTAGCATGACTATCTGCAACACAATGTTTGCACTAGCAAGATGACATAAAGCCATGATGCTAAAAAAAAAAAAAACGCTGGTGCAGCCCATTGTAGGACAATCCTACAGTAGACTGCAAAATACAGAACAGAGAACAAATATTTTTAGAAATGGCAGCTGAAAAGGAAAGAGAGATTTTGGTGTTGTGTTGCAGAGGTAATGCAGTCTGGGATTTAACATCTGGGAACACCACCTGTAAAAGTTGCGGAACTTCCTGCGTTTTATTAAAGAGAGACACAGAAAGGGACAAATTTCTGTTAACAGCTGCTGGTATATAATAAAACCACTTCTGATGACAGAAGTAGAGCCAGAATATTAGATTACTGCAGCAAAGTGGAAGATCTGTAGAAGGTGCCCTTTAAGGGAGCTGTCCGTTCAGCTCCACGAAACCACAGCACCAGTCGACTTATCTCCCGCAGGCTTTCTGCTTCATTTTTCCAGGCATTTTACTACTTGTAGTAGTTTGGTGAATTGTTATTAGGACTGAAGCAGCTTTTTTAAAGCCTTCTGACATGATGGTTTGCATCTTATTACTTCATAATACTTTACTTTTTACATTATTTTTAATGACCACAAAAATCTCCCAGATTGATCTTTTATAACTCCAGGAGGCCTCTGACAGTAATATTTAATGATTTCCTTACAGCTCCTGTCCTTGCTGCTGGAGTATGTGATCACAGTGAAAATATGTTTATTACTTCATTCCTTCCACACAACATTTCAAGCTTATTAGGAGGCAACTTACATTTTCCTGTGCAACTTTTCGCTTTGTGTGAGACAAACAGCCATTTATGCCATAAACAGGAACCTTGCTCATGTTTGTAAATACTCTGCTAAACCAGCCAATAGAAATGTTGTTACTGTATGAGTTCAGTGTAGGTTGAATGGTTATTGGTCAATCAGTCAGAGATCATCGCAGCAAAGTACACAGTGACTTACACATCATTTCCATGTAAACGATTATTGCTAACATCAAGTGAATTTTCCCGCAAAGACAGAACTGTCACTTGGCGTCACAGTAGGCGCTCTGCGTGTGCTGGATTCCCGTCGGGCAGTTGTGTTTGGCTCTGTGATGTGCAGAACATCTCAGTGTGTACATGCCTCTGTTTAGGCTGTGTCCCTGTTTATTTTAGGTGGTTTTTGTGCATGTTTGTTTTCATCTGGGTTTGGATCACCGGAAAACACAAAAGCTGCAGACGCACACGCTGGCACAAATTCATAAAGCTTCCCAGATTAGGAGCGATCATCTAGGACAGAATTTCTAAAAAAAATTATTGAGTCAGGATGCAAAATGGGTCACAGGCTTGTTACTCTGGATTCCCATGTATGGCAACGAGAGTTCTCTTATGTTTGTCATTAGACATGGTCCCAGAAGAGGATTATGTTTATTCAATTTCTGGGTCCCAAGCTGAAATCACTTTATCTGGGGTCATCGACCACCATCTTCAATAGTATAGATGAGGAATAAACAAGCCCAGTACAGTGACTGCCAGCATATTCATATCCAAGCTTGATTTGTAAGCCTGGTTTCAAGGCATTTGACACTGTGTGTCTAAACAAAGAAATACCCTCACACACTCCACGCATCCTTCTTACCCGTGGTGGGGATCCAGCGCTATGGCTCGGGGCTCACTAAGGTCAGTGTTGATGAGGACACGTCTCTTGGTGCCGTCCACTGAGGCCACAGAGATGGATTTGTCTCCAGAGTCGGTCCAGTACAGGTTGTGTTGGAGCCAGTCCAGAGCCAGGCCCACAGGGGTCTGCAGAGACGAATCCACCAGCGGCACCTGCTGGGAGGGGTCACTGGCCTCGTGGATGAAGGCGCTGCAGGGGAAGGAGGAGGCAGTAAAGGGGGGGGGCAGGGAAGAAATAGGAGAGAAGGGGGGAAAGCGAGGGGACATAGATTGTTTTGAGGGGAGGGGAATAAGTAAGCCAGCCATTATTGCAAAATCGATGTGAAGTGGAGGGATGCCGACGGCCTGGTGGGCTCTATTTTGTGATAATGAGTCTCTATAAACTATCCTCCTTATTACATGGCAGCCTACCAAAATCATTGATCATTGTAAAATATTGACTTTAGTGATTTAATTACAAACTTTTCCTTAAAAATAATTAGACTGTAAAAGTAACTATAGAAAAACAACTGCAACCACAGACGTGAAAGCAAATCTAGCGATAGCCACAGGGATAAGGAATGACTGAACAAATGAATGGATGATAACAGAATTAAAAAGCTTTCATATTTGTCTACAGCAAGCAAAGATTAAAGTCTGTTTGCTGCATTAATTTGATCAATTGTAAGTGGATATAAAGTGGATGTATGAACACACAGAGGAAAATCACGGGACAAGTGGATACCATACAGATTATGTACGATCACTGCTGACATGTAAACTAATTCTCCCTCCTCCACTGTGCTGTAAAGCAACGACTGCAGAGCGGAGAGTGGGACTGGTGTATGAGCCGTAGCCTTGGGCCACGCGCCGAGCAGGTTCATCCTGGGGTTAGCGTCCTTCTTAGGTGCACCACTTATGAGAATAGACAAGGCCTCACTCAGGGGTTGCCCTGCGTGCTAATGACTTGGCCCCGGCAGAGGTGTGAGGTGAGGGCCAGGCAGCTGTGCTCCCGAACAGGATTTTCAATTTTAGTTTCCCCAGAGATCTTTTCTCTTAACATCCATTTCATGAAGAGAACACAGTGCTCCAATTAGAATACGCTCCGGGCAGAAAACGTAGTTAGGATAACAATAGGAAGGGTGGAATTCATCTGGAATAACAGCAGGTCCCAGCCATCGACTCAGCTGATTACATTTCAAAAACATTTGTAATTCAAGATACAAGCATTTTGATTGAATTCATACTGAAAATTGAACTGAATTCATATATAGACATAACATTTGTTGCATTCATGGTCCGTGATGCACATTACGACTGTGATCTGCTAACCTCATTTAAAAGACTTGTTATTTTGTGAAAAGGACTGTGTTAAAATCAAAAAAAATTTCCGTTTACCTGTAGATTTTCCGGTGAAAGCGATCGCACCAGAAAACACGGTTGTTGGCCACGTCCAGATCCAGAGCCACTGCATTCTTCTGGGTGGACACCACCTGGCTGTAGTCCCTCTTCACCAGGTCGATGCGTCGGATCTCATGCCGGTTGGTGAACAGTAGGTAAGGGCTCTTCCCTGCACGCAAAGCAAAGGATATTCAGGGCGCCATTTTGGTGATGATGGGCACAAAAGCAAGAAGTCAGGGTCAAAGTGCAGATGAGTGCACGCAGCTACACTTCACAGTGCAGGGCAGTTTGTAAAAGGGGCTGAAGCAGGACGAATACATTGTTAGAAAGAGGAATACATTGGATGCCCAGTCATATCAGCTCTGACAGTTTGATAATGGACCAAAAAAAAAGGTTCAAGCTGGTATCACTTATTATAGAAAAATGCTGTGGTCCAGGAGCTCCACAGATCATCTACGCACAGCACCGCTAATATGATTTAAATTCAGCAGCAAGTGCAGTGTATTAAAATAATTCTAACCTTTATCCAGTGAAATCACGTTCCAAACACATTCTGAGCAAACTGGATTTAGATTGGATAAGACATAATGGCTGTACCAGCACTTGTGTCAATAATTAAGCACAAAGCACAGAGCGCTATTCTGTGGGTAGAGGTAGGACATAAAAAAAAAAAAGAAGACACCAATAAGCCTGAGCCTTCGAGATCGGCTTTTCAGCACAGCATCAAAACGTGCTGGACTCAAGACCGCTAACCCTGATGGGAAAGGCTGCGTGTCAGGGAATGATGTGGACATTCCCCTACAGTAATAACAGCGAGACTTCACCGCTGTGTCAAAAAGCACTGCAGCTGAATGTGCAGCTGCACATTTGTAGCACCAAAGTCAATACTCTGAATGTGATCTTTTAACACAGATTAATAACACAACAAAGCTTGCGTGATACAGCTCAATATCCTCCTCTAACAAGAGTGCAGGGACAATAATCTTTCATTAAAAACTGCTGAATAGTCGGAGTATTGATCAGTGCGTCTGTATGCTTCATTAAGTTGTACGCGCCTTATTATTTTCTCCTTGCAAACATGGATCAGGAGCACCTACGCCTTCGACCGCGCCTCTTTAAGCAGCAAACTGCCATCTTTCACACAGGCAGTGGAACTGAACAGACATGAATGAAAACACACTCACACACAGAAAACGAGTCACTTCCTCTGAGGGCAGATAAACAACCTTGGACAAAGCTAAATCAGACACTTGTCCTCCCCTTATCTTAGCCAGCTGACACAAAACAAGAAGGATCAGTTACTGAGTCCCTGGATGCACACTGTACAAAACTCCACAGAAAAACACAAAAGACAAATTTGTCATCAAAGATGTGACACGACAGTGTGGAGTGATGTCGTCATAGAGACGTGCGCAGACTGAATCGGCTGTGTGATGCTATAATCGCGCTAAAGACTTGACTTTCCATTTCCTTGCACCTCAGCGCCTACACGCCAGTGTGTCCTTGTCTCATTTTGGGTGCATTCACGCCTATTTTTAGAGCCGTTCACTTGTGTTAAGGTCACCCAGGATGCATTTTAATTAGAGTCAGATCTGCACAGGGGCCCTTACACACATTTATATAATCATTTCTCTATATTGATTCTGTTTTAATTCTAACAGGAAAAAGCCAAGCGGGTAACAGACACAGCGTGAGTCTGCAGGGAAGGTTTTATCACTGCAGCTAGCAACTACAGCCCACCTTTGTCTTGTAACATCTATATTGAGCCTATATCTTTCTGACACTGTATGGTAATAGGGTGGCAGCTGCAGCCAGTTATCTCTAGAGGCAGATATGAACATTTCTCATTAATGGCTCGCTTGCCTCAGTTTCCCTTCTGACAGTCTGTGTCGTAGCCTCATTGTAGTATTGTACTCCTGCATGTTCCCTCTTTCTGTCCTTTCCTTCCTCTTGGAGCCCAAAGTCTGAATGATGACAGTACTGTTCAGGACTAAGTGTTCTCCAAAACTGGCCATTACAATGACAACATTTCCAACCCCTCTAAAGCGGCAAATGGTCCCCTGTTGGTTTTATGGGCTGTCACGGCAGCAGCGGTTTTCATTGCCTCAAAACCAAGCGGTGGAACTGCTGCATTCACACTGCAATTCTGCTTTGGCGGCTTCTGACACACAGCCAGACACACACGGTTCTCTCCTGGCTCATGATAAACTGATAGCAAACACACTGGACAGTCATGCACAGAGAAATACACGAGTGCAGACAGAGGCAAGGCAGGGGGGCAGATACAAGCCACACACACACACACATATACAGTGCATGCAAACGCAAACACACACACACACACACACACACACAGACAGACGTGAGTGCTGAGCTTTGATATCAGCTCAGTTTAATTGAGGGAAATAAAATCACAGCGTTTGACAGCCACAGGGACCAAACCACCACATTTCATTTGACTCACTGTTTCCTGCCAATTAAATAATGAACATTTTGGGGGAAATGAAGTGTAAACATATAAACTGGCCTCTCTCTGTAATCCTCTTGCTAATAGCTTTTGGCCATAGATGGAGGTCAAGGAAAAATGAATTGGCCTCTTAGCAGTTCACTTTGTTCTCCACTAGTCTGACAACTGTTGTCAACAAGCCTAACGGGAGACAAGATTAAAGTGATGTAATTAGAGTCCGCCGTGTCTCAGCCAGGTACCCCTGAAGAGTTGATATACCTAATTATAAGTGTTCAGCATGGCTAAACACATCAGTCTGTCACTCATGAAACTGTCTAATGGGATGGGACAGTAGAGGACACGTTTGGCCTGAGAGAAAGTGAGTGGTTGCCTTGGTGATGCTTACGTTTTTTTTTTTTCTTCCTGTTTTTTTTTTTTTTTTTGTGATTCAGCAATTATGTGAAGTACAGAAGAGAGTGCAGAGCAATGATAAGAACCTAACAACAGAAAGATGTTTGTGATTATGAGATGAGGAGGGTTTGACACTGAGGCAGAAAAGCTGCGAGAGAGAGAGAGAGAGAGAGAGAGAGAGAGAGAGAGAGAGAGAGAGAGAGAGAGGAGCTGCACTATGAGGCAGCGCAATATCTGAGAGACTGTCTTGTTATCAACAGCGCAACACAGCTTTTTAAACTTTCAGCGTAGGCGAATTTTTCTAAACAAACCAAGCTTGTTTTTCCAGCAACTTTTTGGGTTAGATTGACTTGTAAACTTCTTAAAAATAAAATAGACAAAACACAGTATTTGTGCACTCATGAAATCATCCACAAAGCTCAGACTTTCAGTAGAGTTTGACTAAACACAGACTTTTATTCTTGCAGTATTCTCGCTTTCAGCTTCAAAATAAGAGCCCCTTACTTCAGCTGTACTATCTCAGCCACCCTGGATGTGATTGCACTGTTGATCATTGATCATTTTAACTCACCCTCTGCTTTGCAGGTCTTAGTCACGGGGTCCATCTCATAACCTTCATAGCATTCGCATTTAAAATCCCCCTTGTAGTTGATGCAGATCTGGCTGCACGCGTCAGGGTTCTCACACTCATCAATGTCTGCAGAAAGAAGTGGGAAGAGAGCTTATCAATCAGCTGACAGAGAGAGACAGAGGCAATCAGAGACAGACAGTGACAGGGAGTGACTAATTCACCCTCCTGAGCTGCAACAGATTCTCGGCAAGTGAACTCTGAACATAACATGAATATTTTACTGCTTTTTCGTAAAAGTAACAGCTATAATGGGCGAGCAAAATCACACATCTGTGGCTGTAAGTGCTGCAGAAACACACACAGATATGTTGTCATCAAGAAGAAGGAAGTCGACCGGGAGACAGGGTGTGTCCCTGTCCACTTCACTGATCTGTTTCCTTCCAGCAGATCTCAGGCTTGTTCCTTGGGTGTGATGAGGAAATGTTAGTGTTAAAAGGATGGGGAAGGGTGTGAAGGACATAGTGTATATGTGTGTGTGAGTGTGTGTGTGTTTGAGTGTGAGAGAGAGCAGTGTGACTGTGCTAGGTTCCCTGTGGGAATGACAGGCTGGGTACATTAAACAAAGACACACACACAGACTCCTACTAGCTTGGTCAGCAGCCAGTCTGCAGCTCTCTTCATTATCTATCCATCTATCTGAAATGTATGTTTTTGTTTTGTTTTTTTTACCTCCGCAAGTCTTTTTGTCCAGCAGCTGGTAGCCGGTGGGGCACTGGCACTCAAAGCCGATTGGTTGGTCCATGCAGACATGAGAGCAGCCGCCATTGTTGATCATACACTCGTTCAGCCCTGGGAAACAAAGGAAAGGAGCCAGCGGTCAAATGCAGCCAATCACAGAAGAGGTGGGGACATTATGGTCGTCCAGTAGGTCGTCTAAAGGTCAATATCTGCTTTAGAAAAGGCCCCCAGCTTCATTTACTGTAAAATGTGAGGGGAGGAACAGTGGGTACGCCTTGTGATCTTTGAAAAAGGTGTTTAAATATGTGTGGCACACAGGTTGGGAAATTGGATATCATACTCATAATCTTCATTTTATCTCAGCTCTTGTGCTCAGCTCTTTTCCATCCTTTTTGAATCCTTATCAGATGCTCTCAAAAGTGGAGAAGGAATCAAAGAGACACCTACATCACACGCGCAGTAAGCTCTTAAACTGAGAATCAGGTCCATCTGCAGGGGTATGAAATATGTGTGTGTAAGAGGGGATTAATGCTGTGAACTGGGATTCTGCGATGTCCCATAAGGATATATCACAGGAGTGAGGATGAGTGAGGATATTTAAATTTAACAGACACACTGAATCGAGGCAAAAGCATCATGAAAATGACAGAAGCTAAAAAAAAAGAAAGGCAACACAAGATGTAAGAGCACATCCACTCTCATTTAAAACTAGGTCAAAGCAGCTCACACAACGTTTGCACACAATAAAGAAAGCAGAAGCATTTATATTTGATTGTGCTACACACAATGGGTTTATGAAACACACGATAGCTCAGAAGTCACGGGCTGAAATTTTAGGGTCACTTTTTCAATCTCCTCCACACACGTGTCCGGTATAGCTTAGGATATAATATCATCACAAACTGGTACATACAGTATTTTTTGTTTCATTTCACTGTTGCAATGAAAGCCATTCTCAGGAGTGTGTATATTTTATTATTTATAAAGCTCTTTGATACACTTTTCTGGAAAAAAAAAATAGAGTAAAAAAAGCCTGTTGTCTGAATGAATCAACGAAGGTAAAGCCAAATGAGTGAAAACTAAGATCAGCGGAAAAAAACACATTCTCTCCAGCTTTTCATTCAGCAGCATACAGGCTTCGCTTTTCACACACAACAATTAAGCATGGCCACATGATGAACAAACTGGAAAGGGGCGATAAAGAGAAAAATGGATTAAACTGCGAGAGAAATCCTATCACTCCTCGATACAACAGTGCTTATTTCTGTCAGTGGTATCCTACCCAATCTAGTGAAACACATTATTGTCAATAGCCAGTGAGCTTTACACCGTCAGTCACTGAGACCAAGGTTACTGTGTGCGTGTGAGTTAGAGAGCGAGCACAGTCGGCCAAAAGCAAAGAGCAGCGTCACTGCATTAAATATATAAACCACAAACAAAACCTTTTGCATATCATCACTTCAGTTTTCACATTTTCACACCTCGTAAATCTGTAATGCTGTGCTTTTGCGGACGTTTGTCTGAGTTTGTGTAATAGTGTGTGTTTGTGTTATAGTGTTAAATAATGAACAGGCCATTATAAATTCTTTAAAAAAAAATCCTTTGTGGAGCTTGCAAAGACTTTTATTTTGAAAGGGTAGCGGCTCACACTTTTTTAGTAGATAAAAATAAAAATATTTTCATACAGCTGTTTTATTTTACAAACTGTATGTGTGCAGTTCTGCTAGCTTCACTTTACTTTGATGATGATGACCAGTCCACCTCACCCACGGAGCATTGAGGAAAGACAACGTAAAATATTTTTTACATAACAATATTCTTTATTTATTGTAGCAATAATAACGACACAGAAAGACTGAAGGTTGATTTTGTGGGAAAATTCTCATCTTTCCTTTGTGGAGGTGCCAGCCGACTCCGAGCGCTGTTAACCGTCGGCACTAAATTCTCATCTCTAATTCTGCTGGATGGGTGACAGCAATCTGCCACTCACAGAAGCTCCCTCTACTTTCTCTCTGTCAGCTCAGAATTAACTGCAGACAGAGGAAAAGCTGTATTTGAGGACTCACTCATTCCTATTTTTTTTTTTTCTTTCCTGAGAAGAGCGGTGTGGACAATCATGACACCCCAGAAGAAGCCCTGCGTGAAAACATGAACTGCTTTTTCCAGACTTCTTCTACAAGGACAGCCATGATTTAGAGGTCACTTCTCCTCTCCCATGGGCAAACAAACGCGATGTCTCTCCTCTCTCTACCCCACCTTCGTCTCTCTTTCTCGCTCATCATGACAACCCATTATGTACTACCTATTTTCAGCTGTTTCTCTGTATGAAAACAGAGAGCGATGGTGCAGTGAATGGTGTGGCGAATCAGTGCCGTGGTAATATGCCATTATTTCTAATGAGATGGGAAACAGAAAAAAACATTTTGCTTGAGCGCAGAGACTAATGGATTGTCTTTATTTTCCCTGATGAGGTTGATGCAGCAAATACAATCACACTGTACATCTATGTTTACGTGTGTTTCAGTGCATTTCTCTATGTGTGGGTTTTTTTTGTGTTTGTGTGTGTGTGTGTTGCAGTTGGGGAACATCTTGTCAGTAAACGGTTGAGCGAGCAGAGCGATGAGCTAGGTGTGTGTGGACACGCTTTTAATGAGCTGAGAACAAGACCTGAGTTGAAGGAGAGAGAGAGAGAGAGAGAGAGAGGAAGAGTGGAGGAGGAAGACGAGGGAGAGAAGGAGGAGAGCTACTCTCTGGAATACCTTTTTCGGTCCTGTAATTTCCGTCCCTGGCAGAGGTCAGTCTACTCTGCCAGCTGTCACTTCTCCCCTCTCAACTTCATGTTCCTCGGAGGAAATGTCATTTTATGAGTACGCGTCTGCTTCTCGCTATCTCTGACGCCAGAAACTTTCTGAGACACATCTTCAACACGGAGGGAAATTAATACTCACACTCCATGTTGTGTTTCTTTAACTGAGACATCACTTTCATTTATTCATGGTCAATAAATAGGTTAAGAGACGAAGATATGTGGAGACAGGAGGAGAGATGGAGAACAGAGAGATTATCGCGGAGCAGGAGAAGCCTTTTTCTACCGTTTGATGGTAATTAGTACATGCAGGCTCTTGTTCCCATCAACAGAAGCTGCTGCTAATTTGAGTGAGCCTCCAAAGCCTTTGAAATGCAAGGTAATAGGAGGGAGGTAGACGTGTTTTGTTATGGCAAACACGATTACGTCGCTACATTAACTGCTGGAATCCCATTTGCAAAAGAGCATATGTATATGCTCTCTCACTGCACGAGGTTTAAAACAAAAGCTCTGCTGACGCACACGTGACAGCTGATTCTGTCATTTCACAGCTGAGCATCTCATACTACTGGGAAACAGGCAGAGCAGACGAAAAGCAATAAACTTTATTTAAGCCAAGGGTGAAAGAGCTTTCGGTAACAGCTGACAGAAGATTACAAGCAAGTAAGTGTGTGCACAAAAAAAAAAATACATGTCCTCTTACCGCACTCTTTCTTGGGCTCATCTGATCGGTCCTTGCAGTCCTTGACAGAGTCGCACACCTTAGAGCTATCAATACACTCTCCGTTCTTACACAGGAACTTCAGCGGTCCCTCACATTTGGTGGCTGTGTCCCAAAAAAAAAAACATAAATAAATAAATAAGAAGCAGGCAACATATCAGCATCTACATCATCAAACTTCATGAGCATTTATTTGCATAAGCTACTGCAAAAGCATTCAGAACGTCATGCATCAAAAAGCGTGTGAAGTGAAATTGAATATCTCCAGTGGTTTTCGCCGAATTACTGAAGCCTCAAATGAAACAAGTGACAGAAAAAAAAAAAAAAAAAAAAAACTTCCCACTCAGATATTCATATCATCCCACATAAAAAAAAGCTTAGTGCAATAAAAACTGAAATTTAATTTGGTCCAGTTTCACAGTGTTAGGGCTTAATTTCCTGCAAAATAATTTGGAACTACGCTGGTAAATTATGCATCACAGTCAGGAGAGGGAGAAGGAATAAAAAGTGGCTTACAAAAAGCACTGGGCTGGATCCACACAACATAACATCAATGGGCATCATAACAAATGATTCAAGAACAATATGTGTGCAGAAAATCCCACGTAGTTTGCTTTAAAGGAAGCTGAAGGGTTATTTTTTCCTATTCATCGATTAGTTAGATGTAGACTCAAAGACCCCAAAAACTTAAATTGAGCACAGACAACAAAGCAGATATAAATATACAAGCATACAAGGTGCTGTATCATGCAATATTAACCATGTTGTTTTTATAAATTCCTTTTAAATATGGCCAAAGATTACAAAGATCAAACAGCTCTTATAGCAGGACAGACATACCTTGGAAACACAAACTCTCTTGTTTAAAACAGGCAAAAAAAAAATCAATGTTTTTATACTAATATTGCATCACATGGCTGTTTTCTTTACTTTTGGTCACATCCGGCAGCTGTTCTTGGCTAAAAATCTACTCTACGCTAACTCCCCAGCATCGAACAACAAGAAGACAAAGCTCGCGGCTAGCTGTTGTGGCTGAGCAGCTAAAGAACCAGGTATTTCCCTCAGGTGTTTGTAAAGACAGAGCTAAAAGAAGAGGGAATTCTGGACTAAAATCATCATCATCACATGGCTGGAAATGAGACTGAATGAATGCTAATGTTGAATGCACCTGCTGGATGCGCAAATAGGCCACTTAAAAAGTGATAATATATCAGTGTTGTTTTCACGGCTTGTTTCCATTGCCCCCAAGTGGCCATAAAGTTAGAATAATAGGACAAAATATAGAGCAAACGAGAAAGCAAACAGAGGGATGTGTTATGTAATATAAGCCATGTTACTCATGTCTTCTCAAATTCCCTTTACAGCCCCAACAAATAGAGCTGGGAGACTTTTTTTGGTCAGCCATATTATACAGATGACACAGGCCCTGTCAGAGAAAATCATCGCTGGCTCTTACAGGACAAAATAATATCAGCAGAGTTACACAGGTAGACATGTACAAAAGGCAGAGACACACCGGATCAAATATAAACACACAGACAAAAGAATGAAACAGGGTAGAAGATTGAAACAGACGCATCCATAAAAGAAGGAGACGGGTGAACAGGCAGAGAGGATCAGACAGATCGGAGCAGCCAGACACGCAGACGGCCATGACAGCCGTACCCACCGTTGACGCAGCCAGATTCGTCGCTGTGGTCAGGACAGTCGTGGACCTTGTTACACTGCTTGGTGCCATGGATGCAGGAACCGTCACCACACTGGAACTCATCGGGACGACACGTCAACAGGGCTGTAAGAGACAAACACACACACACACACAACATTTAAATCCCCTTTAATCCCTACAAGGGGAACACAGCATCCCGTGGTCAAAACCAAGTCAAGACCTTTTGTTGCGTTCGGTTTTTATCAAGTCACTTCACTTTCACCTGTTTAGTAAAGGCAAGAAATCCATTCACAGCCTGTGTCAGATGCAGCCGAGGACAGAGACTGTTAACCTGGGGGCGTATGATAAATGACTTTCAATATAGTAATGCAGCCACACCAAATTTCATTAATATCTGAAGCGCAGAAAAGCTTTTCATCAACAGGGCACAGTATGCTCATATAACTCCTCTCTAAACCACACTAGAAGGCAATATATGTGCCTGAGGGGGATATGATTTAGTGTTATCACAAGATGAGCAGGACACAGGGAACGTAACGGAGACGCTGTAGCCTCGACACACACGTGCACACATGTAAGCACATACATATACACAACGTCATCTTCTCTATATAGTGTTTCTCTCTATCTGGGAGATCAATCTAGAGATCTGACTGGCCAATAACCTACTGCTGCATACAGACATGTGCACATTCAGGTTACCTGGACAAGCAGCAAATTCTGAAATATACTGATGAAACGCAGCAATAGCATTTGCTTTTGGCTGAAGAGTTGGTTGAGAATTGAATTTTTATAGCGTGATCGTCACATAGACATGAAGGTATGAGAATATAGAAAAGGTGGTGAAGGTAGCGTACACATGGCTTCTATAGTAACCTAGTAACTTAATGCAGGGATCCAGTTGGTTAACAAAACATCAATCTCTTGTAAGGGCTGTTTATATGACACCACAGAGTGTGAGCGGTGGGTTTGATGTGTGCACCGCACATCTTGATAATGAATAGTGGGACTATCTGGGCTTCACACTCTGGCTTAGCGAGACAAGAGCTTGGGGGGCTCTACCATCCATGACCAGCTAATAGGAAAACCTGTTTTATCACAAAGCCTCATCTTCACAATGTGTTTATCAACAGAAACACATTCTTTACCCAACACATTTAGAAAAAGAAAAAAGACCGACCCCAACTCCCAGCAGAGTGGAAATGTGCTAAATGACAAAGTAACACCTCAGAAGAGGAAGGAAATATTGTTTGTCGAGATTTTTTTTTTCCCACTCTACAGCCCGAAAGGAAAACAGATCTCTTACCGATGCGCACACTTCCCACGCAAAGATAATGCAAAATAAAACTGACCTCCAGTGTAGCTACTTCTGAATGTGTGGGAATTTGACTGGTCTGCAGTCATCCACCCAACATGACCTGTTAGATTTACAGTAAATGAGATGAAAACCCACTGAAACTGGAACAAAACCACCCCTTGAAAACAAGAACAGAAGGTGGTGTATGTAACCACGGTTCTACGAGGAACCTCCAGCTGGAGTTTATTAATTGTAAACAGAATGTTCCACATGCTAATTGCAGCAGTACGCTGTAGTTTCTCTTTTTGGTTAATACTAATAATATATGTGCAAACAGAAAGAGCAAACAAAATGTTTTTTCTTCTGTTGTTTTCCAGGATCTTCGTCATGCTGTTTCACCGCCACCTGCGGTTTGATTTAATGCTTTGAAACTATAAACAGCTCCTTCATTTTCTTTGAGAACTGCGTTGCTGTGTGATACTGAACATCAACAGCACATTCAAAATACAAGCATTTTTTGTATATATACTGACCTGCTTAGAATTAGTGTGCAGTATGAAATTGGGACACAGTTATAGCCTCCTCATGTAACCATGGTTACAAATGTCAAATTTTATATCGTAATGAAACTATCCCTCAACCCAGTTACATATTCCATATGTGTATAAGCCTTTCAGACACAGCAGCATTTCCTTGTGTCAGTGTAAGCTGAGAACACAGCCTTCTGAATAAATAGAGTTGTACAACAGTGAACATGTATAATGTAGGAGTTCTTTCCAGCTAAAAAAAGAGGGGAGGAGAAAGCTGCACGGGTGAGAACAGTATATGAGGAAAGAAGAGAGGCAGAAAGAGAAACTCACGACAGTCAGACTCGTCAGACTTGTCCTTGCAGTCTGGATCTCCATCACATTTCCAGGTCAGTCGCACGCACTCCCCGTTGGCACATCGAAACTCTCCAGCGGTGCAGTTTGCCCTGCGGTTAGGCAGGTACGGGACCCCGTCCCCGCCGCAGCGCTCTGGCCCCTCATCCGAACTGTCGGAGCAGTCGGGGTCTCCGTCACAGCTCCACATGAGCGGCACGCACTCCGAGGTGTTACAGCGGAGATGGTTGGGCCCGCAGGTGAGAGGGGAGGTGCACTTGAGCTCATCGCTGCCGTCCCCGCAGTCGTCGTCCCCGTCGCATACGTAGACGGTGGCCAAGCACTTGCGGTTGGCACACATGAACTCACCGTCGGGGCAGGCCTTGGCATCTGGGGAACCAACAGACAGAACAAAAACCTTAAAGTTTGAGGAGGCAGGGAAGCTGTAGCATTTACTGCAAATTTACATTTTTGTAAGTTGAAGTTACCTTCGATGACCTAATTGCTGAAAAGCGGGATCTGGTGAACATGATTAAAGGCCTGTACTTTAAAATGAGAAGTTACTCAACCATCATTGCATTTGAGGCAGACTGAAAGTCAATGTTGGCCACCGAGGAAGAGACAGAGAGAGAGAGATGAAGAGGGAGGAGAGGGGATGACGATGGTTATCATCACATGAAGATGGTGAGAGGGTTCCTCTCTCTGCCATCAGCTGGTCTTTCTCTTCCCTCTGGGATGGATCATTAGCACAAATGCCAACATACTATAGGTTACGGTTGACGATAAATGCTATTCTGCCTTACAGAGGCGGAGAGCAGTAACTTGCACTGGCCTCGTTCCTTCCCACATGATTGAAAATGTTTCTAAGCATGGGGGGAAAGTTTGTTCTTTGCCTCTCCTCCTCTCCACAAAGCCGACCTCGAGGCTTCTATAAATCCTTTTCTCTCCCTCTCTCGCTCTCTCGCTCCCTACCTTTTCCAGCTTTCTCTGTCTCTAGTCGTGTCTGGCCAAGAGCACTCAGGCTGTGAGGAGAGTCAGGATTCCCACTGTGAGCCCACAGCAACTCCGAGGCCAGCATAGGGAGAAGCACAATCTGGTATTTACACAGACCACAGGGAGTTCAGCTTCAACGCTGCTGCCTTTGGCTGTCAGGGCTGTTAAGGAAGGGATTCCAGTTTATTTTATTTTATTTTATTTTTTCAAAACACAGAATCCGCACATTATAAAGCCATAGCACATTGTCAGAGACCTGCAGCAGAAAGTTCACATCTCCTAAATATTCAAGTGTTGGTTTGATCCCATACGCACATACTATTAACAGATACTGATACATAGACCAAAACAGGGATATGTATTTAAATACTACAGAACAAACCAGTTTGAGCTTCTCTGAATAGAAATTCAAAGCGCCGCCATTTAAGCATCAGTTAAAAGTGATGACAAGGTGAGTGGTCGTCCCCATCAGGCTGTTTAAACCACGAAAAGCAAACGGGATAAAAACAGCTTGTTGAAAGAAAAAAAGAGAAAATAATTATCATAGTAGGGCGGAAAATCACGATCATTCCCATACACTGAGCTAAACTGGGTGAACATAGCGTGCTAATTACTATCCTATGTAATTATACCATATGTTGATGTCACTATCTGTTTTTTTTTTCTTTTTCTAACATCAGTGTTTAATTAATTCACTTCTACCATCGTGATTGCCAAAGGAGCACGGTGAAAGCAAGTGAAACGAAAAACAAGTGCTGTGGATTCAGTTCAGTGAAAGGGTTTATATTCATTAATATTAAACAAGCTCCATCTGATTCTGATGTGTGTTATAACTACTGTCCCTGTTATGCCCCTACCCTCACTCCATGCTAATTTGGCACTAAATAATTAAGGAGATTCAATAGACATGTACATTATTACACAAGGGGAAGAACCATTAGTAATGTACATGAGTGGCCTGGTTACACTTGAAAGAGAATTTGTTTTCCAGTGGGGGCACTGTGGAAATGAATTTCAAGACATTTTGAGCAACTCTGAGCCCACGGACCGTCCTGCGCATGATGTTGTACAAGTCAGTGGGTTTTAAATGATAAATAAACCGCAGTGGGACACAGCATTTCACTCAGTGGGTTGTTTTGTCAGACCTATTATGCTTTTATTGACATAATTTGTTATGGCTGCTTGAACAAAACCAGGAAAATAACATACTAAAAAAATGGATCTGCACTGTGGCTTCACAAAGTATTCAGACCCCTTCATGTTTTGCACAGAGCTTCAGAAGTCATGTGGGGAGAGATGGGAGAATCTGCTGCACTGCACCTCAGCTCTACTCCATCAATCAGGCCTTTATGGTAGAGTGGCTAGCCTGGCTGATACCGTTCCTATGGTGGTAACGCAGTATAGTGGTGGCAGCATCATGCTACTTGGGAGGGGGGCGTCTCAGTGGCAGGGACAGGGAGAGTGGTGAAGGATTAAATGTAGCCCAATACAAAGAGGTCCTTGAAGAAAACCTGCTTGAGTGGCCCAAAACAACCAGACTGTGATGGAGCATGTTAGCATGTTGACTAGTTATCATTTAGCTCAAAGCACCGCTGTGCCCAAGAAAGGGCCTCACAGAGCCGCTGGCGAGGCTGTGGAGTTTTACTCTTGTTCTTGTAACAGCCAACTAGAGACATATTTCTGAATGAAAACAAAACATTATTCTGACTCAATTTACTTTTGGAATAATGTAACACATTGCACAGGGGGCACACACGAAAGTGATAATACAAAAAGGAATGGGGCACAGCAGACATCTCATTACTGTTGTAGCTATGACTTCTGACTGTGCTGTTTACTTCTTCATTTACTCTAATATAGCCAACCAATGCAACTTTCTGCAACTGTTGATAGACTCACCACTTTTCTGGTCCTCAGTTTTATTTCTAAGCGCGCTTTGACTATTTAGTACCAAAAAGAGTTCAATCAACTTAGAAAATTTCTACAAACGAGATGGCTACTCTGGATCTTTTTGTTATCAAGGCAAACACAACTTTTGTTTGCTAACTATGATGAATCATATATAATTAAACATAAAATATACCATCTATATGCTGAACCTCACCAGGTGGTTTACACTGGTGGCACACAGTCATATACTGCCCCTTACTTTTTAATTTCTTGGGTATGAGGACCTTTTCTTTGACTTCCGCCCATGGTAGTCAGAAGAAGGCACCGTAACCCGGTTTAACTTTTTCTGGCAGCTTTGATGATGAGAGATTGTTGCCAACAGCAACCAGTGGCTCAGATGTAGCGGCAAGAGATGACTGGTTGTTCTACTCAGATTAGCATTTCAGCTGATGACAGTATGCTGTGTGTATGTGTGTGTGTGATGAGTCAGGATGCAGGAAGGAAAAGTGTGAAATATAAGGAAATAGTTTTTTTGCTCAAAAGGAGAAATGAGATGAAAAGAAAGACATGCAGATTGTGTGCAAGCCTGCAAAATACAGCCATTTATTCACAAATTCACAAACCTCCAAGCATATCAGTCACTGCCTGTGCAGCTTAACGTCCTCTCAGCTTTCTCTTAGGTATTCACAGATTTAAACAGAAGGGACAGTCCAGACCTGTCCGCTCTGTGCAGAAAGCTGAGGTCTGCTGCAGCTACAGCCACTGCAGCAAGGTCAATGGAACATACGCACATACACAACATCCACAACAGACAAACCCAGTAAGGTAGACACACACACACACACACACACACACACACAACCACACACACACACGCTGCTGGCCACTTCAGACAGGTCACACGGTCTCACCAGGGTCATACCAAACATACATTTAAAGAGCAAACACAGGTGTAATAGAGTAGAGACAAGTACTCCAGTAACAACCAAGAGAAGATGATGGAGGACATGATGGGAGTCAAAGTGAAGGGAGTGTTTAACCTCCTCTCTGATATCATTACTGACTGAGGAGGTAAGATAATCAAGGGCCAGTGGGAAATGGCAAAGGAGACACAGGATGAGCACTGAGACAAAATGCACACCCTTTAGCTAAATTGAAAACCTGCCCAGAGTTCTATTAAACACATTTTGTCAGTGGAAGCACTGCAGTCCTGTAAAATGGTCCTACGTGAAAGCTTCATCGCTGGGGATCCACAGTATCTGCCAGTTCAGTTTCACCACAGAAACAGGGAAATAACTGTGAGGAGTAACAAAGAAGTAACTGTTTGCCTCATACAATCCAAGTATCGTTAAATATGAATAAAGAAAACAAGCAAAACTAAAACCACACTGGAATATCATATGCACACACCAGGCAGTCAACTCCACCTGACGCTGAGTGCAAATGCAAACATACATGAAAACACACAAATCCAGACTCCTGTGCCCCCGCAGCACATCCCAGCAGACAGCCGTGCTCACGAGAGATGCCCGGCAAGTGAGTGCGCATTAATCTCCACATCGCTGAGGGTTGAGGACACGGTTCAACTTTCTCTCTCTCTCGAGCTGCTGCTTAATGTAATGTTGATCAAGGAAAGCTTCCTCTGGTAAGGGCTAGATTCCACTTAATGCATAATTCAACATGGATGACTCAATTAGCGGGATGCCTCTGCAAGATTTACTTTTTCAAGTTTGCAGGCGGGCTATGCACTCTGTAAATTTCTACTAACAGCAGAGCGCGCCGAGGCTAACGCTCGCGCTCAGTCAGTTTTGGGAGTGCAACCTTCTCTGCTCACGCTCGGGTAAATGCAAGTGGAAGTGTAAAGTGTGTTGAGCACGACTAAGCATGAGCATGCTCGCAAAAGCATGAGTGCGAGAGGCAGCTAAAACAAGACTCACTGTGATGCTTTCACAACTTACAGTTAAACTAAATCCAGTCATTTTAATTCTTTTGGTTTGTTTAGGCTGGTGTGAACACAGATATTTAAACTCTGGTGTGGAACTAACAAGTTGGTGGAAGAGGACCAACTAAACAGTAGTGTGATAGTGGATTTGTGGCATGTGTGAGTCCAAAGGCTAAACTAAATAAATGTATGCATGATAAATGAACAATAAATGGTAATATAGATGGTATATCCATTGCTTTTTTGACGACCGGAGAGAATAAATAAAGCCACAAGGTTCAGTGAGGGGGAGCTTAACTTGATGTGGCAGTCACTGGAATAAACTTTGTCCCGACTTCCCCCCGGTGGGTCCACACGGAGCTGCAGGACACCAGGTCACCAAAACTGTCCAGTAAATTATTTATCAGTCAGTCCGTGTGAATTCATGTCTACAACTCTTGGTTTGCAAATAATAGGTCATATATGAAGCTAGCTGGCTACATGCGCTATGAGATGTTCATTCAAAAACGTGGAGGTGGAAGCGTTTTGTTCACATTCTTTGAACAGCACAATGTGACACCACGCAGAGGCAGTGAGGTGTTATAGGTGTTCAGCACAACTATCTAACAGGAAAACGAGGGGGAAAGTTCGCTGAATCCTTATGACTCTGGCCATTTTTACTCCCATACACATCTGGCCAATCACTTGTGTTGTGTTGACCGTTTCAGGAACGTACTAAAATCAGGAACCTCATCTGGCCTCATCTGAAAGGGGCTTTTCACAGGCTGTCTAAACATGGCGTGTCAGGGATCGTGTACCCACCCTTGCATGGAAGTCTTCATAAAGAGAAAAGGTGAAGATGCCACTGTTTTATCTCAAAAAACGCTGGTTCTGCTGTGAAGGTTTTACTGGACAGGGACAGACACTGTAGTAGAATTTTTTATTTCTTGTTTACACTCGGGGATTCCCCCCTTCAACATTCAATTCTCGGTGGTGCCGCTGTGTTAGCAGACTTTTAATTTATGCTTCATCATTTTGAATTAACTGCGCCTAGACACTGTCACTTGGAACTACATTTCCAGCTGCACAGGCTGGGGTTTGCTGCTGAGCCTTTGCTGGCAGGAGCGAAATGCGATAGTAAACACATACTGTTCTTTAAAAAGCTTGTAGGACTGTAACCTTGTACGACTGCTGCCGCATAATTTTACACATCTTCATCCATTCATCTTCTCCCTCTAAACCCAAACATACAGCAGAGTTAATGCTGCTTTGAAGTCAATTCTCCAGCTGCCCTTGTGCCAACAGCTAGCCCGCAACGAACAGACACAGTGAGACGTACTCAAACCAATTGGTAATTTCCATCACTCCTCCCTCGCCTCGTGTCCTGACTGTAAATGTGAAAGATCTAAAGCCTTCAGTCTGCAGCACTAAAGAGCAATACAGAGCTCAGTGTTTTTGAATAAGGCAATTATAGCAAGTGATGAGTTCTGTTCCGAACTATAACTTCTTTTAGGCTTGCATTCACACAGGTTATGTGTCATTTTACCACACTTTTGACACCACAATAGGTTTACCATTGAGAATGCTGATTTGACAAGTCTGCAAAACATGGATTATGAATAAGGACAATAATTTGACTGTTCACTCAATGGTTTTTTCTTCCGTTTATAGCCAGGAATGGCAGCTATACTACTCTGCTGTCAAAGTGAATGTGTTATGCTCACCTCTTCTTGTAGATCTTTATGAACATCAGCTTTCTGCACAGACATGACCCTTGGTATTAGACATAAATTGCTTGTTGCAAAACTGTCCACTACAAACATCATTCCTTAAGTTAATGGGCTGAAAAACAAACATAACACTGAAGAATCAATGCTCCGTACCTACAGACTAATCTGCAGTGAGGCAGCATTAAAAAAGCTTCTTGCCCTTGATTTAAACATCATCTTTCGGTCTGGCATTGAGCCCAATCAGTCCTCAGATAAACTGGCCAGAGTAGCACTTAATAGACCTAATTTGTGATGCTATCCAGCACTGGGCTGGTGATGGAGTCAGCCTCTTCCTGCTGGTCCACGCTGAGCAGCGTTTACCTCTGAAGGGATTTCGGCCTTTGCCTGGGTGGGCGGCAGCCTGCTGCCCGCACTCGTGTCACCACTGAGAAGCTTAAGGCTGCCGTATCAATACACACATTAGAATGAGAAAAGGATTAGCACAGGCTAGACTGGGTCTCAATGGACAGCGCAGTGAAAAGCCATCTAAGCTAAGAAGGCATTAGATCTAAAGTCGATGGAATCACTACCACTCGCTTTGGCACGAGTGTGTGGGGGCCACTTTAAGACAGGGATTCATTGACAGGCCACTTGCAGGCTGATCTGGCAAAAAGTATCTTTATAGCACAACAAATTAAAAGCACCTGTGTTGTTTGCTTTTCAAGAAGAAGAAGGTAAATATCTATTCAAGGAGACAGTTTCTCTGATTTCTGTTTTAATTTTATGGCAAATTGATTTGGTTTCCTCTCTAAATAAAAACTCTAAAATTGAGTATATTCTTAACAAATAAACATGAATTGCTTAGATGGCAAGCAGTCACAATCTCAACACCCGCCCACACAACACAAACAACTGAAAGGGAGCAGATGCCTGAAAAAAAAACCAACCCAAAAAAAAAAACGAACATCATTTATAGAGGATAATAAGGAGATGGCTTTTTTTCTCTCCCTCTGTGCCGTTGCCGCCACGTGCCATTTTGCACAATCTTCAAAGTCTAAACACCACACCCCCTACAGCTCTGTTGCCTCAGTCAATTTTTCTTGACGTGAAGAGGCAAGGGAGAGGGAGAAAAGAAGGAGCCGATTCTTCACGGCGCCTCAGAAGTAGGGCAAGGATAGTCCCTGCAGGGGTTGGGGCGGGGGGGAGGGCAGCCGCACTGTTGAGTTGTCTGATTGGCTGTGTAGGAGGTGATGTCATTTAGGATGGTTCTAAGGACCCTGCAGTGAAAAGGCTAAAGACTCAAGGTTCAAAATGTGGTGACAGAAGAATCTAAACATCACCTGAAAACTGCAAACATCTGATATTCTCCACCTAAAAAAAAAAAAAAAAAAAATCACTCCCGATCAAAGGGGACCTTGTTGTTGAGTGCAGCTGGCTTAAATCAAAACTCACTTCAAATCCCTCTAATTATACAGAGTGTTCCCCACTGCGCTTTAATGTCTTAAGCCCCTGGATGATAAGTGAGCTCAGAAAGGATGAAGCCCTACAAAATACAAAAAAGTAGGAACGTGATTTCTCCTCATTCTACTGATTTCAAGCCTCGTTAAGTCATTCACCACTGCACATCTGTCACTGACACTGTTGGAAATAAAATACCTGCTTCAAATATGGCTGAAAAAATAGAAGCAAAACCAACAGAAACACTGGTTCATGTACTGTATCTATTCTACTTCCATTACAGAAGAGGACGGATACCCGGCTTTCACGAACTCGAACACGAACTCACCGGAAGCGCAGTCCTCCTCGTCAGCCCCGTTCTCGCAGTCCTTCTCCCCATCACATCTCCATGACAACGAGACACACTTGTTGGTGGATCCCCCACAGTCAAATTTCTCTGGAGGGCATGTCTGTTTGCCTGTGGGTAGAGAGAAAAGAGACAGGGAGATTACTGCACAGGTTTTATGGTCCCATAAAGACAACAACTAAGACACCACTGGACTTGATTTCTGTCGCCCCCTCAATGCAGCTTAAACTCATCCAAAACTCCACCACTCTGGCCAATTGATTTTACTGTCTGGGCTGCCTCTATAGAGACATGCAGTCAGATCATGAAATACAGCAAATGCACAGTTGGCCGTAGAGCAAAAGGCCCCCCTCCCCTCTCCTTTTCCTGCCAATCTGCTGTAGTTGGCACAGGGTGGGTTTGATCCAGATTATAGTACGCTTAATATGAAGCATGTAGTTAATTATACATCTTTGCTTACAGTGTGGCCTTAAGCCTCCCAGAACGAAATCAAAGGGTCAGGCTACACGGCAAATCATTTATCTATCTGACTTTTCATTTTCATATTATATTAAAGAACAATGGTCCCCAACCTTTTTTTTTTTTTTGCCACACACACAATCACAGCACAGTCAAATGAACTCAAACACCACCTCATTGACACCACCTGTCATGTTCCAAATGAGATCTGAATCTAAAAATGATTTTTCATTTAAGTGTCAGTGTTTAGGCATTTGATCATATTTATAGTTGTACTTGTACCGTTTAAAGTAGCTTTTAGCAATTTTTTAAAACCATTTAGCCTTTAGGATTCCTGGAGCAATCTGGTTCAGCCATTTATCCATTTTTGAGTTATATTTTATATATTTTTAGTATTAGCTTTCTTGCTTGCTATCTAGCTTTCACACACTCTAAATTGCAACACGTAGCGTTCAGATTACAGCTGACTCTATGTGGATGATATAGTGTGGTCCAAAAGTCTGAGACCTGACATCTTTTCACATATCACCTACCAACAGCAGAAGTATTTCAATGTTTTTGACATGGGCTCACTGGCACAGCTTTGTTTCAGCTGACAAACAAAGCTTAAGGAGGATCATTTGTTACAAGATGACTGAGAACAACCTCCATAATAGGAACCATTTATGAGGTTAGAACAGAATATCTGATGCTGTCACTTGCAATGTTGGATGTAAACTGAATTGTGGGTAATTGGACACGACAGACAGAAGGTCTGCTAAGCCCTTCTATACAAAGCACATCTGTTCAAATGGAAATACATTCATTAGGATGCTGCACTTAGGCTAAAATTTAATTCCTTTTTATCTAATGTAAATCAAATATGCATAAGGATCTTTAATTGTCATTCCATGACAATGGAATGACAATTAAAGAGCATGTTTAAATTGCAGGGTGCGTTTTAGCTTTGACTTGTGATGCTTTCATCCAGGGTCTAAAAGGTTTTTACGTTAAAGTGTGTGTTCATGTATTCATGTGTAATTGTTTTTTTTCCTTACTTACTATAGTGTAATTCATGTTCTGTGGTCTAAGTGACAGAATCATTTATAAAAACAACCACCCTCAAGTGCTGTGCAGTCATTTAAAGTGATATGGTAAAGAACCTGTTCTCCCATGTCAGAAGAACAATGCTAATTTGCTTTATAAATGAAAGTATATCCTGATTTACATTTTCAACACAAAAACACACTTTTTTAAGATGCCATAAACGTTTAAGATCCTTTAAATTTGATAAACAGTCTGACAGACAAACTATGTAAGAGTTAGAGTTACCTCAAACATATCTTTGGCATTTCTTTTTTCTTTATTTGTTGTTCTGTTGACATTTTGTCATCGTGACATAGTGTAGATGCAGACAGGAAACAAGGCGTGCAATAAAGGTCCCCAGCTGGAACTGAAGCGGTATATGCATTTCAACTGCTAGGCAAAGCAATTTATAATATAAGTGCTATATTATATGTATTTGAACTGAAAAGGAACAAAAGCCAGATGCCATCAAAATTGGAAACGCATGCCTCCCGAATAAACAGCTAAGAGCACTACGTTGCTTTTTGTTTTGTTTTGTTTTACACAAATGAAATGGAAGCGCTAGCCTGGGGTGTCGCTGTGCAGTGTGAAAAGCACAAGATGGGCAGTGACTCCGCTGTCCCGCTTTCACTGGGGAGTTACTTCCATAACTGTGGGGCCACAACAAAGAAGAACACTGTCACACCTTGTGGTCATCTTTGACTGAGATGAGCGACCACAAGGAGTGACAGGACAACCAGTCGTCAAAGGGCAAAGGAACGCAGTGGAAAAGTAGGGTTTGATTCATCGTCCAACATATTTGCCAACACTGTGATAAGATAATACCAACTGATGTATCGGCCTGGCACATAGGTGACATAAGTGAGGTAACCACCTAAGGGTAACACCCATTAGATGCCAACTATTGATGAAAGTTTTTCAGCCCTTCATTGCTAAGTGGGTGTGTTATTGACCCTGCAGCATGGAGAGGGGTGACAGAAGAGATGTGGGAAGAAGAGGCTGGAGAGGCAGCTGGTGCCTGGGGACACCGAGTACTGAGAATGGCTGATGCAGCGGGGCCGTGACCCCACCGGAAAAAAAAAAAAAAAAAAAACCCCAAAACAAAGGACGTGGACTGGCCACTGCAGTGTTCAGAGACTGCTTCTACAGCAGGGAACACCTCAGACTCAGTGAACATTGTATTACTGCACCCTGTCAGCTGAGTGCTGACATCTATTTACAATCATGTTACAGTCCACAAATTGTAGTTCAGGGCAAATTGCAGTATGAGGCCAGTGAACAAAGGCTTACTGTAATTCATGCCATGTCACACGGCATTCTTGACAGTTATACCAGCTAAAATATTGTGCCACAAAACGTCCTGCCGTTACTCTGGTGAGGTTAGTAAAACAGCAGGGCAGTGAGAGATAAGTGGAGTGATCACACAGTTAACTTCTTCCACCTGCCAGCTCCGGCAAGTCATTTCCCTCACGGCTTATATACACGAACAAGTCATTTCTTCTGTTTCTGTTTCATGTGTAAGGAAGATCAGAAAGTGTATTACCAAGGCAAAAAAAAAAAAAACTATCAATTTAAGATGTGTGGCAGTCTTTGATGTCGCTTGCGTCAGTGCTAAATTCTTCATGCACACAACAGACAATTATTCCCTGTGATGCTTTTTTTTTCTCACTGAAAAATTAGTCACTTCTTTCCAGACACGACTGTCAAGCCAGCAAACAAGTTTAATAAAGGAACTAACAGAGGAAACTAAAGACGAGGGAGGAATGATGAGCCGCAATGAAGGATTTCAACTGAGTAATGTCTAAGAATCAAAAGCCCGACTGGCTGGTCAGAGAAGAAGTACAGGAAACATTTTTCTTAGAAATGTCTGAGATGAAAGAGGCGAGGAGGTGGAATCTTTGAAAGAGGAAATAACATGCTGTCTGAATGAATTCAAACCAATGTAGGTCCAAAGAGAACCTGACAGACAACAAGAACCAGACAGACAAAATGAAAGAAAGGGTGACACAGAGAGCAAGAACAGAAAAAAAGAAGGGAGACACATGAAAATAAAGCAAGATACTGTATAAAGGGGAAGGGATGATGAGACAAACTGCTGCATGACCTTTCAGATTCTTATCCTAAAGCAAAATCAAAGCCGTCCATACCAAATGGAAACACATGAAGGAGGAAAGGCAGATGGAAAGCAGACTTGAGCAGAATCTGAATCCACCAGGACGAGGGCGAGCCGTCCTGCATCTTTAAACGGATGACTCTTTAATGAAGCGGGAACGCCGTTCCTCCCAAATCCAAAGCAAACAACCTGTGCGACGAAAAACCGGCGGTACCTCACTGCCTCTAATGACAGCTATTGATTAGTGAGACCTCAGATTTTATCAAGACATGGGCAATGAGGTTTTAGCTTGAGAAGGAGGCAACTTAATAAAAACCAATTACTCCGAGGCAAACTGACTGCCTGGCTGTTGTTTACCATCAGAGTGAAAAATGAGTATTCATCTCCACTGTGGCGTTTTGGCGGGATGATCTGTTTAGAATTCATCACCTTTTACGAGACCCCAGACACGGTCTTCATCTCATCAATGCGACTGTGTAATAGCTTTAATTTTCATTTGATCACCACACTTGACCTTGTTATTGGCGACAGCCTTTTACCCTAAGTTTGGCTTTCAGCGAAAGCTCCAATTTGTCAATCGTCACCGGGCACGGGATATAATACTGTGATAAAGGAAAACCTTAACAAGCGCTGTGGAAAAATGTGTTAAATTGATCTGATGTAATGGACCACAGCTTCATAACAAATGTAACATTACACCACAGCCTGACATGGAAGCAATAATTTGCGACCCATTCAGATAAATTAATGTCTATTTCGCTGCTTCCAGTTGCTAATAGATATCATACAGTGGTGATTCATCCTACAGCCAGTTCATGACAGCTCTTAGATGTGAATCAGTACGCTCAGCATATTCTGACAGCCTGACTTCTCTATATAGCTGGTTCCACTCAGAAACATGTTACACTTTAACACTAAAAGACACATATACTGATGATGTCTCAAGAAACCTAGTTCTGAGCAATCCTGGCCCTCTATTCCCACGGCAAGACTTTGATGTCTGCGTACTACAGGCATGTTCCCAAACACGTACACCTGTGTATGTCAGTATTGGGGTTCTGATGGTGAAGGAGATAAATCGGCTTCTCTGTCTCAGATCTAAAGAAGCACAACACTCTTGATAACATGAGTCATACTCAGATTCATTGCTTCATTAAACCGTGTTAGCGTGGCCATGTCCTCCTCTCTGAATTATAGATCTGGAGCAGCGGCGAGCTCACAAGCTGCTTGCAAAGTACAAGATGGGAAATTGTTATTTTGAGTGCATTAGCAGGTAATGTACTGTGGCATACACCTCTGGTTATTATCAAGCGCTGTACCTGAGCCTCCTGAGTGTGACTTTATTAGCTGAATAAAGCCAGACAAATATATTGGCAGCAATTTGAAATACTTTTTAATGTATTTTGTTTTTAAATCGCAGCAGACAGCAGGCGATGGTTATCACAAGGCCTAAGACATGGACTACCATTCACACTAAACTGCCTGCTAAGCAGAAAATAAATCTGCAACTTTTTTGAAAAATTGTTTAAGTCATTTCACAAGGGGAAAAAAAAAAAACGCATGTCATGTCTAGATTAACTACACTGGTCACAATGCACTATAGGCACTCTAACTGGTAGCTTTGTTAGCCTACATGAATTATAAATAAACAGAATACATAATACATAAAAACCTAGTATTTTCAGCATAACATTTTGAAATATGCCACTTCTGATGTGTTCACGCCGAAAGCCTCAAGCGTTACAGACGAAAGTTGAAGGAGCGTCCAAACGCAGACAGGTTAGCCCGGTGTTTTTAGAAGATATGCCATGTTGGTTGCTGAGCTGTGATATGCAAACTACTGTTTGCAAAGTTTATACTAAACTTTTTGGTCGTCCGTTTTAACGAAATGCAGCCAATCCGACAACTCCTTTGATACAGTGTCAATGGAGCCAACTTATACAAACGTTCAGTAAATGTTTAATAAGTTAGTCTCCATTTGGTTGGATGAGTTCAAAGGTGTGAAAATGAAGACTATGCATAAGAGCCACATAGCAAATATACTATACATGTATTCACTGGTCTCAGTGTGTGTGTGTTTTTCTATGTTGCTGTTGTTCCTCTCATAGCACTTAACAATCCACATCTCCACATGCAAATCCAAAGGATTAAACACACACAGAGCAGTAAAAGGTAACACAGTATGTGTCGCACAAACATCTTAACAATGGAAAACTTCCCCCATCATAAAGTCAATAAAAAGTGAGGCTTTATTATTAAGTCCAAGAGAAAAGGCTCAAGGGGGTTTGAAGCTCAATATCTACAAAGAGGTTTACAGAAGGGCGTTTTCATCAAACCCCTTTCAGAGATATATCTATAATCCACTGCAAATTATACTTAAAAGACCAACTTGAAGGCACAATATGGTGGGTTTAAAAGGAACAGTTCCATCTGTTTGGATATTTCCTATTTTCCAGGGTTATGTCATTGTATAATAAAAGACTTTTCAAGGAAGAGGAAACACTGTGAAGTTTCCCCCACGCCTGTCAGCTCCTAGAAATGAATTTAAAAGCGCAGAGCACAAACTGACATGCAGCACCACTGAGCTGAACTCAGCAATTTTTGTCAGGAAGCATCAAGTAGCTAACATTCACCCTCCTCTCGCCCCCCTCCGGCAACTGAGAGCGCATAAAAATGCCACCGCTTTGGCTGGAGAAGCTGCTGCACAGCTGGCTGCAGTGGCCCAGTTCCTCCTTGATTACACATTAATCTGATACAAAAACTATGAGCTCTGGCACTTCACATGTTTCTCCAAAGAGTCATTCATTTTTCAGCGCACACAAGTAACTCACTCAGTGTGGCCCAAATTTGAATTCTTAATACGGCGGTGTAACGCTACTCCAGCGTGTAATTGAGGATCCACTCAGTGAGCCAGAATGATTGTGGCACAGATGTCTGCAGCGCTCGGTCCAAAATGCCTTAGCCGGGTGCATGTGTGTGTGTGTGTGTGTGCAAATGTGAGTGTGTACTGTATGTCTGTGCACATGTGAAACTGAAATAGACAGAAAGTGCAGTTGGGGGGGGGGGCAAATTGAATGAAACACAAGACGAGGGGTTTTCTGCGTGTGAGAGACAACAGAATGGCTTATCGGGCTTTAGCATAACTGGAGCATGATGCATTAAGATTTACGCTGCGCTATATGTAATTAGCTGCTGTAAAACAGTCGTGCAGTCACTGGTATATATAACGGCAATCTCATCGCAAACTATCACATTAGACACTGGATGAAGTCTGTGTGAAATTTCCGCCCTTCACCTCGCTGCTCAGATGGCAAAACAAGCTCCATTCTAGCAAAGTTTAACTGATCAATGTGAAGCTTGACTGCTTTTGATTTCAAGGTGAACTTTTTGCATGGGACTGGGGTGTAAGGAAACATGCTAATGCTGGTGGCATCTCAGAGTGGATGTGCTCAATTTTCATATCAGAGGTTGTAGTTTTGTTTTTTTGTTTTTTTGCGTCTTCTTCAGAAATCAGAAAGACACGGCACGTAGAGAGGTTTTCTCTGACAGACGCACAGTTCTCATTATAACCAAGTGGCTGCCACAGACAGGTAATCTACCACTGAAACCGGGTTAATGAGACAGAGGACAACAGACACATTCAAGAGTGGGTTGGGTGCTTAAGATAATGCATACATATCTGCACAATGTCCATTCATGAGTCTTTTTTTTTTTTTCCTTCTCTTTTCTCATGCCTGTGATTATGGCACAGTTGGATCCTCTGAAACAGAAACACAGCTGTGATGAAGTGGATCTCATTAGCCATCCCTCTGTTCAGGATACAGCCTCGATGCGACACTTCTCATCCAAACACAGAATCAGCAGGGATACGTGCCGCGGGGTAAGAGGTACCTGTATTATAGTTTGACTTTTAGGAGGAAGAGGACATAAGTGTTTCTGTCCCTGCCTACAGCACAGCAAATAAATGATCAGTCTACACCTGAGAAGATCATTGATTAAGACAAAACCCACCATATTCCTGTCAAACTGCCTCAAAGCGAACTGCTTTCTGTTTGCAGAGCAAAACAGAAACTCCGACAACATTCGTCAGTGTTGGTGTTCAGATATTTTTTTACATTATAACATCATGCGAATACATAAGGGATTTCCATATAAATGGATTTCTTCTCAGCCCAGATCTCTTTCTCTCTTTATTCTGCAGCCAAGAGATGAATCCTCCCTTCATTTATGTTTAATTGGATTTCCAATATAAACTTGTTATCCTTCAGAGATCCCTTCATGTCTCCCTCCTTGCACTCAACTTTCTGGGGGTGACATTAGAAGCTTTGCTTGGCTGCTACATTATTCATCGAACCGACCCACACATCCACAGCCAATAAAATGCAACAAAACTAGAATGAATATCCTCTGAAAGATTCATTTGGCTTTTTCTTGGTTTATTTCCCGCTCGACTGGATGCATTTTAATTCGCTCCCACCATAACTTTCAAAAAGAGTTTAAAGATCAAAGCAGGATGTTGTGGATGGAACAAATAAAATATTAATCTCAAACAGGTAACACATTCAACATCATCATCATCAACCTGCTCTATTGCATCTAAAAACTGACAAGACAATATTATTAAATCATTCTTGTAAACTTCTCTTTTGAGTCCTTCTTCTGTAAGTCATAAATGATTTATTATTTACTGGATTTTGGCTGTTTTTATTTTGTAAAATATTTTCTGGTATGGTGGCACAGCTGATCATCCTGTAGCTATGATATCAGTATTTACATCTCCTCTATTTTGGGGAGGATTTTTCCGTGTTGCCAGTATTACACTATGCTCACCTTTTTAAAAACATTTTTATCTACACTGAAGTATTCTTTGTATCATTGCTGTGATCTCGATTGTCTGTTTTTTTTCCCTACAACTCTTGTTTTTCTCTTGTTTTTGTGGACTTGTGAGACATCATCAGTTATGTCCTAAGTACTGTCTGAAATCAAAGTCCACATTCAGCCAAGTACACACCAAACACCCATTTATAAGGCTTGTGTGAAGGTGTCCCAGCATGCATTTTGCATCAAACAGCAGTGATGGGTGGGGGCAGACAGCCAAATCCACTGCTGTTAAAGCCTTTAAAAACCTGGCTTCAAATCTAACGTTAAATACTCACAGATAAATCGCAACAATAAAAGTAAAAACAAAAACAAAAAAAAGGGCTAAGTGTGATTATGCGGGCGTGGTTTGATCAGATTTGATTGAAAGTAGTGAGAAAACCCATCAGATGTTATCAGACTGGATTCAAATGTTGCCTTTGGTGCATAAAAGTAAATAACATCACATTTTTCTAACTTTTCCTCCACCAGCTGCATATCACAAAAACAGAAATACATTGGTTGAAACAACCAAAGCTGTTGTTGTTTTCTCAAGCAGGAGCATCATCCATAGTAAGGAGCTGTTTGAGAAAAATAAAATGTTTCCAGGGCTTTTAACACAGCTCTTGCTGTGACACAAGATTTTTTGGGGGGGGTAAGAAATTCACAGTTTAGATTTAAACTATGCCGTAGAATACCAAAATAATGCAGACTAGAAAATTTGTTCAGACATTTCTCTTCTCTCTCCTTATCTCAGCAAACCCTGTGGTAAATATCCTGGTGGTGATGATGTCTCTGTAGCATTTTAACCATAAAACATAATTCCTTCTAAAAGACAAGCATAGGTCTCAGAGCCAAAATCTAAATATTTTGAGTTGACCCTCCTGTACCTTACATGTGTAGATCTTACCACACTTAAAATTTTACAAAGACAGTGAGGTTTATAATTTCAGATATTGTGTAATTAACATTTGTCCAAAGAAGACCTGTTAGGGTTGAAACGCCTGTTCAGTGTAGCACATTTTAGGAGCTATATTTCAGTGTGTGGATTATCTCTGCTTTTCAGTGCTTTCAGGTCCGTCTGATATCTGTAACCCCGAGAGAGAAGCGAGCAGCCGGGGGGGGGAGAGAAATTAGCATTTAAGAAAGAAAGAAAACAATTAATAACCCAGTTCAAGCCTCCCACTCAGTGAGTTGTGGAGACGTCAACTTACCTAAAACCCCCCACCCCATCAGGCCCTATGTGTGTGGGTGCACTAGACTGGCATTGGCTAACAGTAAGCCACGCAGAGATCCTCAGCTTTAACAGCTTGGCAGAGAAGTAATCGAGGCCTTTCCTGCACTCGCCATCAGACAGCACTGAGTATTGAAGTGCGTGGGCGAGAGGAGGCAGACGAGGCGGCTGAACTGTCGTCGGAGCTGAGATAATAAGTGAAATTAGGGACCTGAACACAGCTTCTAGGAGAATCAAATTAAATCTTGTCTAAAATGACTGACATGAAAGTGTGACTGGATTTCCAGATGCAACATGTGAAATGCCAACATAATTAGCCGGACACAGCTTTTCCTTCCTTTTTTCTTAGTTTAAAGAGTCTGATTCACTGTTACAGTAGATCCCAGTGTGTCTCTCAGATGCTCCAATAATAATAATAATAATAATAATAATAATAATAATAATAATAATAATAACAAATAAGAAGTCAGACAATCATGCAGGATTTAGTGAAGCTTATTTGGAAGAAACAGTAAAAGCTATATTCAAATCTCACCCAGACATCCTAGTTCAGCTTTGACGTACTATATTTACAATAGTCCCATTCAAATTTTCCTGCGCAATATGGGAATATTACTGATGGCGAGGGTGCACTCACGTTCAGTTTGACCTTCAAATAAAGGTAAAACTATGCTGTGCTTCAGAAGACAAAAGCACAGACTGGAGGATTGTCTGACAAATACAAAATCATAATTTGAGGTTGGAGGATTTTGTTTTTCTTATTTCCTATCCCTGTAATCTTTGTGCTTTATTTTCCCCATTAGCTTCCACAGAGTGGGTGTCGGTCTTACTGAGGTAAACAAAGCAATTTAAAATCACACATCAGTAAAATAAGAAAAAGAAAAACAAGCCAAATAGAAAAATCAGAAAATAGGTGAAGTACATCTTCATATTTCCTGTCCCCTCAGACATTGTTGTACTGTTTCAAGTTATACTGAGAAACTTTAAATATCGTTTTTAAGACGTCCTTGATGTGAGCAGCTGAATGGTTTCACTTACTGCAGGTCTCCTCTGCCTCATCGGAGCCATCGGGACACTCTGGTTCCCCGTCGCAGCGCCACCGTCCTGGCACACACTGACCATTCAAACAGGCGAACTCTGCAGGGGCACAGGTTTTCCTGGCTGCTCAGAGAAAGAGAGAGAGAGAAAAGCACAGACAAGGAATAAGAGAGTGAGAACAGGAAGTTAAAGACAAGGTAAGAGCATGATCAGTCTGAGGTTGGACTTAATCTCTGTCATGGAATTGGTCACATTATCTGAACCCCAGCAATCATCCCTCTCATCAGAAGAGATCAAACTCATCATCTCTCAACATTATTCCTACGCTGCTCTCCCCACTGCTCTCTTTCCTCTGATATCCCTCACTAATTATCTCCACTTTCCCTATTTTCTTGACTCTTATTCATTGTGTTGTCTGCCCTTCCTCCCCCTGTCTGCCTCCCCTCCCTCCATCTGCTAGCCTCCAAAAACAGTCTAATCTCTCCTTCAGGTTTTCCATCACAGAGCAGCGAAATGGATGCTGATTGTCGAACGCCGCCAGCTCGGGGAGGTTAAACCTTTTACCTCACAAACCTATTTGCCGCAGAAAGCTACAAGCCAGCCGGGCTACGGGCTGATAAACATGTCAAGTGTGCTGAGGATTGGAAATCAAAAACATGTCAGGAGGAAAAAAGGCTTGTTTAAGCAATAAGAAGAAACCTGAGAGTGATCAGAACTTTAATGTAACAGCCCAGAGCTTATCACGGCTGCTACCCAAAATCTCTCCGACCTGCTGTGTTCAAAGAGTCGCATAACGCACATACTCCACACACACTCACACACACACACAGAAAAACACAAACTTTCCACCTGAAGCAAGTAGGCTGCAAGCTCGGCCAGAGCACCAGAAGCAGAGGCAGAGGTCAGAGCCATTCAAAGCCTGCTACTCCAGTAGGACCTGCAGTACAGTCTAATAAATCACAGGCTAAAAGCCCCTCAGATGAGCCCACCGGTGTGGTTACACAGCCACAACTGTGCCTAAGCTGGCCCCAACTTGGCTCTGATGCTTCAAATTAGATATAGAGTTTAGAGATGTGCAGGGAGCTTAAGCTTAGCTGAGGGGCTATAAGGAAAGACAGCAAGCAGTGAATTTTCAAGAGTGTTTCTTTGCTGTGCTCAGCTCACACCACTCCAACTACCCTCTCACTACTAACACCAACTCCAACTCTTTTTTTTAACCTTCATTTCAAAGGTAATACAGATCAGGGGTGTCCTCAGTCGGCTAAGACACGTAGTTTTTCCTCATGTCCTACTTTCTACCCCGCGGATAAAGGCTCAGTTTCAGAAGTGGATACAATGAAATCAGGAGTTCTTCGACCAGGAGATAAAAAAAATACTTAACATCACATTTAGTTTCACTGATTCAGACCAGCAGGGTGTTTAAGTTCAAACACGGCATTAGTTTGAGTGTAGTTGAGGAGTTACACTTTAACTTGGTAAAAATGAAGTGCACCATACATCTTTAAACATAAGAGTTAAGACAGGTCCCCTGAGCATGCGTAAGCCGTTCCTCAGTACCTGTTGTCATGGTGAGATGGTTAAAAAGACGGCAGGGATGAATGATGAAAGAGCCAGGGGAAAATCTTCTTCAGTATTTACATCAGGAGCACATTTCCTTTGACAGACTACTTCCCTTTACGTTTGATGACACTGACACGTACACTTGGTATTGTGTTGTGCAGCTGCCATTACGTGGAGTGAACAAGAGCATAAATATGATTTTATGCTGCTTTCAGTACAGAGTGCTGGTATCACTTGGTTGCATGTAAGAGAAGATTGCACATGTAAAGGTGCTGATTTCAGCCACATCTTTTTGCCAGGGTGGAAGTTTTCCAGAAACTTCTGTTAAAACATTTATTTTGAAGATGTCACTTTGACGCCTGGCAAATTATAACAGAACCGTTTGACTTTTTTAAAATATATTTTTTTGCATTTTTTGCTTTTTATTTAGTAGAGACTCAGACAGGATATGCAGGTTAAGAGAGGGAGGGTGAGTCTGATGATGAAAAGTGTCCCAGCCAGAGTCAAACCAGGGTTGTTTTAGTTATATGGTTAACTTTTTTTTGACATTTTAATTAAGAAACAAATTGTGAGATTATTCATGAATAAAAAATAAACCCTGCAACTTGGGTTATTTATGACCATATTCATGTGTGATCCAGCTATCTTCACTTTAGAAAAGACATCCAAGTACAACAGATTGATACATAAATGATTGCTGAATTATTGATGTGGTAACAGACAGACACGAGTTGTGCAGTATGTTACAGTAGGCAGTTCACACATTACAGCATATATTACTTTCTTTTATTCATGAAAAACTCAGTAGAGCTTAATGCTGCACCTGATGAAACATCACTTTTTTAGTTAAGTTGTAGTGAAGTAAGTGGAGACGGTGCAACTGAACAAAGTGGCGAATTAAAACATAGTGGTCTGTATTAACTTTACACTCAAGATCAAACTTTCATTTGGCTGGTGCAACAATAATGTTTAATTTGTGTCTCCACAAAATCAATTATTGTATCAATTGCACTGTCTTTTACTGCCTTCTTTTTGATTGATTCAATTCTGCTGTCTAACCTTTCAGCCTTCGTGGCTGAGCAGTATAATATTTTAAGCAACACAAGCCTCATCTCATCTCTATGATGATACATGGACTTATGCTCTTATACAGCGTTTATCTAGTCCAATCGACCACTCAAACCACTTTATGCTACATTCACCCATTCATACACACACACACACGCATGCACGCACGCACGCACGCACGCACGCACGCACGCACGCACGCACGCACGCACGCACGCACGCACGCACGCACACACACACACACACACACACACACACACACACACACACACACACACACACACACACATTTGTGGTTCTCTTCGACACGTGGACTTGGAGGAGCGGAGCCGGGGATCGAACCACCAACCTTCCAATTAGTGGAAAACCCACTCTACCTGAGCCACAGTCGCCCACATAATGACAGCTTGACAGTAAAGACTCTACTGTGAGGTAATCAAACTGTAAACCTTGAAATGCAGAGAGGACAAAAGTGGGATTATCAAAGTGAGGGGGGGACACGTCGACCATCAATCTCTTTCTCTCTGGCTCTCGTTCAAAATGCATAAAATCCCACTGAAAGGGAACTCTCACATTTACAGCATGGGTCACCTGAGAGTTATCTATGATGTGGTTGTAAGTCTTGTTACTGCAGTCCGGCAGCGACAGCAGCGTAGGATAGCCTGCCACCGAGAAGCACTTAGATTAGAAACCGCTTGTTTCTGATTCTAAATCTTGTTTAATTGCCCCATTCTCAATTATCTCCCGTGTCAGAGTAACAAAGTCAAACCAATAACAGCTCATCTTGGCGTGTTGACGCTATCAAAAGAACTTATGAAATGTCTAATGGCGTCGCTTTAATGGGACACGTGTTTCAGCGGCAAATGTGTTTTCAGCCTGCAACCACAATCAGCGACCCTTGTTACGTTTCACTTCGAAAATGTAAATTAACATTCTTTCTCGCCGTTCTTGCAAAACGTAATGAACTGACCCCATTAAGCTACCGAGACAAACATTCCCTCTCCTCCTTTTGTTCCTTCAAATGTCTGTCTCTCCTTTTTTTTTCTACTTCGTTTCCCTAATACGCAGTCCCTTGTCTAAGTTTGCCACTACAAAAAAAAAAAAAAAAAATTGATTGTTATTTTTCAGCAGCTTAAGTGCCACTTGTGTCCTCATTAGGGAGCTGGAATGTGGGCCTTTGTTAAAGGTGAAGCTGGATGATAGTAGGGCAAATGAAGATTGTGACATCCTTTTAACCAACACCTCCCTGCAGTGTATAAACTCATTAGTGGTGCGCTCACATTTAACAAAATAAAAAAAAAATTTAAAAATAAAATAAAATAACTCTAGTGTTTCCTACAACACTAACACGGGCGTACACGTATTCACATTATGCATGCGTATTTTCAAACACCTATTTATCACTCATGTTAGTAGGTGTGGTGGCAAACTGAGAGTCCCTGAGGTGCACGTTTTAAAGGTACAAAACCTTCCTCAACAGAATAATTACATTCATTAGATCTTCCCTCCAAATCCTCGAAGAAGATACAGTGCATTAAAATTCTTATTCAGGACCAAGTTGAACATTTTAACTTCCCAAATAAACCTTCCGTTCCTATACATCCAAATCCCTGCATGGCTATTATGTAATATGGTGTTGATTAATCTGACCCCAATGAGCTGAACAAAAGGAGAGGTGAGGGCAGTACTGACAACCTAAGGCGCTGCAGCATGTGCTGATTAAGACTGTGCTTAAGACTTTCTTTGATCGCATGACAAAGACCTTGAAAATCTCCGGTCAGATGTGCCCGCGGCGTGCAGTTTCTCTCCGAGAGCCTGAGCTTCTTACCCAATCCAACTGAGCTTGCCAGTCATTTCAGTCAAGGTCTACAGGGTGGCGATGGTTCACTTGGCAATAATTACCCAGGCAATCTCATGCCATCTGCTTGGAATGACTATCTGTTTTAATTAGGAGAGGTTTTAAAATGTTAGGCTTTCGAGGTGGTGGTGGTGGTGGTGGTGGTGGTAGTCGTGGAAGTGGTGGTGGGAAGGACGAGACGAAAGGAAGAAAGCCGAGAAATAACAGACGTGAGTAATAGCAGCAGAGATGGAGAGTGACATACGCTGTAATAATGCTTTATGGAATCCTAATGGAAAGTGTGATACTGAATAAAAACAGGCAATATTACTGTACTGTAGGTGGCAGGGATATCACTTTACTGAACATTAATCCCTGAGACATGCACTGCATACATGAAAGCCCCTCACTCTCTCACACACACATGTACAGTACACAGAGTCTTCTTGTACGATAGACCTTTATGCCGAGACAAAGCTCGCTCAGGTACATCTGAGAAAAACCTAAGAAAAAAAAACAAAAGCAGTAGCAATTCAGTGTCGTGTGTGTCACCTATCATGAGCATTACAAATGGGATGTGACACAGACAGAATGAGGGCCCTGCACAGGGGAGTTCACCCAGCCATGTTATATCTCCTGGAGGAGGTACAGTGGGAAGGAGCTCCACGCTCCGACAACCCCACCTGGAGCCTTCTCCTCTGGGGCTGATGTTGTCAGATTTTCACTGCTTCTACTCCTTTTCATCTTTCTTAAACTCCATTCATGTGGGTGTGCATGGCAGACCTTTCTGCATTATGGGCTCGGTGCTACACGGGGTTGACATGATGAGACAGACAGTGCAGCTCACAGCCGATGTGACTGATATATCACTCATATATCACTTCTCTCTGCAGCTTCAGGTGTGTCAGAGTGTAAAAACTGTAATGAAATCTGTCTTAATCCTTCCTCAGCATTTGCTAAACAACATTTTAAGCCAAGACAGCAGCACAGCTCATGGGACGGCCATGTTGACTGTTTTGTGTTTTAATAATTTCAACTTTTGAGAATAATGTTCTATCTGTCAATCTGGCATGAGCCTCGGTCATCATTTCCGTGGAGAAGAAGCCAGTTAGGGGTGTAAATCAGAGCAGTGGTACATTTAAGCTTGTTGATTGGAAGTTTCCTGCCAAAGTGCACCTAGGGAGTCGTAGTTCACCTCTCCCCTGAATTTTTATGTGCACAGCCTTGTAGCTTTAACTTTTTATCAAAGAACGAGACATACTTGTTAATCATTTATGCCAGTGTTTCTACCTTTGTGTCCACTGAAGTCATAGAAGTGCTCCAACTGCGAGCAACGTTTCACTGTCTATGGGAATTTTACTTCTGGAGCCAGCAGCACTCTGCAAAACTGATAAATTAACTGCTAATTAGCAACTGCTAGCATGCTAACACACAAAACAGACGGTGAACATGGAAAACAATATACCTACTAAACATCAGCATCGTGTTAGCAGGCTGATGTTAGCATTTAGCTAATAGCGCCGCTGTGCAGAAGTAAAGCCTCACAAAGCTACGAGCATGGTTAGACTCTTTCTTCTATTTAGTCAGAGCTTTTAAATAATATAACAAAATAAAGTTGTACTGGTCAAACCTTAGTGTAAGTATATATATTATATATTATACATTATACATTATATATTATATATTATAAATTATTTATTAAATATTAAATATTATATATGTGTGTGTGTGTGTGTGTGTGTGTGTGCGTGCGTGTGTATGTGTATGTGTGTCTGTTTGCGTGAGTGGGGGCTCTACCTGATGCATAGCCTTCAGTCATCCAACACTCACACACACACACACTTCCTAAACTTCTTGAAGGATATTAATGACAGCTCTTTCCATTTGGAGGCCGTGAGAAGCTTAATAGGTAATGCAGTGATAACCACATTCTCCCGGGCATCAGAAGACAAATGGCCTCATTAGCTCAGAGTAAAGTAGGGGAGTGTTGTCGAAGCAGGAAACATAATGTATCCCATTGGCTTAAACTGGCATGCAAATGACTAAACCTTCCAAAATTAATGGGATATCATGGTAGCATACAAAATACAGCATGGCATCAACAAGGCTTCGGACAAGCTGTTCTTGAAATTGCTTTTTCTAATGATTATAGAATTTAATTAGCTTGAGTGTTGAGGTTTGCTAGAAGTGCCAGACACAAAGGCAAAAGTTTTCTATATTGACAAATTGTACTTCTAATATTTCTAATGTGACTATGTTATCATAAACCTCGAAGGTCCATGTAGCTGAATTAAGAAGTGCCCTTAGAGAGAGTAAATAAATTCTCCTGTTGATTTTATCTTTATCTGTACTTTTATCTGTCAATAAAGGAAGTCACTGCTTATTGTCTCCTGTCAGTCAGGCCTGTGTGGAGAGCAGTGAGCCACTGGAACCAACAGGAAGACAAAAAGCCACTTGGGACGGAGCTCTAACTCAGAGCTGGTTGATAGAGTATTGATCTAGAGACACAGAGCCACAGAGTAGTGGCATCTCCAGATTAAATATCGCTCTCTTTCTCTTGTTGTACCTTTTTGCCCTTTTGGACAAATTGAGCAAATCAAATGTTAAAGATAAAGCTAAAAGCATGACATCAGATTGCTTACTGTCCCCTGGGAAAACCAATTTGGGCTGCAAACTTAATCACACGTAGCTGTTTTTCATACCACGGCCGCTTCCTGTTTGTTGGTGAAGTTCTTCCATAGTAAATGGAGGATGATGTGTTATTCTGCATAAATAAAACTGGCATAACTGGAGTCTGTTTGGCCGAAAGATGTTCATGATTCTATCATATTTGATCTGATAGTAAGCAGCTATGAATTCTAAAACAAAGAGATGGGTCTTAATTTGAAATTGGGAAGGAAATGGAAGCAGATGACAAAGATAAAAAAAGAAGACTTCACAAACGGTGTGGGATTTTGACAGGAGACACACTGAACAAAATAAAAGGATATACTGCATATATAGAGAAACTTTATGGGGCCTCCTCCAGTTGGTTGACAATATTGGTTGTTACTAGGCAACGGCTTGTCCCAGTTATTACTTGAGATAAGTTGACACAGTCTCTTAGACCGAAAAGAACAAAACTCTTCTTTAAAAAAAGTGATTTCACCTGAAATATCTAGAACAGATGGTGTTTTTTTTTTAATCTCTGCACTGACGTATTTTGTTGTATGTGTGTGATAAAATAATTGTTTTGGTGTTTTTACACCCACTTACCTCAAATTGCCCTGAGGGATGAATTAAGTATTTTGAATGGAATTTAATTGAAAAGTAGAACTGATGAATGACCTTATTTCCTTATTTCATCACCTGTCATTACGTCGTTCAATATTTCAATCTTAATACCATCAAATCAACACCACTGACGCCTGCTATCATATCTGCATCACAATACATTCAGTATGCCCACGGTGAGGGAGGCGACTTGGTGCTGCTTACTCCCCAGCATTTCTTCTGACCTTGTGTACTGATCAAAGACACACACTGTGCTAATTATAGCCCTCAGCCTGTTAAAAGACATATTTTCTCTTCCCCTGTCAGGTCACATTGGCCCAAACACCTCCTGACCGAGGAGGAGACTGGACAGCCTCAGCTAGCTGTCCCTCTGAGGCAGCCCGAGAGTGATTTATGCTGAAGACGGTTTGGTTCAGCTTGGCTAAAACCCCATGAGAATTACCTCGATGCCTGAAGTATGACAGAGAAATATCAGAGGTACAGGTGGTTGTACACTGAGTCTGTGAGGAGGCAACAGTACAGCACTAAACCACATCGACATTCAGAACAAGTCTTGATTTATCAAGCTGTTTTCAAGCTTCAATGATTTTTTTTTTTTTTTTTTATTGTATTCATGCTTCATTTGATGGTCCACTTCCTATTCATCTGCATGCTCATATGGAGCATGCATGGGGGTGAACCCAAACACACACAGACATGCAAACACACACAAACACACACACACAAAAGATGCACATACCACAGAGCGGTGAAATCAAACTGACAAATATTGCTGAAATAACACATACATCACTGTTTACAAGATAAGCGTGCCACTGCTCTGAATATCAGCAAACACACACACACACACATATCTACCCTTCACTGCATGATGCTTTCTCCATGTGTCTGACCTTCTGCTACACTCCCTTTTTTCCTGTGCTCAGTGGTTTACAGAAGCAAAATATGGTGGATCTACAGCCATATGTCAACGTTTTTTATCCTACAGCCTGGCATCACTGCGACACACTGCACTGTTACACAAACTACAGGCCTGGCCAAAGCTTGAGAGGCCTCTGCGTACTGCAGAGTCACACAGGCTGCAAACTCCCTTTAAATGAAGTCTGGTCGAGTGTGGAAAGGAGGAGATGCAAGCGACTCCTTAAAATGTCCTCATTCTGAGCTTCTGAACAGAACAACAGAAGAACTTCAACTGAAAACACAATGAAGGGCCAGCAAGAGTGTGGTGGCTTTGTGCTCTCTTTACATTCAGCAGGGGCTTCGTTGAAATGCCTGGACATGAATGGAGGCAAATTATCAGTTATGGAAATAAAATGCATGGACCAGACACATTTGACTGTACTAAACGCAGAGGAGGAAGAAATCAAACCCCTCTGAGCTCAGTGACGTGTTTGGTTGCTGCAGCAATGTTTTGGACATCTTGAAGGTCCCTGTGACTCATGATAAGCTGCTGAATGCGAGGATTGTAGTCAGATAATGAACTGACCTACATTAGCTAACAATGCTTACAAGTTGTATTCCACCATAGCAGTGTAGCGTTGTAATGTAAAGTGGTATCCAATTCAGCACGGCATCAGGTTCATCAGCAAAGAATAAGACAGAGAACATGGACATGTGACCTATTTATATCAGATTTATGAATATATATGAACAGAATATTGAAATAGAGATGAGAACAGACAGGGGAGGGTGATTCAGATAATATAAAGCACACTTCAGAATGTACCAAACCTCATTTACAGCTTATAGGTGGTGTTTCTAAAGCAGATTCAGTGATGCAACCTCACTGTAATGTCATCCAATCCTATGTAATTACCGCCTCTGCTGGAAAGTCTAACCTAGATCCAGCCAGGAGTTTCACATCTCAATGTGGAGTTAAAACAACTGTTGTACAGGTGGTTACACAGTTATATTTGGAGGTGCAGGTTCTGCTCTCTGGGGGTGTTTCGGGTAAGAATTCCAGCATCGTGCGGATGATTGATCGGGGGCGCCCAATCAAACCTCACGGGTGTCAGAACAGAGCCTGGCAGACACTTATCACTGAGATACTGAAGGCACAGCTTCAAGAGAAATGCCTCCAGGAACAGACGACAGGAACCACACAGGAGGAATTTGTGGCGGTGGAGGGAGTAAGCTGCACAAGCATCAGAGCAGCAGGTAGGAACTACAGGGACGTGCCTTACATGAACTGCCTTGCTTCACAAATGTACGTAATTTGTGTTTGTTCGAGCAGCTGAGAATCAGCTGATGTGGCGCCAATGCTCTGCCAGACGAGGGCACTGTTTCTGTGATTTTTTTCTGTGAGGATAGTTGTGACTTTGAAAAAAAAAGAGCAGCTGTTACAAGGGGCCAAGCAATTACTGAGCATTTCATTGAGAAACCTGTGCTTGGAGTGAAACGAAGCATTTTGGCAGAGGAATCTAATTATGGCGGCCAGTGGCGGAAGCAGGCAAGGATTTAACAGCAGATGTTTGCAGGAACCAGCCCCTACTGCTGTTTCTAAATCCTTGGCAAGGGTCAGATAGTGTGTACTTTCCCACAGCTGGAGCTAGTGGATGCATTCTCAAATCCTACCTTTATCAGAAAGGAGCCGGAAAACAGAAAACTTCCTACTAAATCTAATCCTGCTCAACAGATGAATGGGCCTCTTGTGGTAAAATAAAATGCTGAAAGCTCATTTTGATGAGAGGCTGATTCTCTAATAAGTTCACACAGAAATCACCAAAAATACTGAGGGAAACTTTACATTTAATGATAACTAAATGTAATAAAGCGCACATCCGTAGCTGGAAACCTTCCAACTGCAGCGCCAACCAAATAAAAGGAGACAAGCTGGTTGGTGCAGTCTGTCACCTGCCCCACAGTTTTGGGTAATGAGGTCTCCCTGGTCTAGAAAAGACAGAGACACAGTTTGAGAACGGGTCCCCTCAACCAAACAGCTGACACATTCACCACTGCTCTTCCCTCCAGAGCCTCGCCTGCACGCTTCAGTGGAAATAACTCCAAATCAACACAGTAGCACAGATGCTCCTTCCTCCTAGCCTCAAACACCACAGTCTGCAGTCTGGACTTTAAACCGAGATCCTGGTGAAGATGACTTTGATATTCTGTAGAGGTTGCACCCTCCTGCTCTGTGTTGTGTGTTATTGAGTCTTGAGGTCTTGTATTTCTCATCACAGTCACAGTGGTCTACCCAGACCTTTCCCTCAGAGATGCATCGATCAGACTCCCAGTTTTTAACCTTTAATGATTCAGGGAAGCTTGACTGCACACACATGATCTTTCTCAGCAATGATCTGCTTCACATTCAAACTATTTACACCACCTTAAACCTGCAGCTATTCAGCAAAAGTACAGTCTTTTAGTATCAGCAGCTCCATTGGCCCAGCTGGGGATTCAGAGGCTTGCTTAAGGCAGATACTCAAAGATATTTGGGGAAAAGAAAGGGAGAGCACTTCACTTTTCCAAATGTAGAGCGCACATCTTCAGTATCTGAAGACAACATCTTTTTACATCTAAATTATTGCTACTCAGATATTACAGTATTAGTGTTGGAGTTACCAAAGGCAGCTTAGATGAAAGCCTACGCTACAAAGATAGTTAGGAAATTAGCAGCGGAGAACATTTCACAGCCTCATAGGAGATCTCACGGGGGAAATATCAGCACTGTGAGTTTACAGTGAAACACACTGCATGTTCACTGAGTAATTAAGTGGGCAAATCCACTCGTGTTTGAGCACACAGTTCAGAAGACTGACTACAAAACATCTTGACTTCAGGGTGACACATACTATCTGAAGGGTGCCTACGCCCCAGCACACACTTACAGCTGTGCTCCTTGCATGTGAACATACATTTATCATTCAGTTCACTCTTATCCAGCGTCACAGCCTTCAACCCTCTTTTCCAGCAATTTGAGAACAAGCACGACTCAGAATTGAGAGTCTTGCGCTGCTGAGCGATCAGATGAATTGGAAATTAACAAGGAGAATCCCAGAGTGATTCCCACTGTCACTTGGACAATTTCGTCTCAGTTTCAATCTAGCTGCACACAGGAGACACTCTTCTTAACAATCATTATCCAGCTGTCAAAAGTAATTATAGCTCCGGGATCAAATGCCGTCACTCACTGTTGAGATGTAACTGACACAGTCCATGATGTCTGCAACAGTGATGGGGCTGGGGGAGGGGGGGCTATTATTTTGAGATGAGTCTGGGAATATTTACCCTTTTTAAACTTAACCCCTTCAAACCAGATAGCTAACCAGTGCAAACCAAGAGTCTATACCCCTGCTACCCAGAACTGCGGGTTCAATTAGGTGTTGAGTGAAACGTTAACATCAGCATGCTAACATGGTGAACAAACATCGACGGCCCACCATTGCCATGTCTTGAGCCACGCTGCTAGCATGGCTAAAATACTGAAATGGTGTAAATGCATCTAACTCTCCAAGATGTAGTCATAATGTTACTCCTCCCAGGTGTAACTAGGTCAGTGAGCAATCTGTGGAACTAGCCACTAACTGAGTCTGTCCCCTGTGGTAACAGCAGCTAAACGATCTGTCCTTCTCCTGTAGTCACACAGAAGGTGTAAGATGCCACCCATTGGACTAGAGTAAGGCCAATCCTGATTTGCAAGTAGCCAGATCGAAAAGTGTTCCCCTGTGTGTTTCCTGTAGCACTGTCCAGCATAACTGGGGTTTGGTCTTACGTTACGAGGGGATTATCTGGTTGGAGTCAGGGCTAAAGTTAGGTTCAGGTCAGAGTGAGGAGAGACACAAATCAATTGCATAGTACTGTGAAGACCAAGACAAATGTAATCTCGCTAATGGAGACGTGCAACTGTGGGTAAAAGAAAGTGGACTTTATAAAAATATGAGACAGAAGTGAAAATGAGGCTTATTATCCATAACAAGAGCTATTTGTCATGGATATTTGGGTCTCTGAGACTTTCTCTGCATTCACACTGCTGATCTTAGACTATATAAATTAATCTATGAAAGTGCTTGCAGGCAACCCGAAGTATGTCATTACATTCCTGTTTCTGAACACAACACAGAAAATAAGATAGTTGATAAAACCCTTCAAGAAGGATTACTTTTGAGTAGTTTTCCATTATTCATCCTGAGCTTACAATAGGTCTGGATTTAAGAATAAATGCTAAAATTGCCTTGCCACTCGAAGTCACAGGCAACCAAATGCATTAGGAGAGCCTACAGCACAGTCACTCCTGTATATGGAAATGTGTGCCACACTGGATTATAGTGTCTGTCTACTAACTGAGGGACTGTAATGGGAATTGGAGGATTAGCCTTTTACCCTGCAAAGAGAATGAGCCACATCTCTCGCTTTTCTGCATCCCTCCTTCCTTCTCTCTTTCTCTCACAAAAACCTAACTCGAATGACACAAAACACAATGCCAGCTGCAGACCAGATTTTCAGAAAGACCCTCACTGGCCTGAAGACTAAGGCATTCAAATTGCTGTGACAAGGCACTGAGAGCAGGATTTTACATTTCCCACTGCAGACGAAAATTAGCATAAGTGTAATACTGCCCGAGGTTAAATTTCTTGTTCTAGAAAATCTGCCCGTAGCAACAAAAGAGCGTAATTAAGACACACTCAGATTTTAGTCCCAGCTGCTGTTTGCCTTTGAACGTAACCCGACAGTTACATGCAAACACAACACACTCACACACACATTCGCCCACTTCTGCAAGAGTGCGAGTAGACATTGTGTTTCTCCCCGCGTTTCACGCTTCAAACTTTGTTTTTGTTTTTGTTTTTTTTTCTTCTTCTCACCCACAAACACAAATAGCACACTGGAGTCAGACAGGAGGAACAGAGTCGCAGACAGGCATTGATGGACTCTGTGAGGGCTGAAATCCTTTAGTGTGGGCCCACCAAATGCTAACTGTAAAAAGGAACCAATCAAGGAGTCCAGCAGCCACCCACCACAGAAGCAGATTACTCAGACCGTGACTAAAGGCTTCCCTCTCACCACCAGAGCAGCTGAACATTAGCAAAGTAGCACAATGTAGCAACTGTACAGGGTGGGGAAAATTATACAAGCTGTGTAATGCTTTAGATTAATGCTGTATATCAATGGATTGAACACACCTGGAAGCCCAAAGGGTCAGAAGAGCTCAGAGTTGTAAATATCTCATGTAAATTATTAATAATCAAATCCAGCCACCACACTTGATTGTCAAAGCACACAGAGCTCCCTCTTTCTTTGCACTGATCTATTTCTCTTTGCATTTCAAGACTATATCTCTATGCATGTGCTGCATATAGAATGAGTAAGAACAAACACCCTGCATCTCCAAGTGAGTGTCTTTGGAAAAATGCTGAAGGTGACACAGCAACTTCGCTCTTTGCTGCAGTTTCCGTCATGCATGTTAAGTTCAGATGGCTCCATTAAAAGCACGGTACATTTGTTACACATCAGAGATGCAGCATTTCGGTTGGCCTCACTTAAACTAATAGGAAAGAAGTGAGGGGCTTCGTTAGCTGTTTTCATAACAGCCTTAATGGGCTCAGGAATATTACAGCCGCATTCGTCTATATTTCCGAGGACCGAAATGTCACAACACAAAACTGATTTAACGCCGTACTGGGCTGACTGATCAAGCAAAGACCTTCACAGGCACTGACTCCAAGCGTTACAGGAAGGCGAGATGGCTTTGGCAGCATAACATTGCCACTGGGTTAAGATTTCTGGAGACTCGTTTGAAAGTATGCATAAGTCTATACCTCAAATCCATGAGTCTGTGCTGCAAGACACAACATTAGTGCTAATACAGGAGCGTTACACCACATTTGTAAGCACAGTTTTTGCAGTCACAACGACATTTCTACAGGCCTTTGGCATAAAACGAATGCAAGCTTGCACGTTCCTGTCAAGATCATGACTTTTTTTTCTTTTTTTTACAATACACAATGTGTGCGCAATAGCAGCTTCCTGTTGCATGAGGCAATTTAATGAAGGTTTTTTTTCTGGGGCATTTTTTGCTGCTATTTCTACCCTGTAATAATATATGTGGTGTCGAGATTCAAAGTAGGCCGTATGCAAAAGTTAGGTTTCTGCTGTGTGGATACAAACAGGCAACATATCTTTTCAGATCACTACAAATGGAAAGATACGAGAGATATCAACTTTAAAGTGGGGTCAGGAGTCGATGCAACACCTGTATATAAAGCAATCTAGTATAGTTATCCTACAAATAGCTTTGTGAAGTTGGATTTGTTTTTTAGTTTTTTTACATAAGGTTTAACTGCAGGTAATTACTGCATGGGTTTTGTAGTGTATTATACATGTGCACACTTTATAGATTCATTAGGTTGAAACTGAACAAGCTATTGTTTTGCCACAAGTGTTTTATTCAAATCCATGAACTGTGTTGTTTTAAATGGCAGTAAAGGAGGCCTGCTCTGCTTTTGACTGATACTTACATATAGAAAATGCACTTCAAACAGCATTGTAAGTAGAGCAGGAAAGCTGCATGTATGCCAGGTGTTCCCAGCTGTCTGGCTGTCTGAAAGGATGAGCAGATGTTCTGCAGTGAGTTCGAGCCTTCCATAAAGATGCTCTGCTTGTCTTCATTCAAACCAATCAGGTGCCATTAGTTTCAACACATTTTTTTTTTTTTGGTTTACTTTGCGGTCTCGTTGCTGTGGTGGCTGCTCCCCCTGTATCCCTGTGGATACTCTCTCTCCGTTCAGTACGTACATGATAACGTCCAGATTGCGCGGCGTGCGGCAGAAAATGCATCCTCAACTTTGACCTTTCTGAAGGAGAGACAACAGGTGATTTTTTTTTTAATGGGCAGTCTTACTGTCTGTCTTATCAGACACACTTTATCTGATCTGCATCACAACAATAACACTACAAAACAACCACTCTAAAATCAATGACACTGCAGCACTCTTCAACCCCCCCACCCCCGCCCCACCACCACTCTCCTTGGCTGGCCTCTACACTCCCTCTTTTTTTCTCTCCTTTTTATTTTTCTCCACTCTCCATCGCTCTTGTTCATCTTCCTCTGGTGATTCATGTCACAAGAGATTACATTATTTCTCGTGCACAATAGGTACACAAAAAAAAACCCAATAGAACAGCACACATTTCGCTGTGTATGTGTGTTTCTGTATATCAAGTAATTCCATTAGTGTCTTTCAGTGTGCAGCCTGCAGTGCGTGTGTGACAGTGCGTGCCCACGCGCACACATATTTGTGCGTGCATGTGAGTGGCCGGTGGCTATGCATTTAAAACATATCTATCTCCAGGCAGAGCTTAGCTGCTGAGCTTTGATCACAATATGCCTCCCCCCAAAGCACAGGAGGTCAGGCACAACTCAAGAGGAACCAGCGGCAAGCAAACATTTCCCACTACCTTTCTTTCCACCAGCGAGATATTTTCTAACAGTTCCAACAAAACTTGTGCTGAAATACCGAGCTACAACTCTGACGTGAACAAACACATCCAGGGTGAGTCTTGAATACGCATAAAATTCTTATGTAGTCGGTGATTTAAATACCTGGTGTGGCTCACCTTTGCTATTCTGAGATCTACTTTTTCCTTGAAGCGGTGAAGAATTTGTTAAAATTACACCGTGGTTAAAGATAAAAAGGTAATTTCATTTCAAATTCAAATTCAAGTTCTAGTAACATCGTTTGGAAAGACTCCGCAATCTGGGTTTTTGTACATTCATATTCTAAACCTAAACTGCGACAAAACCAAGCGTGTTTTGACTAATAATAACATTTTCATTCCCTCTGGTTCATACACCATCCATTTACTGACAAGAAGTCAAAGAAAACTAAAAAAGATTAAATGCTGGCTCCTGTTTTAAAATCCAAAGTTTAGAAGGGTGAAAGTGAAAAAAAAATACACTTTGATATAAAACAGACCTGCAGAGGACTGAAGAAAGTTGCCCTGAAGAAAAGCTCTGTACACCGCACACCACCGCTTAATTGTCTCAGAGTCTGTTATGTTACGTTCCTCCTGTCACATCTTTCTTTGTGCTGATCGACACTGAGCAGAGAGTGAAGCATCATGAGCCTGTAGTCAAGACATCATGTAAAACCAGTGTTCCACTAACTGGAAGGCTGGTTTTGTAGGTAGATCATTTGATAGTTCCCGTCTGGCTGGATGTAAGGCTTCTCACCATTAAAACTCTACTGCTGAGTAAATTAGTCTAAGCCTGATTCTTCTTTGCTATCATTGCTCAGGTAATGCAATGTTTGACGCAATTAAATCCCCATGTAACTTCACTTCGGTTAAGCTCAGAAATTCTGAAATTGCACAGAACACTTATCACATCATTCCTTGACAGGACAGAGAAACCAGTTTCACTTTACTACGACAACGGCTAAAAGCCTTTATAGCAATCAGAACTTCAGCTGATGCCCCATAATGACCAGCTCAGTGAATGGAAAAATACAGAAATACAGAATGACCGTTCATATCTTTCTAAACATTTATTCACAACCACACAGGAATGGGCAGTACCAGGGAGACCCGGGGTGCTCACTGCAGTCATAACACATTGTTATAAAAAAGTGGTTTAATTGGGGTTTTCATGAAATTACACCCAGGGCATGTCAAACAGAGAGCTATTCTGTCCTCCCTGAATAGACCATAACTAGGGGCCGGTGATATGGTCAAATTATTGCTGCCATAGCTATCACAGTATTATCTATTATTGATACAATATGTTAATGGTGTCTAGTGTTTATGTATTTCATACTGTACCATCACAGGTTTTGGTAAAATTCAGCCCACTTTCATTTAACTGTAAACCATTATAACCTGATATGAGGATTTTGGTTAATTGTGATAAAAATCACTTAATCATTTAACATTTGATGGTTCCATCAGTGATTTGATGGTTAAAATGTGGAGGATTTGCTGCTTTTCCTTGTTTGAAATCACTAAGTATATTTCCTTATTCCTGTTTTTAAGAGTATTTTTAATTTGTGCATAAAATAATCAGAGTGGAAAAAAACAATAAAAAAACAGAAATATAACAAAAAATTTTTATGCTTGGCTTGATTGTTTATCTTCATTTAAAATTTGACCTGCACTCTTAATTATGTCTTAATGTGTCCTGTTCTTCTGCAGCAGTTTAATGGCATCGCCATGGATGGAATTCAAATTTGTGCTACATTTGGATAAAAACCTATTGAAAATCAAATATCTTTGGGTTTTAGACTGTTAGTTGGACAGTAAAAGTTTGAAGACCTGACATTTACTCACGGAAATAATCAGCAGATTAACTGATAAAGAAAATAACTTTTAGTTGCAGCACAAAAGAAGTTTATATAGAGGAATGATTAATGATGGTAATATAGAATTATTGAATTTTCCCAGCCCTAACAGCAGCTGCATCGAGTTAATCGCTGTTTCCTACCTTTATCTTTCCACCTCTGTGGACGGTTCCTCTCTAACACTATGGGTCCGACGGCCGCGTCGATGGAGGAGACACATAGGCAGGTGGAATGATTTCAGAGCAGTGACGGCCAGCATGCAAAGCTTTAACACTGTGATGGTGGCCATGTTATGAGTCACTGTGTAGCTGGCCAGGAGAAGGCAAATGTTGCTACTTGTGTGAGTGGAGGTGACACTCATAATTCATACAGCTACACTGAATCATCAATAAAAAAAAAACAGAGAGAGAGATTGAGGGCTTTGGTTGCTGTGTCATAGCCATTTGCTCATCATTTCAATTCTCTACCATGTGTGATGCTGGCGCTTTGTGTTACCCTGGCTTGACTTCAGAGTGGAATAATTTCCTCTGTGGGTCTGTGATGAGTGTGTGTACTCACCCACAAACGGATAAATCAAAATAAAGTGAGAGTCACAGCCAGACTCAGCCAGTCCCAACATCCCCGGAGCTGTCAGCAAAGATTCACAAGCACGCCGGTTGAGTCACATGAAGTGGCATTTTTCACAAAAACTGACTCACAAGTTGCAAAGGGCCACAGTTCCTGCAATGTGTGCCATCATCCTCCCTTGTGGGTCTGTTATTTTTTTTATTTATTTTTTTTTTGTTTTTCCCTGACAGTGATTGTGGATGAAAGGCGCTGTCTGCCTGGACGCCAGTGACCCCCAAGGTCTGGGTTCACGAAGCAGGCAGCCGCTCTCAAACAGCATGTGTCTTATTGATTTTCAAGCTAACCTGGGTTCATTTCACTGCTGCTTCTGAATCACTGGTACAAAAACTACAGCCATGTGTAACAGCATCACTTCATCTGTATCATTTTCATGCAAACTGAAGGGGACGAAATCATTAAAAACACCAACAAGCTTTCACCAAATGTGAGAACACAGTGTCCTGATTCTCGAAGGTTTACACCAATTGTCAGTTGCCGTGAATACGTGAATGAATTAACCGCTTGATGTCCGCAACTTCTATTTTTTTTCCTTGACATTTACTGCAGTGTTTTAAGGAACCTGTTGAGAGGATGCATTTTGCAGCACTAACTGATAACCAGAGAAGCACTAAATATGCAAGAAAGGTAGCAAAAACGGAGACATGAGTGATAAAGTAGTCATGAGGTATCACAGACAGATTTCTTGCATTCAACCTCCTGGGTTCATGACAACTTTCAAACAACATGATTCAAATAAAGTCATGATAAGTTCTTAATCGACTTCAAGACAATTAAAATTTTAGGCCAGAATCCGGTGTTGAAATCACACGGATGATTAGTCCCTTTAAACAACAGTGTTGCACAGACTACAGTTGACACTGTTGTTTTAATACCATGGCAGGATTTCAACGATACAGCTGAAATGAAACAGCATTTTTCATGAGGCAAGACACACTGCTAAGAGTGTCCCCAGAGAAATATCTGCTTTTTATCATTTGAAATGAGCACAGATTTCTAGGAGGGGTGGTGTTAAAAACGGTGCAAACAAATGCTTTCTTTTAGGTGTTGAGCGCTAAAACGTTAGGGTGGAATGGGGGATAAATATATGGCGGATGAGGGCAAGAGGTTGAGGATGAGTGATGTTTTATACCCACACATTAATCTCCCCCTAACCCAACTCTCTCTCACATCCTCTCCCTCTCTCTCTCTCTCTCTCTCTCTCTCTCTCTCTCTCTCTCTCCCTCTCCCACAGCATCTCTGCCTAGCGACACGCACTAATCTGAGATAATAGCTCAATTGGAGCTGCAGACTTCTTAATGATCACTTTGGGCAAGGTGGCTTTGGGACATGCAGACACAGGGCAGTAGGCCAGTAGGGCCAGCAAACAAACACAGCACACACACACACTGTACACTGTACAGACACGCAGTGGACATAAGCTGTTTCAGAGCAATGGCCTTCAACTGTTTTCCTAAACTTGATGCCACATTTACTTTTTAATGGTTAAAGTATCTGCATGTGCTGTTTTATTATTCTAAGAACATCTTGCTTAAAGTCAAACTGGAACTAAAATTCATTTTTACTAGGAAATCAGTACATTAGGGCTGCAACTAATGATTATTTTTTATTACTGGTTACTCTGCCAATTTCTTTTTCCATTAATCAGTTAATTATTTGGTTTGTGAATATAATGAAAAATGCTGTGTTTTGTTTGTTTTTTCCCAACCCAAAGATTCAGTTTACAATTACAGTTTACTTTGATAAAACACAGTAAAGCAGAAAATCTTCTGAATTAAGACACAAGAACCAATGAATGTTTGTTATTTGTTAGAAAAAAAAATTACTTCTTTGATTAACTGATTATCAAAATAGTTGAAAGATTATTTTTTTATGCCTATTCTTTGGTGTTTTGAAGTTTAAGTTGTATTATTTTCTGCAGTGGCAGAGCTTCCTGTGAATTTTCATTCCTGACTTGTCTCTTAAGTGAGTTTTGACAGTCTGGTCATTTGCCATCACCACATAAGGACCCATGAGCCAAAGATCATAATGACTCAAGCACCCTTAGAGAGACTTTAGCTAACGCTAGTTATACACCCTCTGTTCCATAACGTGGGACAAACACAACACTAAGTGTCCAGGAAATGCCGGTGACTCAGTAATAATACAAAAAAGTAATATCTAGTGGGAATCAGTGCAGCTAACATGTTAATCTAACTAGTTTCAACTTTCCAAGCAGAAGGTAATAGTGAAACACAAACTTAATAGCACAATAGGCCCTGCTAAATACTGAATGTTATTATAAAGGACGGATGTCTTACATTGCTAACGGTACACCAACCAAGACTATGCAGGTTTTCTTGGAAAGGGTGAATTAGCTTTTTGTCGTAGGCCATGCACATCTATGAAGTTTTTAAGGGTTAAAAGAGAGGGTTAAAGATTAAAAATGGTTTTACAGTTTCTTGAAAAGTGTAAAAAACTGCTGAAGTATCATTACAGTTTTCATTTCCTCACGTAAAAATATGTAGAGAATTCAAATTCAATTCAGTTCAGCTTTAATGACTTCTTGATGTTCTCACAAGCTTCTTGCTTAACTGCGAAAAGTTACAGATAATATGAATGAGGTCAATTCAACGTATTCAGTTCATAAAGAAGGTTTTCAAAATTCAACCACTTTTGCCATAAAAACATTTGCTTCATCCAGACTATTAAAAAATTGTTACACTAATTAAAGCTCTATCGTGATCGTGTGAACTGTAAGCGAGTGAGTTAACAGAAAATAAATTGACCAAAGACCCGACTGAAAATATGCCTCATTGCTCTGAAGAGATAAAGGCATAATCCTTTCCATGCTGTGTACAGTTGTCAACAGCCGTACAGATTATGGAGAGAATTTGATAAGAACAAAAACCTCCCCGACTCATCCTGCAGGTCAAAATGATTTCTTTCCCCACTTTCTATCACTTCAACTTCACACATTTTTATCCTCTTTGTTGTTCCAGTTCGTCAACAACCCCTCACCTCTCTGCTGTCAAACACATCCCTTCATGCAACACAGACGAGGAGACGCAAAGACTGTGGGGAAACACATGCACACTCCAAGACATGTTTTTAACACCAATAAGTCGAAAGCACTACGGGATGATGGGTCTCTGTCTTTCCCCAATACATCTATGACAAACAGCAGGACACGTTACTGCATTCTTCGCCTGTATTTAAAAGTAGATCTCAGCAGGTGGACCAACTGCTTCTTCCTGTTTAATCAGGGGATGTTACTTTTATAAAATACCATAGCTGGGTAGAGTCCGCCCTGGAAGGAGAACAACAGCTTGCCAGAGCAATAAAAACAGAGCCACCAGTGCCCTGAAAGAAGAGCTGACTGGAAATGTTTGTGCCCCTGTCGCCCATCAGTCCCAACAGAAAGACAGTCAAGATGCTGCAGCAAGTTTCACTGCAGACTCAGGATTTAGTTTTTGGAGGAACCCACTGCCGGCACAAGTGCAAAGAAGTGAAGAGAAAGTCTGATGCAGAGATTGTAGCTATGTTGTAGATGGTATCAGGGCCAAATTGATGTATGTTTTAACAGACACAGGTCACAGGAGACGTGATTGTAAGTGAGCATTACGAGATTTCTGACTGCGAACCCCTTTCTCTTTCTAAAAAAGGAGAAGGTGTTTGAAATATTAAATGCAGAGGATAAGCAACAGATAAGCAACACAAAAAGCAAATCCGATAATGTGAGGCCCACTTGCTTTCAGTTACCCCTGAATAGCCTGTTTCTCAATTTTCTGTGACTGTATTCAAAGCAATAGCTGAAGCATCTTAAAGGACAAAAGACAGGATTTCAAAGTTAAGGCCAGTGAGCAATTGTAACTATTGTCAGGTGATGAAAAAGCACTCAGAAACAAACTGGTGCCTTGCAGTGGCGTAACACATGATCTGCTCTACTCAGAAAGAAGTCTGACGTGAAAAACAACAATAAGGTTGGAAGCAAAAAGTGATTTAAGAGAATCTAATTGATTTACTGACAGAGCAAGAAAGTAGAAACCATATTCTTGAGACAACAACATAAATAAAAGACTGTAAGCTGAGACAAAACCAGCTGAGCTTTAAACACCAGAGACTACAGCATTAAATAAGCATTAATCGAGAGTGCGAAGATACTTTTCACAATTCGGAAACTTTGCTAATGGCGTGTTGGCAGGACTTTGGATACAACACTGCAGCAGAGGAGGCTGCATCCGCTGACAGGCTTTGGAATAAAGAAATAAACAATGACTACAGGAGGTGTGGAGGGGCGCCAACAGTTTCAAAAGTGAGTTTGCCTCTGAAGGAGTTGTGCGGATTTATTAGCTAAAAAAAAAACAAAACAAAAAAAAAAAAAACAACACAAAGGGAGGAGGCCCGCAGTTTGTTGCTGACTCGGCATCAGAGAGGAAAACAAAAGAACACTTTGAGCTCCGCGTGGTGATGTGAAATGCCTCCTTGCAGGTATACATGTTAAATTCATAACACGGATGAAACAGATCGTTATCACATCCAAGGATGAGAAGAAAGCCGAGTGGAGATGCTGGACTTTGAAGGTAACGCAGATGCGATGGAAACTGGGTGATGTTCTGCTATAATCAGGATGAGGATTAAACGGCGGCTCCGTGTCAGAGCTGGCACAAGTCTGACTTTGAGAACTGAAGGCACGATTCTTTTGTTGCCTCCACCGCTGTCAACTCCAGCCGAGGCGAGAGGCGGGGTGGCTTTGCATCTCATCCTCAGCAGAAACGTTATGCAAACGGTAAACAGAATGTACACTTTCTATTGTGTTTCCTGTGGATTCAACTTCGCAATCCTCTGTCAGAAAACTCAGAGCGCAGAGTTCATTGGTATGCTGTCATTTGTGTTTATTGTTTGCACGTATGCATTTATGCCAACGCTCGTCTGGTCCATACTTGTGTCCATGCATACTTATGAGTGCAATTATGCATGTATGAATGTATGGGTGCATGCAGCAAGTGACTGGTCAGTGGGGAATAGAGTTTGGAGGATGGGGGATGGTTGGGGGGGTGGGCTGGTGGGGGATGGGGTTAACGGAAGCAGGGAGGAGGATGGAGGAGGATCATGGTGCATAAAGGGTATGATGCTGGTATGAGCAATAACGGTGCTTTCAGGCCCTCACACATGTTCTGTAAAGCTCAGCTACAAATAAGGTGACACAGGAATGACAAATAAGGAGCTGCAGCAAAGGTTCTTTCCTGTCAGCACAACTCATAACCATGGTCTGCTGCACACATTCAGTCACTGGATGCTCGGGCTTGGCATTGTGCTGCCAAATAATATATTGTGAATACGAGAAGAACAAAAAGTGAGACCATCCGTTCAGCCACTCAGAAACTTAATTTAAAAATGCAACCCACTCCAGTGTCAACAAGAAGCCGCACAGGATTTGCTGCGTGAACTAGCTAAATCCTCACCGTACTCTCCCCCTGTGGGGCATATGTTGTACAAGTTTACACTCCAGTAGCGCTACACCAGCTGACTTTTAGCCTGCATGGATGTAGAAATAGAAAAAGGGTTTAACAACCCCTGAGAACAACTTTAATAGTAACACATTAATTAAATATTGCCAGAGCTGCACAGTGTGCCGGAGGACCTCCTCTCCAAATCAAATAGGGTAACAGTTGAACAACTAATATCCTGATAGCCAATCAGTGGTCCAACGCTGTGAGGATGCCAGTGCAGAGACAGATCTCACTCAAGACGAACCAACCTCATCTTCCCGCCCACGCAGTTACAGCAAGCCATGTAAGGAAGCAAGATGAACGCAGAGTGAAGGCCACTCTCTAATATAATGGCAAGTAATGCTGGACTGTCATAATCATCAAACGGTGGGTTGACAGTAGTCTCAGCTTAAAAGGCTTTCAGGAGGAGCGTTTTCACTCAAACCCTAAATGTGTCAGAAGCTCTGCCTGATGGAAAACACACAGGGGGTAATAAAACCTCACCGACAATTTCCTATTTCATTCATAAAAGAAATACTGTGAAAATAAAGCCTGGCAGAGCGATTTTCTCCAAACATCAGGGGGAATGTGTGTGTGAGAGGCAGTGACACATGAATGTTTTAGGTGCAAAGATGCTCCAAATGACCTGCTTTTTTCTTCCCTTTTTTTGGCATGCCCGAGGACACGTCCTGCTGGTCTCAGAGACAGGGCAACAATGGCAGCACCTCCAGACTAACGCATAAGGTGGCTGTGTAGAGCAGGTTTGTGTGACTGCGAGTTTGTGGGAGACAGAAACAGAAGCAAGCAGAGAGAAAGAATATGAGGAGAAAGAGACAGAGCATGTATGCCCACATGCATGTGTGGGGAGGTGCAGGAATCCCTCCCGAGCCACAATTAACCCAGACACATAAGAGCATAGCTGCATGGAAAACACGCAGAGCTTGGCTTCAGCGTTGGCACAGCTTCACTGGTTTCAGCGCAAGTCGTCTTCCAAAATATAGGCCACTGGCTCGCAGTCAAAAAGGAAACTGGAATTCCACTATTTCTGCGCTGAACAACCCATCCAAAGATACCTGTCAAAGCTTTGCGCAGCAGACCGATGCACCAAGCCCCACGTCTCTCAGCTGGACAGCTTTTTTTTTTTTTTTTTTGAAGGGAATTGGAAAATGGTTCCACCCAATCAACCCTCATTTTAAGAAAACATATTTGTTGAGCTTTCTATATATAAGAACAAAAGGGATGAAATCACCTGCACACACTGGCAGCCTGAGGCACCCACACACACACACACACACACACACACACACACAGGCACATAATCCCCACTCAAAACATGTTTCTATTTGTGCCTCTTTGGAAACTCTCTAAGCTTTCATGTCTCCCTGAAATTAAGGCACCCTTCATGCACAATGAGCAAGAAGAAAAAAAAACAGATAAAATGCTAATAAAATAGCAAATCCACCATTACAAAAAATAATAATATGAAATTACGAGAGGATGGAGACTTAGGGGAGACATGGGTGTATTTTCTGCTTCATAACTGTTAACATTTTGAGAACACACAGCTCATTAAGATGGAGAAGCTTCAATAAACATTCCAGTCATGAACAGACCATTAAGTCAAGCTCTGGGTCGCTGATTGGAGCACTTCCAGGTATTGTCTTCAGATGAGATTAATGATATAACTCTAAATTCGTTTTTTATTTTTTTTTTTAACTTGTAAAACATTTTTCTTTGGTTTAAAAAAAATTGTCAGTGGACTATCTAAGATCAGACACATACACTGGGATGTTTTTATGTTTCATTGTCACACAGTAAATTGTTAGAATTGAGAAGAAAAAAAAGGGGGCGGGGCGGACTGGTGTGGTCTAATAATGAGGTCTTTATGATTCTGATCCATTTTGATTTGGCTCTAACAGGTTATTCCTCTTTACTGCGAGCCTTTCCCACAGCCCTCGCTTGTGTTTATTTCTCCACTGATTTCAGCACTTACGACAGTTTTCTTCGTCACTGTTGTCTGAGCAGTCGTCATCGTCGTCGCACCTCCAGATGGTCGGTATACACCTTTTGTTGTTGCACTGAAACTGTCCATCCTCACACTCATCCGTTGCTGGAAGAAGGAGGAGGGGAAAAAAAAAAAACATAAGAGGGGGAGAACAGAGCCCAGATGGATCAGCAACAAACGGATATATTGGAGTAGTAACCGCAAGTAGTTCAACTGTCATTTGCAAATGAATGCCTAATTGATATTCAGCATTCATTCAGGTCAATTGGCTGAGGCGGAGGAGGAGGAGGAGGAGGGGGGGGGGGCGTCATGGTCTCTGTTTTTCCTTTCAGTTATTGATCTACTTTTTTTTCTAGATAATCAAAAAAAAAAAAAAAACAGAGAGAGAGAGAGAGAGTTCTGAGAAAGGAGGGAAACAGCAGCAGAGGAGGCCCCGTGTCTGCCGGACTTAATTCTCCACAAGACAAAGATTCAGTGTGGGCTACTACAGCTACTACCTACTGATGCAGTATGGATGCTCACAGCCGGGAAACACATGACAGACTCGCAGAGGCTTTTCCCATCCTGGACACACACTAATTCATTAAGGGGCCGAGCTATCACAGGTTTAAAATGAAGTAGGTCTAAGTTATAATTCTGAGTGTTAATGTTAAAGTAATTATGTCTTTTTCTCTCTTGGTGTCAAACGCACCCGCTCGCTGAGGACCGGGAGCGCTTCCAATCTCTCACCTCTACAGTCCAGCATCACACACACACACATATATACACACACTCACCACCATTGAGGCTATATTTTTACTTAAATCATGTCACACACACTGGAAAGAGAGACAACACTGACCTTCCGATAAATGAAGCCTCAGGACTAACAAATGAAAAAATAGCAACGTCCTTATATCCGTCCACATTTCTGGCGGAGGTGATGGAGCTCATTCACATCCACAAAACAAAGCCCGAGAGCCGCTCTTGTAGCGCTGCGACGCCGCTGCCTGCCTCTCCGCTGTGAAACACCCCCTCCCTCCGCCTCACTGGCTGCCCGGAGGTTGACGACACCGAGCAGGGCGGGGACACAGGGACGAATAGAATAGAATAGAACAGAATAGAATAGAATAGAATAGAATAGAATAGAATAGAATAATTGTGGTACTTTATCTTTTTCATATTCTATTGTTTTACTGATAAAATCTCTCCATAAGGTCCATTTAGTGACTGTTATACTGAGCTTTCCTTCAGTATTTTAACAGGATCTAATATGAGCCTGGTTAAAAATAATAATGATGAAAGAAGATACGTTTTCTCTACAATTGTTTAAGTTTTCAAAGTAGCAGAGACAAGAATAGAAAACAAAAGAACTACAACCATAATAAACAGGCAGGCTACAAAAAAAACAAAACAAAAAAAAAAAAAAACAGCACGTGCTGAGCTACTATAAGCAGCGGGGTTACTACAGGACAGAACACCCTCTGACTTAGCCCACAAAGGGCTTAATAATAAATAAGATAACAATATTCAATAACTAACTCTTAAGGCAAGCACTGTCTTGTTTTAATTAAACGTTTCTGGGTTTAAAACTACAAAATTACGATATTCTTTGTTTCGTTTAATTCTCTGCTTAACGGTGATCTCTGTAAGTTTTTGCTATGGCTACATAGCCAACATTAGCATCAACATCCATTTACTTACCAGTTTAGAAAAAAAAACATTGTGGGTTCAGCATCATTGCTTTAGCGCTGCTTCTTCAACCTCTCATGTTGGACAAAGGACAGGACTGACGAATACTGAGTTCAGCTTGGACTGGGTATCTCTTCCTCTCCCAAAGCTGAGATTTGATTGATGCAGTCTTCTCATTTTCTGTCTGTCAGTGAAGAAAATAAACCCAGGGTCAGTTGATATTGAGGTGAATGCAAATGCAGGGTAATCTCATTGTAACATACATGTCAACCACAAACTGATTTGAAAGAAAATAATTTCAGCTTTAATGTCCATCAGTCTGACATTGGATGGACTGAATTAATGTTAGCTCGCTAGCTAGCTAATTTACCCAAGGGAAACTAACCAGCCGGCATCAGGACGGACTGTTTAATGTAGCGCGACCGCACAGGAGATGTTGGTCAGATGATGTCTGGGGATGAATGGCACTGAACTATAAGTAGTCCGCTAGTAAAACTCTGTAGTTACCTGTATCACACTTCGGTGGATTTAGCTGTCTGTCCGGGTTAATGATATCCAAGAAACCGCCGTGTGGAGTCAAGATTTGGTAGTGACGACAGGATAATTGACTCCACCCACACACAGGCAACGACCCCGGTGATCAGGTGGGACAGTCGGTCATCTTGGCGTTGTACAAAATCTTTGCATCACCTTAAACTTACATGTAGCACCAAAATGTATTAAATCCTAACGTATTGATAAAGGTGTTTTCAGTAAATTTGACCAACAAGTCAAGCTGCTGTGAAATTTCATTATGTCACCCAATTGTATGGACTTATAACATAGACAATGGCTGAATTTGTACCACCCTAAAAGATGCAACAGAACTACCAGGGCAGGTGTGGGAGCCCACTGTGTAGAGCTGTTCAAAACTGTGTTTACAACCACACAGTCTTGAGAACGTTTCTAACCAGGCAACATAAATGAAAGCACCTGTGTTCGTTGACACTGGGACTTTAAGGTATTATGAAAGGAGAACATCTTGTTCATCCACATCCCCCACCAAAGAGCTCCTTTCACCGGCATCACCTGTGTCATCTCTGACGCAAAAATGTATAGAGGTGGTTGGTTGATCTCTGTCTTTCTGCCTGTCTCTGTTGGTTTCCACTTACAACAACAGTAAACCATTTTTGAGCTTTAATATCCATCTACCTCTTAAAGGGACAATATGTAAGTATTTTAGTTTAAACCCTCTCTCGATGACATTCCTCCAGTCTTCTGTTAACATACTGGCCTTCTATTTGTTTGGAGTATGAATTTGACAGCTGGCTTATTTAAGTCACCTATAGCAACACATACAAGTATTCCTTTACACCTGCTGGGTGTAGCTCAAGCCAGTGTGCTCATTGTTGTGTTTGTAAAGTGATTGTAATATTGATTTTTTAATACATAACAATAAAGTACATGATATTATAATATGGTACAATAATTTTATTTTGTGGTATCACCTTTTATGGTGATGACAGAAAAACAAGCCAGCTTTTTCTTTCTTCTGCCAGTGTCACTGCCTATGGCAGAATGTTGGTCAGGCTTCACTGTATTGTTAAATGCTCTTCATTTGTCATAGTTAGGGAGACATGACTATAATATTCCCTTAATGTTTCTCTCATGCTTGTCTTTGTTTTTATATCTGTTGACCCGTATCCATTCCCACGGCTGGACTATTTTTGGTATGGAGAAAACAGCTTTTTACCTCCAGTGGTAGCTGGAAAACTTGTTCTCTAGTAAGCTGTGGGGAGTTATTATTTGGTAAATATGTAAGTAATATCAGCTTAGCATTACAAAGGTAGCACTTTTTTTTCTGTTGCTCTTCTGGTGTTTTTGTTTTTTAGTGTACTACTGATACTAATCAAGTCAGAGATAGGGGGGTCCTTGGATTGACTGTGTCTAACCCACTAAGCCAGTGGAATCAATTTTAGAGCATGACAGACAGGTAATAGTGGTACAGTGGAGGGGACCAGCAGGAGCAGATAGGAAGGGTACAGTAGGTCAAGCAATTTGTGTCCCTGTGGTGTTTTAGTGTTTGGTTTGGGGGTAGCGATTTAGAAATACTCTATAAAAAAGCTAACCAGAGGCCTAAGCAGGGTTGTAAACTTAGTAAATCCTTCAAAACATAAACAATAGAAAGAAATAGAGCAGCTGATAGAGAGGAGAGAAAGATACTGGACAACGTGGCTTCAGTGAGGCAGAAACCGGCACTCTTGGCCTCACCTGTTTCAGCATCTGTACAAGTCTCTCATACAGTACTGTATCCTGTTCAACAACGCCATTATTAATATACCCCCTCAGCAATAGTGATATGATTCTCATCTATATGCAAATTATTCAAATGCTAAGGTGAACCGCAGGCTGTACAGTCTCTCAGAAGCAGCAGCAACAGGAAAAGGCCCCCTGTGCCTCTTTCATTAACCAAACTGCAGCACTATTGCTCCTACTAAACACAATGAGGTAATACTCGTCTGCAGATAAAAGTGCACCAGTAGTATTTACAAGGTCTAGTGGCCCAAAGCCAGAGCGAACAAGGCTGTCTTTCAAATCTAGGCCATGACCAGTGCTGACAGCATAATCAGTCATTTTAATGGAGATAAGCTGAAGGATAACTTAATCCCCCTCCCAACCTCAACATATAGTAAACACACAAAGAGACGCTGGCACACACTTACATATATTTACACAAATAATTGTATTCACAGCCAATAAAGTTATAGCACTGAGGAGAAAATCATGGTACTGTAGCTGGGGCCTTGTTGTCATGGTTGCACAGCAACCATCCAGCAAGAATGAGGCAGCAGGAGCAGAGTGAAAGGAAAAAACCCAGTGGTTGTTGAACAGGTGTTGAAATGTGTTACAGCAATTGCTGTCTTGAAATGAATATGTTAGTGATGTCAGCCAATTTGACATTAGCTCGTTCCAGACCTGCCCGTAACAAATTCTGATTTTGAGCTGTGACCGGGGTATTTAGTCATACAGGGAAACATCCCAACACAAACAGTGCCCTAATTTTCTGAAAAACTCTGCATCTCTTCCAGATAAAACCTTCAGTACTGCAAGCTTTAAGGGAAATGACTTGTGAATCACACAGTGATGAGTTTTTAGCTTTAACTTCTACCTTCTAAGGGTGCACGATCCCCATTGTGCAATATAGACTCATTATGTAACAATCTGCTCATAGAAATAGCATACAGACTGTGGGTTTTGTACTTCATAAGGCAATTATAACATGTAAAGTACAGTAGGTGTTATCATCTGGTTTGCTCAAGTAAAAATTAAAGCGATGAATATTGATGTAGCACAAGAAATGTATTTGGTTTTATCTGATTCTCACCCATCAGAGATAACACCCACTAAATTGAGTTTACAGTCAATTTGCTGTGAGGAATGAGTCATGACTAAATAAAAATGCTTTTAGCACACTGAGGATTAAGCAGGAGACAGGGTGCATCTCAGAGAGAGAGAGAGAGAATGTCAAGCAGTTGAAATATAGAAACAGTGGAGAGCAGATTTTGCATACTTAACAGAAGCCACACTTGCTCAGGCTACAGTGCCCAGTCCACTATCCTCTGAAAACCTGGGAGCTGCCCTTGCTTTGTCCCTGCCGTGAGTCTTTCAAATAGGGTCTGCAAGAACCAAAAAATAAAGGCCAAAAAAAAAAAAGGAGGAAGTAAATGTGTTGGTATAAGTTGAAAACCTTGACCCTCTAAAGAAGTAAAAGCTTTCTGACAGACTGTGTACAGGATTATCAGTACTGTTACTGAGATAACGTCATTTCAAGGCACATCTTTAGATGTGTGTCTCTGGCAGAGTGACACCTGGTTTAATACTACGTCTGTGCAGGAGTTCATAATTTTGGGAAGAAGTTGTAGGGAGCACTAAAAAGTTAGGATTGGTAAGATTTGTCTGTGTTTGCACAGTGTGTCCCCTGCTGTCAGGAGCCTGAAAAACTGGCAGCAGATCCCAAATGTTCTACCACATTTTCTCAACATTATAGATTCAGGAGGGCTTTCCATCATCCTCCCATACAGTCATGGAAATTTGCAGTTACTCTTGAATGTGAACAGCATTTCAGTAAATAGTGTGACTTCTACTCTGGACACATTTCTTATTTAATTAACCTTAAGGGGACATTTGCTGAGCATGCATAAAGTTTTTTCCTTCTCTGCTCCACATTCACACGGCTGCAGTAGCTGGCATCAACACTCATTGTCATGGTTCACTTACAGTGTATCTATCCACCGATGGCCTCTGAGCACTGAAGCAATTAGGTTTAAGTACCTTGCTCAAGAAAACCTCAACAGCTGCTGCTGAGAGATGAGAAAGCCACATTTGCTCACTGCTTTCCACCCACCTTTCACCAGCTGGTTGAGGGGAACTGGAACAGCGATGCTGTGGTCACAAGCCCCGTTTGTCTAACTCAGTGGTCTACAGCCGTGAGATTAAGTCCATCCTCTTCGGTTGATGTCGCACCTGTCAGTGAAATCAGCAGCTGGAGAGTCGGGCCGGAATGACAAACTGCTCACTCAAATCTCCCCATTGCACATGCCTGGACACCAGTTTATAAGACTGTGAATCACATACTGATGCAGGTTTGTGGAGGCCGCTGTCTCTGCTCAACACTCTTACAGCCCCCTACTCTAATCTAACCATAACAGACGATCAGTTTTTTAAGACTCCAAGCAGAATTTTATCCCGCCTCCATACGCACAGCACAGCTTCTTAGTTTAAAGCTGAATCTGTAAAAACATATAAATTATTGCTGCACTAAGTTCTTAGATAAGTGACACTGAAATTTACAATTTTGAAGTACTTATACTTTACTTGTCATACAAAACCCATTATCAGCTCATGTGATACAATGATGATAAAGATTTAACTAATCAATAGTATATAAAGTCATTAAAATTAACTTCCAGATCAACCAACTACAACAACAAAATAAAAATGATAGTTTTCTGTACATTTACTTCCACTACATTTAGATGTTCATTTCTCACTTGTGTCAGTGAATTTTTAAATGCAAGACTTTTACTTGGAACTGAGTATTTTACACTGTTACTAAAGTAAAACATTACATGCACCACTGTAACTACAATCATATAGTGTATATTGGTGTATGAGCATCCTGCAAGCTGCTGTCCAAATCTGGAGACTGCTGCCCTCTACAGGTTGATCAACAACAACACCACATATTTTTGCGCAGGAACACAGATGTTGTGCATAACTGGGCTGTTGAGGTATTAGTCTATAGTCTATAGAGAATGAAGAATATCGTTCTGTACAGAACAATATCACACACTGTCTTTTAAAGAATAAGGTACAGTCCCTTAGTATTTTTGACAATTCCGACATTTTCTATATTTCTATATTCAGTATATTTGAAATGACCCAGTGACTATGAGGTTAAAATCCCAGTTTTCCCCATTAAGGAGATTTGAGGGTATATTGTTGTCAAACAGTAGGACAGTGGTTCTGAAAGAATAAACTGTCCAAAACCGTATAGACTGCACACTATATATCATACCAGAATTGTAACTGACTTTAGTTAATAAATAAAAAAGCAGAACATTGTATTGTATGCTTATCATTTATTCACACATCTGTTAATCCAGTTGTCCACCAATTTTCTACACCCAGTTCTGTTTTTTGTTTTTTTCAGAGCCCATTCTAGAGTCTCTCCCAGAGTGCAACAGACGAGTATCTTGTCACCAGGTTACCAAACAGAAAGATGTCAAATACATAATGACCTGTCAGAATCATTTCTACAAATATTGCTGTGTTTTGTCAAAACACCAATACAGTGGTGCAGCAAAGTCACAAAGTGTATATGTCACCTCGTTTTGTTCTTGTCTAATTCTCAGGTTTTTCATTTCTCATGATAACACAGAAACACTTTAGATATATTTAAGACTTTCTGAGATTTGTTTCAGTTCAGTAGAGCTTCAAATGTTCATTTACTGTTGATTCAAAGACTGAACTTTATAATATTGTCCACCAGGGGGAGAGAGAGCATTTTGTGTCCCTGTCTCACCTCTCCTTTGGTAGGGGGGCCAAATGGTCCATCAGAGGTTTCCACAGCATGAACTCATCACTGGTGATGTTGTACTGTGAAATGTTAAGTTTTATCTAAAATATGAAAACAAAGGAGATGGATGCTACAGAGTTTTGTTCAAACATTTTGTATGACTTGTTACTAGACAAGAGATCCAGATGGAGGAAAAAGAGAGGCCAAATGTAAAGCACTTTGGACTTTTGAGTACTATAAACGGAGCCATTTACTGTTGGCCAACATGCCAACTGTTTGTTGCTATCAATTAAAAATTAATTCACAAGCTGTCACAAACATTCTAAATCTGGGGCTATTGAATGACATTTTGTGCCTGTGGAGGAAGACTGATTAGCTACAAACCTAAACCCGAGTGTACTATCTTCTCACATGTCTAGAAAAAACTAGAAAACAAATCCATTTTCTGTAGAAAAGGCATGTGAATGCTGACAGCTGAAATAAATCGCAAAGCAATGCTGGAAATGGATGAAATCTGAACGCTCACACACATTGCACTGTGCACTGAAATTACTGGCACAGTTGGAAGCTTAAGTGTGTTACCTAAAGAAGACAAGAGATGAAACGCATTGAACTGATATATTGCTAGAAGCTGAAATGGCCTTAAAGTGGTGGCAGAAAAATGCTTTGCCTGAAAAGCAGACAGATGAGCTGCGCGTCTTGACACATAAGATGTATTACTTCAGATAACTGAGGGCTGAATAGAAATGTGCAGCCTGCAAAGAAGAGGGCTGTACAGCTTTGCCTTGGAAAAGCTAAAAGACCTGATGTATTGATTATGATCATGTTCATATAAAGAAATTATTCTCTTTTGTTTGTGAAATAGCAACCGAGAAGCAGAGGATGACAACAGAGGTCATGTGACACACTTGCAAGGAACGCAATACAGAACCATTATAAACTAAAGTCACATTTGGTTATTAAAGGCATAATTTGACTTTTTGTTTACTCTTTTTTTTCTTTTTTCTTCTTTTTTTGTGGCTACGGCCACGTTGTGAACCAAGATGTAGTCTATTTGTTTCCTCCATTCCCAGGGTTCATGCTAAGCTAAGTTAATCACCTGCTGGCTTTAGATTCATACTTAAAGGAAGTGAATGAAAGTGATAGATCTTCTCTTCTAAATCTTGGCAAGAAAGCAAATAAATAAATTTCCCAAAACCTGACACTAGTGGCAGAATGTTTTGAAGAAATGTTTTTCAGCGTTGGCAGGTGTGTTACTGGAAGACACAGATCAGCAGGCCTGGTTCAGTGAGCATGTCACTGAGGACATGAAGCTTTCACTGTGGCCAGTCTAAGAGGGCCAGCTCAGTGTGGGAATGACGCTATCCTTGGGATCACAGAAACACTATTATCACTACCCACTGACATCACTCAGCCCTTCACAACAGTAACGCAACACTCCTCCACATCCCACACACACACACACACACACCACTGCTGGCCTTCTGCAGCACAGCCATTGTGCTCATCGGTCAGCCCATTGTCTGTGTGGGGGACATGGTGGACAATGTCGCCAATCTCTGTCCAAACCATGATCCAACACTGCTATTGTGGCCCATCTTTTTCCCGCTTAGCCAGACAAGATGGTGTTCCCGTATGATAAGAGCAGGAGCAAAGAGGGGTTCTGCTGTTCTGCCTGGCACTGGGGTAGAGAATATGACGAGGACACAGACTGTTGATCTGTGACACCAGTGCAGTCACCGTGGTGATGAAGGCTTGGTGAGCAGACATGTGGACGAGCTACGTAAACAAAATCCTGTCAGGATGTCACTTCTTTATTTGCAATGAGGTTTACACTGTGGGAGTCCCTGCTGATGCACTGCTGGACCCTTCAGCTTGAACTCAGGATACTTCTACCATTTTTTTTTTTTTTTTTTTTTTAAGCTGGACTGTTTTAACTCAAGGCGGACATCAACTCATCTACAGAATGAAACAATGTCATCAAACATTTGTGGGATCTTCCAAACTATCTATTGTAATGACCACTTGACTAAGCTTGTCTGATGGGATGCAGATGGATGGACCACAATATGACACTCATTTAACAAAAAGTGAGTAACTCTTTTCATATAAATTGAGATTAAGTACAGGGTGTTTCTGCTGGCAAACAGTCTCATAGTTGTGATAAAAAAAAGTAAAGTAAATGCAAAAATTATCTTTTCTTTTTTAAGATTATTTTATTGAGCATCAAAGTTATCATGTTGTATTCTGATCGTCTACCCAAATTCTGCACATACTTACAAGGACAGTCTGGTTTTGGGCTGGTTAACCTGCCATGACTGAGATGCAGACCTTCTACCACACCATGCGTCGTCCCCCAAGCCTCTACCTGGAGAATACCTTGATGCAGAGACGCATCTTAGAAGACCAGGTGGAGCTGTGGTGGTTCAGAGAGCCACGCCGGTCCTTGCTGTGCTACAGTGCCTCAGTGGCCCTCATACTGGGGCTGGGCCTCGGCGGCGTGGGCCTCCTATCCACCACCACAAGCTTGTCCGGGGAGTGGCGACTCGGGGTGGGCACCACCCTCTGTCTCTTAGCCCTCGCCGTTCTGCTCAAGCAGCTCCTCAGCTCTGCCATCCAGGACATGAACTGCGTACGGAGCCGGCGTCGCATCGACCAGCTGAAGAGCGGCGGGAGGGCTGACCCGGCTCTCATTCTTGCTGTGGGGATAGCAGTGATTCTCTGTGGGTCGGTGCTGCTCTGTGTGGCCTCAATCGGCAGCCAGGGTTATGACAGAAGGGAAATGATGGTGTCTGGTCTGGTGCTGATGGCGGCAGGGACAGGCATGACACTAGCTGTAGTGGGTTACGGTGTGCTGGTCTACCTAAAGAGGCGAAGGGAGCAAAGGAGGAGGAGGAGGATGAGAATGATCAGAGCGAGGAGGTTGGGGAGTCAAGCTGTTCGGGTGTTCAGTGTCTCAGGAGGACAGATGAGCCAAGCCGGGAGGGAGACATCCTCCAGCAGGACCAGCCTGATCTGAATGTGCTAAATGGGCAAGAACATTCAGAAAAAAACTTCAAAGAGTCTGTGAAAGGAAGATGACATGAAATTTGTCAAGTAGATGTAACAAAGTAGAAGAAAGGAGAGTGTATGCAGTTTTGTCAGTACTCCATTTTAAACACAACCCCTCCCCAGTCTTTGTGTTACAAATTATCATAAGACTGAACTTCATCAAAGGAATACCTGCACATAAGTTGTACCAGAGACTTTTACTGTCTGAATCACTATTTTAAATACAAATGAATAGTTATGGTTGAAAATAAACTCAACAAATGTTCACATCAAATCCAAACATTACTGTGTTGAGTGTGAATTCTGTACCACAGGCTCAAAGAACACATTCTCTGGCAAAGTATTCTTTAAAATGGAAGATAATGGAATTTCAATCAGAATGATTTTATTCATGAATCACATGTTCAAATAAAATGATTTCAGACTGTACATTTCTATCTTACATGAATACACTGAAGTTCACTTTTAAGCTTAAATCTGTAACTTTCTGACCACATTCAGACCACAACAAAGACGGCGGGGTGTCGAGGGGTTTCACCTCTTTGTTGTAAATCCACAGACAAAATATCAACCAGCCGCGTAACTTTAATGTGAGTGCTTGACTTACACAAGTGATTGACAGGTGCCATCTCTTTAGCAGCATTTTTGATTTAGCAGATGTTTACCAGATGAAAAATATAAAACAACAGAAGGCAAGGGATGTATATGCGAACATGACATCAGCAGAGTATTGTTACTGCACACTACAATCCAGTGTGCAGATAATCTCTGCTTTTTCCTTCACAACTGCTAAACTATAGAATAACTCAGTGCAGTAACGTTTTTCAAAAAAATCTAAATTTACTTCCACTTTTGTTTGTTTTTTTTCATCATATATATTTTAATCATGTCATAACTTTTAATTTTCTCACTTTGGACCCACAGGCAATTATTATTGCTGCAAATGTGGCTCAATCAGTTTCCATATTTAGTGTATCATACATCGACAGTGCACTTTCAGTTGTTCCAAAATTTGTTTTCTTTTTTTATATTTTCTTTAAGCTTTCCCTTTATTCTTGTGATATTTAAATACTCAACTTTGCCTGTTCTGACCACCAACAATTATTTAAAAGAATCAGTATGAGAATTTGTGAGGGGAACTGCTCACAGCTCATAGACATATACAAGCTGTGATTATGGGTTGCAAGTGGACACTGCTTCATTTCTGAATTCTCACAAGCCAAAAAACAGTTGGGTGCCATTGCTTCAAACTAAAAATCATGATCTCTCTAAAGTGTCATTTCATCTCAGCTGTAAACCAGCTGTTTCTGACGAAGTCTCCATTTATCTAATCACCCTATCGTGAACTGAAGCTCATCGTCGCTGTCTTCTATTCCGTCCTCCTCCTCCTCCTCTCTTTCTCTCTCTTCCCCTGCTTTCTCACTGGTCTGGATATAGTTATCCTCAATGAAGCCGTCATCATCCTCATCCAGCCCGCTCACAGCCCCTCCAACCACCCCCATTCTACCCGACACGCTGCTGGGGAAAGACGCGTCCTCTTGTCCGTACTGGCTGATCCCGTCGGCCTCTTGGAGCAGGGAGTGTCTGTAGCTGGCCAGAAAGCGATGGAAGAGGCGAAACTTGACTGCAACCACAATGAGGAGTGAGATGGTGAGGACTGTGCCAAGTGCCATAGCCATATAGGACCACTCCAGCGACTTTGGGCTCTCATCTACGGTGGCTGCCCCTTGGAAAACAGCAGGAAAATTGCTTTTATTGCATCTCCATGTAACTATAAAGACAACAAAGTCAACAGCAGTGCACTGGAAATGTTTCCTGTAAACGAAGTGTTACAGAGCTCAAAGTTCCCCAGACACACCTGATTGTAAATGCATAGTTAGGTGATGGTAAATTACCCAGCAGAGCTCCTTTTGTTACTTACTTCCAGTTTCAGTACTGTTACTGCTGGTGTGCTCTTCTTCCACTAGAAGATGTCTCTGAGAGACTTTGTGTCCCCCATTAGATATAAAAGCAGGACGTGCCTCTCCAACAAAAGCTCCACAGAGAAAAAACGCCACAAATATGCTGCAGCTCCACCGACCCATCTCTCTTTCTTATAGCAAAACCTGGAAAAAATACAGTCATCAACTGGTTACATTTACAGAGGATCATGAAAAGTACAGAATTTCCTCTTTGTGCTACTGTTACTAACCTCAAACACAAAGAGGGAAAATTGCACAAAAAAGAACAAACTATAAAACATATCTTCTTCCTTTGAGCAACTCGAAGCTTCAGCTGAACTTTACAGTGTATATCTACATACAAGAAGGGCTGTGATTTTGTTTCCCATCTCTTATTGGCATTTCATAATAGGAAGGGATGCATGCACAGCCAGTATGGAGAGAGGGAACATTTACAGCAACCGACAATTCCTCCTCTTCTTCCTTAAATATAATATATGAAATAAAACACCATTAAATAGACTTTTTCTTTTTGCATGAGTTATTTAACTTTTGTTATTTTAATTGCATGTTGCAGATATTACCTGTGCTCTTTTAATTAAACATTTTTTAATGCAGTGGTTTTTTTTGTTTGTTTGTTTTGTTTTTATTTTTTTTTTATTGTGATAACATCACTTTTACCTAAGTAAAGGATCTGAATACTTCATCCACCACCAGCAGCTCTGTGGCACTGTGGTCACATTCATAAACTCTGGAAGTCAGGTGATAATATTTAGGATTCCAAATTAGAGTAAAAGTAAAATTATTGTAATCCATGAGCTAACATGTTCTTCAAGCAGCCAATAAACACCACTCCTGTGGTACTGGAAAAGACATATTAATGAGTAATTTGACATTTAAACTTTGCCATTGGACAGTCATTTTTTTCACACACAAACCCTCACATGACTTGACTTGCCAGGTCTTGAACAATGGTCGTGGTTATAGTCCTGAACTGCTTACTTTAAAAATAACATAGGCACACATACGTTACATACATATAGATAATCCTTAATCCATGCAGCAGATGTGTAATATATCTGTACTGTATATATTTAACTCTACACAGAAGTACACAAGCACACAAGTAATACAAGAAAACGTTCATCAGGTGATGTAGGCCAGCACACAGTAGCTGTGTCTGAAGTCATATGACTACTCAATCTGTGTCACATACATTCCTACAGCCACTGTAATCAAACTGTCAACTTACACACAATACACAACAAGAAACAGAACTGTCTGAAGTGGCTTACCTGTACAAAATAGTATGATGGACAGAGCAGGTGGATCTCTCTTGGTTCTGACTTTTAAACAGTGTTTTTTGTCTTTGACTTCAGCTCCTTCTGAAAAAACAAAGAGACTTACTGGGCAAAGGTTGCAAGACATGTCATAATGTCACCCTTCCTGCACCATGCCCTCAAGACAGAGATGTTAATGAGTAACCACATTAGGTTTATCATTAGTCTTACAAGTGTAGTTCCTTTGTCACTTCCTTCTTCAATGAGGAATTGAAAATAAAATGTTTTTTTTAACGTAAGAATTATAAATAATTCAACTTTGAAAAGGTCATTGATCAATTGTCGGTCCTTGACTGGAAGCAAAGAGAGCCCCCAGTTAGATGGATTGTCATGCGATGTTGCATGTGTGCTCTCAGACCAGATAGTGGCACTGTAATCACATAAGATGTGTGAAACAAAGGCGCTCCACAGAATCTGCATGCTGTATGTGCATGGAGGGCATACAGTATGTGTCCATTTAATTTTAATTTTAATTAATTTATTATTATTTATTGATTGATTGATTTTGCAAAGGATCAGTGTGGCAAAAACTCTGGGTTTACAGTGTTTCAGTGTTTACTTCTCCCAACCCAATGTGAGCCACTTCCTGCTAAATCACCGGGTGTCTAATCAATGGTGCTGAGAGGAGGGCAGGCTGAAAATCAGTGAAATGATTCCAGGCGGACCCCGTCTCATTTATTATTAATGCACAATATACCATGATTTCTATGCCTGCGGAGCTTAAAGTACGTTTGATAATTAATGTAAATGTAAACATAATTATTTGTGTATGGTTGTTTAGTCCCAGTTTTCTATTAACTTAATCAGGGGTAATTGCAGCTATGAAGTCTTTAATGTCAGTGTTTTTAAAAATGATTTATAATGCCTTACTGCTCTGTGTGCTAACCCATCAAGAGGCCATCCATTGCTTGTAAAAAGAAATTTAGATTCACTTTCTAGTTTACATACTTTATAGTCTGCTGAAAGATGGTTTAGCTGTTTTTAAGTCATTCTTTCCTTTATGATTTTCTTTTCTTTAAACACACATCTGCCAGTGAGATTAGATTTTAATGCATTAGATCTTCATATCCGGTTACATACATTAGATCTCATCAGAATCTCTGTTGAAAGATTTTGAATTGAATTTGCAGCAGAAATGGGGAAAGGCGTTAATTCACCTGGTTTAAATGAGAGCTAGTACTGAATGAAATGACCTGCTGAAATGGATAACTGCTAAAAACACACCTGTTCACCATAGTCCACTCTCTGTCATCTGCCACCTGCTGTGATACCCCTGTATGACGGTCTAGTTTCTCTGGTGGTTCCTGTGTCCCATTATGTTTTTCATGTCTTTTATCCATAATCTTTACTTTTGACCTTCAGTCCAGAGAGGGAGCAATCAAATCACATTTGTTGCATAATGGACAGTTTTGACAAGCTCATACTGGGTACAGTCCAGTGCCACCATCACAATAAAATAGCTATAAAAAGCTTAAATACAGCTATAAATGCTGTGCACGTTCTGCACATGTCCGTCATCCGTCTAATACGTCAACACAGCTTATTGAAATGTAGATGTCTCCTTAGAATCTATTGAAGCAGAATAGATGCTAAATTAAGTTTCTACAGGTCAAGTTGTTCTGTATTCCAGGGACATATTTCTTACCCACTGTGCAGAGAGACCAGGAGAGGAGATCCATTCAATTTTAATCCACAATGCTTTTTCTCATTATGCTCACTGTAGGAGCAGGAGCTGAGCAAAATGGCTTTTTTGTAAATAAACCTCTAATGTTCTAAAAAAATTGTTTATGAGAGCTGTTGGATTTTTCATGTCAAGGATCTACATTAAATTCTTTATCTTTGACCTAAGAAAATAGGGTTATGAAAAAGGTTGTCTAAAGCGTAGAACTGTACAATGATGAGAGTAGGTTTGATTCCACTGTCTTCCCCTTTCACTGTGACCAGCTACCGCGTGCATTTTCAGAAATGCTCCTGTTGGCTTTCCAAGATGCCGACTCTTTACAGAGGAAGGTTAAGAACCCCACAAACAGTGAAAGCTTTGAACTGAAAGACTTTAAATCTCGCTGAACCATCTCATCTTTTTTTTTCTTTCATACTCTTCGACCAGCAAAGTGGCTTTAAAGCAAGGGGAAACAGAGGAAGAGCCCTCATGACCAGAGGTGCTCAGCTGGATGTGTTTAATACAAACACAGCAAACATCAGGTTGGCACTGGAGCTGCTCATCAAACGGTATCTCTGAAAAAGACATGTCTCTAAGAAACCTTCAGATAAACCAACAAAAAAAGACCAATTGCACAACCTGGAGACACTCGTAAAAGTTCAAAGCAGTTCATCTTTACATGGCTCAGAAGACAAGAGCAGTTAGGGTCAAGCAGCAGGTGGTTGGCAACAGGCAGGGAGAAAAACCAGGCAAAAGGCAATATCCAAAAACAGGTAGGTGGTTGAAAACTGGAAGGCAAAAACATGATCACAGCTGGAAAGCTTAGATGTAGAAAGCACAACAGACAATCGGGCAGAGAATGAGTGGAAATGGGTCTGTATATATACCGGGAACAGATTAGTGAATGAGGAACAGGTGAGTGGGGAAGAGTCAGGTGGCTGAAAGGTGGGAAGGGCTCGGGTTAGTGCAGGGAAGAAAGGAGTGGCAGTGTCTAAAATGACCTGACAAAGGAATATTCACTCTTTCAATGCACCATGCTGTTGAAATCAAACTTATCTGAAAGTACACAATGTGTTTATTTTATTGATACAACATCAGTATTTTCTGATGTAAAACATCCAGACTGGATTACTGATTGTGACGTTTTGTTTTCTGGCCTGCCACATGCCGGTACTAAAAGTCTTCAAATGGTTCAGAACGCTGCAGCTCGCCGAGAAAATTTAACCACAATTCACCAATTATAGATTCCACTCACTGGCTCCCTGTCCTTGTCAGACCGGGCTTTAAGGTGTTAGTTTTCATGATGACACACATAATCCTAAATGGACAGGCCCCTTTATACCAGTCTGATCTCCTTAAACCTTATTTTCCATCCCATGCTCTTTCTTCTTTAAAAAAAGGAGGCAGCAGAGCTTTTTTCCATTGTGTAAATGACTTCACTTTAAGTCATAATTACCTTATTTTATAATTTAATAGCCATTATCAGTTTTCCATGAAGAGATCATCTATGCATGTACAGTACGTGCATCAAAATCCAGTTTGAACTTTACCACAATTCACAATGTCAGTATTGTGAGTTGTAGCTTGTTTGTTGCTTCTCCATCATGGCATCTGGCCAGTATAGTCAATCACTGAAATGGACGAGTCAATGCATAATAATCATCCTTTGATCCAGAATTTACTGATGCTCTTTCAAGAACTGTGAATAAATCACAGTGTATATTCATGGAATGCATTTAAAACACGCCACCGTCATATATGGGGGCATCATATGAAAATAAACTGAATCCTTATTGTTGTTTTTCCTCTTTGATTCTTTGAAATGTACATGTATGATTCTGTTCACACCTTTGTGCATGTGTATCAACATATGCATGAGTAGAAAACATTCCTCCAAACATTTAGACAAATATGACCAAGTGACAGTTTGTAAACTTTTATACGGTAACTTGTACATCTATGAACATACTGTTAAATGAGGCAGACAGTTGACAAGGGAGCACAGGTGTTGTCAGTTTCCATGTAACAAATACATACGTGAAATTTAATCACAATCGCTTGACATAATTTGCGTGATTTTGTAAACACTTAAGCTACACTCGAAGTTACAAAAAACAAGGGCACTTGAGAGTTTTCACAGAAATGCAGTTCTCTTGTGTTTGTAATAGCTAAAAGGCTGGTGTAACATGTTCTGTCTCTGTAAGTTATGCACTACCATCCTGCCATTTTAAGTGTTTTGATCTGAAGTATCAATCAAAATGTACAGTAAAACTGATAAGACAAATTCAGTCGACCACTCCTTCCTTATGAAAATGAACTAAGGACAGACTTCCTGGTTGATTAATGTAGAATCCTTGAGTAAAAGAGACTGACAAAGAAGTATCTTAGCTCTATGGCACAGTGGTCAGAAAGCTTTGTATGTGTCCTGAATAACTTCCATCTTTATACCATATCTATATATTGAATCTGGTCTGTAAAGGACAGGAAAAGAAGTCCATTTGATAAAAATAAAGCTCTCTGACATCAAACTTGTTAGCTTGTTACCTGTTATTCTGCTTTTTTGTGGGACAGTTTTTACTCCGACAGAGGAGGTTAAATAAAAGCTTCTGACGTGACACAGCTCATAAGCTTTGATAGCCTCTTCTCTTTGGGACACTGGTTCTCACTGGTCAAAATTTATCAGAGCTGATGTGTACACAGAACATCTGAGTAGATTAATTTCACAGATCCTCAAATGGATCCTCTGATTGCAAGAAATCTATTGAAATGAATTTACTGCCAGATTTCAGATTTTGCTGTTTTAAATCCTGGTGTTTTCAGGCTTTTAGTTCAGCCCTGAAGATGAATTAAGCTTGAATTAGCTGACTGACACCTGCTGTTTCATTCATGCTTCAGTTTCACTGCTTCAAGATCGTGTGGCTGTCAGCTGACCTATAACTTCCAGCCATATTCATGCAAGTGCACAGTTATACCATTATAACTTTACTCTCCTCACTTTACTCCAGTCATACCAAAGCTGCCTGCTGCCACAGAGGCCAAACCTCCCCATCCACCTCCTTATGTGATTTTTTTTTTTTTGGTATCAATTTAACAAAAATGTAATGTTAATGAATATGTTAGTTAAAGGGAGATTAGGTCTCCAGTAGACAGGATGCAAACCTCAGTCCCCAGTATCAGACTCAGTCAGTCAGCCTCCCATCATTCACTTGGATGGTCACAAGAGGCTGCTTGTCAGGCAAACATAAACATAATTTCAATAATTTGAACAAACAAATGACAGATTTTTTTGCCAGGACAGTCTCATCACATTTCAGAGCCTCCTCACATATCGCTCAGTCCCTGAGTAAAATGTAGAAGATGTAACTACAAGTACAGCATTGGTGTCCAGGTTGAGCTGTTGTCATGGTGTAGTTAAGTTTTTTGTTGTTGTCATTTGCCTCATCCTGAGCATCTTTGTCTAGATCCATGTGAAACCGTGCATCCTGAAAGTACGTTGGACCACAACACTGGACCTGCATCCCTTGTTGCCCTTGCATATGCCTTAATGATTGAACAATTATTAATCAGTCTTTGGCTTTAATGAAGCCAATTATATGCGTTCACGTCCAAGAAGGTGGAGGATAATTAATTTCAGTTCACACGCTCCCAATTACTGCTGCTCAGTGCTGGAACACTTGGTTATACAGCCACGAGAAGGAAAGAAATTTAGTGTGTGAATGAAATTCATGAAGGCGTGAGATATCAGAGCCCTCATAGTGTGTGATTGTGTGGTCTACACCACTCGGAGTGGTTCTTTTTTCAAAATCATTTAATATTTACCACTAAACCACCAAGACTGCACATCTTATTACGTTAACCTCTGTCCCTCCCAGGGTCAAAGCCATCCACTGGCAGCACAGTCTGCTTCCAGATTCACCGGCTCTCTGGACTTCTGGACAGCCAGTTCTGTTTTTAAACGAGAAGTCTCTGAGCAGCCTACGAGGGGCTTTCCACTTTCACGCTGGTGACTGTGGCTGGGAAACATCTCTGGAACAGGCGCTCAGGGTCTGGCGGCTGGTTATCACAGTCCAGCTTCCTGCTCATGAAGTTCTTTCTGAATCCCTGCGGACCAGATGCACAGGTCGCTCTCGCATGGCTGGATCCTTCACTGGGATCTCCCTCTGAAAAGCATTCAGAAAATTCCACAAAATTCAAATTTCAAAAATCACCAAACACCTGAAACAGAGCAACATGTATTCATCTCATGCCTCATTCCAACTTTGGGGAAAGGAATCATATCTTCTACCAGACTCCTTGGCCTGAATACGTGGCTGACATCAGCTTACCTCATGCATGGGATCAAGTTTATTGGCAATTTCAGTATCTTTTGGAACTGACACATCACCAGATCCAGACTACTAAATGCCAGCCTATGTCTTGCTCCTGGGATGCCATACCCATACAAGAATGTGTGGATAAGGACAAGGACAATGCACACAGGCTGGCAGCCTGTATTCCCTACCCCCAGCCACCTCACTCATCTGACCTTCTGCTCCACATCACGCAAGGCATTCACAGGATGTCTCCGTCTCAAGGGGACCAACAACCTCCCCCCAAGCAGCCGTGCTGATGCTCAGTGATGAGCTATTGAACTACTGAAGATGACACAGACCCCCTGGCACTTCCTTAAACATACCGGTGATCTTAAAACAGCAGGTGGCATGGTCAAAAACACCTGGTATCCTGGTACCTGTCTCAGTAATCGTGTCTATAGTCAGCCACAACCAGCGTCCTCTCCTGTCACATAATTCCTACAGCTGAAATTGGATTTTTTTTGGTTAATGATCTGATAAATGAAAATAACTTGCACTGTAAGTTTCTATTAGCAACACTGATAGAGGCTTGTGCTTCAAACTATAATTTTTATCAGTCAGTCAGACAAAACAGGAAAGGAGGAGGGATTAAGCCATTTTCTCTACGGAGTTTTATGTGAAATTGCAGTGACCTGGGTGATTTTACATCATCTGAATATCTTGCTCTTGAGCCTGAAGCAGAATTATCAGTGCTCATCATTAGGCCACCAAAATATTCATCACTATCGCTACAGGAATTCTGATCTCAGTATCAGTAGATATGACAGATTCATTCTGAATGAAGATCTGAATATTCATATTAATATAAAAAGAATGACACCAAGCTGTGGAGCTTGTGAATTTACTGGGCAGCTTTGAACTCACCCAGCATGTAAATGAAGCTGCTCATCAGCATGGTAACACTCTAGACTTTGTAATAACAACAGGGTTAAACACTGATAGTTTTAAACACCTGATTTCTTAATGGAGCAGGAGCACAGTTCTCTAGTATCATGAGCTAATTTCAGCCATAAGGTTTGTGACAGCCCTTTAAATGACATGCTTGAATTTTTCAACAATACACTGTCACCTGCTTTAAATACTACTGCTCCACTAAAGGTTAAGAGGAGGTCGACTGACAGAACCTCTCCATGGCTAAACAATTACAGTGTTAATGAGATTTTGACAATCTGTCAGAATGGAGGAAAAGAATCCATGACCATAACAAAGCCACACGTCTGTAAAGAAAGGATTACAACTCTAAAACATTGTTCTCCGCTATTGACCCATTGCTTAATACTACCCCCACCCTGCAGTTTTCTGCATCAAAATGTGAACAATTGGCCCTTCAATAACAAAATAACTTCAATTAGATCCTGTACTTCTGTTCATGTAAACACAGAGGACCTCAGTGAACCCTGTAAAAGAGACGCAATCATGGGAAAATTCACTTTAACTGAGCTTTGCAAGACTGTCAATGAGTGTACCTCCTCCACTTCATGCATTGACCCTGTGTCTACAGCATGTTCAGGCTGGTTCAACAGTTTTTCAAGTCATGTCCTAAAGACTAATAAATACAATCCATTCAAACTGGCAACTTCCCAGACGCCTTCAAAGCAGCTGTTGTAAAACACATACTGAAGTAACCCAGCATAGATAATAATGCACAAACCAGTTTGTAAGCCAATATCAATACTCAGCTCTGATGAAAATAAGGTCTCAGCTCTTGTCCCCTCAGACTTAAGAGCAGCATTTGACACAATTGACCGTGATATCCTAATCAATCGTGTTGAAAAGCTGGCTGCTCACTCCGACTGTGTGTTAAACAGGTTCTCAGTCATCCAGGCCATGGTATTGACCTGGATGACTGAGAATCTTCACAAACACATTAGTCCAGTTTTAGTTGCTCTGCACTGGCTTCCTATAACATTTAGAATTGATTTTAAGGTCGTCCTCCTTATATACGAAGCCCTTAATGGGCTAGGACCAAGCTATATTGCTTAACTATTTGCCTTCACGATACCTACGGTCATCTGCTGATGGTTCCCAGCAGCAGCCAATAGAAAATTGGGAATGCAAAAGTTATGGACCACATACTAAAAACTTTTATCTCTTCACTTTATCTTTTAACTAGCTCTGACTTTCCTGATGCAGGCCTGAAATTCTTTTTTTCTTCTTTGCTTCGTTCACTGCTGCACATCTTGTACAAAATGTATTTTCACTCAACTTTATGCCTTCCGTGTATTCTTAATTTTTAACTTTGAATTCAATGGGGTTTTTTTCCATCTTAAGTAATGCAATCTATATATTCTATTTTCTTATTTATTTTTAGCTTAATTTTATCATTACTACTGTTGGCATTCCAAAGGTACCCTACAAATAAAGTATCAAATGGAATATAAACGAGGTATCTGCACACATACGAAACAAAAAAGAAAAATGGCTAATTTAAAGCAATCAAGGGTAATTTATTGCAGAGGTTTTCTCTGAACTGAAGAGCACCTCACAACTGAAGTAATTCCAATTATCATACTGTACTTAAGAGAGCCTATACACACACACACACACACACACATACACACACACACACACTAACCTGGTACTCTGAGGGGTAGGCCGTTGTCAAGACGACTGGGTTTGGTGGCGATGAAGAGGTAGCAGAGGACACATACGGTGATGAGGAAGGCAAGGAGGACCACCGCTGCAATGGACAGACCAACCAGAGCGCCGATACTGAGAGGAGGAGGAAATGAGAGGAGACAGCAGTAAGGACACACAATCATGAAATGAAGAAGGGAAAAAAATACTGAATGATAGAACATCAAATATGGAAAGATAAATAATATACAAAGCTGCTGAAGTAATTAACTTTCTTAATGATTATCAGTAGATGATCCACGATGATCCACCATATCCAGATGGGGAATCTGGACATGGTGATGAAGGAAAAATCCAAATAAATGAGAAGAGACACGTAGTGAATGCGGATGCTTCCGCACAGGTGCACTGCATGGTACAACCAATTAACATCCTGTCCTGCTCTGTGACATGTATAAAAGTGTCGAGCAACTGACTCTGATTTTGTATCAAGATAGAAAGAGGAAAAGATCTAAGAGACTTTGACGGAGGATGTATTGTTGGAGCATAGATGGCAGGAGCTTCAGTCACAAAGACTGTTCAGCTGGTCAATAGGAACAGTAACTAAAGTGACATCTGTACTTAGACCTATGGGAAAGACATCAGTACACAGGGTCAGAAATTGTGGTCGACAGCTCACATTTGATGACAGTGATGCTCATGCACTAATGTGATAGGCGAGGAAAAACAGAAGAGCAGCTCTTCCTCAGGTGGCTGAGAATGTCAATGTCAGGACGTGATTAGATTGAGTCAGTGAGAGCAGTCTGTTAACAGTTACATAGTAAGGGATGCAGAGCAGAAACCCCTCAGTACAAACATGAATGAACATCTGAGAGTTCGGTGATGAAGAAACCAGAGACACTGGTCTACAGAGGTGAGGAACACAGTGCTATGGTCGGATGAGTCATCCTTCACCATATTCTCCACCAGTGGGGGAGTTCAGGTGTGGCCTGAATGCCTGACCCCCACAGTGAGGGGATCCAGAGGCTCTGTTATGCTGTGGGGGGCATTTTGCTGTCATGGTTTGGGTCCACTTGTCCCCCTTAGATGGAGGAGTCACTGCAGATCCATACAAAGTTATTCTAGTGATCACCTTTAACCTGTGATGAAACATTTCCAACATGATGGGAGTGGTCTGTTCCAGGACAACACCTCCATCCATGGGACAGGAGGGGTCACTGACAGGTTTGATGAGTATGAAAATGATTTCAGTCACATGCTATGACCTTCACAGGCACCAGATCGTAACACAATTGAACACCTGTGGGAGATTTTGGAAGGATGTGTTAGACAGTGCTCTCCATCACCACCATCAAAACACCTGATGAGGGAATAGCTTTTGGAAGAATGGTGTTCATCCCTCAGGTAGAGTCCAGAGACTTGTTGCCAAGGTGCACTGAAGCTGTTCTGGTGGTACGTGGTGACCCAACACTTTACTAAGACACTCACTGGTTTTTCCTTTAATCTGTCAACTCTCTGTGTCTGTGAGTGCAGGTGTAAATCAGGTACTGCTCCCTTAATTTGTGAACAGACAAAAACAGCAACTAAAAAGCTGCATTCTTAAGAAAATCTTTCATTTGCCTTCTGATTAGCTGCTCAGTTGAGCACAGGAGAATATGGTTGCATGATCTACAATATCCTCATTCAAATAACTGACAAAATACGTAGAACACATTAAAAAAATAAATAAATAAAATAAGGAAAGATAATCATTACCAGTACTGTGGGAAAAATACTTTTTGCCATAGTCCCCTTACCTCAGCCACCACATGTATCCGTACTCATAGGGGAAAAAACTGTTGGGATCATCACAGCAATATTTAACATCATTAAATCCACAGCAGTAAACAGCGGCAGCGGCATTTCCCGGTCTGGGGCAGGAGAAACCGTGCACTAACACACCGTCAGTGCTGTAGTAACTGCTGCATTCAGCGCTCATGGTGCAGCGGTGAGAGAAAGAAAGAAAGACAGACAGGCAAAAAAATAAAAAACAAAACAAAACAAGAAAAAACCCACTATGAACCGCGGATTAAAGTGAAGACGAGGATTCCAGCATCCTCAGACAGTGAGATGTGCGCTCTGATGTTAGACCCGGGGCAGAGCGCGTCTCTGCATCAGCTGCGTGGATGAACACGCAGGGAGACGGAGGTGGAAAACTTTGAGTCTGCAGAAAACTGGAGCGCTCTCTCTCTCTCTCTCTCTCTCTCTCTCTCTCTCTCTCTCTCTCTCTCTCTCTCCTTAATCACACACACTCATACTTATCTGTTTACTTAATCTGCATTAGGCTGCAACTTTTAACATACAACAGCGCATCTCATCACTTATTATTCCCTGGAAGTCTGTGATTAGGATTATTAGGTCTAAAAGTTGAGCCCAGATCTAAAATAATATGTGAATCTCTGATGAATTTGAATTTCTCAGTTTATATTGTATTTGAATATTGTTGAAGTGAACCAGTTCATTAAAACAGTGGTGGATGTGATGCCCAGGTGCTTTCTCCGTCACAGTATCTGCAGTAGATAACGGGCAGCTACACTGGATATCTGTAGGTTACAGTCTGCTGTTATCTAATTCCACTGCTGTAAATGCAGACCACCTTTCACTCTTTTTTTTTCAGAGTTGCTGCAACCCAGAGGACCACACACTGTGGTAATTATAGGAGCTGCACCATGGTTTACATAATACTAACGCTTGACCTACTGTGAGGTACAAATCCTCTATGGTGAAAACAGAGAAGGTGCATGTGACTTGACCCTCGTCCCTCGGAAATTTATCACAATGGAACAAAAAAGTGAGACCCATGGCATGAACATTACATGTAGTACAACTCATTGTATATCAGTACTGGCACAGAACAATGGTAATTCATTTGTTTCCAAAGTCTCAGTTAAATATAGAGTAAACAAATGATATTTGTTATACTGAATGACTGAACAATAGCAGTCTCAGACAGAGGTTTGTGACCTCATATAATTCCCAGCACCTTTAATCAATAGAGCATTTATTGCAGTTCAGTGACCTTTAAGCTACTGATGATGAAAGAAACATTTTTATTTTAAGGACGGTTCAACTAATGTTCTACACTGTGTCAATTACTAGTTTAAAAATGGTATTAGCTACAGTCAAAATATAAAATGTAAATACTGAAATTTTACCTGCTTTATACATTTGGTGTGTCAACAGTAGTAAAGGGGAAAACACTCTGGGTCCCTCACTCATTGGTGAGTAAGTTCAGTGTGTAGCTAAGTCATATGTTTCCTTCTTTTAGGAATAATGTGGTTGTCCTCAGTGAAAAGATTTGTAGAAAAAACAGTCGCCCTCATTTCATTAGTCTTAGGAAATGCAATATTCATATGTAGAACATAGGTAACTATTACACATTGCTTTTATTTTGAAGGCAAACTGTGCTCCTGGCAAAGTGAGTTTGACTTTCACCCCATTTATTATCCACCATTTTAATTGAGTATGTGAATTCTGAGTGTGTAAACTATATGATGCCCTCAAAAAAGGAGTGTCCGTACATTCCTTTCTGTTAGCAATTCCAAAAATCCTAAGCAGCGCATTTTGTGCAAAAATTACCATTGTGTGTCTCTACCACTGAGAGGGATGATCCAAAATGACTCCACATGTAGTGAGGGGAACTTTAACATATGGTAGACATCCATCATTCAAGGTGATTCAAATCAAATGTGATGGGGATACTGCTGTACTGTCAATTTACAGTATACACAAAGCTGTTATGAAAGAAATAATAAATGTACTGTTATTTTTCTTAATTAGATGTCTTCTCTGGGTTTAACTGACATCTCCCCCACTCTCCTATTACACTCTGATATAAAGAGGCACTTTTCACTCACTCTGAGTACATGGAGTTTCAACTTGAACTTGGAAAGAGTCTGACCCACCAGAGTTACTGAAAACCTGCGTGTCTGTCAAATAAAACTACAATTTTGTTGGTTGCAACTACCCAGGAGTTTGTGAAGAGCAGAACAGGAGCAAAAAAGGAGACTGATTAATGGACTTAGGTTCGTGAGATGAGCAGAAACATGACTCCAGATGCTGCTGCTGTGTATCTGCTGGATGCGTTAATAGCTAGTTGTTTGTTGACATTTTAGCCATATTAACTTCATGAGGTTATAATGTGTCAGTGTTGTGTCGTGTTGCAGCCTGTTGCACTGCCCCAAGTGGCCAAAAACAGTAAATGCTGCTTTAATCAATAGCACCTGGGTATTTTTTCATATCACCTTTAATGAAAACGGAAACTGTAAAATCATCCATGTATTTGCCACAGCCAGAAGCCACTAGTGTCTCTTGGCAGATCACACAAACATAAACAAATAGACATATGAATTCAGTTTTCAGGGCAGATGCTCCAATGTTTGCTTGGCTTTAAAAAAAACAAAACAAACTAAACAGACAAAACAACTGGCATGCTCTTACTGAAGTCTGTGATGTTTTATTGGACAATGTCCAGTGACATAAAAGCTCCATTTGGTTGAAACGTCATCTTTTCTCTCATTCAGCAGACCCACAGGCTCAGTATGACTCATTCAGTTTCTCAGTTTTATACTGAAATAACTCTGCTGCAGAGGGATATTTTCATTTACAATTCTGTGTATAATCATACTTATTACAATTATTTTTAAGGCATTTTTGCTCCATTACAATTTCCAAAGTGGAGAGAAGTAGTTGAATTTGAACAGAGTTGATTGCGTGACGTGAGCGCTACACACTACATTTAGACCTCTACATATCACAGCTTGAGCTACTGAGACACAACTGTCCAGTCTTTGTTTAAATGACGAGAGTGGATTAAATGATTCTCAGTGTAAAGAAGCATATTTTTTAAATCACACCAGCTACATAAAATCATTAGTGCTTTGGAATGTAGAATTCTTTCATTATTATCCACAAATCTGTCAAAAAAACAAATAGTGGAAAACCTTGCCAGTATTTCCAGTTTCTAGGCTCTGTTTACTGATTGTATTGTAATAAGGTCAACAGAATCACTGCACCTGAATGAAAAAGCTTATTACTGAAAAATGTTTACACATCAGCTCCTACCGTCAAATGCAAAGCAAAGGCAAAGCAAGGAAAACCCCTGAAGATTTCCTCTTGAATAGGATAAAGGTTACTACTCTCAAGTGTACTTCAAGCCCAAATAGATTGAAACATCATCAGAGCAGCACAAGGTTGGGGTATATTTGGTTTGAACATTACTGGGAAAACATTGTTTTCAAAGACAAATGTTGTAAAAAGCTGCCTTTAATGAAGGTTACATTTTGTCAGTACTACAGGGTTTTCAGAACAAAAATGTAGTGGTTAATTGGTGTGTGTGTGTGTGTGTGTGTACTTGTTGGTACTTGTGGGCTGAGGTTCAGCAGACACTGAGCAACAATAGCTTTCATCTGAAGTCGTGTTATACCTGCCTAATCTAGATTCTTTCTCTGCTAAATGCTATAGTCACTAAGTCACTAGGTAGTTTCTAACTTTGCTACCTTGCCTGTCTTATGGTTCTTAAGAGATCACCAGATAACACTTGGGTTTTAGAGTTTTGTTTTGTTTTTTTGCAGGAAAGATCTGCTTGAAATAGGTTTGAAGAGAGCACTGACGGTGAACAAAAACATTTGTGGGTCCTAAAACCAAAACAGGGAGCTAAAAGAGGCTAAACGTAACCTAACCCAAAGCTGAGGAGAACTGCGGAGTTGAGTGAACATTCTCTGTTGGTTTGTCACCACAAGCGACTCCTTTAATGTTATATTTAGTGATTTCATCCATTGTTAATATAAAAACATTGATTAGAGCATCTTTACAGTTTACAAATTAAACAAAAGATAAAACAGTTCCTCAACATCTTAAAATTTGTAATTTAATATGATTGTGTATGACGTATTGTAACCATCTAAGAAGATTAAAAGACATCTGGTACCTATTAACAAATGACATAGTCTGAAAGTTTGCCACTGTTGAGGTCCAAGGATTTATTTGTAATTTTCATCCATTTCTGATAAATGTCATCCAAGAAAATGTCACATCTTATATGTTGTATCAAAAGACGGGGATTAAATGTGCTGAGGCGCTGTGCCTTCCTTTAATGTAGTCACCATACAAGCTTGTCCCTATCAGAAATGCAAATTTAGCCAATGTATAGTGCTGACGCAATTTAGACGTGACTTTTACATAAATATATTCTCAAATGTAGAGTAGCTTTTTCTTTTTTTTTTTCTTTTGAGAACTGCACTGAAGCGCATGTTACTTGAGTGATTAAAACAGTGACAAACAAGAGGGGATAAAGCAAAGTACAATCAAAGGTACTGGGCAAACAAGCTCATATGATTTTTTTCATAATTTAGACCCGTGATTGACTGAATGAGTACTAGCATATTATTGCTAATGCGTGAACTTTTTTAATCAAACACAAAAACATTCATTTCTTTGGTTTTCGGGTTTTCTGCTGCTAGGATGATGAGCATACATTTTCAAAATAGGATTCAAACAAAAGAAAAACTGGTATGAAGCATGAAAGTGAGAGATTCACATAGTTCTTCCATGTGAGGGACATTGTCGGTGTGAAAGATAATTATTTCCATGATAGGCAGTGAAGGGCAAATTAATGGATGTGGAGATATCTAATGAGACCACTCTGCTGCAGGATCAAGGGCTCTCACTACAGTAACAAGGCACAGGGGAACATCCTTTGATGTGATTCAGCCATTACCATGAAAAAAGTGTGGATCAATCAAATTCCTCATATTCTCAGTGATGAGCGTTAACCCTGCTCTGCACATCAGTGGACAAACAGTCAAGTGGAAATACCATCACAGGTGAGAAATGTCACGTGATCCCTGTGTGAAGGAAGTCTGGGTAAGTAGTAAGTAAATACTGTGATCCTTTCAAATGAAGACAGACAGGAAAAGACTGTAACAATGAAATAATAAATCCCACTGACAGCAGAAACTGGAAACTGAAGATAGTGGGTTGTGGCTGGTTATACAAACAGAAGGCTTCAGTAGAGACTGTTCCAAAGGTGCTGTCAGAAAGGAAGATTAATAACACTCAGTTTTGCAAAGTGTTATTCAGAAAGAACAATAGCTCCTGCAATGCAGAGACAATGTTTTCCATCATTAAATGCAAAAAAAGTGCTGCAGGAATAATCTGTATTTCTGAACATAAATTGGAAAAGTGGCAGAGAGACAGGAAAAGATCACTGAGCTCTCTTTCCTTGCCTGTCAGTTACACAGGCCAATATCAGCCAGCACTACATTACTCTAGTACACTGATTTAGTTTGATGAGGACGGGACGAGCTGCACCACCACAGACCAACAGGCAGCAGCTACATTCAACCTTGCTCTCAGTTCAGAATGTAAAGCACCCAGATCTGCTATATTTTACACTCAGATGACATGTAGTGGAATATGTTGAGGCACACAGCAGATGACCTGTGGATGCTGAACACGCCTGCTCGGTCGAAATGAATGAGTAGCACACCAGGCCTGACTGCTCGCTCTAATCTCAGATTATCTCTGCCAGTCCAATCCAGAAACAGGGAAAAAAAATTGGCAGAAGAAAGGGGATTATTTGACAGTGGTGGGGGATTGTGGAGAGGCCGTGGCGGTTAGAACACACACCTACTAGTTCATAAACATGACTCACGCAGACACCCTCACAAACGCAAACACAAATAGAAATACACAGATTACAGTAAGAAACATGAACATAAATCCAGCTTCAATTGCACTGTACGTTTCAGACTGAGATCCGTGCGTTCATCACTTGTCAACGAGAAAAGCAAACGATTACAGCACTGACACCACCCCTGCCACCAACACCCCCGTCCCCCACACCCACCCCCCTTCTCCATCCACCTCCTCCCTCCTCTACCTCTTCCTCCCATCCATCTCTCCTCCCCTGTCAGCCAGCAGGCAACCGCTGGTAAACATCCTCCATCACTGCGCTCTGATAAATGACAGATAATACTGACCACCCCTGTGCACACTGCATGCTGCATGGCAACAATCGCCGCGATGCTGCAAATCCCTGCACCCCCGATACACAGTATGTGCACTACTTCTCTGTATTACCTTTAACAGCGTGATTACCATAAAATGCAATAGAGATTCAGAGAGGTGCAGCATACGTCTGCACTGTAAGAGGTTTAATGTTTCAGTTAGAAGATAGAAGTTCACACATCTGCACACTTTCATCCATTCAAGTCTCTTTATAATGCAGAAAATAAAAAAATGAAAGAAGATATCTCTAGAGGGATTTTTACACCTGTCAGTCTTCACAAATTAACAACTCCATTGCATACCTTGGGAGAAAACGTTAAGTATACAGTATAAAGTTAAGCATATGTCATACGTTGGAAGTGTAAAGTCATCTGATCATTTTGGAAGCAAATACATTCGGCTCCTGCTTTACATTTACTTTACTTAATCTAAGGTTGTTCACAAGTAATTCACAGAATTAGTGTGAAAGCAGTTATGGTCTGCTGCTGTTTTACCTGATGAAAGCACAGTTAAAGACTGTAGCTTTGTTAGTGAAGTCGTTACCTTCAGAGCTCGGCATGTGTTTTGTTAATCCAGGTGTCAGAACAGAGTCAGAGTTTTTTTTTCTAATAGCTCTGCTTTTCGCACTATACATGTCAGCAAGAAAACCCTTTGACGGTCCATGACAGAGCTTGAGAGAGTGCATGCTTCCATTTCGTCATCCTCTAGCAATTGCAAAACACTGAGCCTAGCAACTGAAATCAATTGTTCTTCAATGAATTTTCTGACATCGAGCTAAAGGGCACAATAACACAAGGGATCCATCCTTCAATATCCACCCTACTATCCTTTGTATCCATTTGTGCCTTGCAAACTCCTCTTTTAGCATTTTGATTTTGTGTTAGGTCCCTATGTCCCCTGGCTTATCACAGACCTGCTGTGGAAACTGCAGTACATGAGCTGTGGTGCTCAAGGCAAGCATGTTGCATAGCCTTTTCCGTATGTATGACTAAATTAGCCTGTGGCTTTTTTTAAAATGACACTTTCTGCAGGTGACACAACTGGCATTAGCAATTACAGTTTCACTCTGCAGTGGATTCTGCATGCTTGGCATTCCCGATGGATGGCACGTAAACACAGAATGTGTTTTTCTTGAACCCACACACCAAAGTGCCACATTGGTCATGGAGAATCCTATCTTTGGTCTCGTTTTCTCTCTGAAACACACATACAGCTATAAAATAATCCCACTGGAGGTTGAGATGGCCATTTAGGATACCAGTTGTTCCTCCTTATAAACAAAGTTTTATCAAAATACGTGTTTTCAACATCCAGGACCTTAACTTACAGATTCCTGTTTCAAACACCATATGTTCCAGAGAACATACAAAAACCATCTTTATTCATTTTCTATGTCTTACATGTGTTATGACACTGGAATTGAATAATCACAAATACTAAGGCAAAAAAATGTAAGTGCCCTTGTACTTTTCCATTGGCACTTTGTATCCCCAATAACCATACATCAAGCATTTTTATTTATTTATTTCTTTATTTATTTTTACAGCCTCCTGGCTACCCCATGTGCCATTTTTGTCCTCCAAAATGACCAAAATAAGCTAGCAAGCCTTGTTTTAGTCTTAATATCTTCATGTCTATTAGTTGTAGAGACATCAGATACTGGCAAAAATCCATAAAAGGATTCTATTCTATTTGCTGAAAAATACTGATTCATTGATTTATACAAGCCCTGCAATTGACTGGCCAGGGTGTACCCTGCCTCTTGCCCATAGTCAGCTGGGACCACAAAGTTTGAGGTGGCTAAGAATAGTACTTGTCAATATACTGATTTTAAATTCAAATTTAAATTTCAAATTTGAGGCCTTTTTGGAGCTAAAAAAATGAAATAATATCAAGGTCTGAAAAAAATAAAAAAAATTTGTACAGAAATATTTTTACAGGCTTTGGTTTTGGGATCCATTCATGAATTAGACAAAGTCTGAACAGGCGGTGCTGCGACTACCTTATCTGATTTGACACGGTATGACCCCATACGTCTTTAGCTGGAGTCAGTCAGGGATTACGCAGCAGCCTCACAGCAGATGTGGCATCTGGGATTACAATTAGAGTAATATCATCCATCATGTGAAAGCTTGTTATGTTAACATAACAGGAGAGCCTCCGATTTCTCCATGTGTCACACTTGGGGCATTGTTGTTAATGGAAATTAAATAAGCTGTTTGCATTGTGCAAGACTTCAGTGTAATGTAAGAACGTTGACTGTGAATGCAATCCAGCCAACGATGATGGCTCCTACAAAATGAATAGATGTATATAAACATAATTTCTATGAGACAGGGTTATCAATTTCTCTCTATCCAGTACAACCTCTCCTTTGCTTCATGTTTTGCCTCTTCTACAGGCTGTAACAGGAAACTTTCTGTATTCTGAATTGATCATCACTGAGCAGGTCAAGGACATGCACTTGAGGGAATTGCTGTTCTTTACAACAGACTGCTTTTATCGTATATACAACTAACCTGCAACAGCAAATACATTTAAGAGGACACATGATGCTGACAAGTTTTTGGTTTTTTTACCCTAATTTTATGGTCATGTTTATGCTCAGCACTTTGTTAAGCTTAAGGAGTGATCATGGATTTGATTTAATACAAATGCCACAGCAAGTCAGTGTGTTTGCTTTATAAACAAACCAAAACCACAATCCTTCCCTCACTTTAACCAAAGTCCTTTTGTTGCCTTAAAGGAACAAAATCAGGACTCAAGATGTGAATCCCAGATTTTGGTGCAGAGGCTGTGTAATCTGTACACGGACCAGCCACCCTGCAACTTCTGTGTGATACACAGATATAGAACTTCCTTTTATTGAAAAACAGTGTGTTAGGTTTGGGTTAGGTCAGAGTGTTTTTTAGAGGACCCAGAAGCAGACCACAGGCTGATGGCAGGGAAAAGGTAGATTTAATGAGGATAAACATAAAGCGAGTCCAAAAACTTTTAGGACTGACAGAAGTGGAGGCAGAACGGTGTAGCAGGCAGGTTACTGGCTGGTGGAGCTGTCCTGAACACTGGACGGTTTCACTGAAGGTAGGACAAGCCAGCGTCGAAGTGAAGCCCTGTTCCGGCTTAAAAAGAGTGATGACAGGAAATGAGGTGCAGGTGTGTCAACCTCCAGCCAGCAGGAAAACACGCCTCTTTACTCAAAAAGGAGGGAACCTCCCACAGGAGGCAGAGGGAAAAAACACCAAACCACAAGCACACAAACAGTCCAAACCCCATATACATAACACAGTGGTTTCTATGAACATAATCTACTGTATGACGGCATTTATAGTCACAATATAAGTGGGGAAACTAATTTGTACTGTATAAACATGTTTTTTAGGAGACAGTGTTGTTTTTTATATACACAGATGGTCTCCATTAGACATGGAGCCCACATCATGAAATATATGTTTACAGGATGCACTGTGCATTAGGTTCTTTAAGGAGACACCTCTAGGAGGCTATTCTTGGAGCTGTTTTTTTTTTTATATATAGCATGCTGTACAAGTGAGCAGAAGCTTTAAATAAGGCATTAGCTTGCTGAAGGCTTTTTGCTCTGTAGACATTTAATTGATGTTTGTTGAGCTCTAAGCCCGTAGGGACCAAAAGGAGGCTACTGGTTTCATAAATTATGCCTTGTTGAAAGAATTTAAAAGCACATCCTTTACCTTCAGTGTTTTGGTTTGTTCAATGGGAAGTCACAGGATGAAGACAAGTCATCATCTAATTCAGATTAGAACCAGTGCATGTTTAATACTGTAATATTTTTGCAGAAAGAAGAAATTAAACCTTATCACCTGACAACACAAACGAAACATGATTTCTCAAACTCATATCATTACATCATAATATTGGTTCAGTCATCCCTCAACACTGCACTGCAAATTTGCAAAAGTGTCATTCCAGATGACAGCTCTTAAACACACTGATCATTGACTGATGTTTTCAGATCAATATTAACCTTCTTTGAATCCATGTTTTAATTAAATTGCTTTTGGCTCTGCTTAAGCCATAATTTGCTGGCTAGTTAATCATCTAGCTTTCTTCAGCAGATGAAATCTCTTAGCGACACCAAATTCGTCAGAACTGTCGGTGGAACCACAAATGAGTTAGTGGTTCATTTCTTTAGCCATTACTTTATGTTTCAGTGGAAAATCTGCCGCTGTTATCTCTGCAAACTGCACGTGTATCTCTGCAAACAGCTGTTTCGGGGCACATGTGAATTTTTTATCAGGAAAGAACAAAACTCTCTGTGGTTTCATAAATCCTTGATCCTTGATGAAAGATTTTTATCTCACGAATCAATACACCTAACATCATAACACAACTTTCTTTGTTCAACCTGTTTCCAAGTGAGTTCTCTGTGGAATTTATACACAGTAGATAAGAATACACACACACGCTCATTATGCTTTAATTGTAATCTTCTAATCTTAAACACAAAGAAAGGGCAAAAGGGTCGCCTTGTTTTTTATACACAGGAAACAAAGCCATGTTTCCTGTGACATGTTCCATAATTGGACTGTCCATGTACAGAACTCGCACACAGCTTGTTAAAGGACAAATATTTCACCTTTTCGCCATGACACAATACTGATAGAAGATTTCCTTTTATGATAAAAGCAAAACAGGCTTTTCCTCAAGAAGAAAGAGAAATTAAAAAAGAACATTTGAGGAAAAAGATACAAAACTGTCATGATATGTCCCTCTGAGTGACTGGACTCTTTTATGTTTGTGCTCCCTGTCTTTCTGATCGTCTCCCTCTCCCCTATTAGTTTCACCTGTTCCCAATTACCCTTCCCTGCTTTGTGTGTGTAGCCTCTGGGTTGCCCTCACTCTTTGTCAGTTTTTCTGCTTTGTTCCTGTGTATGGTCTCTTCTGTTCCCTATGCCCTTAATCCCATGTTAGTTCCTGAGTTTTCATGTGTGCCTGTTGTTTGTTCCTGATTATCTACCTGCCATCTTGGAAGGTTATCTTCCAGTAAAAGTTACATTTCTTAATTAAAAGCAAATTCATGGCTTCACACTGCCGGTGTGTTTGTGTCCACCTTTGCCTGTGCTGCTTCCAGCAGCCATAACAAAAATAGGAGAAAGGAACAGCAAAACAATTCCACCATTAATTGTTTCTTGATGGAATTGCCTGTCATATAGTGTTTCCTACATTCATTGAATCCAGCTGTGTCCTGTAGTGATAGCCTCGTGCACATGGCAGCGCAGACCTCATGGGATTCAGGGTCACGGTTGTAATTGGGGTTCTCAAGGATAAATTTAGTTGTATTCACTCCAAACACAGCATGTTTATCTCCCTACTTTCAGGAGGGCTTCATAGCATATTTAAAAGTTTCCATTTTTATGGACAGTGTGCAAAGTGTGCAGAGAGTGGTGGGAAATGATTCCATTAAATGCCTTCATTTAATGTGGTAATATTTATTTATATGTAAAATAACTGACATCAATCAGAGCTCTTCACAACTCTCAGTTTTCTTAAAGCTTGATTTAATTTATCTTTGTCTTTGCGCCTATTTGATTCCTATTTCTTTAATACAGAACATAAAAATTTGAGTAGTCACAAAGGAATGAGAGAGGAACTAATCACGGACAACCTATAATCAATGGATTGTTATTGAGCAATTCCTGAATAATTCTGAATCAAGGACTATAGAGTGGATAAGGATGCATTAGGAGTCATTAGGTAATGATTAGTTCTGAGTATCTGTGAAGTAAGGGCTCAGGGTTGACTTGGCTCCTTGGCGTACCTTCAGAATACCCTGATTGTATATGAGGCCATTGTTATCAGCATGTAATTGAAGCTGACAGCCCATCTTCTCTGTATCCATCCCTCCTTATTGCTCAAATCCCTTTTTGATCTCCTTTAGTCTTTAGTCTTTGGTCTGTACATTATATCATTCAGGTAATGGGAGAATTGGAGATTTCACAGTAATGCACCACTCCACACTATACTATACTAAACTAGAGACCATCTTGCAATGAGATCACAGCAGCCGCTACGCCTGTCAACGTGTTGACCTTCCAACCCATGAGTGAGCCAAACCACACCCATCTTCGAATTCAGTCTTCCTTTTGATCACAGCTACACACCTGTAAAGTCTTGTGGCTGCATCAAGCACTATCTCAGTGACAAAAGCTGTCCAAAGAGAGAAAGACAGATGCCAAAATACTCAAAACCAACTCTAAAGCCAAGTACTCAAAAACTGCAGCACCCCCTGTTGTTCATGGCTGGTAAATGTTGAAAGCCTTATCATTTAAAGTGAAATTCACATTACTATGATGCAAGAAATACTAAATACATCATTGCTGATAAATGTACTATCACTGTGACCTCCATCATCCGTAGTTTTGCTGCCTTAAACTTTATCTCCTCATCACCTCAGTGCCTGTTACACTTCCACAATTAAGGCTACATGAATGTATATATGGCATTTATTAGTTTTTTAAAACAGCAATTCAACTCAGGAAGGATAGTTGTGATATAATGATGGATATAATGAGGGCTGCCCTGTTGGCATGTTTTTTTTTGTTTGTTTGCTCGTCATTGGCCTGTGAACTTATCTGTAATTTTACCTTCAGGTTTTGTCTTTCTCACTATGTTCAATCATCTGCACTGTACCTCTGCAAAACATAACAACTCACCAGGACTGTTAGGCCCTATTTTTTGTTTTGTTCTGCTATTTACCTCATGTCACTTGTGCAGTTTTTTGTTCTTTCCTTTTTTTTGGTCTGGAACAATCCACTGTCCAATTGTTCAGAGAGCTCTCTAATCCAGCCTTAGATCTGAGTCGTGCAGCGCGGCCTAATAGGATCTTGGTATTAACCCTGATGACAATACTACCAGCTGTCGCAGAGCCCCCTGTTGGACACCAGGAGGAATGTAGGGGGGGAGGCGGCGTTGGGGGGGCGGCAGAGAGACAGGGAGGGAGGTGACTGGCAGAGAGACAGAGACAGAGAGTGCGTGATGCTCTTAGTCTGGTGGAATAACCAAGGAAGCAGGTCAGAGGAGAAACACAGAAACTCCTGAAGTGCTTTATTTTTGAACGACTACCTCTTTCATTTTACTTTTCACCCCTTCCATTTACCATATCCCTACTTTCATTTTCCTTTCTTTAATCTTTTTCTTACTTGGTTGTTTCTCCCCTCACAATCCTATCTTCTTCTTCATGACTCTGCATCCGTCCGTCCTGCTTCACCTCCTGCAATCCACAGTCTGCTAATTCTTCAGACAGCGTGGTGGCGGCTGTTGGCGCTGTGGTGGTTCTATATGGCTGAATAGGTGGTAAAAGGGGTGTTTTTATCTGAGGGGGGGTTGCGAACTTGCAGTCAGGACCGAGACAAGCAGCAGGAGGAGGAGACAGTGGAGGAGGATGGCGGTGGCTCTGGATGAAGTGTGGGGTCGGGTGAAGAATGTCTGCAAGCAGAACGGACTGCTCATCCTGTCTGTGCTGGCCGTGGTCATTGGCTGCCTGCTGGGCTTCTTCCTCAGAGGCAAGCAGCTCTCCGAGCAGGTCAGTTGGTTGAAACGCCCCAACACCCCCCACCCCCCACCCCCCAGCCCCCAACAACCCCCCTACCACCCCCAAACACACATTACCCACCTGCCTGCGCCCCCCCCCCCCCCCAAGTATCTGAGTGTTACCCCCCGTCTCCTTCTTAAATGCCAAGATGGATTCAGACTCCACACACAAGTCCTAATACAGGAGATTACCCAATTCCCTGTTCCCTGCGTCTGCCTCTTTACATCCACTCCATGTGCAACACACCAATCGTTTCAATATCACACACAAGAAGATGTAGTAGTATCTCTGTGAGGCCATTGTGTTGATTCACATTCATTCCCTGGAGGCTTAGACATAACCCAACCTTTACCCTCACCTTAACCTGGTCATCATTCTAACTTTCACATTATTTTTATAAAGCATCATCTGAGCCCATCAAATTCTGTCAAAATATAGTTTCCATCAGCCACACTAGGAGCATTAAAGTGAACGATGGGGCGATTGTAATTGTAATGAACATTGGATTGTGCTCCGGACAGAATGAGGAAAGGACTGCGTTGTTGGCTGTTTATTTTCACATAAGTAACTTCATCTTTACTGCTCCCAGTTGGATGGCGAAAGAGAGTCAAAAAATACCACACTGAGAAGCCTCCAGGGTCTGCTGTCTTTCATGAGAGAATAAGAGAAAAAAAATGCTACATGAAAGTGGTTAGCTAGAACAGCACGAAACTTCAGACTCATCCAAAAACTCGTTTATCTGCTACAACGTGCACATGGTAATGGCTCCCCGAGACATCCCCGAGAACAAAGCGAGAGGTTTGTTCCTGCTTTTTTTAAACTGTGAAACGGTGTCTCATCAGCCGCTCAGATTGCCTATAGGATCTCAGCTGGACTCAGTGCATCCGTGGAAAGGGATTGGCAGTGGGGAGATTAGTTGTCGATCACTCACAGAGGCATCAAGTCAACAACATACCATTCGTGTTCACTTATATAATTCACACAAGACTGAAAGTGAAGTGGAATTAAATTGTTGAAATTCAGGAAAATGCTGAGAAAATGCTGCTCTCAGGATGTATAAGTGGGGTAACATTTCTGCAGGCAACTGCATGATTACTCCTCCAACCGTTTTGGTTTGATAATGGCTTATTTGTCAATGGGAGAAAGAAATTTAAAAGGAGATTGTTCGGTTAATTCTAAGTTTTAAGTGTTGAGAAAGTGTCTGTCAAACTAAATTTGACATAAAAGCTAAGAAGCTATCATGAAAAGGGTTCCTGAAATAGAACAGAAAAATGTAATGGATTTGAAACTGGATGATGATATTTTCCTCACTGGAGGCTGTGGGTGTATGTGTGCTTTTGTATGTACAATGTCAGCCTTGTACGTATTGCCAAATAATGTTTGAGCACGTCACATGAATATCAAGTAAGTGACAAGGGAACTTCAGATGTGTGGGTTGTTTTAAGCCATGTGTTGCGTAAGATAACAGTAACAATCGCTTTATGTGGCGCATACATCTCCTTTAAGAGGAGTCACCGTGCCTGTGAGTAAACTCGTAATTATACAAGTGGAAAATCCTAGTCGCTAACAGTTGCTGATGGAGCTCACAGCACGGAGTCAGCACTGTGAACAAAAGGGTAAATCACTATATCCGCCCACATGGTCTGATTAAGATTCTGCAGGTTATATGTGCAGATGCACGTGTTACCCGCAGATGCAATTCTCTTTGAGTCAAATTTGAAATAAGTGCTTGAAAATGCATGTCCATTCACCTATCGTTATATTTACTGTAACTGGCGTCTGTTCAGGGTCAAGCAGGAGCCACTGGGCTGAATTCATCCCACTGAACAGGCCTCATCCTCTGAGCATCATCAATGTTTGTTCAGACTTTCCATGTAACAGTTGTTGGGACAGTTCTGTCTGTACCAAAGTTGTGGACTAACCACTCCAACATTGCTATTCACATAGTGTATGGTTGCTGGCGTTGCTAAAAACACAACTTGTCCCTCCTAATCAATGTATGATCTTTGACATGAAAATAATGCAACTGAATGCTGCAGAAGAAATGTAGTAAGTGGACCTTGAGTTAAGAATTTTAGTCATACTACATTTTCCAAAAAGGAACCTTCAGCTTGAGTGTATGATCTGACTTGATTCTATGTTGCTTCAAATGTCAAACATTACATTAACAAACTAATTTATACTGTGATGTAAAAACAAATATACAGACAGAACTAAATTATTTAGATTTATGGTGGAAAAACACACAAAATGGCTCAAGTTTCTTTGGGTGACTGAGGGTTGAAGTGGCAACAAATATTGGGAAAACACAGATTAGGGAGAATGTTTTTTTTTTTTTATGGAGAAACAAAGCTTATTTCTGTGTCTCTGTCACAAACACAGAAAAATGGGACTGTGGTCAGCAGGCTAGACAATCTGTCCACTTTGAGCCTGCCAGGATGGTTTTTATTCCCTCAACAAGGAAAAAAAAGAGGCGTGTTAGCCACCTAAGAAGTGCCACTCAACATTTCTGAGCACTCTGACACTGAGGTGAACAGTTTATGTTGAGTGAAGAATGTCTACACTGGGCAGCTCTATTTTTTTTTTAATGCCTTCGTGCAAACTAACAGCTGGAGGCGTTATGTTTTCATGTTGTCCGTATGTACATACATTTGTATGCAACTTGACTGGTTGGCAGAGACATACAACAGTGAGGCAGTAATTCCAGTTTAAATTACAGATCATACATGGGGAGGATTTCAATCCCTTGAAAAGAGCAGAATAATTCAATTGTACGTGGAAGCATTCTGTTGTTCCATCTTTTTTTTTTTTTCTGTTGCACTGGGAAAAGGGTTTTCAGTTTTTAGCACAGTGAAGAGCACGGTGGTGGATTAAACTGTGACTGTGTGGCAGCTGGCAGCTACAGCTGGCAGGTGAAGGTGAAGACAAAGGTGAGGACAGTCAGGCTCACACTGCATTCATGAATGCAAGGTGAAAGCAAGAGTTTAGAGGCACTTGTATTTAGACTGTATTTTCTATTTAAAGCAATGACAAACAGAAATGTCTAAAAGTAAATTAGAGCACATTGTCCAAACACAGCACAAGAGTATTCAAGGATGTATTATTTGTTAGATAACCAGTGTCCCTGCTGCTCTACCACCCCAAAGTATATTTTTCAGTCTGTTTCTACTATACAGTCACAGTTCAGTACAGCTGCAGGTCATAAAATGACCCCAGAATTTGTTGGTCATAAAGCCATCAGTGTCTCAAACATCACTTCATGCATTTCTATATGTCTTTTTGTACACAAATGGCATATAGTGTGCATGTAGCAGAAACAGTATGTGTGTTTGTTCCACTGTTAGCAGATGCCAGGACTCAGAGGCAGTTACTTGTGTTTGTCCTTGATGCACACAGACAGCACAACCCCCCCACCCACGTACATACATACACACACTAAATGCTGTGTTCACAGAATGAGATAACACACAAGACATACAAATGTATCTCCACCCCACACACACACACCCACATGCACACACACACCCCCACATGCACACACACACACACTATTTAGCCTAAAAGCTCTCTCACTCCAAAACCGAAGCAAAAAGCTTTTATTGCTCCATCATCTCACTGCACAGATGTTCTGTACTTAAAGTTCATTTTTTCATTTCCAACTCTTCACTTTTGTTTTGTTTTTCCACTGGCTTTTCCCCCTCATGGCTGACTCTCATCATAATATGATGAGCGTTTTGTTTAGGTTTTTAAATTGTTTATCATTAACAGCAAACTTTGCATCCACTCTTTACCATGACTCTTTACCACAAAAAGCCAGACCAGTCTCTCTTGCTTTTTGTGTTGGGCGTGTTGATGAGAGTGGTGAGAGAGAACCAAAACACAAATGTTATGGACCTGAAAACAAAAACAATGAGCTAAAAGAAGCTAAAAGGCTCCATAGAGCTGAGAGGAACGATGAAGTCCAGGACTGTTCTCCTATGGGTCATGTGTGCCAGCATCTTATTACGACCCAAAGTTACATTTTATAACAAACAAGTACACATTTTAACTCAAACCTCCATCTTTGCCAAACCTTTTTTGTGTCTAAATCTAACCAAACCATTCCACAACCTGAAGTGCATGTTTATTGTTGTTGTCATGGCAACAGAGGTCTGGTACGTCTGCCACTAGTAATGCTCACGTGGGTCATATCTGAGTGTAGGGACATGTGACCTATATGGTTGTTTAGGTTGGAGAACATATTGGATGCTGCACACGTCTTTTACAACAATTCTCTGCATCCACTCACCTTTGACAGGCTAGATACAGTATGAGATTTGTTCATATTGTTCTTCTGCCTGCATTCTGGAAATAGGTTTCCTTGTTTCCTCCCATCTGGGCATGACCTGGGATGAATCCTGATCAGTTGCCGAGACCACCTGAGGTGGTGTCTTTAAATGCAAAGGAGTATCAGTTCTACTTCAAGATCCCTCCACCTCTGTACCTTGTCTCAAAAGGGTGAAACCAGTCAGCCTACAAAAGGAAACTCATTTTGACTCTTTTGTCCTTAGAGTATGGAAGTTGTGTAAAGCCTTCTCTGGCTCCAGACAGAGAAACATGAAGTCTGATAAATTGTGGCATCACATAAGTCAGCTGAACTCTATAAGTAAGAAAATGAAAAGAAATCTGGAGCTGTGGAGTTAGAAAGAAGTGAGCTTATCAGGCCTTTGTAATTCCTGAGGCTACTGCGTTAACACAACCAAACCTGTCAGCTGTTAGGTTGCATTGTGGGTTATGTAGTCACCAGGTTCAGACAAGGAAGAAGGAATGCATGGACTAAAGAAGAAGGTATCTTTGGCTCTGTTTGAATTGTCATACTTTTTGTAATTCTCCATCACGAGTTACACAGTGTTAAAGTACAATGCTAAATCACTGCTCTTTTAACCAGACAATCCAGTTCTTTCTGTCACAACTGAACAGGGTTTGAACCCAAAAGCACAACTCAAACGAGTAAGATCAAAAATAATGTCTTTATTTAACAAAGTAACATAATAATGACCCAATAGGGGAAAAATGCAAGGAAACAAAGTATGAAAGAAGAACACAAAATCACTCTGTCAATGAAAAAAGAAAAAACAAACTTAAATCAAAGGCAAGGCAACACAGCAATAATCAGAACGACCAAAATACAAAAGAACACAAAAACCTGACATGGAGATCAATCACAAGGAATAGGTGCTGGTTCACTCAACAAAAGACAAGTCAAACTGGCACAGAACAAACGGAGACGCAGACAATATATAGACACAAAGTAATGGGGAACAGGTGGAAACAATTAGGGCGGGGAAAACAATCACACTGGCGGGAAACAAGAGGAAGGGCAAGCAACCTGAAACAAGAGGAGACAAAATTTCCAAATAAAAGCAGAACTCACAAGACCACATGAACACAAGATTAAACATAACAGAGCATTTCTTCCTGACTATGACACTTTCTATTTTGTTTAAAATGTTGTACATAAACTGAAACCAAGGGCAGCCTGCAGAGTAGGAAATTAATGCAAAAAGCCAAATGATGGAAAACAATGGTAAATATATATGAGTTGTATGTGATGGTCCTAAGTTGCACTAATTAAGGCAGATAATAGAATGAATCAGCATCTAATCCTTTTCAGTATAAGAATGAGATTACAGCTTAATTGTTACCTGTATCTGTGACTTTACCAGATAGCTCTCCTGTTAAATCAAGAGTGATATTATACATAACTAAGTCTATGGGTATTGCACAACATTCATGAATATGTGTCATGAATAATTTTTAAAAAAAGGGTCACAAGATGGAAACATGATAAAATCATTCAGTGTATGTGTGTGAACTCAGGCATACATATGGATGAGGACGCATATGTATCATTCAATATAATGAACAAGTCTTTGTTGTGGAGAATAACATCCACCATTTCTAATCAAACACACACATGCAGCTGTGCATCTGATAGTATGACTGCTTTTGTGAATGTGTAAATGTAATGATATAATCTGAATACAGGGTGCTCTTATTTTTAACCACAGTTAAATAATGTAATTTAAGTAGTTAAATAATATTTGACATCGTGTCCAGTTCAAAGGCAGAGAGCTGCTCTGGCTCTAATTACAGTGCATTTGAACAGACTTCCTAAATGATAGGTATTTATTTTTATTTGTGCCAGTGATTAGCTCCATCTGATATTTTAATAGGCCTCTACTGCTGGTCAGTATTCACATAATGAACATTAAATTAAGGAGAAGGCAGCAGCACAATGGAGTGAACCACATACAAAATATTGACTTCTAACTCACGATCGAACACGGGTGAATAATAAAGGTCACAGGTGTGACAAAACTGAGAGGACTTAAAGCTGAAGAAGTCTTATAAGAAAGCGTTAATGTTGAAGAATTACTTGAAGAGAAAAGATAGGAATGCACTCTTTGGCAGCAAGTACTGCAAACAATTAATTGCTGGCCCCATTTTTCTTTATTTATTTTTTCTAATTTTTTTTTTTTAGTCACACTGTCAATATGGTTGTAAGGGTGGAAGTGCTGGGGTGTCAGTCAAGTCAGATCACCACTTCAAGACTGAAGTATTTCACTGCACAGATTGTCATGATACTTGTATTCACGTTCATGTCATTAGGGCTAATTAGCAAATGTTAGCTTGGTAACACAGTAAAATAATACGGTAAACATGGTAAACAAACCTGAGCACTGCCTCTGGGACCATGTTAGAATGCTGAAGTTAGCATTTACCTAGATACCAAAAGCACAGCCTCACGGAGATCCTAGCATGGCTGTAGACTTTTAGTCTTGTAAACACTGAATGTCATTTATTCACTTGCTGCAAGGCAACAGGCATTATTGACAGGAAACTGAAAAAGGAAACGTTTTAGGTTTTTTATATATAGGCCTATAAAGAGGAGAAACTGACCTCTTCTCGGGCCACCTCTGGGAAACTATGAGAGAAAAAAAAAAACATTAAAGCTAAAGACAGCTTGAGTCTCTGAACTTTCCACTGGACCAGCAGGAGTTGGTGTCAGATGACCTGAGAGGTCTGGATGGTTCACAGCTTTTCAGAAAGCCTAACCTTTTTTTTTTTTTTTAGAAAGGCTAGTCATGCTTTATGTAAGTGGAATATCAGCAAAATGTAATTTGCTTGTATTTGTATTTTGTGTAATAAACAGTGTGTTTTTCTCGTTCTACTCGCAGGAGGTGAAGTACTTCCAGTTTCCCGGAGAGCTCCTAATGAGGATGTTGAAAATGCTAATTTTGCCCCTTGTCGTATCCAGGTAAGAGCAACACAGCAACACACACACAGACACACACACACAGACACACACACACAGACACACACACACACACATACACACTCACACATAAACACACACAAACACCTACTTGACCTATGTGCCAAATGCCAAACCAGATGAAAGACATAACTGTTTGGGTGGATGTTGATATTCAGTATAGGGACGTGCCTGAGAAAGAGCCAGGTTTCAATAACGAATTACAAAGAGGAACCCCCCCCCCCCCCCCACCATATATTTGCTTTCATATTTTTATCATAATCACCTGTTGGTTTTATGTCCTGTAGTTTTGGTGTATTGTTTTATCTATGCTGAAAAGGACTGAATCAAATTAAACTGAACTGACCTGAACTGAACTGAACTGTAAAGAGCAGACGTGTAGTCACAGGGAGAACATCACTGTCACTGCAGTCATTCTTCTCCACCTCCACACATATAGAGTGAGTTTTGCTGCCATGTGGTGTGATATAATTTCGCAGGGAGCACACTGTTGCCTCTGGCAGTGTTTAATATTACTTTGAAAATATACCATCTGAGAAATCAGGGCTGCTGACCCCCACATGCCTCACCTCTTCTTTTAGAATTGATGAAACATAAAATTTGACCAGCCTGGGAGCTATTTGAATGTTCTGCTGAGAACATGAGGGCTGCATCAGAATGAGGTGTTTGAATGGGCTTCGTAGCAGATCCAGGGAGGAATGATTTATCCTCAGTTACCTCTACATGGTCATATGGAAAAGTGGCTCTGCACAGAAGAGAGAATAGCTATTTTTCACTGAATGAAATAAATGAAAACACCTAGATACCATTAAAAAATACCAGTGTATCTCACACCTACAGGTCCATTTAGTTGTTTGTTGTGGCTGCATCTGTGTCATGCATATTCTGCTTTGAATTACCTTCTTTCATTTTGCCTTTTAACCCCTCTCCGATCCACCATCAGCTGTCCTCAGAGACCACCTGTTTGTTGTCTGCTGTCAATAACTGGCAAAATATAGAAAACATCATCCTGGAGTCAATGGTGTGGCTTTACCTTTAGTTGGCTATGTAAATGTTAATCAGCCTGCACACGCACCTTTGACAAAGATGAAGCCATGAGTTCAGACTCTGGAATTTAGGAAATTACATTCTTATCTGTGTAGCACCACAAACCTCTTTATAAAAGACATGAAGAGGCTTTAAGACAAAATATAAAAGGATTTAAAAGAATAATATTAAACAGAAGATACAAATAAGCTAAAAATGAATAAAACAAATTAAACAGGAGAATAGGATTAACAATGCAGTTACAGTGCAGCATGAGATATGGATGAACAGTCCCAAGTTTACTTTAATGAAAGGCGGTTACAGACAGAAATATTTTAAGTCTCGTTTAAAAAGAACAGAGAGTTGGAGCAGTTTTTCTGGGGAGATTATGGATTTTTCCAGTAATTTTTTTTTTTTTAAATCTCACGGTTCCACCTCCAATTTAAATTTAAAGTCATGTAGTTTCTCTACAGCATCATACGTTTTTTATGAAGAGCCTACGGGAACTGTCACTCTGTTACTCTGATGAAAAGTAAGACCTCAATGAGACTGCACCCAATTATGTGTTTTTCTTTTTCTTTTTTTTTTTTAAACGTAAAGGATTAAAGAGTAATGTTTATATGGAAGCAAACCTGTTGCCCTTTTACAGTAGTGGCTGCATTCTTAGAAGCACACAGGGTGCCAGATTCTCTAGTTTGACTATTTTAGGCCCAAAGCTTTTAGTTGCCTGCCTGAGGTCAGTGATGTCCAACACACACACACACACACACACACACACACACACACACACACACACACAAAAAAAAAACAACTCCCAAAACAAATCATACAAACGCACCGGTTACATGCAGGGTGCTTTGTGCAATAAGCTACTTACAATCTATGCAACAGCAAAGACTGGATGAGAAGTTAATCCTCCCTGCCTCTCTCTGTCTGTCCCCATCTCCTGTCTGTATCTCTGTCAGTGTTTCCATGGCTTTCTCTTGCATATTTCTCTTTCCTTATTTTTCTGTGTGTGTTACGCACAAGGCAAAGTGCAGTAAAAGTATGCGTTGGTGCATTTATGCGTGCTCATGGTCCAGTCCCCCAGTTCCACAGATTCAGAGCAGGAGATCACTTCAGTTCAGGTTTGCCTGCCAAACGTGAGGCACGTGAGGGCAAGAGATGTTAATTACATCTAATCTGAAACAGTGCATGCAGGCAGGGGGCCAGACGCAGTTCAACAAACTACTTCAGAACACGGGAATGTAAAAAGCAATCAGGGCAAGCATTCAACACTCTGTGCATGGGCTCAGGCTGCTGGAGCTCCTGTTGAGTCTGCAACACACTCAATGTTCCTGGTGCCTGCCTGTGACTCGATGGAGGCGATAATGGATAATTGATTAATTGCTTAGATGTTTTGCAGAATATCTACATATCTTTGCAACCTGCTGCAGACATACACCCCAGCCACAGACACAAAGACAGTCAGTCAGTTGATATCCTGCTTTTCTGTCTCTCTCTCTGTCTTCCTCCCATGATCATTGATGACAGCAGAGTATATCTAGACTAGGATGCACAGACCGGCTGGCTGACATGGCGCATGGCACACTAGGGCTTATCTAGGGGTGAATATCCGTCCCAGCTCTATAGCCTGCCTGTTCCCATTTTTTTTTCCCTTCGAGGGCCATCTGCGCACCAGCCAAAGCGGAAACCAGATTATCCCATGAACGCGTCATGCAGAATAAATGGCCACTCCACTTACTGCCTCCTTATGTTCCACATTTCTTTTATTTGGGGGATTGTGATTAAAATGAAGAATTGAATAGAACTAGATTTTGAAAAAAGAATTGTATGTCTATATAGTCTATATATTTCTAGTTAAAGACAGCATTACCATTTTGATAAAGCCCTTGGAAGCTTTTATTCACCAGTGCTTTGGCTGAGATCTGAAGGTCAAAGGTGAAGAGCAGTTTTAATGATATGCTGCATCCACACAAACATGGTCGATCCAAACCGTGCTCAGAGCGCTGACTGTTGCATTTGTGTGAAATAAGTGAAATAAGTCTTCCTAGTCCACAATGACAAACAATGCTGTGATATGGACGCCTGTTTCCAGGGTTGTATTTCACATATGTCCGTTTGACCTTTCCCTGTGCAGCTTTAAGCTGAAATAACTGTCACTGAGAGACGGCTCTGAGTGGGTGTGCCCTCCAGGTTGTTCAGCCATGTGCATCCTTGGTTAATCATTTCCTCATTCTCATAAACAGACTGAAAATGTAATACTTGATAGAGAACCCTAAATATGGTGCACAGCATCTCCTGTAGATTAAAAAATTGGTTTGTGCATCTTAAACATTCAAGACTATTTTGTCCCTCTTGGAGCAACATGTATTTCCCATGAGTTCTTAACTGGTCACCCTGTTCTGACTTTCACATCATCCCCACTGTGTTTGGATTTCAGATTAAAGGAACACGTGTGGAAGACGGTGTGTAAAGCAATATTTGCCCTTCACAGTGAGATTTTTCTTGCCACTGCTTGATTTCGGCCCTCACATAGGAGCAGAATGATCGATCACCCAGCTAGGCTTGGTGGCTAAATAATTCCTTTTGACTAAAATAAGAAAATAGAGATAAAATGAGCTGCCAAAATGTTCTTGACATAAGAGAATAAAGAGCAAAAGACAACTCAAATTTAAGTCCTTGTACCATTTTCCCAGATCTCAGGGTGACTGATGGCACTATGTTATGCAGGTTATAATTTGCACATCAATCTCCATCTTGATACAGTCTAATTTGTTTTTGCTGGTTGACAGATACCACAAAAGGGCCTGAGTTCATTTTAACTCAGTATTATAGAAATTTCATCAGGTATGGCATCATTTACAATGTCTAATCAATTTCTGAGTGGCAGTCCACATTTATAAACTGCACTGCTCATTAGAGAGTATACAACATTAGAGAATAAATATTCCAGTAAGATCTTGTTAAAAGGAAGACATGTGCAACAACAATGTCTCCAACTCAAATCAAACATTTGCACATTTAGATTTCATTGGATTAGTGTATCTTGTCTTGTGCTGTGAGTGTGTGAGTCAGTCTGAGGCCTGGTTAATGAAGTTAATTCATTCAAATGGACTGGCTTTGACTAGAGAATTTCTTTAACTCATGGCTGGATTTTCATATTTATGCATATTGTTTGTTTTTTCTGCCCTTTTCCAGACCAAGCATCTGACACCAGTGTGTGCTCAATATTATTGGTCAGCTTAGCAGGTCAAGCAGTAGAGACAAGAGGTTGATAAAGAGAATTGGTTCTCTTAATCTCAGCACACAGAGAGAGATAAACACACACTGGTGTGCAACAGGGCAGTGAGCGATTTCTCTTCCTGTCTTATCCCAAAGCACTGCACTGACACATGCTAAGAGCACAAAACTCATCTGAGAAACCATTCATTCATGAAATCAATTTTCTTTATTAATTTCTTAAATCATAATGTCTGTTTTAGTGCTCAGGGGTTTTCAGCAGGCAAAGGTTTCACTTTAATATGTTCCCTGTTTCCTCTTCCCACCTCTCTACACGAGATTTACAGTACACAACTAATAACATGTAATGACATCAACCAGCCCTGACCTTCATTTGAACTGGTAGCACTATTTACGCAGACACCCACTTATATTGACTTTCTTGCAGTGAGGGTCCAGTGCTATTGTCAGCAGGATGACAAGTGTGCCATTGAGAACTGTCTGCAAATACTGGGATCCATTGAGTCGACTGGACTCATTGAGGACAGGAACTGACATGCAGCTAATTTCCCAAAAGAGCTACCATGACCTATTTCCACACAAACAAATATCCGCCATATGAATGCTCAGTGAGTCGACGACGTTCCTGGTCTGCTAACACTACTTCTCAAGGTTGTTTTGATTCGTGGACAGGCAGAGGATTGATTTGAAAAGGCCTTGAAAGGAAAGTTCTTCATAGAGCAAGGGAAGGACCCCTTATTTCCTAGTCAATGTATTTCATTTATTATTCATTCTATGTCACAGCAACTTTAAAGAAATGTCCTGAATTACTAAAATATGTTCACTATCAGTTGTCAGAGCTGTTGTGAGCTTCTCGATTTGAACTTTTCATTTCACACCTATAGTATGTTTAATTATAAAGCTGCTGCTAGAGTGTGACATCTAGAGACAAAAAATAATCCTGTAAGACCAAAGACTGAAAATGCCATCAAGCAGAACACTGATGTTGTCTATACTGATCTGAGCTGCTGAAACAAAAGCCACAGCGTCACTGCTACATGCCACGGATGTCATGTACAACCCCTCTCCAAGGAGCCTCGGCCTTCTCTTTTTCATCTGGACGTGGGATTACTGTAATGCTCTTGCTCAGCGAAGGTGCAGCAGGGAGGACTGTAAGCCCCATATGGTCCAAAAATCTTGTGGCAGATCTTCTATACGTGTTCTCGAAACGTCACGATCAAAGCAGCCACACATGACAGGCGACACACGGTAATCCAACCTTGGCTCAGATATCAGAGAGAAGGACAAGAGATCTCAGTGTCTGATATTCGTGTTCAGTATCAGAGTCACGTTATGTCATGTCATGTCATGTCATGTCATGTCATGTCATCATCTGCCGCTTATCTGGAGAATCAGAGTCCGGATATTCAATTTCCTGTCAAAAAAAAGAAGAGACATAACGGCTGAAGTGCACAAAAGGTCGAGTTTCACTGGTTCCCATCCTGGGGGCCAGGACCAACAAGGGGTCCCAAGAAAAATTTGACAGGTCACAAGATGATTAAAGGGACAGAAACAAGTGTGTAGACATGGCTTAATTTGAAAGCTACTATATACTTTACATGACTACGTGTATGCGTCACTCATCGTGATGCACCCAGAGAGAAATTATCACTTGACTTTGCAGTTCCTCTCAGCTCCTCTGAGCATTTTAGAGTTTACTCTTTTGGTTCAATCCCACCACTCTCACAGAGTCATTTTCGGTTGTGGTACCACTGGCTACATAGTACATTTATTGCAGAATTGTACTTTTCACAAGGCATTTATGCACTAATCTATCCATTGTATCAGACTTTGATATTACTTCTGGAGACAGTTTTATCCAATAAATTCTAAATGTTGCACTGATCGTCCGGTGGGAGGTGTGTTGGAACAACACTGTATTTCCAGGCGACATTATAAAGTAGATTATCTTTCCTGTCCTGTTGTCAGTTCATACAGACAATGTGCATGATCATATTTTATCCATCAGTCAGTGGGTGTGATTCAAAACAAAACACTCTTATGAATATTCATGTCTTTCCTCACCTTCACCTTTGTTGATCCCACGCAGTGGAATAAAATACACAACACAAAATTACCAACAGTGCTCATCTGCCTAAAGTAGAGACAACCAATTAAACGTAAAAACGTCTTAATAATCTGCTGCAAATGAAGCAAAGGATTTGAATAACATGGCCTGAGACAGCAGAAAAGTTTGTCAGTTTAATAAAGTTGACAGTTAAATGAAATAGTCAGGTTCCTCCCTGTTGTAACCACGAATCACTGTCTCTTTTCTGATGTTTTTAATCACTTCACTCTGAAGTTTTCATCAATTTCACAGCTGCTGCCCCCCCTACAGCACATATGTGATCTTATTATCAGATTTAAATGCACAGCATCGGGAGGAGGAGAAGGTCATGAGGTAAATCCCTGGAACAACAAATGTAATTTTTTTTCCCTCTTTGATCTCCTGGCTGCAGTTTCTAGTTTCCCAAAGAGCTGCAGCTGAAAAAAAAAAAACAAAACAAAAAAACATCGATGTCAACTTTGCACCAAACATCTGGACATACAGTGCAGCACAATTCATTTGAAACAGTGTGTCTGCCATTTCCCAGAAGACTAATGTGTTGTTTGTTGTACTGTCAGTCCACCTCGGCATGACTTATCACGTTCTGATTTTCCTGCCGGAGGTCATCTAATCCTTGACCAGTGTAGGACAAGCCCCTTAGTTATCACTGCTGCAGCTGCACTTGGTATCCAATGTATCAAAGGAGGCGGGGTGGGGTTTATTCACACACGCTGTGCATCTTTCTGTGAATGTCACATCACAACACTCAGTTTAAGCAGCAAGCAAACAGACACAGGCGGAGCACCTTTGGCTGTGAATTTTGAGAGCTTTTCTGGTTAATAGATGAGGAACAACATTGTGGATAGTATAATTATAACCTGCACATCAGTCCATTTGCTGCAGCCTGTAGTATCTGTGACATGAATGCAGATCATGATGGTTCGGGATTCACACTCTGTGCTATTTGGCTTCATACTTACTGGCTCCATAATGATCTTATGTATGCACACTAATGCATCTAATCTGAGTGTTTCATACGCCACAAGCTGCAGTTTAATGCTAACTGCATCCAAATCACAATCCCACACTCATGGGACAATGTTCAGGTCTCAGGGTTTAAGCAGCTGACCTTTTAACACTTCACTTTCTTCTTTTTTGTTTTGAAACGTCTTTATCAAGAATATACATCATTCTTTAGAGATTTGCAAGGACAAGATGTCAGCAAAGCTGAAGGCACAATACAGCTGCAGTGGTATTTGGGGTCAAAATGTCCAGATATTGAAAAACAATGGAAAGCTTTCAAGAAAGCAAAGGTAAAGGTCAGTACTTGAGGGAGGCAATACAAGGCAACACTGTGAGTGAAGATTGAAGAAGTGAATAGAGAGCTTTTTAAAAGCAACAAGTGGAGGCAATTTCGTCAGTTTGCTTTGCTTAAATTACTACAGGTATTATTTAGCTATACCCCTGTCAGAATGGGGCTTCACCTTTTTCCATGAGAGGGAGAAGCAGCAGCAATCATAATAGAAAATGTGATACAGTGAAATCAGCTATTACTTGACAGTGAACCAGATGTGACCAAGTTGCCAAATTCAGGTTAATTTCGTTGGATTTTACAAAATATCTAACAGCCCTTTAATGTGTTGTTACTTGGTAGCTTATGGTGATAGTTACAGTGTGTTGGTACTGCTGTGTAACTGAGTCAGTTCACTGGCTGATGCTGCTGTTACACCATGTTTCAGCATTTTCCATCATCCTGTAACTGCCACCTGTGGCTTCATGTCAGATTATACTCTCAGACTGGCTGAAAAATAAGATTACACACTTTTCAAAGGTGTAAACATTGAAAAAAGGGTTAGTATGTAACATGACAGTGGGAAACCTCCGGGAGATGGAAACTTTCTGTCAAACATTTCAGAGATGATAAAGGAAGAAATGGCAGGATGAGAAGGAGAACAGACGGTGAAAGACTCAGCAGCTCCATCCAAAACACTTGCCAAGTCAAGCCAGATTACACTTTGAACAGGGAGAAAATCTTGTCACCGCAGGTCGAGAGACAGAGTGAAGAGCTCTCCAACTCTCTCTCTCCTCCTACTTTCACTGGCTTCACCCTCCCGCTGTGCCATCATTTCAGCATCTTCCCACACTTACCGCAAATGACATCTGCCTGCATTGTATAACATTTCATATGTACCAGCTGCAAATGCTGCAAACAGTGTTAAACAAAAAAAGCTTTTTTTTTTTAATCTTTTTTATTCTTTTCTTTCTTTTTTTTTTGAAATTTGCAGTGAATATCACCATGTCAGTGCAGTGAAAATGAATATCTGGACATGAGCACCGTTCACAGCTGCCCATTTAAATGCAAATTACAATCTTCTCCTCAGAATGTTTATGATTACTGTTGTTTATTCCCCTCACCCAGGTAGAAGAGGGAGGGGGAACAAAGCTCTGTATGGCCACTTACATTTCACAAGAAAAAGAAGAGTAGCAAATGACAGAGAGACAGACAGATTCATTTCATAGGAGATTTGGTTCATACATGCACAAAGCAAAATATATCCTAAACTGTCAGAATTTCAAGCAAGCTCAGGAAGCTATAACTCAGTTAAATATTTATTACCTGCTGCTTAAACTGTGTAATTTATAACCACTCATTTCTATGCACGATAAATGTTCTGAGTGCGAATCCACAAACTGAGTTAGCTGAACATCTGCAACAGCATGCCAATGAGATAATCTTTTGTCTTCACTTAGTCTCCCTCTGCAGGGAAACTGAAATTCAGTGCTTCTCAGTTTCAGTAACTTTTGTCCCCCTGTCTGTCTTTGTGTCTCCCTTTCTGTGTCTGTCTCTGTGTGTCTCCACTTTCTGTTCATCAGCTTGATGTCAGGTCTGGCAGCCCTCGATGCCAAGTGCTCCAGCCGACTGGGCATCATGACCATCTCCTACTATCTCTGGACCACCTTTGTTGCCGTGGTAGTGGGCATCGTCATGGTGTACATCATCCATCCAGGTGGAGCTGCTCAGAAGGAGGACTCTGAGGACAGCAAGAAGCCGATGACCAGCTCTGCTGACGCTCTGCTGGATCTCATTCGGTAAGAGGCCATCATGTTTCTCCTTTAATGCACTCGGTGTCGGTCAGCTCAGAGGAAACTGTTATCATCCTCGTGGAAAAGTGGCCCAGGTGTGAGGTGCATGAGCATTGTCACGACACTGCACACACAGATAAAGAGGACAACACAGGGAGTCAGACATGTACGTGACTGGAATGCAGATGCAGTGCATTCATGAGAATCCATTGAATGCTTGTTCAAAACTAACAGACTATGAAATATAGAAAACTATTTCAGTTTCAAATATCAGTGGTTCCCATAGTGGGTGCTGCAGAACTGTGAAGTACCTTTCACAACAGATGGACAATGTTGCATGATAATCTACATCTTTTACAGTTTTACCACATTTATATAAGCTATGTGTTTTATAGGCCCATTCCATTACATACAACATACCAAAACACAGGCAATAAACACTGAAATCTCCTTTGTAAAATATGTTAAGAGCACCATTATGCTAGTGTTTTTCACTCAGTATTGATGTCAGTTTATATATTTTGATTAACTGAATTCTCACAGGTAACAAATATGCATGCTGCATTTTTAGCTGGAAAGGTTGCACATGTATGAGTGTTGCACGAGTACTGTGTGGGCACTGGGGGAGGGGAAGGGACGTCAACATGGAAGAACGTTAGGGAGCCACTGTCATATATGGTGGCTTCATCCTTTGGATTACATTGTCTTTATCTTGTGTCTGTCTGAGATTGACTTTATATTCTAAAATGTTGGAAGAACAAGTGCTCTCTGGAAATATCCTGTCATAAAGCCTCTGTACTTGGAAGAAGGGTAGAGGTCTCTTGTGTGTTTTTATCGTGTTAAAAAAACAACATCTAATCTTAATAAAACCATACAAGATAATAGTTCTTTTGAGTTTGCTTTGTATTTTCTGAATTTGCAAACAAAATAACAAATATTGACTACAGCACAAATGGAAGTAGACTAAATGGAAAAATTTAGTTTAGAAGCACTGAGAGTGAATATAATTTTTGCTTCTAACCTGGCGACGAGTAAGAGAGAGAGAGAGCAATGTGCAAACTTTATGTCATTGTTTGAGTTGTAGCACAGCACCTTCATTTAAAGCTATTTTATAATACATCTGAGATCTATACTTGATCTATACGTGCCCTGCGCGCGATTTCACGAGGTCCTAAGTGAGGGAAAAGCTTGAGGACAGAGTGTAAAGCCCGGAGCCTCATGTGCCAGTGGGTTGTTGTGCTAAGCTAATTAGCGCTGCTGAAGGATAGAGGTGGCGTGTTAGAGGTGAACCTGGGTCAGCCTCACACTAAGAAACATGACGGTGAGGCCCTGAGTGCCACTGTGTCAGTGTGACAGTCGGTCAGTGGGCTAAAGTCAGCGGCTTGTACAGGCAGAGAGCTGCTGAGGTATCAACAGAATATTTTACGTTTCTGATGCTATTTTATCACAAATGCACAGTGACCTGTAGAAAACTGCACATAAACTGCCAATTTTGTGTTTTTAATTTAAAAATAATTTACACTTTGTCATTTAAAAGTATTGTTTTCATATTTATTTGAACCTGGTATAATTTTTAATGTACATGAGAGTTTCAATAACAAAATCAAATCATAGTGGAAATAAATAAGTCCATAAAAATGGAGTAATAAACTGGCCAAGCCTTTGAAATCCAACTAGCAGTGGTGAAGCTCTGCTGTCGTTCACGGGATCTCAGTGCTTGTGTTTGTGTGCATGTGTGTGTGAGTGTGTGTTTGTGTGTTTTACAGAGCACAGCTGTGCTTTGGATTTATCTCACAAAGCTTCTTTACAGCCTTCATCTATCATGCAGGCATACTATATCTGTACACTCACATGACTGTCTGCAGTCATGTGTGTCGTTGTGTGTGACTGCGTGTGATAAGTATGTATAATTCCATTGTCCAGCGTCTTTGAGCACCCGGAAAAGCGCTATACAAATTCGATGTATTATTATTATTATAATGAGCACAGTATGTATAAATATGTGCATACTTGGATTTAGCACTGGAGTCAGAGTGATTCATTAGCCTGCTTTGCTCTGTCTTAGATACTGGGCAGGCTGCTGAATGGCTAACTGGTCAGATGCACACAGAATACTCACTATAGTTCACTGAGTTTCACCATTATGTCAATGTATATCTCTGCCATATGTTTCTTTAACATCATTCTGTTTTAAGCTGTAAAATACAATATGCTGTTTAATCTCTCTGCATCTGAAATGTGCTCTTTGAATTCTGACTGTGATTTGAGCTCTGATTTAACATGGGATTTACACGCTGCTCTAACGCAGAGATGACTTGGACGTGATTGACAGACACTTCTCAGCCTCCCCGGTCAGGAATGCTGCATAACGTGCCTCATTTGCATGTTGTGGTTAAAAGGCATCACATGGCCTTCCTGTTTTGGATTTGGTCAGTCCATTGAAAGTATTGATTATGAGTCTAAATTGAAAACTCAGACTCAATCAATTGATAAACAGATCAGATCAAATGTGGTAACATAGAAATAAAATACTACACTCCCACAATATTTATGGTAACATCTAAAAAAAAAAAAATTACAAATAGATTGCTCAACTTAAAAATGTGTTGCGTTGACTTAAAAAGAAAATTTAATTTCAGATGGTTTAATGGAATTATATTGATACAACTTGATATAATAGTTTCCTACTACTCCTAGCAGCATAACAAATGATTAAAGTCACTTCCCTTTTGTCTATGAAATGATCGTTCCAGCATCATCAGTTCATGCTGTTGACCTTTTCCTCTGCCATGTGACAGCACTACAAGTCCATGTCTTTAACACAATAACGCACAATAACCCCTAATCCTAACCTCGTTTAATTACCTGAACTGCATAAAAGCTTCTTAGAAAATCACTGAACTGTGTGAGAATTAAATTATAGTAATTTCAGTATAAGCATCTCCATGTATCAGAGCATCAGAGCTGTACATGAGGAGAATCAAAACCTGTTAAAAAGGGAACATCATTTCCACAGAAGAGATGCAGATTCGTCAAATGACAAAGTCGCTCATATTTTGCAAATCCACTGTTGTCTTGCAGGGTACCTTGTGACCATGAACATATGGCATCTGGTGTGTGGGTTTGTGAAGACATCAATAATTTCAAAGCCAATTTAAATCCAAGAGAAATACAGAAAAAACAGCTTTATTTACATTGAATGATGCATTACATCAAAACAGTTGAGTGTCAATTGTACTTTTATTCAAAGTTGTGCTTTGCACTGTGTTCCTGTGAATGTGAAGGACATTTCTAACATCAGTTCTACCTTGAAAATACAGATTCATGTATTATATGTATTATTTTTTACAATATGGTCACATCTGCCATCAGCCTTTAACATTTCTCAAAATGTTCTTCCACAGCAACATGTTTCCAGCCAACCTCGTTCAAGCTACATTTCAACAGGTAAGCTGACACGATGAAGGCAAAGAAGAATATGTTCAAACCACAGACAAGCAGCACCAGTATTTTGAAGGTTAAAGCAGTACTTTTTTGTAAATGTGCTGCTTTCTTGCTGTTTTCTTTCTTGCTGAGAGTTAAGTGTGGATTGATATCACTTTCATGTCTGTAAGCTAAATACAAAGAGACAGCAGCCGGTTGGCTTCTCCTGCTTCTGCTAGAGTATAGAAAAGTAAATATGTGGCCTGTACCATCTATGTAGTGCTTCCTCTTGTCTTAATCAGAAAACACCATAGAAACAGCTGAAGATGTTGGAATTATAAAATAACACACTGTGTACTGTGGACATTGTCAGCTCACTACTGTAATGGGATTCTTCTGTTTAAATGTTAACACCCCTGATATGAGACCACACATACATCGTTATCATAAGAGAATCTGCTGCTTTGAACATCTATGGTGCCGGTTTCGTGTAACGTTTAATATGCTGACGTGAAGGCCTGGGCTCTGTTTTCATTTTTTTAAAGTATCGAACCCAGAGAGTCCCAGAACTCATCCCCAAACCAACAGTGGCTCAGCTCCTGGATGAGACCACCACGCGTAGAGTCTATATCTACGGCATCCAGGATGACAACGGCACAGATGTCCAGAACTTCTCCCTGGACCTCACACCGCCGCCTGACGTCATCATGAAGACATCACCTGGGACCAGCGAAGGCATGAATGTGCTGGGAATTGTTATTTTCTCTGCAACCATGGGTGAGTGGTTGGCATGGATCCTGATTCACAGTATCAGAGTAACATGCACAATGCACATACACAAACATGTATAACTGCATGTCTTGGCACACCCACATCTTTGCATAATTTGGCTTAAAATGTGTTTTGCTCCCATGAGGAAAGCAGGGAACAAAGAAATGACGTTATTTGCATTGATTTACATTTGTTGAGTGCATCATTGTAAGTGTATGATTGATGGCTTTACCTATTTACACATGCACAGTTTACTGGGTGGTACAACGTGTTTTTCAATCAGCTGATAGATGGAACGTGTGGTGTTTTTTTCTTCAATCCAGGAATAATGTTGGGAAGAATGGGACCCAATGGCAGTGCTTTGGTCAACTTCTGCCAAAGTTTGAATGAGGCAGTTTTGAAGATTGTTGCCATTGTCATCTGGTAAGAGTTGTAAACACCATCAAAATAAAGTAACAGTCTGTGAGCAGCTTTGCTGATACTGGTAATAATGATCAGGTTTTTAGCTGAAACAGCATTAGGAAGTTCTCATTTTTAGCCAAGCTAGCTGCTTCGCTGTGTGTCTGGAAATGGTGGTCTGTCAGTGAGTCCACCACTTTGGTCCAGATGAAAATAGATTGACAACTATTGTATTGATTGTTCTGAAACTTTGTCCAGACATTTGTGGTCCCCAGAGGATGAATCCTCATGACTTTGGTGATTCTCTGACTTTTTCTTTAGAGTCACCATGAGGTTGACATTTTTTGTTTTTGGTGAAATGTCTCAGCAACTATTTGATGAATCACAAGGAAATTTGGAACAGACATAAAATGGCTTCATAAATGGCTGAGTTGACAACATAAAGTGAAAATGTCACAACCGGGCAGCCAGGAACATGAGGGAAGAGGACCCAAATGCTGAAACCCCAAGATAAACATATGACAGCACTAAGAGTCTTTCATTAAACTGGGGAACACAAGGCACAGGTACATGAACAAACACCAGGAGTTGACTCAGGGAGGCAAGGTAGAAGCACACAGAGACTTATATGGACAAGGTAATGGGCAGCAGGTGACACAAATTAGGACAGGACAGACAATCACAAAAGGAGGGAAACCAGACAAAGACAGGAAGTAGAACAAGACCAGATACACTAGGGACAAGACTTCACAATAAAACAGGAAATGGACCACCAAAACTGAAGAGACAAAAAACAAGAATAACTTGACTTAACAAAACAGGAACTACTAACAGAACTTACACTAAAGCAGGGACCAAAAAGGGGATGTAAAGGGTTCAGAAAACAAGTCATGACAAAAATAACATTTTGGTAAAAGCTTATCTTGTAGCTGATACCCTGAATTAATGTTTTAACTTCTTTCCCTCCTCCCTTCTTTCCCTCCAAGGTATTTCCCCTTTGGTATTGTGTTCCTGGTTGCCGGAAAAATCTTGGAGATGGACGACCCTTCAGCCATGGGAAAGAAGCTGGGCTTTTATGCCATCACAGTGGTAATGGGCTTGGTGTTGCACGGTCTGTTCATACTTCCAGCCATGTACTTCTTCATCACTAAGAAGAGCCCCATCGTTTACATCAGAGGCATTCTGCAGGCCCTGCTCATCTCCTTGGCCACCTCGTCCAGGTAAACATGCAAAATCTGACTTTCCACAATTAAACAATCCAATTACAATGGATTTACATTTACTTATATTTATATTCATTTCCAAATTTGGGGACTATGAATCTATATTTTCGTCAGGACTCAACAGGTAGTGGCAAATAAACCAGCTTAATTAAGTTCCCTACATTTTGCTTTGTTTATTTCCAGGTGTAAGATTAAAAAATATAGTGATTACATGTGGTCACTTGAGACTCTTATGGGATCCCTCAAGGAGCACATGAATGAAAGCTGTTCTGAGAATAAAATGATGATGTTCCCATCATGATGTTTACCAGAACAAGTTGCAAATAATAATAATAATGAACTTCAATTTATTGTTCACCCAAAATAACAACCAACTAGTAGAGTGCTGAGGTCAGAGCAAATGCACTATTATACTATGTTGCGAGTGTACATGGAGCAGATAATGGAATTGCCCTTGAATGAAATGGATGTTTATGGGGTTTCACTATGACCCTTTCAACCCTGTTTTCCACCTCAAGGCTTTTATGTTTTGATTAGAAATATATTGATCAACAGCGCTGTGCCTTGTAGCCTATCAAAGTGTTGAACAGCGTTATTCAGTATGTTGACTGTTAGTCCCTACCTTCTTGACACCTCCTCTTCAAATGCTCTCTTTTTGGTGTTTTTTAATTGATTGTGCTGTTACAGCCTTAAATTGCTAATTGAGATGTAGAACAAAACAAAAAAAAATAATATTTTTGCAGCATTTAGGTCTCAATTAACAAACCTAGCTCACATTTTGAAAACCATAAACAAAGCAAATGTTTAGCAGATTTTTCACAGCATCACAAAAAATGTACCTATATATGCATACATAATGAGCGCTTGTGCATCCATTTTGTGGAATTTATTAGGATATTTAATTTAAATGCAAATCAACCCCAAGACAAGCAATTATCCCCCATCAAAACACTAAACTGTGTCTGTTTACTTCAGTGCTTTCTGGAATTGTGAAAATGTGAAAAGCATTTTAGTCGCACACCTTGAGTTTGGTTTTTGGTTTTCACAGTGAAATCAATCAAGTAAATAAATACACTGAGAAATGGATAAACACCAATTACGGGCAGTTTTAGAGCCCTTTGGGTGTTTCATGACTTTGTCACAGAGGCAAAAATTGAGAAGTTCCCCACAGAGAAACTAACTACTATGAATAGTGCAACATATAATGTTATCATTATCTTCTCCTGCTGCAGCTCTGCCACTCTGCCTATCACCTTCAAGTGCCTCCTCGAAAACAACCACATCGATAGACGCATCATCCGCTTTGTGCTGCCTGTCGGGGCCACCATCAACATGGACGGCACTGCACTCTACGAGGCCGTGGCAGCCATCTTCATCGCCCAAGTGAATAATTATGAGCTTGACTTTGGACAGATCATCACAATCAGGTAAGACCAGTTAAATTTAGACTGGAGCAGACTTTTGATGTAAAAATGGCTCTGTCCAAAGGTAACAGAGAAAAGCCGTCTTCCAGCATCAGTAAAGCTCACTAATCAGCACAATGCATACTACTAACAAGTTAAAGTGCTGGTAGGTGGATTTCGTTACCTTTGGACAAACCCCAGACTAGTTCTTTCCCCGTTTCCAGTCTCTGTGCCAAGCTAAGCTAACAGGCCGCTGGATGTAGCTTCATATTCACAGACAGGAGATTGCTGTCAGTTTTCTCAAACAACTCTTTGCAAGAAAGTTAATAAATGCATTTTCGCAATTGTCAGACTTTTCGTCTGTTCACAGTTATTTGGGCTGTTTTTTACATGAATAGCAATTGTTGCAAATGAGGAAAAACCTTCACATAATGTGACAAAATGGGCAAATTTCATTTGGGTCAAAAAAATGGTGCTGTGTTGTTTTGAGTGCAATATGTGAATTAATCTAACGTCACACATTAAATTTAATTCTGAATTAATAAAAAATATTATGGGATTTACTAGAGACACATATATGTAAATGTCACACAGATTACACCTCATATGAGCTTCTTAGTCTGATCTGATTTCTGCTAAATCAGTCTGGAAGCCCCAGGGACACAGACAGACACACAGGCAGACAGACTGACAGGCAGACAAAAACAACAACAACAACAACAGCCCCCATCCCGCCAGTACGGCCACCCTTTAACTTTCAACCACAGGTCAACAAGCCCACCCAAGTCTAGAAAAAATTTGATGACATTTCCTATTGTAATAACATTAAGCGGACCTCTCCTCATGGCTGCAGTCTGCCCATTCCCTCATAATCCCTTGGCGGTAAAACCCATATGACCTGTATTACTCATCTCCCGTGTCACGCCAGAATTATAATAATTTTTTTCCCTCTCTGCATCCTGTTCCCGTGCCTGTTGGCTGCTGACCGTGGAGTTGCTCCATCTGCATGCTGCCCACCACCCCCCACCCCAACCCCCATTAAAAAAAAAAAAAAGTCTTAATACAATGTAAAAATACAAATAGAAGTCCTGCAATTAAAATTTTAATTAAGTAAAAGTGCAGCAGTATCAAGCATGCATTATGCTTAGTAGCTCCTTTCAGAGTGTTAGTTTATAATACACTGCGTATTATATTTTTGGATTAGCATTTTAGCAGTATTTTAATGTAACAGGCTCAAAACACTTGCGACACAGCCAAAAGGAAACCATCTAATTTTGGGGAAAAAAAGGACCCCGAATAATAATTTTATAACATTATGAGCTATAGAACAATTTTCCATAATTGTTCTGTAGCTCATATAGCCTTTCTAAACCCCATCCCTAAACAGTGTCAGACCATAGCCGGAATGAATTAAACTGAATGAATTTTCTATCTGCTCTAACATAAGTTACAAACACTAGCATGACACACTTACACACTCAAATATAGCGAAGGGGAAGTGTAAAGTAGCTTAAAATGGAAGTACTCAAAATTGTACTCAAGTGAGCACAGTCATGCAGTTCTACCCCTCCCAAACTAATTTCATCCTTCCCTCAGAGAGATCCCACACGCCTCTGATGAAGACTTGTTCCCATATGTTATAAAATAAACACACCCCGCTCCTCTGTCTGTTCTCCCAGCATCACTGCCACTGCAGCCAGCATCGGTGCAGCAGGAATCCCACAGGCTGGACTCGTAACCATGGTGATCGTGCTGACCTCCGTGGGTCTGCCCACCGATGACATCACTCTCATCATCGCCGTTGACTGGGCGTTGTAAGTAAGAGTTAATCTTTCCACATCTAAACATCTGAGACACCAATTCAGGAAATGGTTGTGACATTTCAAGATCTTCCGGTAAAGTTTAAGTATCTTACCCCAGAGTTTGTGTATACAGAAATGGCACCAGGCACCATACTTTATATGAATTTATGTGAATTACCTCTGGTTTTGTCATCCAGGGATCGATTCAGGACCATGGTCAATGTGATGGGTGACGCCCTGGCCACAGGGATCATGGCTCACATCTGCAGAAAAGATTTTGTCAAAGAGGGGGAGCAGGTGAGAGCATCACAGGCCAAATCAATGGAATCTGAGGCTGCAGTTCATTCATTGATTGTCTTCTTAAGGTTATCTCAGCTTATGTACACAAATATTGAAAGATAGAGAGGTGGTATGTGAATGAAGAGTGCAATGTAATCTTGCTTTGTACAGTATGTAGAAGGGCATGTCAGTAGGCTATACAGCAGTTTTAAAGGAAGAGTTTCACATTTTGGGACATGCCTTTATTTGCTTTCTTATTTTGAATTGTGGAGGGAGCCAGGAGAGCCATTAATCAACCTTGGATAATAGCTTTTTGTATACAGCACACATTTGTAATTTTGAACATCTGTCTCTGGTTTCATAGCACTCTTGAGCATTACCTTCTTAATTAAGTCACTAAGATTCTCTTCTTCTTCCTCTTCATTGCATCCACCAGGTGCCTCTGATCTGTGAGACTAAACCTATGATTAGCATCCAGCAGATGATGACCTACCAAAACCAGAAGAACGGCTGCTACCAGCCACCCCCACCGGGCAGCAAACAGGACCACCTCTCCCCGGACGTGGCTCGGCTGATCCAGCTTGAGGAGGGGATTCGGCCGATAGAGAAGAAGAAGCACGCTCACTCCTCTCATCACAAGAGAGAGCACAGGGACAAAGACCACTGTTCCATTGATATGAACGGGCTGGAGACTAATGTATAAAAGCAGATGCCCCCCCCCCCCCAACAGCTACAGGCACATCCACAGCTACAGGGCCAACAGGAGAGGAAGACAAATTAAAGAGCTGAGGTGACTAAGTTCACATGTTTTTCTCCTCCGAGAAGGAGAACAGCCCAGAGCGGATGAATGCAGGAAAAAAAAGACAATTTTTTCTACATAACCTAAATGATGACCCACAATTGATTGTGTATGTTTATGAGTGTACATATTTATCAGATGTATTATTCGGTACCAGGAGTGACAGTGTGCTGCTCTGGCTGAAACACTTTAAACCAATCAGTGAGTCAGCCCATCTCAAAGGAGCGGAAAAGAAGAACGCAATAGCTAATGTCAGATTTAATTAAAGGAACCTACCCCTCCGTGGACTGTGTAAAAAAAAAAAAAACCCACAAAACATTCACTCATATCTCTTTTTATTCAGTCTGGTTTGATATGTTTTTACCATTTTATTGATTGGAATTTTTTATTTTTTTGGTGATTATGTTCTCTATAATCAAACCTAGGCAAAATGTTGCCTGTTTGGAGTGTTTTTCCAATAGAGCCACTAACTCAATAAAGCGCACATCAAAGAGACAAAATGGGACAAAACAAGATAATTAAACTATAATGAGAAACCTTCATTTGAACACACATACGCAAATGTGTGGTTCATATTTGAGAAACAAACCTCTCAGATTTTTAGGGAATGAAATTAGATTCATTGCAATTTCCCAGATTTACGCAGCAACACCTTTCCTTACACTTGTCTTCACTGCCTTGTTGTCCTGAAAGTAGGTACTCTGCCTCATACCTGCAGCACTGTATAGCCACTGCCAGAATCAAGGCACAGGGATGATGAAGATCAAAATGAAAATGAAGACAAGTGTTTGCCCTTGTGTTGAAGTCATGTCCAGTTGTCTTTGCACCCCATTGTATTCCCTCTTTGCCTTAAACGACCAAAGGAGAAGCACACGGGACCAGAACGCTAAGAAATGTAGGCTGAAACAGGTGAGACAAAACAACACAAGACGACAATAACAGGTCACACTCTGAACTCTGTCCATATGTATGTGATATATGCTGTACATGTATGTATTTCAAAAGTTTAAAAAATGTAGATTTTACTACCATGTCAGTATGTTTCAAAAGCTGCCATACTGTATTTGTAAAGACAAATGTTTTACTGTAGTCTAAAATTTATAAAAATGTACCAACTCTGTAAAAAAGAAAACATTCAGAAATGAGAAAATATATCAAAAATATACAAATAGCATACTGTTTGAGTAATTTTTTAATGGTTTTATGACATGAGATTTGAATTACTTGAACTGCAAATGCAGTAAAAGTTCAAGTATATGACCTTTCAGGGAATAAAAACTGCAAAGTGAATAAATATTTAACGCTTAATTTAGAAATCTGAAGTGAAGTGGCATTTCCTCTCTTAAAGGGACACAGAAAATGCAGCTGTTTATTTATTCACCTGAACTAATGTCCAATTCAAACTTTAATAAACCACAATGCAAACCTAAGCCAACTGAGGGGTTAAATGTGTAAAGAGAGGAGATTTAAAAGATTACCGCTGAGGACTGGGTCCATCCAAGTCATGTACCTTCGGGAGCACGAATGTCTAAATGTGGCTCTGGTAAATTGTCCATGTTGATTTGCCCTATCGCACTTACATCCACTCTAAAGATGACTTTATCAGTAAGTGATTTCAAGACTTTTGTACGCCAAAAATCTTTCCTCACTAGTCGTTTGTCCAAAAAAAAGAAAAAAATATAGTCTATTTTTGTCCTATTCAAGATACTTGTAAGTATATTTATTTTGCAGGTATCACATATTTTACATTTGCAGATTTTAACATGTTTATAATAAGGGCATTCAATAAAAAAAAAAAAAAAACTAAACAGAAATGCACTTACAAAAGCCCACAAAAGCAAATATATAATATATATATAGTCTTCTGACTGCACCAAACACATCAAGTTACATAAATACCAAGGTCACAGGCCGATAGAATGGGCTTGGCTTTGAGGTACTCTATAAGATGTAATTTCACTAGTTCCTCTGCTGATTTAAAGAGAAAGCTTTGAGCAGGAGCAACAGGAGCAGCCTTGGAACAAGACTGGGTTATAAATGTCAGAGAAACACCATCACCAAGGCAACCCCAGAGAACAAATTACAGGAATTGCGTGCACAGTGTCCAGAGTGTAGAAGTCTGTAAAAGAAAGCTTTACCTGTTTTATTCAAGGTGACCACATCTGTAAAGGTACATAAATAATCCCTGACATTTCTCCCATGTATGCGTGAAAAGAAGACAGCATTTTTTTTTTTTTTTAATATCTACTTATTTATTTGGTAACTTTAACTATCAGTGAAGCTAGACAGCACAGACATGTCTAGTTCCTCAACAGTTTTTTGAGTCTCATAAAGAAAGATTTCATTTTGCTGGTCACAGAATGTGAGCCCACTCTAGAGTCCAATATGCACACAAACTTTATATTTTAAAATATTGTGAGAAAATAGGATGAATTTCAGTCATAATCAAAGTATCCCAATATCAAGTGAACATAATAGTGTGTGTTTTAGAGGAGCGGGATGCATGATAAGTCTTACATTATAGCATTTATCACATAAACAATAACATGATATAGACTGGAAATCACCATCTTGTAAAAAAAAAACATTTAAGCATTAAATGTTGTGTGTTTTGTGTGTTGTGTGTTTTTGCAAATTCAAAGCTGAACACATGAGCAATAAAATACACATGTTCAATTCAGTTCAGTGGTATAACCAGCGCTAATGTCCTTAATGTGACTCATTTTTTAATTTTAAAGATGCCTCAAAAAGGCAAGGTCATTTGCAACTAGCTGTCTTTACAAGTGCCAGAGAAGTTTAAAAAAACGGTCTGGAAAGTATTGAATTATATTGTTGTTAAAGGCTGAAGTGATGATAAAACTCATAAGACAGAGAAAATATATCATACAGCTCCCCTGTGGTTCTGTATAAATATTATGCTATTTGATAGAAGACAGAACATGTATTTGTTTAATGATTTAAATTAAACTTCGTCTCCTCGGTCTATGCAGCCAGCTCCGTACACTGACTTGTGTTTACTGTATGTCTATATGCCTCTCTGCACCAGAGTGTCAGTCACCTACAACTGTCATGTTTGCAGATGCAGGACATATTTTCTCAGAAGTAGTTATAGGCAGGTCATCCACCGAGCCAATGTCAAAGACCAGGCCTTTGCAGAACAGATGGGTCTTATTCAAATGCACTGTGTCCAATACATACTTTGATTTTACTTTCTAGGAAAACTTTGAGCAAAAGTTTCTATTCAAGCGCAGACTAAGCTTCTAAAGTTGACTTGAGGTGAACCAAGCCTGGAAATCCTCAGCTAACACCACTTTGCCTCATCCCACCCCTTCACACAGCGCTTGTTGCAGTGTATCTGCAAGACCCATTATCCCACTGCTAATGGTCAGTGAGACAGGCAGGACACCATGCAGCCTGTGCAACCACTGAATATTACCATTTGGCCAGCCGGCCACCTGGCACACGGACAGGATGGGGTCGGGGGGGGGGGGGCCTGAAGGGAGTTGGCCGGATAGGAGCAATTATGAACACAGGCTGGATCTGGCAGGAGGTGCACAGTGGTGGGTGGGTGTGAGTGAGGCCAACAGGGAGAGGTCTGGGGATGAAGTGTGAAAATAATAAATGGACAAATGGAGAATGAGGGAAGTGGGGCACAAAAACAGAGATAACTGATATCCCTTTGTTTGAATTCTAACCAGTGAAAATTAGAGAACTGTGCTGTAGTTATGAGCCTGAGGCTGTAGTGCAGAGGTGTCCAAACTGTTCCACAAAGGGCTGTGTGGCTGCAGGTCTTTGTTTCAACCAAGCAGCAGCACACCAGACTTCACTCATTTAATCAAGTGATCCTCAGACAGTCAATTGGTCAAACTGCGTGCTCTTGATTGGTTGCAACAAACACCTGCAGCCACACGGTCCTTTGTGGGACAGTTTGGACACCTCTGCTGTAGTGGATGGGTATATGCATGAGTAATGCAATACCACGTTTAAACAGCAATGACGCTGTCATGTGCAGTATTTTCTTTTAAATCTGGTTTTTGGAAATGGTTAATCCAAACAGAAGTATGACAGACTTTTTCCAAATAACTAAACCTGGTGAAGTCTCAAAAATGTTAAACCAGCAGGTCAATGATTTAGTTTTCTCTTCAAGATTTCTTGATAAACCCTGAAATGACCCTCACACTACTTTACCCTTGTGAAAATCTAAAAAGAATTCTGGAGCAAAACAAGACACAACTAAAGTTTCCAGTAACATTACAGTGTAAATATTTTAGAGCTAAGTCAGTCACCTAACTCCCATGGAATTAATAACGTAGAATATGTACGGCATCGATGCAGCATTGATATCTGGCATCTAGGCTCCAACGTTGTCACTCCACACAAGGAAATATCAAACTCAGCCCAGCAGAGAGTTTTGTTTTGCTCCAGCCATAACCTTGTACTGACACTGTTCAATAAGTGTACTGGGCACTGCTCTTTGCTGAGGCTCACTGGTACAACTAGCTGTCAGGTTTTAGAGGTGCTTTGTTACATCAGGAAACCTGGTCAACACAAGTGATTCTGTTTGTGCCAGAACTGAAGAACTTCCTCAAACAACAAGAGCGAACGCATACAAGTTCAGATTTTTATTAGGCTGCTTTCTCTGTGTAGGCTTGATAATAATTCAGCTCACAATATGATGAACTACAAAAAATATTAATAGAATTATTTATATTATTGATCAGGCCTACTTTATGGGGAAAAACACTCCAGAAGTTGTTATTGTCAGTGAAGGATTTATTAAGAAAAAAAAAAAAACTAAGATTATTTCATTAATTTACAGATGTTTATTCTTTACAAAATTATCTATCAAAATGGTATAGGCCCAAAATGGCTTTAAACCACAGCTTTAATTCTATAGACGGACGTCAGAGGCACATTTTGACAATCAAACAGTGTAGCTTCTCACATTTTTTAATTTTCCACGAGCAAACGGCTCCTATAGACTCACTGGATGCTTCAGAATTCATATCAGACTTAGAGATGATGGGTCTAGAGCCAACAACGTGTACATAGGCCATTCTGCGCACACTATGCAGAGTGCTGTGATATCAAAGTAGCAGCTGGAATTGAACTGCCTCTCAAAATCAAACACATTATTAATACATTATGTGAGGTCTGTTGATTAGCGAAATTACAATTTCAACAGGAGAAAACGAGTTTTCCTTCGCCCTTCAAATGTTGCTCGGGGAACAAAAAGCTCACAGCTTAGCCTTGCCTGATATAACCTGGAGGTTTTGCAGCTTCATAGCCATGGCCATGTTTCCAGTGACCTTCAGCTTCCCTTTAAAGAACGCCTGCGGAGACGGAGAGAAAAGAGAAGGGAATAAAGACAAAAAGTCAACTTGTAACTGTAATACTTTGGTCACTGAAAAATGCATCTCTGGTGCACTGAAAATGAAAACTACTGAAAGCCTACATTTAATGGGAAAACAGAAAAAAACATATCATCATATCCTACTGGTTCAGTTTCAAGAAAGACTTATAGCTGGTAGAACACGTTTAACGAACACTTTAAAAACCTACCTTCAGTTCTTCTGATTTCAAACTGGGGTCGTTTTAATTTAACACTTTTAAGCAACTCAAAATGTTATGCTTTATCTAAACAACATCAGAATTACAGCAGAATTACCACCTATGTATAAGGACTGAGAGTTTCCTGTTGCTTTAAGAATTACCGACACCCTCAAAGTGTGCTGATACAAAAACAGTTAAACTGGATTAAGCTGGTAAACACAGGAAATAATCTAACACAGACATGTATTTAACTCTCTCTAGACAATAGACCGCTCTCAGCAATGCATGTCGAGGGGAAGAAACAACAGATGGACTGGCTGCCCAGAAACCTGATTTGCTTCCAAGCTGAATCTGGTGCAGTTAATTTGTGCTGTGAAAGCAAAACAAACCAACCACAGGATTTTATGATAGAAAATATGGGACTTTAGCAGAAAAAAAAAACTACTATCAAATCCATCTGCTGATCATGAACTGTTATGAAAGCAATGTCACAATCTGTATAAACACTGTACAGCACAGCCTGTATTTACCACACTTTGTAACCACGGAAACATGTATGTGCATCATCAAGTGAAAGCAGGTGTTACAACCTTAGTTGATGGTTCAGTTCACTGGAATGGGATGCAAGGGACAGCAGCAGGGTATTATCAGAAAGTGAAAAGGAGCTAAAACAGCAGTGTGTCGGGCTTTGTGTCCTACTCCATGTATTTTAGGTCCCCAATTAAAAGTAAGTGAAAGGTAATGGCCGCTCAGAAACTATACTCCTGTAATATTATGGGGGGGGGGACTTTTTCACATTTTCTGTCTGTTCATCAATATTTATGACTTCAGGTTGCAGTCTCGACTAATAATGCTCATAACGTTCATACACCTGTGAGCTGTGAGCCATAAGGTGCAGTAAAGTGCCGTATGGCTTGCGGTCAGTTGTAAAAGTTTGATTTCTCCACGTGGGTCCATGTGGAGCTGCCGACGCAAGATGATGTTCACAAAAAAATGGCCAGTCAATGACCTGTCAGTCTATATGACTCAATGCTTACAGCTGTAAGCACATACCATTTGAGGGTTCAGCTTTCCTGTCATCATATGCAGAAGATCCTCGTCATTCATGGCCAAGGTGCAGTCTGCCTTTTTATCTGAAAGAAAAAAAAACATGAGAACTTGAGAACTTATATACATATGTGTGTGTGTGTGCGTATATATATATATAGAGAGAGAGAAAGAGAGCGAGAGAGAGAGAGAGAGAGAGAGAGAGAGAGAGAGAGAGAGAGAGAGAGAGAGAGAGAAGAGAGAGGGGAGAAAATGACATTTCTCTTAAGAGACAGCACTCCAGGGTAGACCTGGCATTATGAAACTTTCCATTAGTGCAAAACATGCTATATGTGCCCACTGCACTTTCTTTCAGTGAAGCAACAATTCACAATAATGTTTTCTCTATTCTGACTAAGCATCAGTCCTGCTGTGTTCTGTGGCTTTTCAGGACAAAATCTCTGAGTGCCACTATCAGCCTGTTAAAAAGCAGAATACAACTTTTTCCATCATTATAAAAAGAAGCATGATGTCCACCTCGGGCATGATGATGATTAATCAATGTGCTTGAGGCATCTAATGGAGAAATCAGATGAAAACATGTTTTGTTTTGGGGGTTTTTTCTGTAGAGATGTGTGTGTTGTGAATTAGTGATTGTGATGAGCAATCCTCGCAGTCCTACAATCCTAAAAAAATGTTACATCAGTGCCTCTTCGACTCAAAAAGTGAACAAGCTTTAAAAGTCAGTATTAACCACAGTTATAGACCGTACAGTATACAGTATACGAACTGTAAACGTACTGATCTCTATGTCACGTATGTGTGTTAGCTAAATTTGCATTATTTCCATTAAATGCAAAAATAACAAACAACAACAACTTTTGCTAAACATCACTCAATGCAGTGCCAAGGGACAACTGCAGGATAATACCATGATTCATTTCATTTCCCCAAATTCTCCTGAGTCAGTTGCTTTAAAGACGAGATTGTTAGAAATAACTGAGAGCGACTGGGACCAGTCAACAAGCAGGACGTTAATAACACTTGGTGAGGTGTCGTGTTTGCTTCTTGCTTTATTTTTTTGATAAAACTATTCAGTGATGTTGTTGTTGTTGTGTAACATTATCACAACTAGAGAAGAGTCGTATAATGAACTGACTCAGTGCTAAACTCACATTTTAAGGTGAGCAGGGAGAAGCTTTCGCCCTTCAGCAGATGAACAGCCTTCTACTGTCAAACTCTGCCCATACACCATTCTGCACAGTGAAGCTCAAAGTGAAAAATAAGCAAAACTCACTTTTGACCGGAGCGGGACATCAAATGGATGAAACAGACTGTTCTCTCAGAGATTGTGTGTGTGTGTTTGTGAGTTGCTCTCCCCCCCCCCCCCCCCCAGTTGGGAGTTTCTAATTAATTTCATGTTTTGATATCTGCCGCAGCAGCATTATCACTTAGAATCCATCAGAGGAGCCATTTCAAAGTTATGGAAATGAGTAATGTGTTCGAAATTTCAGCTACGTGAGATTTACATACCAGTAGCTCACTAGAACTTCAGCCGTCCAATGTAAAACCTGACATGATGTTTTAACCGCCAATTCATTCTGACCGACAGCGATTTCTTCGCTCGTATTAAAAGCAGAATTTCTGAGAATCCATTAACTCTTTGAGTGAAGTCGTATTGTGCTGAATACATCATTCATGAGGATAAGGCCCAGGATAAAAATAAATTTTAAAAATGAAGCTTCAAATCCCACTGCTGCCACAAAAAAAAAAACATTTATAAACATAAAATAACAAATAACATTCGGACTTGACAGCAGAGTTGCCTCGCCTCTGTGACAGATACTTACTCGGGTCATTGGTGACAGAACCTTTGCCACTTTTCACATCAACAACCCAAGTCGCCTCCTTCCCATCTGGTCCACTCTTCACTTTAAATGCAAACACTCCACCAATCTTCTTGACAAGCTGCTCTCCTTCCTGCAGGGAGTCGAGAAGGCTTTTGAGTTCCATGACATGTTATATAAAATTGCAGTATAATGGCTGTGGACAGCCTGTAATTCCCCACTATTTCAAATTCAGTACCACAGACATCCATTATTATGTGGACGGTCTTCTTGAATAATTTAAATACAAGTTACATGGTTTAATCTCAGAAAATAATCACCTCAGTAAAAATGTACGATACTGCTGTACATATACCGCAAACTAAAATAACATACAAGAGCTAATCTGACTGAAACTGTGGAAGTGTAAATGTTTTAAGAGCCAACTGAGTCCTCACTTCACAATCTTTAAGCATTTATGCCTCTCACAATTATTCAGTTCCATCTGACTGAACTTTGAGCCACAAAAAAAGTGAATCTCTCCATTGTTCAGCCAGTCTGAAAGAGGCAGAGAGGCTGACTTCTCATTAAGGGAAATATTGTTCATCCATTGTGTATACAGCTTTTCTTTCTTTCTTTTTTTTTCTTTGTACTGCTCACATTTCACCACAGTGTGAAAGTACATTTTGCCTCACCAGTGCTGACCTGATGGCATCTTATTCACAGGGGGGAGAATACCTGATTATACCTGGGGTTCAGGGCTGTGAATACCTGATTATCTTCACCTAATCAAAATCACAAAAAAAAAAACAGTATCTACAACACTCAGTGGAAACACTCACCCACTTTGTTTTTTTTTGAAAGGAACATCTCCAAATAAATCAAATCATCCTGGGCAAGAATTGGAGTGGAGAGGCACACGATCATGTCCGCTCTCGAGAAATGTAACCAACACTCGGAGCTGAAACTGAAACTTAAGTCTAACAACCTATCATCAAGAATTATAGATATTGTTTGACATTAAGTTGGCAAGTGTGGGTAGAGTGAAAGCTCGCCTGCTGGAGTGAGCGGAATCCAAATGAATCCGAATACATGCTCCACATTTATAATCCTGCCACCTGAGGCTTCAAGGCATTTCAGTAGCCCTACGGCACACTTTACAACTTACCACTCCCACACATCATCACTGTAAAGCAGCTCTGCTCTGCACTCTGAGGGTTTTTGGGGGAGGGGAGGCGTCAGCCTCTGTCAGATGCAGGTTAACACTGACTGATCAGTGACAAATCAGAGGCTCACTTGTCTCCAACGTGGTCTTTAGCAAAAAATTGCTGGCCCCCTGTGATGTTTTCTGACAAGTCAAAGCACAATCATGAGCCTTTAAGCACAGGGTACATCCACCATGTTTTTAACAGACGTCATGTCACATGACTTAAAGTAATTTCAGCCGACCCCAGCGTAAAAGCAACATCCAGTTACATACAGCTAACACGCGTTTGTGTTATGTTTCAGATTTAGAGCTGTCATTCACCTTTGTACAAAGCATTATATATCAAGTGTGTTATATTTGTTAAAAAGCGATTCACTAATAAAGTTTAAATTGTTGCTGCTTCACTACAGCTGTACATATTAGGCCTTTAGAAAACAACGGACTGTTCACACCAGTGAATCCTTGGTAGCTTTGAACTTCAATATACGCTTAATGGTAAGAGGGTTGTATATGTTACACAGCGCTGAGACTGCAGCGCTGAAACCATCTGCTTTTATGATCCAACTCAAGTACAGTTTAGCTGGTACAATAGCGTATGTGGCTTCAGTGAATAAAAGCAACTAAAGACCATAAATTGGTCACTGCCTTTAGAAAGAAAGAAGATAAGACTTTGTGGTTGGTTTGTAATCTGTAACCACCTTCGCTTTGCTTTGATGGACCCGTTTATGAAGTAGTTATGGACACGTGTGGTCACATTTGCCCAATTTAGAACACAGTGGACTGAAAGGAAGAAAAGATGATTAAAGAAAATCGAAGATACCGAGGCCTTTAATATGATACAAACGTACTGATTCCACAAGATCAAACACAGAATAAGTAGGTTAAAGTGTGAGAGGGATGTTTGTTAGTGACAGCAAGTTGTTATACCTTCTCTAAATGTTTTTCAATCTCTCTGAAGACAGGGTAAACTTTAAAGCTCTCCAGACCGCTGCCTGAGCTGGTGGGAACAGCAGCCAAGTGCGACCTGAGGGGGGAAAGAAAAAGAACACAGATACACACATACAAAAAACACAGATACAAAGTGCACACAACCCCTAACCCTAACCCTGAGATTTCATCATGTTTCAATAACATGTGAGGCTCTAAACTATGTCAGTCTGGATGTTTTTCTGCAGAAAAGGGAAGAGAGGATAAAGCAATGTACTGCATCTACAGCACAAAGCCAGATAATGAGGAGGAGTACTGGAAATGGTCGAAGACACAATGTTCAAATGTTAGTCAATAACAAAACAGGGGAAAGAACAATACAGGACACAAAATGTTTCTTAGAATTGCGCATAAATGCACAGAATTATCTTGCTGCTGTTTTATCTTTGTTTTAAATGGCTGCAAAACAAATTTTTCCTCAGCACAGGGGACACAGACTGACCGATTAAAGAACACACCTGTAATATTCACACGATACAGAAATGGATCTCCCATGCCTTATTCTTCAGGTGTATTAGCTACCAGTTGATTGGTTAAAAAATACAGTGTAATACTATATAAAGCATCTACCTGAACTAATAAGAAATCATTGTTAAATTCTTGCTCACCTGGCCCCATGTGGGAATCCCATCCTGTAGAGAGCAACGACCACAGCTCCTCCTAAGCCAATGTTGTGTTGCAAGGCCACTTTTGCCCCCGGGACCTGCCTCTTGCCGGCCTGTCCTCTGAGCTGCCAGCACAGCTCTGCACACTGGGCCAGACCTGAGGGAGCACAAGGAGGGACAGAAGGACAGAGAGTGAGGCTGAGGTGACTATATAATTTAATGCTGACGAAGCTGCAAAATGCATCGTCATCATCGCACAAACTTTATTCAGTGAAGTATAATAAAATTTTAAAAAAAAGGTAAGGTTGATTGTTTCAGACTTTGAAATGCAGTTCCAGGAAAGGAAAATTAGCATTTTGTAGGTCAATCAGTCCTGGAAAGTACTGCTATATAAAAAGTAGGTAAGATGCATTAGTGAAGGTTTTTGTTTTAAGGTACAGAACAACAAGCATCTCCGTTTTTCCATTTCATAAAGCATGCAGTTCTTTAACAGGAGTTAAACCAACATTAACTGCTTTTTTGCCACTTTGGGGAAACAGTAACAGGCTGTAAATACAGCAGTGACATTTTACTACTTTTTAAGTTGATATGATGAACTTGTCACCACACGGTTTATTTCCGCTGGCAGGTCCCGAACAGACACCAAGCAACATTATCACTCGAGTTATGTTTCTGATCACCCGATGAATTTAAGTCCAATATTCACTTTTCTTTTACCTCTGTTTTCTCCGGGGGGGACCTGTCTTTTTAGCTGCTAGATGCTCCACTATGTTCACCAGCTGGGTGCTAATCTTGTGAAAATGTCTGCACTTAAGGTGGTGCTCGAAGGCAGTGAGCACCACCTGCCACTGCACCCAAAAGTTCCTTGACTTTTGGAGAGACCCATTTTTATGGACACTGATTTCCAATTTTCACAAGTGCCTTGACTAAAGAGCTTTGTCTTTGGGGCTGCAGTAATCAGAAGAGGAAAATTTAGTTAAGACAGACTTCTGACCCACATTTCAAGTTGCAGTTAATACATCTTCTGTCGGGGAGGGGCCTTAAAAAAAAAAAAAAAAAAAAGCGCAGCGTATTGCTTCAATCCCTTGATTAGTCACACTCACCAGGTGAAGACACTCCAGCATTCTGCAAGTGTAAAACACGATTTCCACACTGAGAAAGGTGACAAGTTGACTCCTAATCTGACAACTCGCTCCCTAATCTCGCCAGGGTCAGGTCCTGCGTTAGCGTTATAGCTAAGCATTTCATCCCATCTGCTTAATGAGCTTTTGCATTTCTCCATTATCCCAATGAGCTAAAGGACTTAACGGTAAAGACCTCTTCGTGGTGAGTCTTTCACATTCCGCAGCGCTCTCCTAATCTTCTCCACTGGGACTTGTTTGTGTCACAGCAATTTTGTCCAAATGCCAACTAAAACACTTACTGTGGAGTTCACCAGTTCACCGATTTATCAAAAATAAAGAGCCTCTGCAAATTACCTCAGGCACAGATATTTATATTCAACGAAAAGGAAGTGCTCACAGTCACACAAATCCTCTACACAGTTCTTCTGAAGAGAGCAAATTACAAATGCTCTTTCATGGTGACGAAGGATGATCATGAGGGTGTGTTGTAATTCATCACATAAGTCAAAGCCTCGCATCGGTGATGCCTCAAGGTCCCTGGATATTATGTCAACTCATAAAAAATCACATCCTCTTAGGGGTGGTGGGGCTCACACTACCTCCTGCGACGAGGGTCCCTGCCTCAGTCAGTCAATTAGCTGTCAATGTCTCCGCTCACAGTATTCCTGAGGGAAGAGGTCAGGGCTTTCCGAGCAAGATTAGGAGCAACACCATGGATCAGACAGCGCTTAGCTGACTGGGGCCCTTGCACACTCACTGGGAGAGTGACCCAGGAGATAGAGGGAGCATTGATTACATGGATGGGGAAAGTTCTTGCAAAAATAATGAGGTGGTGGGGAGGGGTATAGATGGTTCAGACTGTTGGGTGTGGAGAAAAGAAGTCAGAGAGAGAGAGAAAAATAAACACAATAACCATAAATAAAGAAGAAAGAAAAACAAGAAAGTGACAAATCTGTATCAAAATGAAGGAAAAAGGAGTTTACAGTATTGTTATCCCTCATGAGAAGGTGTGTGTATGTTCACACCATATGTGCACACCAACCAAAGCAGCTGTAACTATGAGTATGAAGTATGAAGAATTTGATGTGTATGAGAGATACTGGATCTGTGCAGAAGAAGATGACGCCCGCTACTGCAGAGGCTGGGTGAGCCAGCTGCACTGTTTGCCCAGTCTCACCCCTCAACGGTTTAATATGTGGACAGATTACAGGGGAGGCCTGCCAAAGCCACAGCCGGCTGCTCTCTCACATGCAGGCTTAGCATCGCTTTTACCCAGTTACAATCCAGGCAACCATCACTGTGACACACATGCCACCTGGTGGTCAGCCACGGACATGTCTCTGTCTATATCTCCTGCAAAATGTAGTAAGCCTGATGTGCTTAAACAAGCTCCGGACAAGCTAAAAATAAACATGAGTTTCAAATGTTTTTTGACCCTGATCTGGTATTTTGACTAAACCAGACTGGATTATGTATTTGTGAACTTGTGTTCTACAGTACATGACAGAGGCTCGGCATACCTGTGGCGCCCAGAGGATGTCCTTTAGAGATGAGACCGCCACTGGGGTTGACCACAAACTTGCCTCCATAGGTGTTGTCCCCTCTGTCAATCAGCTCTCCAGCTTTACCTGGAGAAAATATGAAACACACAAGAAGATCACAAAACAGTACAGAGTGAGAGCTGCACCGTTATATTATGCCCTATCATTATAATATCATCATTACATAAATGGGGGATCAAACATCTGCATCGCAGCAATTTAGCAACATTACGGACGAAAACTAAAACCCAGGCACTTTTCGTCTAATTTGGATTAAGTGCCGCTACATAGGACCTGATACTGGGCTGTTTGAGACATGTGTTGCACACGTCTGGAAAGCGATGAAAGCAGAGACATTTTTTCTGCTGCTGAATGAGAAATATTGGTTAAAGAAAAGCTACTTTCGGTGTTAATATCTTAAATCTTAAATAAATGTAGCTGCAATAATGTAGCTGCAAATCCTCCCTGATATGGACGGATCCCTTGACTCTAATTTACTGTGTCAATACAGCTGATCAAACAATACAAAGTGGTGGGGATGAAAGCTTTCACTCTCCACTGCCTGTTGCAGGAACCAGGCCTGATAAAGATACTTGGGTTGGAGCTTCATTTTTCCGGTAGCTCTGAATCTCTCTTGGGTAAAACAGCCTTAGTCCCCACATGTACAACTGTCCTGAAAACATCTGGATGGTTTAGTTAGATCTGGATCACATCCGTCAGTGTGACATTAGGTACTAGGCAGCAACAGGTTTTTATCAGTTTACTGCTAAAATCCCTAATTGCTGTATCCTCTCACAAGACTGGTTCTTGTTTGAGCACCACATTTTATATTTAACAATTCAGGGGAAATATCGATTTGAATATTGGCAGATACTCAGTATATTTATCGATATAGGGGGCAAAAAAACCCCTCAGTCCTGGCCAATTTTCATCTTTGTGTTCTCTCAAAAGTAGAAAATTAAATTGAGGCAGATGGAGGACGGTGGAAAACTTATCCATTCCTGCTTTGATCCTCCAACTGCCAAAATTCTGGAGGATAAAGAAGGACTTAAAGGACTAATAGCTGCAGTCTCACCTTCTTGACACAGCCCCAGGGCCTCGTATGTGATGAGCTCATTGGCTGAGAAGCAGTCGTGCAGCTCAACCACATCAACGTCACTGGGCTTCAGACCTGCCACCTCAAAGCACTTTTTAGCCGCTAACTGAGACATGTCGTATCCCACCTGCACAGAAAAAAAAAAACTTACTTTCACTGGGGGAAACTATTTTCACTGGTTTGTTTTTTTAATCATGCAAAGAAAACACTTAAGGATAAACACCGGCTTCATCCACGGCTGTCAAACCATCCATGAGCGAAATCATTCCGCGTCTCTTACCATCTTAATGCAGCTGTTTTCTTCAAACGTGGAGGCGAGGTCGGTCACCATCTCTTGGGCCACAATCTCCACTGCCTGGTTCTCCAGGTGGTGTTTCCTGACAAAGGCCTCGCTGGCCAAAACTGCTGCTCCAGCACCATCTGATGTCGGGCTGACGAGAGAAGACGCCGCGTGGGGACCAGGTATCATGGTTGACGTAGGAATGGAGACAAACATCATTCATTTTTAGATCAGAATCAGCACCTTGACCAAACAAATCTTTCACGGTTACATGTATCTGATGACCAATTGAGAGATTTTCCTTATTGAACGCAAACTATAAATCTGTGAGGATCTTACCAACACTGAAGCAGAGTCAGGAAATCAAACACCTTCCTGGAGTTGATCACCTGCTCCAAACTGTACTCCTCCTGGAACTGGGAATAACTGCATGAGTACACACACACACAAAAACATTAACATAAAATTGAAAAATAAAAAGCTAGAAAGCAGCAATCTGTTTCTATAAAGCTGTAAACTGTGTCTTACGGGTTGTTGGTCGAATGCTTGTGGTTTTTCCAGGCAATTTTAGCAAAGTGTTCCGGTTTCGTGCCTTGAAGAGATTAAAACATTGACATATCAAATATAGTGAAACTGCAAAACACAATTCAAGATACAACCATAACTTTCATGTTTTAGACCACGTCAGCATTTTCTCTTTTTACGTAACACGCATCATTTACCATATTTCTCCATGTGCTCCCTGCCAGCGTTGCCAAACATCTGTGGTGCTGCAGGTGCTGCCACCATCCCATAACGGTTGATCATAACCTCCATGTGCTTGTCCATGGGATTGGTCCTGTCCATATACTAAAACAAAAACAGGTATTTTTATGTAATAAAGCCTGTTTCTATTACAACAGATTCTTCTAATTTTCTATATTGTTTATGTTTTGGTTACAAGGAAAATTAGAGAAAGCAATTTAATTTGACAAACTGCTCGGCTTGTTTGAGTTTCCTTCTTAAAAGGCAGGAGTCTTATTTCTGCTGCAATGTCACAGAAACTTTCATATTCTTTCTTTTCAGCAGCCAATCAACAACCAACAACCATGCTACTGGCAAAAAGTACAGGCGGTGGACACAAGAATAACAACACCTGTATGTTAGACGTGTTCATGTAGTGTTCATGTTATTTTGTACCTTTGAGGACAAGGAGCCTCTCTCCATCTTCTCAAACCCGAGGGCCAACACACAGTCAGCGAGACCTGCAAAGGAAAATGAAAGAGCAGATTTTACAGTTTCTGTTACAGATAAAGGATTATGCTGCAGAACTCATGCGAGATGTCTCTGTGGACATTTTTCCTGCTGTGAAAATCTGTCATTATTGACATTCACTGAAACCACCATGAATTCATTCTGACCACATCCTGTGATACCTGTTATAGAGCAAAAACTACAAACCTTTTGCATCCTCATTTTTAAAAACACAGACTGATGGGGAGAGGGTGGTTTATCACCTTCAAGGCTTCCTCCTTGACTCACCTCCCAGGACCAGCTGCCGTGCCATGAAGAGAGCAGTGGAGCCTGTGGAGCAGTTGTTGTTGACGTTGATGATGGGGATCCCGGACAGACCCAGGCCGTGATAAATGGCCCTCTGCCCACATGTGGAGTCCCCTGAGGGAGTAAGGTCAGAGGTGAGGTGTTAATGATAGCAATATGTGTTACACATCATTTTCCTTGCATTACTTTTCAAATTCAAACATTAAAAAATTTTACTTTATAAAATGTAATGTCTATAGAGTATATTGTGCTGTATATAGTGTACACTGTATGTTCATGGGAATCGCAAGTATTTAAAGCCTCAGTGGACAATATCCAAAATGTAAATAATACACAAAACAAATGTTTATTAGAGACTCAGCAATAAGGTCTTACCATAGACATATCCTACACAGGCTTGTTCAATGGCAGAATATGGGATTCCTGCATCAGCTAAGGCCTTTTGACCTAAAACACGATGCAAACATACGGTTATGAAACACTGTGATAAGATCCAATTAAGATGTTCAGATAATGTATCTTCTGAATGACTGAACAATGTCCATATTCAGTGAAGATAAGCACCTGCTTCTTTGGCCATATCAGGATAGTCAGAGTTGTCTCGGGCTCCAGGCTTGTCAAACTGCAGCGACATAAAGAAAGACCAGATGGATTAGTGTTGTTTTATTTACATATGTTTTGCCTGTTTCTTTTAACAATTTAGTTGTTCGTTTTGTCTTCGGGACGTCTGGTTAGCTCAGATGGTAAAGCATGAGACTCAATCTCTCAGGGTCGTGGGTTTGAACCCCACTCTGGGTGGCACCACCTCCCATAGGCTCACCACCTCCAACACTACACATGTATAGTGTTGGAGGTGATACCACCACTTCAGTCTGTGCATTGCTCTGTCTACAGATCAGTCAGACAGGGACAACAGGCTTAATTGAACTTGAAGCAGTGTAAACATATTCTCATAAATGCAGTAAACAGATATTATCTCAGTTTATAACAGAGGGGGAGGGACACTTTTTTTTAAAATTCACTTTAAGTTCCCAGAGGTTGTTCAGCAGGACTTGAAGCAGTGGAGGTACAGTTCATAACGCTGGCAGCCTGCTGCAGCGATGACCCTTAGCACAGTTTGTAACTCTGCTGTCCATGAACTATGGACTGTAAAAGTTGGCATGGGGACACGAAATTTAGACCAAAGTAGGTCGAGCATTTAACTAACCAAACTTATAACAACCTAATTCACGAAAACTGACGACAAAAAAAAAAAATACAAATACAAATACAAACATAAACACCTACAACGTTACCCTGTCTGGGCTAACTTTGCTAGCTTCTGTTTACAATGTATACTCTCGGTTGTGACAGACGTTGTGGAGAAGTAAAAATAATATGAGCACAATTAATGACCGACAAATACTCAGAAACATCCGAGGACACCATCAGATAACTGTCAGATAACTGTAACGTTAAAATATAAAAGCTGACGTTTTGATAATGATCATGTTCAATGCACTGCAATCTGGAGTTAGCCAACAGGGCTAGCCTCAAGTCTTACACAAGTTCGCTCATATCGTCTTGCGGACTGAGACAGTAAATATGTAGAATAATACCTTTGTCATGCCCACACCGATAACAAACACCCTGTTCTTCTTTGCAGGTGCCATGGCTTTTCTCTTCAGCAGCTGGTCCGGACAGAGACACACAGATCTGAGGGCAGCAGTAGCACTGACAGGAGACTGCTGTCTCACCCACCACAGCAAAGATCGTCTGTGTCTCACGCGATGTCTCACTCTGTGGAGAAAACAAAAGCTTTCTCACGGAGTCAAGAGTTATCCTAAAGACAGAAACATGTTCTCCCTAAAATCTGTGGATATAACGTGTCCGTGTAAAACAGAGAACTATAAACTACTGGACCAGAGAAAAATATTTATCTCTATCACGTGGATAAACCTCTTTTAGGTTAAACCACTGGCAAAACACACTGTCGTCTAGATCAAAACAAAGTGAAACTCACAAAATCATCTTGGCTACTCTTTCTAATGCTTTGACAAACACAAACTTGGTCTTATTATTCTGTTTGTAACCTGGTATTCTTTTTTTCTTGTACACACCTTGTACTTATTAGCTTTAGCTGCATAAAGCAGGTTATATTCTATCTTACATGCCCACAAGTTTACCAGGTTGAAAACAATTACTACCAAGAGTTGTTTGTATTTGTCATGAATAATATTTATTTTGTATACTGTGTTAATTTAAGTTCCTTAATGAGCTTGGCTAACTGAAAACCTGTAAGTTGTACTTGTTGTGTAATGTGCGTGAGTCTGGTGTGATGAGGAATGTCAGCTCTGGGAGAAGCGACAGGGGCAATTCCTAGACTTTTTGCGGTTCCTGAAAACCCGGAAAGAGTGGGACCTCTTCAGTTTCTCGCTCTTTACTGGTTTAGCAGTCTGATGATTTTGCAGTAATTGCCCCTCATTTAGTATTTATCATTTAGTATTCCCCTGATTGGGCATCTTTGTTCAGTCCAGCTTCACTCAGATGCTCAGCTGAACAGACTGTTCAGTATTACTTTGCTGTAGTGATGTTCAATACAGCCTGAAGTTGCGCTGACTGTTGTACTTTTCAGTACTTGACTACACTCTCTCCTTTTTAATTTCCTCCCACAAAAAAATGCAGTTTTAAAAGTAAGGTGTGATGTTCCATTGCATCTATTGAGCTTTGAAGTTAATTATTGGATGTACAATAAATGCACAATAAATTACTATTGAATTTGAAGGGAAATCAATATAATCATTTTCTAATTAAAAGCTCAGAATATTTAAAATGAATAAAATAATGTGTCATCTTTTAAAAATATTATTGCAACTGGAACATCCAATGACAATGACACAATGCACTTTTTTCTCCTCATCAAAAAAGTGCTCCTATGAGCCTCGATATGCTTTTGTCACATACTACAATACTTTAAACAAAACAGATTTGAATTGTTAATTGATGCTAATGAGGGTGTGATGAAAGAACAACCTCAACTCAAAAGTTTCACCCTTCAATTTTATTGAGACAGTGAAAAAAAAACCCAGAAGCCTTCTCCGTTGAGCACGTCGATCAATCCCAGATGTGTGTATGGAGGCAACCTGTGCTGTTAATCCATGACTCCTAATGTTCATCGTCAACCAAACCAAGCCACCTCAGAGTCTGAAGCGTTGCTGTTTCCGGGAAACAGGCCTGAAGATGTTTGGCCGTAGTGTTCATTCTCCCTCCTCAGAGGCTCATCACATGATGACCGCAGCATCAGCACTTGATGAACTTGTGCGTGACCTCGTATATTCCCACCGACTCGCTGACTTTCTCATCATAGTCGGTCCAGTCCTGAGGTGTTAGTGAAAACATTCTCTAAAACGTTAATACTTGTGCAATGAACACAATGTAAACACAAAGACTGTTAAGCACTGCAAGTTATTCCCACTGCACTTACTTTTTCGAGTAGGTTGATATCAGGAAATGGTGTCCCAGACTCTGCTCCTTGTGCAGCAAAGCCAGCCTGGAGAAGGAAGGTAGAGAGAGTAGCATGGCATTATCATACTGTCAGTTATCTGGAACCAGGAACACAATTCATAGTTTTGGATAACACATATAAATAAAGCCTAAATCTGAAATAACTGTGTACTGTAATGTATCTGCGATGTTTCATTCAGAGTAGTTTGGATGTAATGGTGTCAGCAACAGGTCACTGATTTCAATTCATATCAATGGCCTTTGTTATGTGGAGTCACATTTCCTCCAGACCTCTGACTACGTGACCCTAATCATTGATTTTTTTTTTTTTTTTTTTGGGGGGGGTAAACGGTCCCTTGACTTTTTGAGCAGAAAACAGCAAACATGAGTAATGTCTGAAAAAGAAACAGGTACACCTAAAATGTTTTTATCTTCACCTGTGTTCAGCAGGCACACACACACACACACACACACACACACACACACACACACACACACACACACACACACACACAGTAAATTTCAAACAAAGCCTCTTACTTGTGGTTGGAAGTCAACAGGCTCCAAACCTCGACACTCAAACTGCACCATTGTTTTGAAGCTTTCACTGTCCTCGGCCTTCAACCCAGCAAACAGACAGAATTAGAGAAACACAAACACACAGTTAAACGGCCGGGAAATGAAACAGTTTCTCTCAACGGTAATTTGCTTTAAATGTTGAAGGGATTTCTAAAAGGCTCTGGAGGTGCTTTATTTTCAATAAAGCTTCTCATTAACAGAAACAGCCAGAAATGCTGGATGTTACTTAATGCATTTGCATCATCAGTATTTGCCTAAAGGGGTGATTAAACTGAAAAGGAGAAAGTTTACTCTGTGCACCATCTGTCATGCTGCACACCAGCAGCAGCCAAGTCTCCTGTGTAGATTGTCAGGCTGCATGAAAACAGGCTGGTAATGTGTGTGTGTGTATACTTAAAAGTAGAAGTACAGGATGTTTGCTTACGTTATAAGGTGTGATTGTGTCTCCCAGGATATCTGGAAGGAGACAGTTGACATATTATACTTCCACCAGAGTTTTTACCTCAGAGATTGTAGACAAAATGATATGTCAGATTGTACCAATTGAATTTTCCCTAGCACAGAGTTTACACTTCTGCACCATGCTGGCACTGCCTCTTCCTCCTTTCAGTGGCACACTCTCCTATGGAAAATTAAAAAAAAAGAAAAACACAAGTTGGATACTGCATGTGTGTGAGTTTTACAAAATCTGGCAAAATGCGTGGACACAAAGATTTAGTTTTCTTACCACTAGGGTAACATACTGCCATTTGTCCGGGATCTCGCCACAGTTCCCACACTTCAGCTAAATTAAGAGGAAAAGATAGAAAGAAAACTGCTTATGTGAGTGAGACAGAAAAGGAGACAGAGGCTAAAACACGTAGTAGGCAGAGAAAGAAAATTACAGAATGGTACTTGGCCATGATTTGAGCCTGCACTGTTTCAGTTCAGCAGGAAAGACGCTGAACTAAAAACACAAATGGAGGTGGAGGTTGGGATGCACTCCCACACACTTTTATACAGGATCTATTTGATCAGATTTTGTTTAAAAAATTGTGCCAAACCTCTATGATATTTGAGGAGAATTAGAGATTGATTCTGAAGAATCTGGGAATTTGAGCATCAGTCAGTGCAGAGAGCAGGGTGTGAACATAACATTTGAACAGTTTGAGCCTGTCTCCATATTTAGTAGTTAAAGAGTGTTTAAAGTCACCAGGTTTCCCTTAAGAATGAACATGATAAACTTGGGACCATTACTGAACAAAGAGAGAAAATACTCCGATATAACTAAATGTGTGGAGAGGTGAATTAGCATGCTAGCTTCAGCCATCCTACCTTCAGAAACCAGCGGAAGTCTTCTCCCAGTGGTCTCACGTTGGTGACATTCTCCAGAGTGGCTTTGAACTGGAGCCCAAATTTCTGTCGTGCATATTTCAAAAGGAGGAGTTAGTATTCACCCAAAAATAAGCTACACACGTTCACGTTTACACCACACACGAAGCATAGACACATACCACCATCTTGAAGCCTTCCCACTGACAACTTTCCTTGCTGCGTTCATGACTCCTCGGATATTCTGATTTCTCTATCTATCTCCCAATAATAATAAAGCACCAGTTTGGGTTTTTTGGTGGCGTTAGCGACATAGAAAAGCAGTCAGTGTACCAGCAGCGCGTTTTCCCCTTTTGCATTAGAAATTGAACGTCACGGTCTTGATTCTTTCTCTCATTTTTAGTGTTCAAAATCGACAACACGTATCCAAGCATTCACACATCCGTCAGCACGATAAGGCAGCAGAACAACAGCGGTCAACGGCGCCCTCTAGTGGAAACACCGGGGAGAAACCGAATGACCTACTAACGGTATTTTATTGTGTAAAGCTGTGTTAGCCAAGTCTTTGTTCTAACAAGCTCTCTCACACACACATAGACGCACATTTAAATCTCACATCAGCGCACCATTCACATACTTTAACCAAATAATGAAGCGATTATCACAGATACACTGGGATGTTTCAGTTTATTGACCATTTAGCATCTGGCGACGCCATATAAATCCTCCAGAAGAAAAAAAAACAACTCCCCGAGCCAAATCATCAGCCATACCGTACAAATCTCATGGTACAAATCATTCATTCATTCAATTGCACTATACACAACATATACAGCACATGGAATACAAAAAATCGATTCAACAGTTTTTATTGTAACCTTGTGTTAGAATTGAAACTGGTTTCTAGTGCGGATGCTTGCTGTACATAACCTGAGGCAACTTAGCAGAGGCATTGTGGTGGGTCTCAGTGGTTCATGGTCACACACCTGGCATAAATAATATTGCTGTGGCCTTGAACACCCTCATCGCTCCTTTATTTTTTTTCTCTGGACTTTCAAATCAAAAAGGGTATCATCAACCTGAGAATATACATGTTGCATTTTAATCTTATTCAACGGGGCCTGATTCTGTGGTGAAAGCTGGCAAAAACCTCTAAATTAGGGAAGATTTGATGTAAATTATATGTCCAGATTTGAATACCTTTCTGTTATGCACAAAGAGAAGTAGATGTATTAATAACTTTTGATTGGGACAGTCAATACACATCAATGGGCTCTTAATTAGAGAAGAAAAATAATGTAACAATACCCACAACACTGGACTCAGTTAATACAGTAGTCAGTTGATTTTTCAAGCCTTGGGCTTCACTGGTCTGGTGGTCACATTATTCTGCATGTGACAATCAATACTGAAAAATTGTGTAGTGTTTTTCTGCTGCTGCAAATGTTACACAGAATCAACACGGTGAACACTTTGTGTAGTAAACAGACTTCTAGTGTAACACATTACACTAAACAACATGATGAGCGAACTTTAAACAGAGAGAGAAAAAAAATAGGGTAGGAAACATTGCCAAGATTGTCAGTACAAATACAGAGTGCAATCCTGGTTCATCTCGTCTTCTAATCCACATCCTTCTCGTTTGGAACCCAACCAAACATTTATCACTCACCAGCCATTAAGGGTTTCAAGTTTTATCAGATGTTTAAAAAATAAAATAAAAAGTTTCCCCTCTTTTATTCATAGTCAGCATGAATTTCCATGGAGCAGCAGGGGATACAATAAAAAACAAAATGCAATCTGGGAGGAAAAATGCATGGGGTCAAAATAAACCCATGGTCTCATCACAAGAATAACAAGAGCTTTTCTTTTACTTGTCCTGACAAAAAAATCTGAATCCCAAGTTCAACAATTACAATGAAAGTAAATGAACAAGAGTACTCATGATAATAAAAGGCATTTCTATTATTTTTGCATCTCTTTTTTTTCTTTTTCTCTTAAATACAGTGATGCCAACAGGCATTATTTACAGCGCAACCCCCACACCCCTCTCCTTCCTGTGAAGAGAGGTGCAACGAGGTCAATGAGGCCGGCTGCTGGACTCGGAGGTCCGCCGCTGACGTGGAGTGCTGTGGCCGTTCATGCAGCCATTGTGACGCTTGCTTAGCCCGCCATTCAGAATGTCTTGGATGTGCTGTACTATCAAGTTGATGGCCACTGCAAGCAGAGAACAAGAGAGAGAGATGGTGACACAGAGGACTTAAGACTACAACACTGATTTAGCATTGCATTTCTGTAGCAATGTCAGACTCATAATATCAAAACTGATGCAGCAGAAACAAAGACATTGTCCTTATTCACACATTATTCTTCCTTGTCAAAACCTGGCCCTTATATTACCCACAATACCACTCGACCAGAGATCTGGGGAATTTTGGGTGTGTTATGCTAGTAGTGGCTGATGTTGCCTCAAGCAGAGGAGAGAAGTGAGCTACAGAAGTTTCATTTCCTCCCAACTCCACAGGCCCTGATGTTTTTCATTTTCAAACCTGTGATGTTCAGCCCCAACCGGCACTTTTCTTTTGTAAACAGAATTTCAGGTGAAACATTGATGAGCTCCCCCATAATGCAACGCCTCACAAGGCTTGGGAAAAAACGTTTGCAAGACTGAACCACACAAACACAATGTATATTCTATATAATGACTCTGGTCTTACCAAGGTTATCTGCTCCTCGAGGAATAATCACATCTGCATACTTCTTTGTCTAGTAGAAATAAAGATATGGTCAAACAACGCTCACGTTACATTTTTCTCATGATGTGTATTGTATAATATAGTCAGACTGATACTTTGAGTTTAAAAAGATGTGATTATAAATCAACTGACAAGGCTTAACACACAAATACAAAAACATCACTTACTGGTAAACAGAACTCCTCAAAGGCCGGTTTCACAAAAGTAATGTATTGAGCCAGCACTTGCTCCAGCTCTCTTCCACGCTCACTGATGTCTCTTAGAACTGAGAGAAAGCACAAACAAAAAAAAAAAAAACATGGACAATGTAAATAATAGCCATTTAACAATATATATAAAAGAAAATTAGAGCGCTCTACACTTGTTACAAGCTCTCCCCACACACCTCGGCGTGAGAGCCGTGTGTCTGGATCTGTGTCAACAAACAGCTTCATCTGGAACAGATCTCTGATTTCCTGTGAGTAGAACATGAGGATACCCTCAAACAGGACCACATCAGCTGGATACACCGTGACAAACTCCTCTTTCCTGGAAAGATACACAGAAAAGTGTCCTCTTTTCTGTCAGTGTCTATATGCAGACATGAGGTCATGCAAATTTAAATTCATTACACAATCAAGTTGTAAGCCAAATGATAGGATGAGGAACCAGTGACTCATGACCCGCAATGGGAGATTAAGCATCTGCTCTGCAGGGGACACATGTTGCTAGATAAACAGCTATTGAGCAGGAAACTAAGAGGTGCTCACCTGGAATGAGTGACAAAGTCATAAACTGGGATCTGGACAGTCTTCCCCTGCAGGATCTGTCTGAGTGTTTGCATGATCAGCTCATTGTCAAAGGCATCTGTGGACGAGAAAAGGCAAAGTTGAAATCTTAATGTGATGTTATATTACTTAACCCCATTTACACCAACTTAGTGTGCAAGCAGGGACACGTGGGACACCCCACACTGCACCTGTGGTAACCCAGGAATCCCTTTCGTGTAGCACGTGTTGGGTTCAGTCTCCGGGCCACAGAGCAGCTGCCTCTGAGAAAGGCCTGCTGACTGTGGGGTTTTAAAATCAGCCGAGAAAGGAAGCAGGAGCAAGAGGGGGCAAAGTCAGGCTCCAAAAATGGAGTCGATGCTTCTGCCAAGAACATTTTGGGAAAATTATCTGCATGGCAGCAAAGCATGCTCCAGAACACAAGCCTGTTTTAAACACTGTTTTTATATCATTTTGGCCATTTGGGTATATAAGTTACTGTCACGTGAGCCTTAATTTTTAATACATGTAGCACTAAAGCAAGCCACAAATGACTGCACCTGTTTACATACATCATTTAGTTTACAAAGTCGAGTATGTGGAGAATTTCAAAACCACACAACCATTGTGAAACTCCACTTGCTGATTAGGTAGCACACGAATAATACGGTCTCTGAGGCCACTGAAATCTGTGATTTGAGTAGCAAACATGTGCCTGCTGCAAGCTCGCCGAGGTGCTATAAGCAGCGCAGTGCATCAGCTGTGCCACCTACTGTCAAGTGTTTTTAATACCTGGATGATCGAAGTTGAACTGGCCCTTTAGTGCCTTGGCCTTCTGCTCAGGAGTCAGCACCTTGTAGAAGCTGTCCTGGCTGAGGATCGCCACCTGCCGCTGGTGGTGGTCGATCTTGTTCTGCCCCAGCAGCTCCATAATTTTCTCACATACAGACGACTGCAGAAACAGAGAAAGAGAAAAAAAAAGATGCCTGTTGGAATAGTAAAACCTGGGTGATAAGAGAACTGACAGTGTAGATATGCAGATGTTAAAAAATGTACAAGAGCAGATGGTTAAATAAAAATCTTCAGCCACACTACTACCAGTGTGAGTGAAAGCACCATAATGGTGAAATAGTCTCAATTCAGTCTTAACAGAAAACACACAGTCATATTCTACCTAGAAATTAGAGTGGGTGGGTAAATTCCCACCCCGTCACGAGGTCAACTAACACAACCATAGGTGAACTGCACCGTGGCCCACCATGTTTGTCCGCACTGACCTCCCCAACTAAACGAATCTCATACCCAGTGCTGACTGGGCATTCCTCAGCTGCCCGAGGCTATGCTGCTTTTGTGTTCATCAAATTGTGCTACAATGAATTTGGACGCCCCCAATCGGGAGCTAGGTGGTTGTGTCAACATGCTCAAATGCAGCATTTCGAGTCACAAGGGCCTTACTTCGAACACACCACAGATCCAAACGGTAATGGCAGTTAGTAGTCCAATCCATAGCATCAGCCAACGTAAGTGACTTATCAATAAGATGACTATGTGATTAGTCTCTTTAAAAAAAGAAAACTAACACATAGATATTTTAATCATACAGTTTGCTATTTAAAGATTAAACAAATATTTGGGTATAAGTGAGTATTCTCAACTTTTCTACTTAGATCAAATTTCTCAGCAAATTAATATTGGCATATTTATTAATGGCAGAACAAAAGAAGTGCATTCTGTACTGAACAAGAAAAGCTTATCTGCCCCTTAATGAAGCATCAGCAGAGAAGCTGATGAAAATACAAAACTATCTGCAATGCCTCACCATGCTGATGGCTGGAGCTGGGGGGTGGCTAAAATTACATCATCCAATTCATAAAAAGGGTAACTTCACACTCAGGGAAGCCGTCACTAACTTCTCAGTTTAAAACTGGTCTAACCTGGCGTCAAAACCCTACAGGCCAGCCCCCCTGCGGGTTGATGAGTTTTCAGGAAAACACTGGCTCAGCGCCAGTGAGCTGATATCTGGGACAAAGTTTGGTGATGGTGGTAGTTATGGGGTTAGGCGAGTCTTCACCCTCCTATCTACTTCTGTGGTGCATCTATACCATAGGTGAAACCGGAATAAAGTCACAACCATGAAAAATGAAAACAAGCAACGCTTCAGCAGCAAAAGGTTTTCCAGTTAACCCGTGTATCCGGTTTGCATGAGGTGTTTATGTGGGGATTTTTTTTTTCAGGCGCCACTAACAAGTTGCCAAATACACCCAGATCATAACAAAGAAATCTAGTGACGTCTTCGATAAATTTCCACGTCTGTCTTTGAAAGAAGAGCACGGTCTCTTCCCAGCGTGCTTCTGTTAGCTTGCCACTGCCCACGCAGCAGCGTAAGTTACAGTAAAAGGTAAAACAATGAGGCTATTTATATAATAATTGTTAAAATAAAGGCCGGGATGTATTTAAGTTAACCTCGGCTAATGTTACACTACACTGGGGCAACACCTGATTACCATACCTGACGGTATAATGGTCATCTACGTACAACTGAACAAAGGGACGTGGGCGCGATGGCCTAAGACGAATGTTCCAAGATGCTGTTCTTCCCGCTGGCGCCTGTGTCTGCTGTGATTCAATACACCAACATCTAGGTTAATGTTATTTAAGGTTAGCGGTTACCGCAGGTCACTCGAAGAAAAAATAAAGAAACATTTGACGCCACACAACTGGTATTTACCCTAACTATATGTAACGCTACAAATGTATTAATATGATAATGTAGACACGAAACAAATGTAAGCGGCAATGTTTACAAACACGGTCTAGCTACCCTTGAGGCAAGCTAGCACTGGCTATTGTCTAGCGCAGCCGGCACTGCTACGCTAGAGTGTGATGGAATTTAGCTTGGCGGCTAGCTAAGCTAAAATCAGTGATTTCCACGTCGTCTAACGGTAGACGTCCCTGCCCACGACTTCCATCCTGTACGAAAAAATGAAATGCAAACGAACAGACAGCACAAATTTCAGTCCAAGTGGCGGCGGACAAGCATGCCGTGCCAGTGAAACCGGTGCTAATGGAGAGCCGGGTGATTAAACAGATGATAGAGCTGTCAATCAAACCTCAACGTTGTACCGCTGAAGCCACGCGGTCAACTAGCACCCGGCTGGCAACTGACCCTCCGACGTGATTTAGCTCAAAATCTTAACATGACAATTCGCAAAAACCGTCACATTAGCTAAGCAGGATGCCAACCTTGCCGCTGGCGGTACCTCCGGAGACACCGATGAGAAAAGGTTGTCGAATAATGCTGGTGTTCTCGCCACGGTCCTTTAGATGTGTCTCGCTGTCCCCGGCCATACTTGCAATGTGCGGTGGGTGATGCTGTGCTGGAGGATCATTGTGACGGAGCTCTTCCTACGTCACCAACGTCAGTTTTATATTCTCATATTTTGATTATATCAATTTGTTTTGTATTTATTTTTTTATAAATGTTTATTGTCACACACACGGGGTCGATATAACTAAATTCTTAACTTGTAAATTTTATCTTTATTGTTCTTTTTGTGATTGACACTGAAGCCATCCAATCATCTGTTACGCTCTGATGGCTGCCGGATTTCGGCTACAGTCGTACTTCATTTGCCCCGCCTCCTTGTCGAGCCTCAGCAAAATAAAGTACGGTGAACAAAATATTATATTAAGTTAGATTTCAGCTCATTGTCTTCAAATTCACTGTTAATGACTTAACGAATCCTGTAGGTGCGTGTATCACGAAGACTTAAATACAGTAATGACATATCACTAATATATATATAACAAGTTGAAGAAAAGTAGCTAGCGTTAACAGTTTTGCACACTTGGTGTAGTTGGCGTTTTCTGTTGTCGGATTTGCTTAAATGAGGTGACAGTGTTGCTTGGCCGTTACCTGCACAGTGTATTTTACAGTCATCGGCTTACCTTTGAGGAACAGGGCCAATTTGAGTATGCTACAGAGGGTGGCTGTGTTCCTGCGGCGGCCCGCTGCCGCTCCTCTCGCGGCGGCGGTACGATGCGTCTCCTCGGGCTCAGTGGATGTCACCGTTCCGCTAAACTTCTGGGCTGGGAAGAGAAGGACTAGCCAAGAGAAATGCAACAAAGAAAGTGTTTATGAACCTGCAACAGGTATGCCATACAATTATTTAATACTGAAAATAATTTTTCACTGTTTTGACATTACTGACACTGTCTCCTAACTGGACTTTGGACGTTACTGTGTGAAGATGTGTGTCTGGTGATCTCTGGCCTAGGCAAAAAAAATATTAGGTATTTTAACAGCTTATCTTGACCTTTAGAAACTTTAAGAACTTAAACGGTCTAGGCATGCTGTTTTTCAGCAACATGCTCCTACACATCCTGATTTAAATAGTGTTTATTCAAATTGTCACACCTGGCCACTTCCATAAGCAGCCATTTTTATGGCCCCTGAGCAGCTTCAGTGGAGCAGAACTAAGATGTATGACCACATCCTTAGCTACTGTATTATAGCCTGCCTAGTACCCTGTGCGTTGTAGATTTTCAGTCTCATTCATTTTAAGGCTCTTTGTGGCTTGGTTCCTAACTTTAATTCAGATATCTTAACTCCATTTAAGCTTGCACACTGCCTGTGTGGAGCCCACTATTCAAGCACAATGATGCTCCTTGTCTTATCGCTACCATCGCTGCAAATGAAACCTCCAACTCCACAGCGTAAATGTCAGGCTAAGACTCAGTGTGCCACAGTCTGTAGCCTACAGGCCTAGACTTGATTGCCTTCTTAATTGAAGAATGAATCACATTGAATCAGTACTAACAAAATGAACAAGCAAAGTGAGATGGCCTTGTCAGATAGACACTGTAACCTGTTTTTTTTTTATATTTAACCTGTGTACTTTGCTGTTGTCACCATTAACATTGAAGGGCGGGTCTTGTGCCATTTGGAGCCGTGTGGAGCTGTGGATGTGGATGAGGCTCTGAAGGCTGCCAAGCTGGCCTTTGGCCACTGGAGCAAAATGTCTGGGATGGAGAGGGCGAGGATTATGATCGAAGCTGCCCATATCATTGAGGTGTTTATTCTGTTTGTTTTATTTGAATCTTTCACAGTTGTATAATACCTAAATTAGTTAACAAGTCATTATGATTAGCTCAACTGAATCTCCTGTGCATCCAGTGTTTCTATACTAACACAATTTATTACATTTGCTCTGGTTTTCATGCACAGAGCAGGAGAGAGGAGATAGCTGAAATGGAGGTGGTCAACAATGGGAAGTCCATCACAGAGGCCCGTCTGGATGTGGACTCTGCCAGACTGTGTATAGAGTACTATGCAGGACTGGCCAGCACTCTGGCAGGTTGGTATAACCCTTACTTAAAAGTTAAGTGTTTTCCCAAGCACTTATCTGCCACTTAGCAGCCATTAAACTTAATGTTACAAAGTACGTGATCCACCATTTTTATTAATGACTAGTGGGGAAAAAAACCCATCATATGATGAGCATTTTAGCCCATTAGAAGATACTATATGTATGAAAATTCAATTTGCTGGAGTTTATCTTTCAGATCAAATTAATTAAAAAGATTCATCAGGTATTTCTGTCACGTGTTGGCAGAGGAAAAGACTTTATTTGAAAAATGTTATGATTACATCCTTCAGATTTCCAGTGTCAGCACTTTTTAAAACCAGAATCTTTTAAAAAAAAAGTCACATTTAAACACTATTTGGTCATGTTTATGCTTCTGTTTTCCTTGACAAGGTCAGCATGTGCAGTTGCCTGGAGGATCCTTTGCCTACACGCGGAGGGAACCTTTGGGAGTCTGTGCTGGCATTGGTGCTTGGAATTATCCTTTTCAGATAGCTGCCTGGAAATCAGCTCCAGCCCTGGCCTGTGGTAAGGGATTCTTCCAAAGCTATCAAGGCATCAGTTATTGCACCTAAATTATGTCCTGTCAAGCGATTTATGTTTTTGGTTTGATATGTTTATTTGTTATTTAGCAGAATATTTCAAAAATTACCTAAAATAATTCAATGAAACATGTCAGAAAGGTATACTGCAGGCCAAAGAAAACTTATATATATAACTATATAATTTATATAATCCCAGAGTGCAGTAATTTATAAAGAGCTTTACACATTGGCTCATAACTCCTGACCAGTAAGGCATAAATCAAGGCAAATAAGGCAAATGTTTGTTGAATTCTTCTAGGTGTGTCTTATTTGGCTTGGTTTAATGACACGTCACCTGTAGATGGCACTACAGCAACATGATGAATTTAAATAGCTGTATTCCAGTGGTCATGAGTCTGTCTCTTCACTTCAGTCACAACCACTGTCTGCCAGGCTGTGTATTTAATGGAGTACTGTATCCAATTTAGTGAATTGTGCAGACTTCACATACAGTCAGTATAATCTCTGAGTGCTTTTTAGTTAGTTAGATGAGTCAAACGATACGAGTGTAAACCAGGCAATTGAGATAAGAGACCCACGATTAGTTTTTTCTCTGGTGTCTGTCACATAAACCAGGAAACTCCATGGTGTTCAAGCCTTCACCGGTGACACCCGTGACAGCAGTCATGCTGGCAGAGATCTACACTAAGGCTGGAGCTCCAGATGGGCTATTCAACGTGGTGCAGGGCGGCCAGGAGACCGGCAGCTTACTCTGCCACCACCCTGATGTAGCTAAAGTGTCCTTCACTGGGAGTGTTCCCACAGGCAAGAAGGTCAGTGTTATTTATGAGGTAGAACTAACTAATTCTATAAACCTTGTCAACTTTTCTTTGTTTTATTGCAATGAGACAGCCTTTGATCCACAGATTATGGAGATGGCATCCAAGGGGGTGAAACCTGTGACTCTGGAGCTTGGGGGGAAATCTCCTCTGCTCATCTTCCAGGATAGCGATCTGGAGAACGCTGTGAGGGGAGCTCTCATGGCCAACTTCCTGTCCCAAGGCCAGGTAGTGTGCACTGTTTTGTATATTTTGTACTAGGTTTTCATACGCTGTCACATTTTACCGTCTTTATGTGCTGACACTTTAGAAATTTGTGTCCAATCTACACATAAAAATATGTTGTTTGATTTGATCTAATGTATCACAGGTCTGCAGCAATGGTACAAGGGTCTTTGTTCAGAGAGACATTCTGCCTGAGTTTGTGGAGGAGGTGGTGAAGAGAACCCAGGCGATTGAAATAGGAGACCCACTATTGGAGAGCACCCGAATGGGAGCCCTGGTCAGCCGGTCACATCTAGAAAAAGTCTTATCTTTTGTGGACCAGGCAAAGAAAGAAGTAAGACTTGTCCGAAAAAGTTATTTTTCTTTGTCGATAGGCTTAAACTTAATCAGGCAGCTTAAATTTAGACTTTGGTGTAAGTTGTACTGTTTCTAGGGAGCCACAGTGTTGTGTGGAGGTGAACCCTTTGTCCCATCAGACCCCAAACTCAAAGGTGGATACTACATGACTCCATGTGTACTGGGTAAGAGTTCAGTACACTCCTCTATAGACACAGCATGTTTAGAAAATACACTGCCCTATTTTTTACTCTTTCTTGTGGTGTAAACTGTTTACTCTATTTCTACCGCAACCACAACCTCAGTGTTTATAGTCAGTGGGATTCAGCACTATCTGAATACTGTGTAGACCAAGTAAGTGTCAGCATTTCCACATACTTGTTCTGTCTTATTTCCCCACATACAGGTGACTGCACAGATGAGATGACCTGTGTGAAGGAGGAGATCTTTGGTCCTGTCATGTCCGTGTTGTCCTTTGAAACAGAAGAGGAAGTGCTGCATAGAGCCAACGATACCACCATGGGTCTGGCTGCAGGAGTTTTCACCAGGTGGGTTTATCACCAGATGTCTAGGGCAAATTGACTGGCCCATATGTGATTTTTTTTTTTTTTAAACCACAAGAATGTCTTAGACCTTTCTGGATTTACGTCGTCTTTGGGAAACTAGCTATGCCACTTGCATGGTCACCTCTAAACTAAGTTTTGTTTTGCGCCTGTAGAGATGTGAGGCGAGCCCATCGTGTGGTTGAACACCTCAAGGCTGGTTCCTGTTTCATCAACAACTACAACATCACTCCCGTCGAGGTTCCCTTCGGAGGCTTCAAAATGTCAGGTACAGTCTGATTGTTTGCACATAAACCAGGAGCCAAGCCGTCTCTGGCAAATTAGTATTTTAAAGTCATCATTTAAGTCTTGCTTACAGCCACTATAGTGTTATTATTTTTAACTCGCATCACCAGGACAGAGGTTGTACCCATTCAGTTGCCCTGGCAACAAACTTAACCTGTTTTGATTTCAAAACATAGTAGAATAGATGTTATGAATTATTGGAATGACCTAAGTCTAATTTTAGGGAACTTACCTAAAAGTAAAATTAGGATTTTGTGCTCATTTGCAAAGGGTAACACACCATCAGTAGCTAATCTGATCTCTGTGGAAAGTACTTCCTTATTTAAAAACCTGGTTTCACTATTACCCAGTCAGAGTAAGTGGAAGTGGAAGTAAATTTATAATCCTTACTTTCACCAGGTATAGGGCGGGAGAACGGCCAGGTGACCATCGAATACTACTCCCAGCTAAAGACTGTGTTTGTGGAGATGGGCGATGTGGACAGTCTTTTCTAGGAAACACACACACACAGAGGAGGATGAAGCTGTAACACTATGCCAGAGACTGTAAGAGATGGTCTGGACCAGGGCATCTCTTCCATCACTCAGGGGAAAAACCATCAAACGTTAGTGCGCAACAGTGATGAGGAACAAGCTTTGATCAGTGGGGCTCAAACAGTCCATCCTTAATGTGAGCAGTGTTCTTCAGTATTTTGTGAACTGAAGAACAATGTAACACAATTCAATGTGAGACAAATAGCTGGTAACTAAGCAGTATGGTGGCAATGTAACATTAGATCTGGAAACACATTCAAATTAAAAGCGAACATTATTCTCTGTGCCAAATCCTAACATTTTTGTTTTTACTGAACATTGATTGTTTTCTGCTACTTCAGCATAGATGAGTTGCATTTTGTGATTCGTGAGTTGCAATTCAGCAGTTTTGCCTAATAAATATTGTTTCACTTATGTAGAGAATAAAAATCTGAAATGTTTTAAATTTTTGTACAAGGAAACCAAGTTTACAGTCAAGTTTTATTTCTTGAGCAAAACACATTTCAATATATTTTTATACACATACAATACTAAAATATGAAGCACTTTTGAACATTGTATTGGTTTAAATCATGTAGACGGTACACTTTATGGACACTTTCTGTACAGTATTGTTTAAATTAGAACTGTGACAGCAACATTTTGTCTTTGTGGGTAGAGTGAAGTATCGAATGAAAGAAACTCAAAAGAATCTCATTTGTTAATTGTGACATAAACAGTCTTTGTGAATATCACTACAATAAAATGAAGCAATTTTTCACATACATGTTTTCACCTCTGTCTGAGCACTTGTCTGGTCGGCTAAATTCTTCTTTTCTTCCTCGAAAGATTTTTGGCAGCTGCATTTCTCTAAGATAGACCAAAAAAAACAAGATAATCATCTGTCTAGTTTGCATTAACCCCTATTTCAACTATAACCTGCATACCCATCATGTGTTTGTATATGTTTACCTTTGCCACAGATCTGGTGGGTTTCTTGAACTGTGCAGACTCTGTTTAAAGAAAAGTCAGTGAATCGTCTCAGATAAATTTCAGTTTTGTACCAGCACCAGAACATTTACTTACCATCTTCAGAGGGCAGATCCTCTTTGTCATTTATTTTCTTATGAGGAACCTGTAACAGCAGTGTACATCAAACTGAAAACCTCAGTTATGAGACCAATTTAATTCAGTGATGTTTAGTACTTATTCGTCTTTCTGGACCCACCTTGTTAATTTCCCTCTCCAGAGGATTTCCCTGAGAAACCTGCTCGGTCTCCTTCATCTGGTTGCCTTCCTGAAGTTTCTCAACTCGGCCTTGTTCGGCCGACACACGCACTTTCAAGCTGTGGAAGGCCGTCTGCACCTCGCCCACCTTAAAGTGCACAGCCATGCCTTCAAACCACAGACTGTCACACGTGCCCTCCTTGAAGCCTGGTGGTTGGTAGTCAGCAGGAGTGACTTTTAAAGGAGAGCAGGACGAGATATTCTCATTACACAGCCCAAAAAAATCAAACTAGATTTCTAAATGATTCTCTGAGACAATAGTAATGTGTCTTACTGTCATCATAATAATAGAGCTTCATGGTGAGGTAGACATCATTAGGAAGGGCATCCAGGTTCTGCATGAGCAGGAAGAGCTTCCTGATGAGCAGCACTGAAGCTCTCTTGGTGCCCTCCAGTGTCACCTGCATCTCCATGCCATTGTCCCTGCGGTTTCATGAAGATTATATCACTATCAACTCACCTGTGGAAGCTGCATCTATGTGACAAATGCCAATACAGTATGTCCAACCAAACCTGAGTATGTCCATCTCTGGTCCCTTCTCAGTGTATTTGAATCTAAACTGGTAGGACTCAATAATGCACTGCAAATAGAGAAAAACAGATCTCTCAGATTTCTTTGCATTGATGACACTGGCATTTTAACTGTTTTTTCCTGTATTTTCAGAAAAAAACTTACATTAGGTTCATCTGGATTGGTGCACACCTAGATCGCAATAACACATACAGTGTACATACAGTAACTGTTGGCAACACTTTTGCTCAACCTAAGCAAAGTGCTAAATCTAAATGCTGCAGACTTACATACCCCAATGAACACAATCTGGAGCTGTTAAGAAGACAACATCGAACATAAGTAAAAGTAGTTGGAGTGCTGATCAAGATCGCAGAACAGTTAAAATATTACAAAGTCAAAGTATTCACAGACGCATTCACTTACATACTGCTTCTCTAGTGCATCAAAGGAGCCCATCATCCTGGAACAAACAAGATTGAACAGGATAAATACATTAAGTAGGAAAGGAAATTACCTTGAAGTGCTGATTATTACTGCAGATTTTCCATTTTAAAATGGGTCTGGTCTGGCTTCTGGTGTTGAGCCAGCTGCTGTGGCCAGCTTGGCTGATGTGCTACTGTAAAGTCTGGGAGCAGGAAAATTATAATTACCATTTCACAACTTTGTTGGCACCAGGCGCGTGGCAATCTTCACGTAAAACTTTGAGACACAAATCTGGTCAAATGGCAAACAGCAAATGACAAACAGCACTTACAGATAACAAAATGCATCCTTATTCCTTGATAATCGTATGGTATCTACAATGACCCTGAATCTTTTTCTGGAATGATCTGTGGTATTATCAAGAGCTTAAGAAAAGGTCATTTCTCCCGTTTTGTGGGTCCTGTAAAATAACCCACACATGAAAACCTCTTAAGTTTCCTAAACTGTCCCTATCACTGGAAGACACTGTTCAAAAATCCAAAAATGGACTCCACCTTCCAGATATCTGGATCTGTAGGCATCCTCCGGGAAAATCCCTCTCAGATAGGTGATGGAGGAGACGGCCACAGCCATCATCCTCTTAACGAAGACGAGGGACTCTTCCTTGGTTTTTAGGTCGCTCAAGAATAATCCTGTCCACTTTAGCAGTTTAAACAAAGATGTTTGGAAGGAGAAAACATTTTTTTTGCTAACGCTGGCGTTAGATTTATACAGTCTATGCGACTTTTAGCTTAATGGCCACACGATGGCGCACAGAAAGAAAATCAAGTTAATAAATTAACTGTCTGAGTAAATAATCCCGTTAGTAATATTATTATTTAGCTAGTCTGTGCTGTGTTCAAACCTCGGCAGTTTCCTCCTTGTTCTTCCTGAGGCACGTCTTCCCTGCTGCCATTTTTCCTCGTTCCTGTGGCGGAGAGTTTAACTAGCTAGGTTTCGCTAATGCTAACAAATTAACTAGCTACGGTTAATATTTAGATTAGCTTAGCTAATAACAACAACAACATCTGTGGCACTTTCCTTTTAAAACTATTTTTAGTTCGGTCTGCGAAGCATAGGTTAGGATAAAGATACTGAACATTTAAGTTTAACAGACCTTATGATTTTATAATCAGTGTTTCCCGCCCATATATTATGTCCTCAGTGATACAGTAGACTTTAGACTGTACATACGCTAGTGTGAGAAAGAGAGGCGGACTGGTATTTAACTAACGGACATAATACTAAAACCTCTAAATGGAACACAGCTGTGATTAATATGATTAATTACACCTTAACTTTTCATCCCATGACAAATCAAAATGTCTGAGATATTAGGTCTGTTCATAGGATAAATCAGAGGCCCTGTCACCTCACACTGGTGTTTTCAGGTGTTTTACTTTGTCTGATAAGAACTACTATTTTTAAAAAATAATAATAACTTTGTAGGTAGGACAAGCCGGTATAACAAAAGTAAGAGGAGAGTGACAGAGATGTCAGTCAAATCTGAGGAGAGGTCCAACCAGCCAAGTAAAAACACCACTTATATAATTCAGTACAGTAGCAATGCTTCTTTTTTGAGACTTGAGACTGGACCTTCCACTATCTAGATAATATTAAACAAGACCCCAACATCTCACCTGTTGGTATGTTGTTTAATTCCACCCTGATAGGTGAGATGGTCTGTAATTAAATTATACCCCATCCCACCTGTTGGGTACTGAAGTAAATGCACCCCTTGATGAGAGTGTTACACACTGTATTTTTTATTCAGATGAAAGAACACTTGTTGTTCACTGTAAAAATAAAAAATAAAATGTTCAACATAATGGAGAGAGGTGTTTGTGGCTTCTTAACAGTAAAAATGTTTTGTATGGTCCTTTGTATCTAGCAATAGTAAAGGATGACATGAAAGAACAAACATTTATCCCAGTCAGACGGGGAAAACAGCATACATTACCACAGCATAATTACACAATTATATACTTTGGTCATAACTGTACTATTTGCTCTACAGACAATAGAACACACATCATGGTAACTAAAAAAAAGAGACTGTCTCCTAACCATTCTTCCACAGGCACGACTGACTTAAATATTGTTCACTGGAAATGTAATCTCTAAATGAAATCTCCTACAGCAGGCAGCAGACTCGGGCCTTGGGCTTATTTCTGCTTGGAGAAGAAGTCTTTGCTCTTCTGGACGTCAGGTTTGATGGTGTCATTTCCTGGTTTCCAGCCGGCTGGGCAGACTGAAAAGATAAGACTGTAATGAATCCTGACCCAGATGAAACAGTAAAGATGTGCCAATATGTCACATATCCAGAACATAATCATCACTGCTTCAGTTTTTAAAGCATGGAAATGTATCAGAGGTTTGGTAGCATAAAATAAAATCTATCTGTGGCCAGACCATGCTCAATTTATTGCCTACAGTCATTTCTCAACTCACTGTAGGTCAAGTGAACCTCAGCACTGACTGGAGTACCAACCTTTGAATTTGAAAAAGCCTCTTTAGTCTTTGCCCTGTCTGATTTATATGGTGCAATTTCTTTTCAAACAGCCAATAGCAACTTTGGATTCAAATAATATACTGTGGTTAGAAGTACAAGGGTTAAATGATTAATATGAGCATGTCTGGATCATGGAAAAAAAGATGAAAGTTCTAATTACATCACTTGCAGCGTAGTACACTTCGAGCAAATCGTTTAGAAACAGATTGGTGTGATTGTTCAATAAGTAAGGGTTTTATGCAACAACACCCAGTATAATGGACAACAGTGCAGAGCCACAGATCTGCAGCAGTAGCTTACCTTCTCCGTGCTTGTCGGTGAACTGAAAGGCTTGGACCAAACGCAAGGTCTCCTCAACAGACCGTCCAACTGGGAGGTCGTTGATGGTGATCTGTCTCAGGATGCCCTTGTCGTCAATGATGAAGAGACCTCTGTAATATCGAGAAAGAACAGCTCACACATACATACACACACCATGGGGTGGATAGGATAGAGGGTATCTCAACCTCAGCCTCTTTTTTTTCATGCAACTATTTGTGGCACTTTTAATATGAGAAACTGAGTGGAACACTATGAATGACTTCCTGAAAAGACTGTCTGAATTTTTGCCCCATTATATTTAAACAATATCGGGTCTCTTCCTTCTCTATCACAACCAGCTTTTCACTCCACCTTCCAGTGTGGCTGTTTGGAGCGATTAGAAGCATATTTGATTTCTGAACTGGTTTCCAGAGACCATAAACCAGCCCAAAGGCCACATTCAGACAGACATTTGCCCTGCGTTAAAACGATGCAAGGGGTGAGACAGTGAAATAAGAACACATAGCAAATGTCTGTGTGGATGTAGCCTAAGATTAGCCCCAGAAAAGAGAGCTAAATGATGGAAGTACATCACCTCCCTCTGCAAACAGAAGAAAAAGCAACCAAAACTGGCTTCTCTGGTTCTCAACCTCAAGTTGTTAAACTCACCTGTAGGCTATGCCCTCATCTTCCTTCAGGACACCATAATCTGTGGAGATGGTGCGCCGTGTGTCAGAGACCAGGGGAATCTTCATGGTACCCAGACCGCCCTGCTTACGTGGTGTGTTGGTCCTTTAAGAAGATAAACCAAAAACAAAAAGTGAGGTATTAGCTAGGAGGAGTGAATGCACACCACCGTCTTGTGAGTGTTTAAAATATGAAGTCTTGTAACTACCATGCGAAATGGGAGAAGTGTGAGTCAACAGAGGCAGCGATGACTTCACAGCCGATTTTCCTGAATTCCTCGGCAGCATCGCTGAAAGCGATGATCTCGGTTGGACAAACAAAGGTGAAGTCCAGCGGATAGAAGAAAAAGACGACATATTTCCCTGCACCAAGGGGGAAAAAAAAGTTTGTGAATTTGTCATGTGACAATGCACCTATGGTAACTGCAGTCTAATTAATTCCTGTCGTTAGTAATGTAAATGAATGTCTATTCAAGACATTGTTGGGATCACAGAACAGTGAGTCACATTCGAGAGGAGAGCGGCATCAAAGCATGTCCTCCAACCAACAGAAGATGAGACACAGGTTTAGGTGTACCTCTGTAGTCTGACAGCTTCAGATCCTGGAACTGTCCATCAGGCATCACCGCTTTGGCTGTGAAGTCTGGGGCCAGCTTTCCAATATATGCTTTTCCTGCTGCCATCTTCAGTCTGACTGGATTACACAAAAGGAAAACAGTTTAAGTGTTGTGCAATCTCTTCTCAAAATCACAACTGTGCATTGTTTCTTTGCGTGTGTGAAATCATGGCTCTAACCATTCACTTTACACATTCACAGGACAAGGAAATTATGTCTCTCTTGTACAGAATATCAACACAGTTGTGCAATTGTTCAGTTTCTAATGAAAGAACTGTGCATTTTAAAGCTTAGTGAATTAGTGAATTTTCACTATCAGTAATCTATCGATAATTATCTTGATTAATCAAATTACTGTTTGGTGTACAAAACATTTTTTGTCATTCAACTTATCACTTCAGCTACAGTGAATTCAGCACTAAAGGTATGCTATAGCACAATGGACGTGTTCTTAATTAATTGGTACCTGGTATGACAATAGATTAATGGATGAAGTATTTTTCCAGCAGCAACACTGGCCTCTCCATTGAGAGTATTTGTTGCTTTTCTTTGTCCTATGTGATAGTAAACTGACATGCTTCAAGTTTCTCATAGTTTGTCAAAAAGAAACAAAAAGAAAACACTTGTGGATTTTCACTATTATCTGCCATTTTAAAGACAAAACGATTACTCAGCTAATTGTAAAAATTAATAATCTATTGTTAGTTGCAGCCCTAAAGGTGAAGCAAATAAAGTTTTGACATCTTCTTCAGAGAGACTGTACTCTTATATAATATAAAATTATATAAAAATATTAGGTGAATATGACAATAGGAAAACGAGTAATATTGTGTTAAATACACTGTAATATTATTGATATTATAAAACCAAGGAGATAAAAGGGGAAAAAAAGGAAGAAAGTACGATTTTTTTTTTCTAAACTCGAAACTGAATACCACAGATTGATGTAGGCTATATTAGAGCAGAGGTTAATTTAAAGGCTCATTCTGTAGGCAGACCTCAGACTTGACAGCCATTTACTGACACCACCTGTAACACATGAGCTATTTCCACTTCTTCTCTCAGTTTTAACTCACACGTCTTTCCGCATATGAATATCCTGTGCAACTTTCAACGTTTCTTTCTTGTCACAACTTCAGGAATTGTACCACCTGAGGCCATTGGTCAAGGTGAAATTATAACGCGTTTTGGGTAATTCACTAGCTAACGCTGACACCAGAGGATCCAAAAATGTCGAAATTTGCTCTTGACGTTTGATTTCAGAGCAACCAAAAAAAAGTATCTGTCCTTTCTGTCTGTGGAAACTTTTCAATCAACAACAACAGACTATATGACCAAATTCACCTTTTCCTTTATTATACCTACAAACCAGGTAGGTTTTTCGGAACGAACGAGATGATCATTTTGTGAAAAAAAAAAAAAAAGCACTTGTTGAACAGTGAATTCAACAACAGCGACGCAACTGGAAAACTTCGACTGACAGACACTTAGGAAACACTTAGGAAAAAAACAGAAAAACTAACTCAAAACGTAAAATAGACTGATAAAAAAATATTTTCTGTATTTTGTTATACATACCTCTGACTTTACCACACCAACGGACGTAGGAGATCGGAGTGCAGGGGCTACCAAGCGCGATTGTGGAATTTATACCACGGCTCAGTTCTCGCGATGAGATCGTTCCGAACGTGAGCACAGCCCACTTCACAGTCAATCCAGTCTTCTCAACCCCACTACACAGGATGACTTTGCATTTTTCCTTATCACTTTTCTGGGAATTTTCATGCTCTTGTGAAACCAGATCAGATCGCGGAATACGAGGAGCCGACGGGACGAAGAAAATGCCTCCAGGAAATATTCCCCAGATTCTGTTTTCAAAGTCTCACTGTTACTTAAAAATCCCAGAGGGAAATCTATCACCACGATATTTTATCCAAGTTCACTAGACAGGGGCACAGGGCAACCTTCAGTCTCTCGCTCTCTCGTTTTGATGTATGGCACTGAATGATTCATCTGAAAGTTAAAGAAAGCAGGTTTCTAATGCCTTGCAGTTCCCTAATCCAAACTATCATCCATGCTGGGGTCACACAGTCATGAGGTTTCCTCATATGACTAATTTTCTCTCCGGGTGTGGAGGATATCCATTGTCATCATGAACAGGCATTAAACACACCTTCAAATTGCTGCTACAACCCCCACTCTCTGTTGCAGCCTCCTGGTGCCCTTTTAGTGGGTGATTAACAAATTAAATTTACCTCTCAGGACATAAATCTCTTGCAGCACCAGGCCACCAGCACCTTCTAGATTCTTGATTATTGTCTTTCACCAAGTTTCCTTGCAGTAATGATCATGTTTCAACCCAGGGCTGAGAAGCTCAGACATTAGCTTTGAGGAAGACAAAACACTGTCAAACGTGGGCTCACGCTGTACATTGTACAGTAAACTTTTCTTGCTAAGAATAGAAACAGTAGTTCCCCAAAACGGGTAAAAACAAAAGCACATACATAGCTTTTTTTCTCACAAACAAATCACAAGGACAAATTCAGTGCCCTTTATTTATATAAATTATAGATAGAGACTATTGCACTCTTGAAATATTCTTTGTTTTATCAAGCTCTTTGACACAGTTGCACTTGCCAGGCAATGTCCTCCATGTTTCCTGGATTGTCACTCACTACCAAACTATTTGGTATTTACAATGGGACATACTGCACGGTGCGGTGCACTGTTGCAACATCTTGTACTTATCCTGTGGGCTGCAGAAGGCATTTTTTCATTCTCATTTCCTCCTCATCATTGCTATATTTACATAATGACTAAACTGAGGCACAGCACCCTTTGTCTATGCATTTTCACACTAACACCAGTTTCCATAGGCTAATGAAAAACTAATTTGCTGAGAGACTGTATCTGTTGAAAGGGTCCGTAAATGTAAATTTTCAAATACATTTTTAAGGTGCAACAAACTACTTGACTCAGGAGAGTCACTTGATACTCGTCTGTATTAATTCCTAGGTGACATGCTGAATCAGGACATAGTTTTACATTAATTAAAAATGGTGTTCACTTTCCCTCATTAATGATCTTGATTATTTCACCAACCAGAGTGAACTGTGTACCTCAGATTTCTGGACAAAAGTGTAGAGGAACTATTTTCCACATCTAACTTACACACAGACCTATATACTATACACTATATATGTGACAACATATAACCTTGTGTGTGACAGTTGCTACCCTCCAATAAGAGCAAAACCACTGAAGAGGAAGTGAGGATAGTTTCACAGAGCCACATACTGTAGGTCACAGTATATCTCAAATTACATTACATTGTTTTCAGCTGGCAACAGTTTTATGCAAAAGTAGTTGAAGGCAGACCAAGGCAAAACAAAATTGTCTTGTTTTAGTGACTTTGAGTGATCTTGCCAAATTCCTTGCCACATGAGTACAATTTTATAAATTGAGTTCTATATATGTTTACAACCCATCATTTGTAGACAAAACCTGTGTTGTTTAACAGAGAATATTAGGTCACCTGAGTCTGGGTAACCTGGACAGACAGAGGCTGATATCTGCTCAAACAGCACCTCCACAGTGCCTATTTTCTCCTCTGTCACCGAGAGACGTCTTTGTATGCTGTTGCCATAGGCACCGCATCAAGGGCCAGATAAGAGGGGGGCACACAATAACCTCCTGTTAGAAGCACAGCGGTGGGCTAGTGATCAAACGCTGCCCTGCGTTCATCTCCTGTCTCACAATATGCCCGTAATTGGTGCATGTGCTCCACTGCTGATTCCAAAGCAGCTGGGTGTTTGAAGGGCACTTGTGTGTCCATCATCCTGGTTACGTTCAGCCCTGCAAAATATCAAAACATTTTTTTTTAATGGATAAGTCTGTGGATTAAAAGTTCGTTGCAAAGCAGTGATACTTTTGGTCCAGTATTGGTAAATTAATGCATTTCTGTGTTCGCTTTAAATAATTCCCAAGAGCACTGACATGAACATAGTCAATATGTTTAAAGGCTTCACATGTTGCATTCAGCGAAGGACTGATGACTGTATTACTGTGTGGGCTTTTCATCATAAGCTTGCTGCCTATCAGTCGTAATACACCCACCAAACAGGAGCAGCAGATCTCAACACAAAAGGAAAACTGAGTTAGTTAAAAATGTTTTCTCACTGAACACACCTCTTGTGTCTCACTGTCACAAAACAAGATTAAATTAATAATTCAGCAGTTTGGGAAATATACACATATGGTGTAGATACTGTGCTCCAAGGCAGGCTGAGTTCATACAGTGATCAATGTGTGTTTGCATGACAAACAAACTATAAAAAACATTATGTAAAGCCTTTAACCCACTACAATATTGGCTTTGCCTAAAATAAACTCAGCCCAACTATTTCCACTCACACTGATGCTGCTCAGTGGAATAACAGTGAAGTGTGTGACTCAGTAAGCTGTGCTGCAGTGTTGGTAGATTTCACTAAGAAATTATAGCCGTTAAAGCTGTGTCTCTAAAGATGACAGAGTGTGGAGGGTTGGGTAGGACTGACTCAGTGTGAGGTTGATTGGGTGCCAGGTCCAGACTTGTCTTGACGAGGCAGCGACACAGCAGAGTCAGCAGGAGGAGCTCGGGGGGAGCTGGGCAATCCCTGTCCCTCACAGCAGGACATGACAGCAGCTTGTACTGCACACACACACACACACACACACACACACACACACACACACATATATAGTCAGTATAACAAATAAATGTGAAGTAACCCAATACATTTGAACATATGAAATGTTTCATCGTACTTCTTTCTTTTCATAACATTTTATTGTATAATATTCTTTATTTTTATATTTCATATTTAATAGTCTGTATTATGTTATATATATATATATATATATATATATATATATATATATATATATATTTTTTTTTTTTTTTTTTTTTTTTTTCCTTTTTTTTTTTAAATTCACAATGTCCCTTTTCACCAAGAAATATAAAGCAAGCTGATTTTTTAAATTGTTGATTTATTTCATTATTTTATATTGAATAAATAATTTTATCTGTACTTATTCATGAAAATGTTTTACAATGATGAATATTTTTTTTTTAGAACTCTACACTTAGTAGTAGTGGTGGTGGTGGTAGAAACATTAATAGTAGTAGTAGAAGTAGTCACAGTAGTAACAATAGCAGCAGTATTTGCAGCTGCTAGTAGCAGTATCAGTAAATGTATTAGTTGTCGTAGTAGAAGCAGAAGTAGTCATAGATCAATAGACCTGTACCTTTAAGAATTCTCCCGCGCTGGTAACCGGGAAATTGACCGGAAGAGGCAGGAATATTTCGCGCCAAATTGAAACAACAGATCAGGCAGTGCGAGCAGCGGGAGAGACGAGCTGAGACACAAACCACAGGATACTGCTTTTACTTTTTCTGTTCTTTTTTTGTCCACCCTTCAGTCAAGGTATGTAGCTACCTACCGTAACATGTTGTGTGTTGTAGTCTTTCACTGGGTTAGCCTGCAATATAACGAAGACTTACAGGCTGAACTCGGTCAGCTGTTCGGTTTTTGTTGAGTTGAGCTGAAAAGTGTTTTTTTTTCTCTCTCTGTCCAGTGTAGCTAACATGGAGGAGGCAAACAAGCTAATCGGCACCGGAAAGAAGCACCTGGTGATGGGGAAGGTGGTGGAGGCGGTGAGCGCCCTGCAGGAGGCCTGCGGCATGCTGTGAGTTAACTATGAGACAAAGGAAGGAAGGAAGGAATGAATGAATGAATGAATGAATGAATGAATGAACCTGTCCATCACACTGTCAGCTCACAGGGCTCAAACTAACAAGCAACCCAAAGTCAGAATGGTTAATCTTAAAGGTTTTATTTTCATTTTTTTAAGTTACACAACTAAAATGCTTTTGAAATACTTTTTTGTCAACCTTTCTTTTTGATTGTTTGGTTTACCGAATGCCAAAAAAGATTAATCGAGTATCCGTATCGATTACTTTTGTTGATCAACTAATCCTTGCAGCTCTAGTCACGAGTAAACCTTTATATTTATTTATTATTTAATTTCTGTTTCAGAGCTAAAAAGTATGGAGACACAGCAGATGAGTGTGGAGAGGCTTTCTTCTGGTGCGGCAAAGCGCTGCTGGATTTGGCACGGTAAGTCCATGATTGGTGTGAATTTTTTTTTTTTTCATTCCACCTGCTTTGACTTATTATTTCATAGAAATAGAAATTAACAAGTCCATTCCATTGTGGGTGAAAGCGTGCTGACCTATCTGATGGTTTTGTTGTAGGATGGAAAACTCAGTCCTGGGCAATGCCCTGGAAGGAGTGCCAGAAGAGGAGGAGGGTGAGGAGAAACCAAAAGACTCCAACATTGAGAGCACAGAAAACATTGATGGTGAGGAAAGGAAACTTAAAACAGTCATTTCCAACCTTCTTCTTGGCCTTGTTTTAGTGCTGTGTGAGCATCATTATTATTAGTAACATTAATAAATAAGGGGCATGCTTTGTTTGCGCTGCTCATCCTGACTGTGCTCTCTAACCCCAACAGAGAAGACCAGAGACGAGCTGAGGGTCCAGGTGTATGACGCCATGGCAGAGAAGAAAAACGAGGATGCTGAGAACAGTGAAGAGAAGAAGAGTGAAGAAGCTGCAGAGACGAACGGGGAAACGGAAAAGGCTGAGGCTGGTGACGAACAACAGGAAGCAGCGAAGGAAGAGGGAGATGAGGAAAAGAAGAGTGAGGTCAGTGAAAACAAATCTGCTGAAAAAGAAGACAAGAAGGAAGAGGAGGAGGCTGAGAAGGAAGAAGGCAAGGAAGAGGACTCAGCAGACAAACCGGAGGAAGCAGAAGAAGGTGGCTTTCCTTTCTTTTTTCCTCCTCTGTCCTTTAATGCTAATCATAATGACACCATGGTAGTTGTGATGATATGTTGCCTGATTTAATTAAACACTTTGTTGGTATTTCTTTTTGTTGGTTTTCAGATGGTGAAGAAGAGGGGGAGGAAGAAGACGGTGATGAAGCAGAAATGGAGGGTGATGCAGAAGAGCAAGGCGAAGGAGATGGTGCCGCTGAGAAGGTACTTTACCAGTCAGCTTGAGTGCACATCAAAGTGACCCTGCTCAGTTAATTTAAGAGTTGGATTTTAAATCTTTTTTTTTTTTTTGTGTATTAATTTCAGGACAGCGACGATGAGGAGGTGGGGAACCTGCAGCTGGCCTGGGAGATGCTGGAAGTAGCCAAAGTCATCTACAAAAGGTAATGAAAGCTCCAGATGTGTTCTGAGCCACTATGATTGTTAGAACACGATGATAGTCATTGAAATACAGCTTTCATGTTAACTTTAGGGTTTTTTTTTTCCCCTCTCAAATAAGGAAAGACAGTAAGGACGATCAGCTGATGGCAGCTCAGGCTCACCTGAAATTGGGTGAAGTTTCTGCTGAATCAGGTACAAACACGTCGCTCGACAAATCTTCCGTTTTGCAAACTTGATTTATTTATTTCATTTTGGTCGTGACTGGTTGATCTCATGTTGTCATTTTAACCTTAAGCCATGTGTCACAGCAATATGCTATTAAAATGTCAACATACAGTGGTGTCAGCTTCTCAGATGTGAGTATTAGCTGCAAAACAAGCAGAACAGTGTGAACAGTGATGGACATTTTCCACCACTTAGTCAATTTCTTGTTAAATGAATCAACAGATTGTTAATGGTGAAAATAATTGCTAGTTGCAGTTCTTGCAGGATCTTAAAACTTGACAGTCATGAAGAAATTACTTGCAGTAGGAAGAGTAATTTTAGCCGACGTGAAAGCTAATGGGGATCTAGTTCACCATAAATAACTGAAATGATACTTTAACATTTTTGCACCTTTCTGTCCTTATTGAGCAACGTGTGCTGAGTTGCTGCCCTTTTCTCCTCAGGAAATTACACACAGGCGTTGGAGGATTTCCAGGAGTGTTTCAAACTGCAGGTGAAGCACCTGGACTCAGACAGCCGCCTGCTCGCTGAGACTCACTACCAGCTCGGCCTGACCCACAGCCTGAACCTTCAGTACAGCCAAGCCATCGAGGAGCTCAACAGCTCCATCTCTGTCATAAAGAGCAGGCTGGGTAAGCAGGGCCGGCTGCTACAGCGTTTTCGCTCGCTCGTCACGTTTAGGTATGAGTGCCAGAGTCTGAGCTGTGCGCTAACACGTCCACCTTGTCTTTCAGACAAACTGCAAGGGCTGCTAGACAAGGCAGAGGGCCCGGAGGCTCTGCCTAATGAGAGGAAGGAGATGGAGGAGCTGAAGGCTCTGCTTCCAGAGATCCAGGAGAAGGTGGAGGACGCCACAGAGGGACTGAAAACAGCGAGCTCTGCTTCCGAGGCTGTGAAGGGTGTACTGGTGAGTTAAAGATGGGCTTGTTTTCTTCAAACTGGAAAGAGCCGTGATTCGTGACGTCACTGTTCCATAGAAACATGAGGCGTGTGCACTGAGGTCTGAACCAGTAGGATTCGTTTTGTTGGTATTCTCTATTTTGGCCACCCATGCATGCAGCCTTAAATATTCATACATATCATTTAAACACAAATATCAAGTGTCAGTAAACAGAATTCCCATTTCTGCCATTTATTATACACAGGCTCTCTGCAGGTCTAAAATCTAAACAAGCACTGAGTTCAGATTCTTCAACAAAAAGACTTTTAAAGGTGTTAAAGTGATTCATAAAAGGTCTAAAATGTTAGGGTTAATGTTTAGTTCTCAAATGTTTTTGTATCTGATTGTTGAGAGTGTCGACCTCTGACTGTAGCGTGGTTTGTAAGACACAGCTGTGAGTTACAGATTAACTTAAACTCCATATAAATGTTGTCAGGATGGAGGCTCCTCTTCCTCTGCATTCCCCGGGTCCGCTCTGCAGAACGGCGACGCTTCCTCCAGTTCAAAAGTAAGTTGCACTTGTCATGGTTTACTTACTAAAATCCAAAGACGCAGGTGTGTTTTTGATGCGTCATGTTTTCCTTTCCGTCCAGATTAACAGCACATCTACCAACGGAGTCAATGGTTCTGCCAATGGACACAGCTCCACAGCTCCTGTCTCTGACATCTCCCACCTGGTCAGAAAGAAGGTGAGGGAGACGAGAAGTTCGCGGCTCACTTTTTTTTTTTTTTTTTTTTTTAATTACAAGATAAAAATTAATTTTGCAGATGCGAATCTCATTTGAATGCACCTGTGCTGTCGTATTTCAGAGGAAACCAGAAGAGAGTCCAGTGAAGGAAGGCGTGGTTAAGAAGGTGAAGCAGGACGACGGTCACACTAAGGGGGAGCAGGAGCCTCACACCGACGGTGTTCCCAAAGCCAACGGAGAGACTAACGGACACACTAACAGTATGGAGGTCGAGAGGTATGAGCTGCAGTGTTTTCTACCTGGCCACACACTTTGTGTAATGCACCTTGAACAATTTATAACAAGCAGATCAGAGCCTTTCCACTGTGGGTCTAACTGAGATCTCCTCTCTTTCAGTAAGTGAAGCTCGACCCCTCCCTTCCAGATTTTCATCTCCATGCAAGAAGAGATTCACCATCATGACAAACTCCTAATGTTGCTGCACACTTGTCTGCTGTTGTAAATATGTGTATCTTTTTCTACACCTGTTGTTATGTTAGTTGTGTATTCATCTATGTAACCTATGAAGTTGAATAAAGGATATAATTTGATAAAACTTTGCTGTTGAAAACTGAAGTGATTCCCAGACACGTGGCTCCGGTGGGTTGCATTTCTCTATCCAAAGGAAAGTATGGTCACAATTAACTGTGTAGACGAGGTGTTCAAAATTTCCACTGTCTTACTTGTTCCTTAAAATCTTCAAATTATTTTCCCCATCAGATTTCATGTGTTGCAAAGTAAATGATGCCATTTACTTTGGAGCCCCAGCACACTTACCTTCAGTAACCATGGGGGAATGCTACAGAGTGAATACGCAGCCAGTTTCAAAAGAAGGTTAAAACCTAAACAGTGAACTACAATTTCACATACACACTGTAAATGTACATTTTACAGTTTACATGTTAATTTTGAAGAAGCGTCTACTTGAACTTGTTTTGTAGTTAAACTTGAGGATACGCTCCCTCGTTGTGTTAATCTCATCAAAAATAAGACGGTTGAATCAGTGAAGCATGAACTAAATGTGATAACAGTAAGTGAAGGATTAGTTGTGTGATGATTGTCTAGTTGAAAAGCAAAGAACTTAAGATTGTTTCCAAAACAGGTTCAGCTGAGAAACGCTCCTGCACCCACACAGGTGTTTTCACTTAATTTGGACTGTGGGTGTGTTCAGACCGGTACAGCTCTCTGTCACACGGTGGTGACTTTGTGGGACGCTTGAGTCTTCATTAATGTTGTTAGTAACACCTGTGTGTCTCCTACTGTGACAAGTCAGAATGTCAGGTGTGGAAAAAGCCCAATTTAATGTTGAAGACACTTAACATGTAGACTTCAAAGACAAATGTAGGAAACTATCATTTCAGTTATGCCCCTTTGCTTCTGCGCTAATCTGGAAAACGTGTTTTTAATTCTAAAATTTATATTTGTATAATGTGGACACAAATACCTCTTTTTTAAATCTACAACCTTGTCCTCTTTGGGTAAAATTAAAATGGTTAAATACCAATTACATCCAGCACAAGTGAAGAATATTTTCAGTGGGAAAAGCTGCTCCAGTTGCTCTGGCACGAGATCCATAAATGTCAGTTACTGGTCTTGGCATGCACCAGCTGCTTTAACGCTCCCAGTCACAATTTCAGTCAATACAAACTGCAGCATTTTACTGTGAATTCATTATCGCTCCACTCAGGCTGATAAGAATCAAGGATTTGTCTACAAGGCAGCATGGGAGAATTTACAAGGTAAATTACATGAGGACTCAAAACACCACAGTAGCCAGATTCATATTGAAACATATCAGCTTGTCAGGAACCAATTTTTATTAATATCATTAATAATGTGTCATCAGCATCATCAATGAAATGAGTTAGTCTGTTTGAAGCAGAATCAAGTGTGCATTCATTGCCCTTCTTTTTCTTGATGAACACTTCAGTTCCACAAAGCGAGGAAGAAAAAGGAAGAAGGGGAGGAGGGGGGAGTCAAAGAGGGCAGGGACTGCAGTGAAGGAGGAAACGCAGGGAAAACGACGTCTGGCGGAGCAGGAATCTCCCCCTTCACTGGGATATGATTGGTTTTTCCCTTGTGCAAGAACAACAACAACAAAAAAAATCAAAACAAAAGAAATTCAAAATGGTGCTCTAAAAACAAAGATGAGAGAGGAAGAGGGGGATTGCTTGCTGGGATGTGGTGTTGGCTGTTGTGTTGTTGTTTTTTTTTTGTTTTTTTTGTTTGTTTGTTTTTTTTTTGTTCCATAAAGCCACGTTAGGATTTGATGCAGTCGTCGTCGTCAGAGGTCTGGCTGCTGCTACTGGTTTCGGATTCGGAGCCCTCCTCAACGTGCGCCTCCGCCACACTCCTCCAGGGGGTGAAGTGGAGGGTCACACCCCGCGCCCTCGGGAGAACCCCATTCCTCTGCATGCCGTTCCTCTTCAGCTGGTCACAGACACACAGACAATCAGTGTGTGAATGAGATGCCTTTTTTTTTTTCTATTCTCACTTTCAGTGTAGAAAGTTTAACCACTAACACTGATCAAATTATTAAGCCTTACTAATTAATTAGAGCTTTCCCCCCAGGTCTCACCTGTTCAGTTTTAGTCTGGAACTCTCTCAGCTCATCCTCCGTCAGAGGCAGGAAGTTGTCATCATTTTCTGGGTACTCCTGCCAGCCCATGGCCTTCAGCAACCTACACAAGCATAGTAATTTTCTGCTTAGTTGACTTCTGTGTGTGTGTGTTAGAGAGTGTGTGTGTATATAAGGCTGTTAGCAGTGTTACCTGTGCTCTGCCTCCAGGGAGCTGGACAGGTGTTCGGTATCTGAGTCACTGAGGGAGTAGGACAGACCATTCTCATGGCAGACTTCCTCGCCGTAGGCTTTGGGCTCTGGGGTGCTACTTTCACCCTGAGGAAAATTCACACAGCAAAAGAACACAATTCACAAATCTTCTATTTTGGGGGGAGGGGGGGGGTGGGGGTGTCCTGACGGCCTATAGTTATATCATACTCCTCTTCCTCCATATGTTTACCATCTGTTTTTATATCCTCTCCATTTAATGAGGACGCAAATGTCAAAATGTCAGAGAGTCTTCAAGGGGGTCAGATTTTGACTTTTTGTGCTGACTTCTACTTGCAGAGCATTAACATGTGGCAATTTGACAGTGCTCTGTCACACAACAGCGCTCACTGTCTAACAGAGCACTTTCTTATCTCTGCCAATACCTGTAACGTCTGTGCCATCCTGTGTCACGGTTTACGAAAGCGAGCCGAGCTCCTGCCTACCTCTCCCGACGTTCCCGGGCTGCTGCTTGTCGTCAGCTCTCCGGTGCCCTCGTCCTTCAGAGCTCGCAGGAACTCGCTCTTACGGTCCGGACCGCGGCGCATCAGTTTCAGCCTCGACGGGGCAATGTCTATGGGAGGAGTCGTGCTGGAAGGGTGCTGCAGGCGTGACGCGCACGAGGAGCAGGGAGAAGCCGTGAAGAGGAGAAAAGCGAGTTAACGTAATCTATCGGCTGTAAAATCCATTTGGACAGCAAAACTTCAAAGTAGGTCAACAATCTGCCAGATAAGGAATCAGAGCCAAATGTTCGCTGTAATCAAAAGTTTTAGATCTTGGCATTTGAGGCAGTTGCACACATGCCGCTCAGTGACACTTTCTAATGAATATTAAAGTTTATGACCATAGATAGACATTTTAATACACTGGAGAGGAGACAGAGCACACACACTGCTCCAAGGGAAAACTTAATGTGCGCAAGTGAGTAAGCATCTCAGTCAGCAACCACACTAACACATAATTACTATGTTAAGATCAAACCTGTCATTTACTTACACAGGGGTAAGCCAGCTACATACAGTATATCATGCATGGAGCTAAAGTATAAGAACAAAGAGTTCAACAGAGAGCTACACTGGAATTCTCTCCCTTGGCTCACTGTGCAGTTTAGTTTGTTAGTAATAAGTCTGAGTAAATTACATCATTAAAAATTTTTTTTTTATGTCTAAACGTCTGCTCTTCCTGTCTCGTCTTGACGTCCTCACCTCTTTTGGGGTGTTGTGCTGTGGTGCACTGACTGGGGTGCTGGGTTTGGCTGCAGAGACGGGGCTGGTGAAGACTGAATCTCGGCCTGGCATGTGGAGGCCAGACTTAGTGATTTCTCTACCACCGGATTTCCACTGGGTGCTCTGGAAGAGAGGACGTATAATGACTCTCTGTTCCAAACAAACTGGCGTGCAAATAACTGCTGCAGAGTGCAAAGCTGGATTTTTGTTAAATAAAAATGTGTGTGACTGGCCTATCTTGTTATCTCTGCTGAACAAAATAAATAAAGTCCTACTTTGGTGGGGGCCACAGCAGGTTTTGGGACCAGGTTCTTGTAGACACTGGAGCCTGCGATGGGTGCTTTGTTGCCGTTGGTTGGTAGGGCGCCAGCAGTGGCAAACCCCGCGGAGAAGGCTGTGCTGGGGTCCTCCTTGGAAACTTTCTTGATAACCAGCATTTTGGACACCATCTGTTTGCCACTAGGAGGGTTTTCTGAAACATAACCAGGACAATCAGAGGTGACATGTTACGCAGGTGAGGAGGAGAAACTGTTGAACAGATATTACGCTTTTAACCGTCTCCTGTTTATCCAAGAATTTAAAATGCAGACTGGGTGCTCTTACCCCACACTCCAGCATGTGGAGCCACTGCTCGCATCTGATTCCCAGGCTTTCCAGTTGTTTCAGGGTTGAGGGAAGGCTAAAGGACAAACAAGCATTTGCATTAAACACCATTACATTCAAATTTTGTATTTTCAAGCTGTGTTAACATCCTAAAGTCCATACGACAGAATAATGGGTCAGTACAGGAAAACTCTTGTAATAAACAAGAGTTTGGCAACAATTTCCATTTATGTCCAGAGAATTTAAAGTAAAAATATGTCAGCAGTTTTGACTTTTTGGGATTAGGTGCACCATGAACAGTCTCTACTATTTTCCCAAAAATGAAGGCTTCATTTAGAACCGGCTGCATTCTTTGTTCAGCAGTTCAAATAGCTTTTCTGTTGACTTAAGGTGTCTTATCTTCTGAAAGAGCTTTGTCACTGAAGAACTATGCCAAGGTCAGTGGCATGCTTTGTGGAAAAAAAAAAAAAAAAATCCAGGAAGGCTGTCTACTCACAAAGTCCTCTTCCACAAACTTCAGCTTGTCTTCCTTGCTGTCTTTGCGTTCCTCGTTGGGAAACTTGTCCTGGTACGAGGTGCCCTTGCGGGGATGGAAGTTACCATTGCGCTGCCGGTGCCCCCCCTGCCTGTCCCTGTCGCCTCCTCCCCGTTTGGGGTGGCGTCCCTGGTGGTGGTGGCCGTCCTGAGCACCCCGCGGAGCTCCGTGCCAGCTGGGAGTTTCCTTCCAACACGAGCCCCCTGCCAACCCACCATGTCCTCCTTTGGCCACCCCCGAGTCCACTGAGTCATGTCTCAGAAGCAGAGAGGGCTGCTGCCATCCGTCACCTCCAAAGAGAACGAATATAAAGAATTTATAAGAATGATGTAATTATGCTTTAGTAGGTGCAGAACAACTCTTTCTCTTATAACTTCCTGAAATAACATCTGAACACCCTCGGTCTCTGTCAGTCCTAAACAGCATGTCAGCTGAGACTTAGTACTATTTTCAATGTGAAAACACAAAGCAGGTGTGGGACTAAAAAGAGAAAAAAAAAGTAGAAGTAGAAGTAAATACATTTTTGACTGAGACTCTGTAACCACTCACAGGGTAACTTATTCTTTAAAATAAAATCTCAAATGAGAAATGTGAAACCTTTGAAAATAGTCGAACTCATGATGAGGTTGATTCTAATCCACAACACAACAAATATCCATTAGTTAAAGAACTGAATTCCTTCATGTGAACAGAAAATGTCTTAAGCACTTATTACTTCATCTACTTCGTGGATAAGTGACATTATATGGACATACTGCTGTGCAGTTTAGCAGGGTGAACCTTACGCTACTGTGGTAATACGAGAAGCCAGAGAGGAAGCTACAGGAATCACAACCAGGTTCCCTAACAGCCTCCACCCAAAGACCTACAGGGTTCAAAAAACAATTACTGACTGAACAGATCAGGCAAATACTTTACTGTCAATTTCCTAAAATTAACCTACACCAGCAGTTAGAGTCACAGCTACTGGGAGAAAAACTTTCGAGGAAGAGCTGGAGATTTTACTCAACATGTCTGACTGGCACCACAAACCTAAAGCCTGCAGAGATACATAAAGCTTTCTGGCTTTCTGTTTTCCCCAGGTGAGAGCTGAGCAATGGCTGAGGGAATGGAGAGACAACAATGAAGACACCCCTAGGACTGTAGTACAAATGGGTGAACAACCTGTCAAACAGGTATCTTAACTGGCCAAAGATTACTGCTTGGACCTGGGACTGAACTTTGCCACTACACCTGATTGCATCCTGGTAGTAGACCTGATCACCGGCACATAACCTTTCACCCGCAGCTTTCATCAACACCGAAGATACAAAGGCAGCTGAACTAACTCCAAAGAGGAAAGAACAAAGCAAAGGCCATATATGTCATGTATAAGAAAACCTCAAAAGAAGACAGGACTCCAACGCCACCTGTCTGCTGTTTACAATGCTGTTACAACGCCATCATCTCCATCACCGTCTTCTGAGCAGGTGGCCTCAATTACGTCCTTCTGCACTACAGGGACCTCATTCAGCACAGTCGCTTTATTTGGCATAATTGGTTTAATGTCTGATACAAAACCAACATCGTTCCCATCCTGAAAGCTTAATAAAACGTCCTGTCTAGTATGTAAAAGAAGAGACCATTAAAGAAAAAAACTATTTCCACAGCACTGCACTAAATCAGCACTACAGTGGTAGAGTTTCATTATTTCTGCTCATGCTCTCACAGTTGCTTTTCTTTACACTGTTAAACTCAGTAACAGCAGTAAAAAGGATAAGACTGAGAGGACAGCTGGTCCACAGTGTTACCTGCTGGAGCACGCAGGGAGCCGTTGTTGAAGAAACCATCAGAGGAGTTGTGGCGGCGGCGGCTTACAGCGGTTCTGCCGTCTCTGTGGTGGTGGGGCTCGCCTTGTTTGTCGAGGTTGGCAGCAGGGGACTGGCAGGAGGACAGAGAGGGGACGATGTTAGAAAAGTGGGACTCTACACAGAGATGGTGGGCAATTATAAGCACGCATCTTAGCACTGAAAACTACAAAAAAAAAAAAAAAAAGAAACTGCAATTATCCTCAGATCATTTTTCATGTTATTCTTTTATCCCAAACTTTATCTTGTCCTTGTGTAGAAACTGAGATTAGCATAAATCCTGTCCATGCTCGAGTTCCTCACTTATTCCTTGAGAAAATCTAAAGAACCCTAAGTCAAAGTGTCAGTGTAGGGATCTATTCTGAGCCCCGAATTATTATAAGAAATGTGCTGCTGTGGAAGCCAATAAGATCAGGAAAACACAGTGTTCGTGGTCCTGAAAACGGTAAATCCTGACGTCACAGCACCAACTCACCCGCGTGTTGGACAACGTTGACTGACATGGCTCAGTTCTATCTGAATCATTTCCTTGTCATCAGCTGAGGTTCAAAGCTCAAATCAGATTGCATTCTTCAGCCTGTCCCTGCAAGCGTCATCTCAAGGAATCTTTTTTATAACTTCCACAGACAATCCTCAGCAATATAACACAGAAAAAACCCTACAGTAAGAGAATAAACTGTAGCTCCAACCGTGGCAAGAGTATCCAGACTAATCCCAGAAGGCAAATGACACTGAGGTAAAGCCATGTGTCAGCAGGACAGTTACTTGCACTTGGTTTCTCTGTCTTGACCCTTGATTTCACAGACAGGCCACTAAGCTGGGCAACCTCCTGACTCACAGATTACACTGAGCTCCAGGCAGAAACACACTCACAGTCTCAGATAGACAGTCAGACAGCTTAGAGGGTTTTTAAAGGAAGGACAAAAATCAATCTAATCGTTCCTCTCACATCCACCCTTCCTCCTTTAAAAAAAAAAAAAGGCCCATGTAAATTTAGTAATGCCCGAATACAAAAAAATCCATTAAAACTTCCATTAAATCCTCCACCAGCATCTTCAGCTGTCACATGCTGTTATTTAAAACTGCTTCCTTTCTTGTTTCAATCTTTTTCATAACGGTACACAATGCCTAGGTGACCCTCTGCTGAACCACGTGCTGAATGAACTGTCAGTCCCCTGAGGGTGACGCTGACTACACAAACGCACACTCTTACACTCAGGTGTACAGACACACACTCACTCAAAGGCACGATTCTGACAGTTATGCTTTCAAGCTTTGTCGAGCTCCAGTAATCTCCTAGCACACACTCAAATACATAAAGTACATTCACACTCACACTCTCATACACACACACAGACACACACCTTGGCAGGCTGGGGTGTGGAGAAGTTAAGCCAGGCAGGGACAAAGTCATGCTGCGCCATTTAGGTCCAGTGTTTCCGGTCAGTGGATCGAGGCATCAAACCTCATGGCCAGGATCTAACGAGAGAAACGAACGGCAGGAAAAACAGATTTAATGTTCAGCTTCGGAAAAATTTCAAGAGCAGTAACATGACTCTCTGACACTCAGTCAAAATTCCCTTTCATGCCCATCTATCTTTGATTTCATGTCATCTCTTTCAAATGTGGTGTCTGCCAGCGGTTATTTAGAAATTCACTGCGTAAAGGTCTCCCACAAGACAAGTCAAAAAGAGGCCTATTCTTAGCAGAAAACAACAAAGCTTGACTTGCTGCAGCTGTGCCTATGAAGCTGATAACCGGTTGACAGCCTGGATGGAAAATATCTTGTGCAGCATAATACAAGTATTATTTTTCGATGTGTGTGTGTAACTCATCATGCTGAATTTAGCAAATCTCTCTATTTTGACTTTAAAACCATTTCTGAGCAGAAAATTAACACCTGTTACCCGCAAAGTGTTGACAAATGACTTGTTATGGACCACATAACAGTAAGTGATTTCCTGGCCACTGAGAACAATCATGCATGTCTGCCCAAACCAAGACAGCAAGGTGAAGCTTTATCTTTACCCCAGAGTCTGTGGCTCTGAAGTCCTCTGCCTCCTCTCTCAGTCCGGCTGGGCTCGGTTCCTCAGGCCTGTTGGCACTGATCACAGTGTGTGTGCACTGACAGACAGGGAGCAGCACACTGACCACACCCTCTCCACCTCCGCCAGGACAGCACAGCCCCTTTCCCCAGAGGCAGATCCCTTCGTCCAGGGTGAAACACTGGGAGAGGAGTCAGAAGGTTGCAGGAATGATCTGGAATGGTGATCCAGAGAACTGGCCAAGCAGGAAGTAGAGTTTAAAACGGAAGTGCAGAGGTCTACAAGGGACCGTTTTTCCTCCTTGAACCAGATTCCCAAGCAGCTCCTGCTCCGGTCGCGTGAATTCTGAGCGTTACTGTTTCCAGTCCGGGTAACTTTTTCTCCCAGGCAGACTGAATTCTTCTCTAATTCATTTGAACCATTTGCTCTTATTATCAGGAGTAAAACTCAAAACCTGAACGGACTTTATGCTGATTGGCAAAACAAACTGATTTGACAGGTGATTTGTCCCAACGGTGAGGAAGAGCCAGGCTGTCTTATTCTTAATATAAGGGAGCAGTCTGTGAAAGTTGTCTGCCCTGAAACATGGACAGCAGTTTGTGTAGCAGTTCCACTTCGACACCAGATGGGGGGGAAAAAAGAGACAGGCGTTTTCCTGCCACACTGTGTGCCAGTATGTTTTTGTGTCGACTCACCTTTTACCGAATCATTTTAAGATCTACTTAAACGCATGCAGAAAAGAAAAATGTGTTCAGAGACAGTCTTTTATTGGCAATGGAGGTAACTGAAAACCACTGCTCACCTCATTAAAGTGGTGAAAAGACTGTCAGAGCTTTGAAGAAAATAGTGCTCAAAGGTTCAAAGTCACATGACAATGAAGGAAGCAAAACCCTATGTTACATCGCCGTCATTTTCAGTTTTGGTTAGTGAAACAGAGGTGCTGCTGAATGATGCATTATAATGCCGTTTTTATCTTTGTATGTTTTAATATCACATTTGTAAGATGCCCATTTAATTATCTGCCGTTTTTTGACTGAAGCAGATATAAGGTGTAGCTCTGATTTCATAGATATGCAAGCTCAAAAGCTAAACAAAGGTCTTCCACAAGCCAAAAGGTTTTCGTGTCATGTGATGCACAGGAGTCCATTAACAACAATTTGTCCAAAAAAAATGTAAAAAAAAAAAAAGTCCTCAAGACCGCTCAATCAACTTGTTCTCTGGGCGGAAAAAAATGAAAGTTGAAAAACAGCATGCGTTCAAAATTTGTCAAGTGGGTCTTTCCTTTCCTTCTTGAATTAGTTTTTCCTCACACAGGAAGTTTCAGTGTAGTTTTCGGTTTTCTTCCTGATGGATCAGGGATATTTGCACAGGAACAGACTGGACCTGCATTAAACAAAGATGGTATTAGCTTCAATCAGAATAAAATAAAAATCATCTCAAAGCTCCAGGTTCAAAAGTACACACACAGAGCTGCCATTTTATTAAGTACACCTAGCTTAACTGATTAATACAACAGTCCGGCAATTAACCCTACTTTTATGAACAGTGCAGTGCTGATGAGGTGATAGTGAACTTTACATAAGCTTGTGATGTTGAATTGTATTGTTAAGTGTTTCTAATATTTAGTCTATCCTCCATGATGGAAACAGTTTGGACAAAACATTGCTGAAAATATAAGAAAACTTCTCAGTACAAGGTAACAAAATCCAACAGCATCACAAACTACAGCTTCCAAAAATAATCATATAAATAAAAAACAATAACCAAAGTTGAATCAGCTCCTCACTAAAACAGATTTATTGTAGGGCTGAGTGTATAATGGTATTCCAAAACAGAGAAATTAAGCTTGTATCAATAATTTCCTTCATTTCTTTGTACCCGTGTTACTGCAAATAGTTACAAGGGATGTCAGATATTATGAAATATACTCCTATTTTGCTGAATACTCTTGTTAAACCCCAAAATAGCTTCCAATTCAAGAGACAACCACTGCCTTCAACGAAACTGCTTCTGACACTTCAAATACATTCTGAGGGGAAAATCATGACTCAGTGATCTCAGCACCATTTCATGCTGAAAGCCGGCTCCTTTATAAAATTGTGTCGGCTTTGGTAAATGAAATATTTATACCAGTGTAAAAATAACTTGAACACTTTCTTCCTCGGTGCCTCTCCGCAGACTGCTGCGCATCTAAACAGGCCTGGAAATGTGTGTAATACTGGATGAAACTGGGGTTTACTATCTGAGTCTTGAGTCACACACCTTTCTCAAACACTCGTTATAACACAGCTTAACACAAAAACAAAAATAAACCCTTTACGCACGGACTCGGAGCTACCATTGACTCGTTAACGTATCCCCGCTGAACTATTACATAATAGCTCAACATCAATGAGTTTACCACGGATACGGGTTACAATATGCAGCACAGACATTTACATCACTGTCACAACAATGCTCACATGGATGACTGCTAGGTATCTGAAATACTGCGAAGTTTGGAAAGTGCCCTGTTTAACGTTAATACAGATCGTGGGAAACCCATATGTCCACAAACACTGCAGCAAACCAATTCAACACAGTAACGTTACAGGCACGTTTCACCAAGCTAACTAGCTGAGTAATACTGTGGATTAAAGTGCATCGAAATAATTTAAGACGCAAACAGCTCGCTAGTTAACGTTACTCACTAACTAATAACATTATCAGATCTGTCCTAACTCTGCTGCTAGCTAACTCTACTCAGTTAACTGGGGTTAACGTTAGCGTAGCAACTGTTAGCTAAAGCTGGCGCTACCTAGCCTGTTAAGTAGCCCACGAAACCTGCTAGGCAGTTGAAATGAATTAGTACAGTTAGGGGGTTTAGCAAAGTAAAAATGCATTTAATATGCTTATTGTGGCTAAAACTGTCTATTTAAGCAACTGTCGCGAACATACAATAGAGGTAAACAGACCTGGCTTCGTTGGAACAACACAGTTTCAAAATGGCTACCTTAACAGCGGCAGCACACATTTATCAGCTTGCTAAGTGCTAGCGAGCTAACTTGCTGTGTTTCATGACGATACCATGTACCTTCTCCAGAGCAAGATAGCCTCCGATGGACAGTGGTTCAAATATGCATGAAATGTGCAAACACCGACAAGATCGAACTTTTTGGCGACTATGAACCTCTTACTAATACGGCTATTGATGTTTGTTTGGGTTTTCGGAGCGCTTACCACTGGCGCTGGCACTGAGGGTTTCGAACAGCCTCAACGGTGCTGCGTTCAAGTTCTGTCATGATTATGCAACTCAGTGAGGTTCCAGTGTGTTGTTAGTGATGAACTGGCAAAACAGTGCAGCTTCTATACAATACTGTTCTATTTAACCCAAACAACGTGGTAATATTTGAAATTTTAACATCATATTTAAAAAAAATCTTAGAGCACGGTGTTAGTAGCACGTATAGCGGGGTTTTGAATTCTTGAATATAACTTAATACCTCCTCCGCCACCGTCAGCCAAACCAGTCGATATCAGACCCCGTCTCATTCAGTTTGAGAGGTCTGAGAACATGAGGAGAAAGGCATTTAATCGAGCATCGATAGAATGGCAGCCAGCAAACGACCTTAAGTTTAGCTAGTAAACGTGAACTTTGCAACTATTAACCATATATCATTGTGCCCGTGGTGGCCTTGGCAAGCCGCTGGATGACAGACAATTAAAGGGTAACGTTTAGAAAACTGCAGCACCTGTGGGTTACAGGTTATTACAGTAGGATAGCTCTGTATTGCATCAGTTTGAGCGAGTGGCTATAAGAGGTTGTACGCTAGCTGTTTGTAGCACCATCATTAGCCAAGAACCAAATAGTTAGAAATTCCAACGTGCGTGTGCTATGGACAGAATTTTATTACTAACTGATTACATGTCTTTTTCAGATTTAAAATGTTTAGATTTGCAGCTGGAAGACGCATAATTCCCGGGGTAAGACGAAAATAAAATGTGACTTGATCAGTACAGTTTGCTTATTAATGAATGCAGAGGTTCTCCTATGTGTCAGCAGTATATGGAAGAATAAGAAGTCACTGTGTATATGCACTTGTATGCTTATTATGTTCTCAGGTTTCAGCATGGAGATGCCCTCAACAGATAACAGCAGCAAACAGCTCAACAAAAGCTCAGCTGCTGTTTCACTCTCAGGCCTCCTCAGTGTTAAAACCATCCAGAGCAGCTTCCACCAACAGGTTGCTTAGCATCAGGCCCGTGAGCTGGCATGCATCCCGTCTCTGCCACGGGGATTCAGGAGGCACCTCAGACAGAGGAAACACCAAGGAGGGCTTCAGTTTAAGGGCCCTCACACAGGCTCCCAAACCAGCTCTGTACCTTGGTTTCTCTGGGCTCATCCCCTTCTTGTCTGCCCCTCTCTTGATGGCTGCCACACAGTCCTTCTACCCTGAAGTGGCATATGCACAAGTCGTCTACGGAGCCTCTATAGTCTCCTTCCTTGGAGGTGCCCACTGGGGGTTTGCCATCCCTGCTGGTAGTCCAGCTCAGCCAGACTGGATGAACTTGGGCAACAGCGTGGTGCCTTCGCTTGTGGCCTGGTTGGCGCTGCTTTGCAGGGACAATATTGCAGAGGGAGCCCTGGTAGTTATCATGGGACTGGGTCTATCACTGCATTATGACCTGACCCTTCTGCCTGGATACCCTGCCTGGTTCAAAGCCATGAGAACTGTCCTCACTCTGGTTGCCACCTTCTCATTGGTGGCTACACTAACAATTAAGAAATTCTGTCCTGAGAAGAAGATCAAAGAGATTCAGAACTGATTTAAGAGGACAGTCTGTACTTTGATGGACTTAATTAATTAAAGGAAGCAAAACCCTTAATTAAAAATGTAAAATTAAGTGAAGATGTGAAGACAGCCTGGTTTGTTCACAGCAATAATTTTGTAACATATGTAATATTTTTGTGGGAGACTATCCACCTATAAATATCATCTAGAAAATAAATAAGAGCAGTTTTAAAAGTTTCAAAATAGGGACAGAAATGTGACTTGTGAGGATCTACATTAGCAGACATTGGCAGAAGTTGAATTAAACATTCATTATTTAACAGAAAACATTTGTAGATTTATATTCTTTGCTGTGAAAAGTACAAACAAAATGTATCTTACCTGAAAAAGATTATTAAAATACATCAGTTTTACATGTGCAAATTTGAGACAGTGGATTAATAACTGGTAATATTTGCATATTTTTCCATTGTTGTCCAACTGCAGACGGATACATGTCAAACCACAGTCAAATGCATGGGAAATGTCCCACAGTTTGTGAGATGCAGTCTTAAGTAAATGACAGTGACAATGTAAGTTCATTTCAAACTCAGCACACACACCAGCTTTTATGATCTTTATTAAATATGAAACGCAAACAATAAAAGATATAATTACTGTTCTATTATAATTATAATATTAATATTATGTCCTTTGCAAAGGGATAACAGTACAAGATAGGCAATACTGTTATTGTGCAACACCTTAATCTGATATGCGCTATTGTGACAGAATCCAAAGAGGAAACTAACAGTACTTAGCGTAAACAAGGTAAACACATTTCTAAACACGTGCAATGTCAATTATTGTCATGTGTCTCAATATTAGAAGGATGAAATGCAAATTTTTTGTCATTTCACACATTAGCAGTGTGTGAAATGAACTGTATTCTCTCCCTTGGATTTAAGTGTAAATAGTGACAAAGAGGCACCAGTATTTACAGTATCATACATACAAAAAAAATCCAGTGGAAACTGAGTGATCACTGCACTGGTGTAACAACAACAGTGGTGAGCTATTCAAGTCCATATTTATTTACAGAACTCTCTAACCATTAAAGTTGGTTCCATTATCAAATAGGCTCAAAGTGGTTTGATATATTATCCAAGTAGCAAAGCACACACCTCAAACATTCCTCTAAGGAAAAATAAAAAGAGAACAAACTAAAGAACAGTGCTTTAACATCTCAGCCTAGAATAGTATTCACAGTCCCTACAGGACTTTGACACTTAACTCTGCTTAACTGCGGTCAATCAAAAATAGAATCCTCTGCTGTGAAAAAATTATCCTCATAATCAGTATAGCTTTGTCTTCTAATGCACAAGAGGGGAAAAAAAGTGTTGTCCCCTCTAACATTCTTGTAAAAATCAAGAAACACATGAGCCATGTAACAGTGTTAATGGAAGCAGTTTTGGCAGTTTTCCAGTTGCAGATCTGCTGTCAATGGACGTCAAATGTTAAGGACCAAAAAACGGAAAATGTGTATATGTATAGATAACACCGATGATCATGTGAAAGCCAACATGAGACAAAAACACACTTTTGTGTTTTTTAAGGTGCAGCTTCTCATTAGTTCATGTAGTTTTGGGATGATTCAGGGGCTGATGTGAATGGTCACAGTTCGAATCTGAACATTCCTGTGTATCAGAGCACAGCCAGCCCTCCGTCGCAGCGGCTGGTGATCATGTTGCCGACCTCAGTCCAGGTATCCAGGTGAGGGTCGTAGATTTCCACAGAGTCCACTGTCACCGGGGCAGAGAAGTCTCTGCTGGCAGCCCTGCCCCCGACGGCGTACAACAGCCCGTTAACTGCTGACACAGACACGCCTGCACGTGCAGTAGACATTGGGGCCACCTCTACCCATTTTTCCTGACAGACAAGTAAAGAGATGCAGAGAATGTTAGACTGAAATAAAAATTATTTTCTTAGACCTCAAGATATCGAGTGTCTTTAGTGACACTTTACCTCTTCAGGACAATATTTCTCCACTGTCTCCAGTGCACCCAGTGCCTCATTCCAGCCACCCACTGCATAAATGCAGTTATTGAGGCAGGCGACGCCCACATAAGCCCGACGTGTGACCATGACCGGCAGGGCACTCCATCTACGGGAGATGGGATCGTACACCTCGGCTGAACGCAGCTCCATCCCTTCATCGCTGATCCCTCCGATCACGTAAATGAACCCTGGTAAGAAACAAAGACATTAGGTTCAGAGTTGCTCAAATGAGTGTCCAAGTGTTGATGCTATATGCTAGAGAAATACTGAAATTAAAGGGGGGTCCAGAGGAATTTACAGTTATAATTCCAATACTATTTATTGTTAGAGTACATTGTCTCTGCTACCTGAGAAATCTGTTGAGGGTTCTTACAACTTCCACCTGATTATATCCATTAAAAAAGAGAGAAGCACACACCTTGTAGCTCACAGCATCCAAAGTAGTAACGAGGAACTGCCATGCTGCCGATGACCTCCCACTTGTTCTCCTCTGGGTCATATCGTTCCATTGTCTTCCCGATCTCAGAGCCAATCCAACCACCTAAAGAAGCACAGGACAGTATAATGATCAGGTGACATTTTCCCAGTCATAACCCAAGATGCTGGTTATGACTTATGGATTTAATTACACTCACTGAGTTATTTGTGATCATTTCACTAAATTATTTTATTGGACTTATCAAACTTGCCATTTTATGTTGCTATATAGGTGAGATTCTGTCAGCTATTACAGTCAACTGATTATCACCTGTGAAATCAATGGAGAGCCCTTTTAAAACTATTCTACAAGCTTGTGCTGTATGTATTTTGGTTAAACATGGTGCTATTGTTACTCTGATATTTACCGAGTGCATACAGAGCTCCGTGGCAGGGGCAGACGCCAACTCCACAGCGAGGAAAGTTCAGAGATGCTACAGCGGCCCACTGCTTAGTCACTGGGTCATATCTCTCTGTGCAGTCAAAAATCATTGAGTCTTTCTCCCCTAGCAAAAAAAAAAAGTCACAGTTAGGCTGATTATTATGCAGGTTATTTTGTTTTTTGTTACAGAGCACAACCTCAGCTCTCTCACCTCCCACCACGTAGATCATACCCTCCAGGACTGCAACCCCCAGACCGCTGCGGGCCTGATGAAGGGATGATACGGTGGTCCAGTACTGGTTGAAGGTGTCAAAGCGCTCCACACAACTCAACGCCCGGCTGTCACTCCAGCGGCCGCCCTGCAACCGAGTGTAACCTCCTGACAAGTCAAGGTCAGAGATTAAGTGACATTTAGTTATTGGAAAATCACAGGGGATGTTTTCATTTTAACTGTCAAACATTCACCAAAATCCATCACAAACTATGTTTATATGCTGAAACAGAAGGTTTGATACAGAACCTATGGCATAGAGGTATTTCCTGGCTTTTCTTCTGGGTCTCATCTTGGCTGGCTGTAGCTGACTGTACATCTTATTTTCTTTGGGAGACTTTGTGACTTCTGTGTATTCCTTCAGCAGAGTCTGCAGTGCCACCCTCAGGCTGAAGTCAGTAATACCTTAGTAGAAAGAAAATGGCAAAACTGGATTATTGTTAGGGTGCGGTTTCAAGATATCCTTAATGCTGTTTTCAATTTTTTTTTAAATTATGAAATATAAGTAAAAAAGAGTGTAAAATATAAAAGTGGAATGTAAATTTTCATACTTTTCTTACCCTCTATGTACTTGAACAGTCTCTGTGGGGAAAGCAGAGGGAAGCGGACTGGTTCCAACACCTCCACTACATATTTTTTCCTCTTTGCCACATCTTGGAGAACCCAGTCCATGGCTGCAGTGAATACCTGGTACTCATCTTCTATTCTCAGCTCCTCACTTCGCAGCAGCCTCACCAACTGATCCTTCAACAGAGCCCTGAATTCATCTGTAACACACACCTAAAGGGAAGGTGATGAACAAGGGAACGTTTAGGCAGTAAAACTTGAAAATTACAATGCGAGTTGAAGCATTTTAAGCGACAGAAATGATACAAACACCATGCTGATAAGATGTTGACTGTTTGACTGTGCCTTTAAGTAGGGACAGAAAAAGAAAAGATTTCATGTACATCTCGCTTTAATCTACAAGAGAAACACATGAGGAATTTTAATACAGTGCCTCTTGTGTAATTATACCTCCAGAAAGTGAACATGGATGTAGTTCTCAGTGAACTCCAGCATGTCCATGCAGGCAATCTGCTCCAAGAACTGAAAGATGCCTACACAGTTGGATGGGTCCATGTGGCCCTTGAGAAATTCTCCACAGACAGACACCACCTCGTTTAATTGCAGCATGTCTGCTGCAACCATCAGCTCCTGAACGTTCTCCACTGTCACACTGATCACACCTGATAAGACAGTGTACACACTGACACTGATAAAATGGTACAAAATCACTTATGGAACATGAAAATTAATTTATTTATGGAATATGAAAATATCAGGATCAATGCAAACCTGTGTATATGAAGTCCAGCAAAACCTCAAAGACTTCGGTCTCCACACCAAGGATCTGCACCTCCTCTTTATCAGCCTCCCTCATCCCTCCAGAGAACAAGGCAGAGAAGTACGGGCTGCTGGCAGCAAGAACCAGCCGGTGGACCCTGAAGACTCTGCTGCCGACCTTCAGGCCCACATCGCAGAAGTCGGTGCGAAGCCGCATTTTGTTCATCTGGGCCAGGATGAGTCTGGCATAGCGGTCTGAGGCCAGCAGAGCCTGTTCAGATCCCTGTGTTGCCATGGCAGCTGCAGCATCACCGCCACCACCACCACCACCACAACCAGGGGATGCTGACAAAGACATGGAGGACATGGCAGCTGGGGCAGGACCGTGTTACCATGGAGACCAGTATCCCCCAAACCCTCCTCTCTAGAGAGTCTCAGCACAAAACAGGCCTGAAAGACACATGAGCTGACCGCATAAACACCACAACACACAGAGAGTCACATCTGACTGTTGTGTAACAACGAAGAACTCAGCAAGTAGTACCAGCAAGTAATGAACGATAAACCCATTATGGGTGCCCGTCTTGACTGCCCCGTGGTAAAGCACCCTGGAGCAGTCAAATGTAAGTAACTTTCCACCTGACTGTTACTGTATTATCTGCATCTCTATATCTACCTCCCGTCGCCGTTAGCCAGCCATGCTAGCCAACAGACAGCTCACCAGGGTGGATTCTGTTATCATATTTAGCCGTAAACTGGCCAACTGACACCAGACAGCTCGGCTACTAAACCAACCCCTACCCAGACTGTCCACTCCCAGAGAATTACGAAGATGTATACAAAAACTATACAGTTTTAACTGCAACTTACCCATGAGTTTACTGATGAGGATGCAGGCGACTTCCGTCGCCGTGCAGACTGACAATCCTTTTTCCAGGATCGACTGCACCGGTCTGGCAGTTGAAGGTCCAGCCATAACTAATCAATTCCCGTTTAGCATTTAGCAATTTAGCATTTTCGGTGATTTTGTATCGTTAGTGGCCTCTGTTTTCTCGAAGGCATGGCTTATTTAGTTTTATTTTGATTATTCTATGTAATTTTACTGGTTTTGAGCTCTTAACTTGGGAATGCACGTCAGGCACGTTACATTATTCAACGCCAGATGGCAGTGTTGCCTTTGAGCAAGCAGCTAAACAAATGGAAGACCTTGACAACAAACCACAGAAACCTACCATGTAAATTATCATAGTATTCTTACCATGTCAGCCCCCAGCAGAATGGTAATTTTAGATGTAGCTGTCCTCCAATGTGTTGGCTGCAAACTATTCCACTGGAGGCTTAACCAAGCCAACAACCCAGCCTACTCTTAGACAGTGGCAATGGGTAGTCCGGTTTGTTTTAATCAGTAGCTTTGTATCAAATTAGTTTAAATATTATGTTGGAAACCTGTTATTACATTCAGAACTCTAGCACTGCTTGTGCTCATTAGACCGGCCTGGTCCACTGAACTGAGTTGAAAAAGGCCTCTGAACTGCACCCAGAAATATCTGGGTTAATAACTGTAACATCCAACAAGATTATGTGTCACACACTTGAAATACAAGTCCTGTAACATCTGTCACTGGACTTGTATTTCTGGCTATTTAAATGTGTCACTCAGAGTTAAGCAGCCAGTGTTGTGCTAGAAAATATCTGGTGGCACCAACGTTGGCCAATTAAAATTCAAAGGTAGTCATGTGCCAGACTGACCACCATTTTAACTACACCCTTAGTTGGGTTTCCCTCTTGACGCTCTGTATTGTTAAGTTTCCAGTGTGTCCCGTTTCCCTAAAGGCCATCCACCATGGCCATTATCTCAGCAGAACAATTAGCTTAGTGGATACAACTTAAATGGACTCTTGGTAAGCCAATATGAGGCAAAGCTCAGCCTCTAAATTGAGTGAGCTTTGAAAAGACAAGCCTGCTCCCTGTCACTTTAATGTTTTCCCTCTTTACAGTGAATTATCTTGGGAGGAGTTTGAAAACCTAGACTTGTAATGTTACTTGTCTAAGAGACTCAAGAAGTTTGTGAACATGAAAACCATAATTGTTGAGCCTAAAAAAAGGATGGCACCTTAACTTTAAGCATAGATAGATTTTCACAACTGATTCTCAGTGCATGCGTAAACCTAAAACTACTTTACAATGTTACAACATGTAATTTCTTCCATTTACTGTGATATCTTTTTAAAAATCATTCTATTTAAATGGTTATTAAATCACCTTAACTTGGCTGCGTGTTTGTCAGAAGACCAAACAATATTAAAATGTATTCAAATGTATTCTTCATCCTCACATAAGCTCCCTTTTTTTCTCAGTAATGGCACAATTACTTTCCACACAAGGCTGTGATATGTGTTTATCACATTACATATTTTTAGCAGTCGTGAGGTGATCACTGCTGTTTTGCAATTCAAGAGCTTCATTGGCATTTCATTGAAGTGTGACAATAAGAACCTCCATTCAATCAATGGATGATACATGGTGGCGAGGGACATACGTTTTCTTTACAAGTTCAGCAGGATTATATGTCCCTCAGCAGCTGGTTCAAATAAGTGATACAGACTTTTGAATCAGAAGTTCAGATTTTTAATGTTTCCAGTACAAGAGACTTCTGCAAAAAAAAAATTTATCTTAATGACAGAATTTTCAGGCATTATTTCTAGTGTTTAAGCTTTCTGTGTATGATATGTCATATAAAAGTGTTTCTTTTTTCTTTGCCTTTTGTTCTTAATGCTGCTGCCTGGGCAGGTGTCACTTGTAAAACAGGTTTTAATAAGTAGGTGAGGTGAAATGTTAAAATGGCACAGACTTCTTTTGGTGAAAATGGTTCTGTTACAGTGTGATTGTTCTTTTTTTGTTGATGTTGTTGCCGTTGTTTGGCACGGCTGTGGTGTCTCATTTTTTTCTCCTATAGGCAATGTTTTTGCTCGTCCGGAGCATGATAATTATTTTTAATTAATCATCACGTCTCTCCATTGGGGTGGTGGGAGGCAGAGTGTCTGCCTTGCTCCCAGAATCACCCACATATTGGGAGAAAAAGTGAATAGTATGAGGGTCATCCTATGGAAAGTGGTCACTATAATTACAATTTTCTTTTCAGTGCAGGGTATGTCTGACTTTTTCATCAGGGCTTCTTTTTTCTGGCTCAACATTGCTTTCACCAGAGAAGAAAAACACCATGAAATGAAACTGACAGCTTAAGGGTTCTTAAGGGAGTAGGCAGAGTTCAGAGTTTACAGAGTGTTTTGATTGGCTTTAAATCATCCCAGATAACACAAAATAAGTAATTACAGCCCTCTGTGCAAGGAGATTTTTATCATTATTTCCACAATATTACCCATAACTTATATTGCCAAAATCCCTTTTGTATGATCAGAGTATTTCATTTTGTGTTAATAACACACTTTCCTTTTTATTACAAATACACTGTAAATGTATTTTATACATGTTTTCCTTGACATTGCCAAACAAGGCTCCTGTCCTTACCTGACAGGACTTGTGAACTGCGTAACCCTTCCTTGTCTTGGCTGAGTTCTCAACCTGCAGTGTACATACTGTATTATGCTTTCAGACCGGACTGGTTCCTTCTTTGCACTCTGAAGCTTCCTTGCCGTCTGCTCCGGTGTCTGTCAGTCCTGTGCCACATTGGTTTGCTGGCTATGTGCCTGCTGGTTCCTTTTTAATCTATTTGAGAGCTGAACTCCCGCAATGAGATTGTCCTGAGAGCTTGAGGGACGCTGAGGTCCTTCATTTATTACAGCTGAAATCATTAGTGAGGATTTTTTTTTTCTCTGAGAAATAGAAGCACAACGTAATGTGGTATATCTCAGGTTGAATTAGGAGGAAATCATGCATACTGCTGGGCATTTATCCAAAAGCTAAGTTATTGTTTTAGAGTGGTGTCACAGTCTTGTTCTACCTGTTTCAAGGAGTAGGATAATTTTCTATCCCTGCCTAAGCTGGTATCTGCAAATCTGATTTAGTTGTGGATCTGGACTGGCATTTCTCCTGAATGGTTTGTCAGCAAGCAGTAGTATGTTATCCCCTTATAAGATCTGGCTCAGTGTCACCTCTCATCTCAGTGTGATCTGAACACCTTACTCCAATCACTGTGGCCAGAGGTCACTGAAATAGCCAATGAAAGATCATTTTAAATTCTGAAGCATCCATTGCACTTGTATGAAGTGACGCCAAGCTATATTTTTGTCAAAACAGCAGGGAATTGTACATCTTGTCATGAAATTTTGTTCAATGTCATTTCACTTTTATTTTAGTCTACTTAAAATACAGGTTAAAGGTGCAATTCAATTACTCATTGCACACTATTCGTTTTTGGGATTCATAATCTAACATTTTCTAATTTGCTTTTATTTGAGAACATAATTTAGAAAAGCAAGAGACCTCGTGCAAGACTGAATTGGGACACCAGAGGACATATGGCTTAACATTCCCTAGGCTCTTAATTAGTATCCTAAATATATTGTTCAGTATGTACAGTATTCTCTGTGGCATTCAAGGTCTTGTTTAGTCTTGTATGTTAGGGGTGAGCAACAACAGAACAATTCTTTTAAAAGATAGAGAAGAAATGAAAGAAAAGAGAGTAAATAAATAAATAAAACAGATGTAAAAACTTTCTCAACATCATTTTTATCTGAAACTTGTTTGATGTTCATCATTTGCAAGATCCCTCCAGGTTTGAAAACTATATTCCAGCTTAATTTTCTAGCTTTTCCATGACCTCAGTGACTCAGTGGGTGATCAGTCTGTGAACATAAATTGTAAAGTAAATACAAACATTCATATCTATATGTGTATGTACAAAGGCAGACAAACAGTTTAGCTTTAGAGAGACTTCTAAGAAAGGGTGGAAAATGTGGAGCTTGTATGTTTAATAGTTCAGTCAGTAGCATACATGCTGCTTGGCAGGCAACAGGATCTTGCCTTCAGCCTATAAGCCAGCTATAATGTGGGCTAGTAAAAAAAAAAAAAGGACAGAGGAAAAAATCCCTCTCTTATCGATTCTGCCTCCAACATAGCAACTGGTCGCTGATTGGCTGACGCGCGGCACGTTCCCGGTCGTCCATTGGCTGATCAGGTAGCGTGGAAACGGTGGAATCGGACGGAGACAGAGGGGAGGAGAGAGGCGATTGGCTGCGGCCGAACTGAAAGCGAAAACCTCTTTTTCTGAAAGCCTGCGAGACAGTTGATGGTGTGTGTATTTTAGGCGTGACTCCAAAGGTAATTCGTCCTACTGCCCCCCCACCATCCACCCCCACCAGCCAGGACTTATTTAAATTGAGAACTATAAAGCAAAATTACTATGAATTTAAACGAGCGAGCTCTACGACTGAGGCCTACCTACAAGGAAGGGGAAAGGGAGGAAAGCAGAGGTCTGTGTATGTTCGAGTAAGAAAAGAAAAGAAAAGGTGTGGGGGCTGGGTTTTACATAGATTAAACTCAGTCTCAGAAAAATAATACTGAGCGGTGTAACCTAAACTGCTGTAAAAGCAAAAATCTCTGGGGTACAGCCAGGTGGGAGTGTGTTTCAGGTTAAAGGAAACGTAGGAAAAGGCCCAGCTTGACCTTTTCAGCCTTCCATTTTTTTAATACCATCCTGTACAGGAGTTGGAGAAATGTACTTTTTGAGCACTGTTTCCTGTCCCTCCTCTTTTCCTGTCTGTCCACCCCACACACTTTCTCTGCCCACTCTCTCCCTGTCTTTTGGACACTCACACAGGCTGAGTGTGACTCAGCGCTGGTACAGTCTGTCCTATCTATCTATCTCCCCTGCATCTGGTCCATCCTAGCAGAACACGCATGCCGCCTGTCCACCAGCAGCTCTCTGTGCTGACACAGGAAAGAGGGAGTAATCCGTGGCCTGGAACTGAGGCTCTCCCCCAGTACATCCCTGCCCTCTGCACCTCATTAATCCCTACCTAACACAGACTTTATGTGATAGTTGAAAGAGGCCACCTGTTGCTGTGGTCACGGAAGGCCGGTGATGGTGTCACCCAGGGTCATCCGCATCCTCCTCCTCCTCCTCATCATCATAAGTGCCCACTGTATACTAAGATTTACCCAGGGGTTTATTTGTAAATTGAGCTTGAGATGGTCTGGAAACTCTGGAACAGTTAAGTTTTTGGAGTTTACTGTGTGATAAAGTTTGGAAGACAAAACTCAAAAGTGCTCTTGAGCTGGCTGGTACCAAATGTTTACAGTCAAGCTGCATTCCTTTCATAGGAATGTCCAAAAGGTTGTGTTTCAAAATACTGCAGTGAAGTAGGTTTTAATATATATCCTTTTTCCTAGTGACTCAATGGCGGCCAGACTGAGTGGGGAAAGGGCCTGCACATATCCTGCTATTGTCTTTATCGCTTCCTTTCTCTTCCATCTGTCCACAGCGTGTCCTCCAGTGGCCTCGCTGCCTCCTGTCTCTGCTCACCGAAAGATAAGCTCATCAGAGTACAATGGTTCCACGAAGACAGACGGTAAGTTTTAGATAACTACTTATTTCACTTAAAAGACACCCAGCTCTGTATGTGGTAATTTTTTTTAACCCATGTCGTAAAAACTGTAAAATCTGTGGGAAAGTCTTGAATATGATTTTAAATTATTAGAAAAAATGACATTGTGCATTGCTTGCATAGTATCAGCAATGGACAGTGGAAAAAAAACAGTGGATTATGTAAGTTGACAAAACCCTCATCAGTTTATTGTCTTTCAGCAAGAAAAAGGTCAGGATCTCACATTGCTTAGCTTCACCCAAGGAGTTTCCTCAATCCCCCAGTGGAGTTATATTTTTCTAAGAGGCTTAATCACCCTCCTTCCATAAACCAACCTCAGAAATACATTTTACAGTTTCTCTGTACAGAGTATCTATTGTCCTCAAACTTGAAAAATGTGCCAAGTTCAACATGGATTCCTTTCCTCTTAAGCTATGTAGGCTGCTTGTCATGAAAAACATTCATAGCTCGAGCAATGCCACAGTTCAAGTAATGGAGGCAGGATACATCCGGACCTCTGGCAGTTCACACAAACATCGAGGCCACATCATACTAACACCACCAAAGAGAGTGCATTTTTGTGGCAAATGTCAACCTCTCATAACAGCATTACCTTCACCACCGTCATCATCGTCATACATTGCAACAATAGAAATACTGTTGGATTGCACTTTCTTCAAGCTTTCATTCTTGTGGCATGTTTATAGAAAAAATATATATAGAATACAAAAAGCTTATACTTCTTTGAGTAACAGAATATAACATACAGTACTTCAGATTATGTTTTGATCAGCACATCAGCAGGTGTACATAAATTGCCCTCCCCTTGCCCAAATGCAATTACCGGACTAAACAGGGATGTAGTTTTGCTCACTATTAAGTGCTTTGGTCAATGGGTATAACATTGAGTATGCTCTTACAATGATATTCTACAGGATGTTAATGCTACATAATTATGCACTGTATATGAATATCTATTAAGAAAGGGGCAAATTGTCAAGATGCACCACAACTTTTCACATATTCACACCTAGCATTTACCCAAAAATGGTTTGGTCCACCAAACCGATATGATGGAATCAGCCTGTTTACAGCACCATTTATTCCCCTCACAAATGCAAGTAGTAGTAACCCAATATATATCCAACGTATTGGTCAAATTTTCAGAACTGAATAAATTTTAACTAGGGAAACAGACATCTCTTGCAACATCAACTCTGGTTGTAAAAGTTGAAGTCAAACGAAGGTGCAGCACCTGATGTCAGTGAGCAATTTTCTGGGTCTCAACATCCCTACCGAAAGTGTCCATTAAACAAACGGCAATAAATGAAGTACATTTTTTTTTTTTGGAAGCTTAAACAGTCTCTTTGAAAACAAAACAAAATAAAAAAAACAAAAACAAAAGTTCAAGCTGACATTCAAGTTCCGGTCCCACTTCAATTTGTGAAATCCCATTCACAAAAACCGATGGAATCACTGTAGTGCAAAATTTTACACAATGCACCTTGATGCAGTCGTTCTCGCAGGATACAGTAAACATGCCCTTATGTCTCTCTCCGTTGGATTACATTTCTGGAGCTGCAGGCGGGAGCCCAACTGTGTGTTTCGGAGTCTGTAAGAGTTTGTGTTCCTCTATGTGTTGAGAAGGTGTGGCTGCAGCTTTGGCGTGTACTGGGTGTGACAGCCGAACGTCCAGGGCATCATTGTGTTGCGCTAAAGAGTGCAGCCGATAGTGCAGGACAAGGTCTTTCAGTGAGCAGTGGACGTCGTAGGGCTCAGCAAAGCCGTATCCGTGTGGTGTGCTGTAGATCATGCAATGCTTCACTTCTTCATTCACACTGAAATAAATAAATTTAAAAAATTCCATTAATGAGTGTCACACAATAACACAATAACCACGTTTAATATGCATCTCAGTCCGTTCTTCAGATGTGGCTTTCTGAAGTGATACTCACACAACAGAGCAGGCGTAGCATCCCTGTTTGCTGCTCTCACGGATCAGGAACGTTCCAGAAGCTTTACCTTGAAGCATCTCCTCAGCCTGCGTCCGACTCATTTCACCAACAAACCAGCTCGTCTCATCCTGATGAGGCAAATTCTTCTCATCTCCCTTCAACACATATGTGCTGGGGAAAAAAAAAAAAAGAGTTGTACTATAACATCTCTGTAACAATTCTGCATTTCACGTACAAGTTGTTAGTTGCGATCTTTAATATTGCTTCCAGAAAGAATTTGTTGGAACTTACTCATCGAGGCTGTCACTCTGTATCCCCAGCCAGTCATTTATGCGTTTCTGCCGTACGCCTTTGTGATTAAGCCAGCTGCAGGAAGAAGAACAGAGATATTTACCTTTAACATAAAATGATCCTACGTTATAGAGCAGCTACAGTATGTCTCTTCCCTTAATTAGCTTGCAATGATTTACTACAGAGACCACAAACAATGTTCTGATGCCACTTACTTGAGATACTGGTCTCTGATGTTGCGTAGCTGGATGAGGTCAGGCCGCAAGCTGTTCATCTTCCTGTCTGTCTCTCTGTAGTCCTCCACCTGTGTTCTTAAGTCTTCCTCCAGATGGATTTTGCTGTCGTAGATCTCCCCAAGTCGACACTTCAGCTTCTCATAATTTATCAGGAAGCTAGAGAGGGGGAAAGTAAAGGTCATGGGTCTGAGCAGAGCTGAAGCAAAATGGTTGACATGCATCTAAATTAAAACTACATTTGGATACAGTTTTTGGACAATGATGTAATAAAGTACCTCTCCAGATCTGGGTCGGCTCCCTCAGACTGATTGTTCCTTTCAATCTCCTCTCCGTAACGCTCCTGTTCACGACACTGCTCCTCGAAGATCAGCATTGTCTCGTTAAAGGCTTCAATTGCTGTTCGCTTCATCTGGATTTCCTGCATCACAACAAACACATCCAATAAGAAAGGACTCGGGAGACCGATGAACGCAAATCCTACTCTTTAGATAAGAACTGATACTTTGCTATCAGCATAGAAATCGGAGCCCAACAAAGTTCACTTCCTGTTTTTACCTGTGAGGTCTTTGTGAAGGCTTCATAAAGGCAGTCAAACTCCTTTGACTTCTCTTGATACTGACTGTGAACCTCCTTCAGCTTTCTTCCAGCGACATCAACACTGTCTTCTTTCACCTAATATAAAAAAATTACACTTGATCAAATATATAAAATTCATAGCCTACGTATTTAGCGGAAATATCAATCATCACTTATTCTTACTGAAAAAGATAATGGTATGAACTAACCTGCTGGAAGCGGGACACGGGATGGGTGAGCATCAGATCCAGTGTGGCATTATATTCCACCAACGGATGGTGCTGATAGTGCCAAATGAGCTCCACCACCGAAGTGAACGTAAGGGGGTCAGAGAAGCCGTACTTCCCGTCCCGGTGGTAAATCTTGATCAGCTTATTGTGCCCGTCTTTCCTGTGAAACCGCAAAGCCTGATATTAGATTACTGTCGAAGAAAAAAAAAAACGCTTAATGATATGTGTAGTGGTGCTGTGACGGGGAACAACTGTTCTCTTTTCCTTCTGCTTACCTTAATGTCAGTGTAAAGTCTCCTTGCAGCTTTGTGGATGCGTCACGCACCAAAAAGGAGCCGTCAGGTCTGTCTCGAAGCTTCTCGTTTACCTCGTCCCTGAGGGAAAGTCAGTTAACTGTTAACGGATGCAACATACCACTACGTCAAACAGTCAACAAAAACATGCTCAGCAGACTTGAAAGGTTGTAATAATGAAGGCATGCGTGACTTAGGACTGTTAAATTTAGGATACTTTACCTGGTTATGTCTCCCCAATACCATTCAGCGTCCTGCAGCGAATACGCAGGTGGCGAAAGGCAGTTGTTGTTGTTCATGGTGGAAGATACTGGCTTTGTTGACCTGGGAGGGAGAGCTGCAAGCATAAAAAAAAGAAGGAATGATAAGAAAATTAAATTCAAAGGACCAGGGTGACAGTTTCTTACCTGTCAGAGACCTGTCAGAAACTGTGAAACATTTAATCTGTTCTGACATCAAGTAAATTCAGATTCAGAGAACTTTATTTGTCCCCGGGGGACAATTTAAGTAAAGTACCGTAAACAAGACTCCTTCAGTATAATAACCAGTGCAATCAAAGATTTGTAAGTATGTATGAAGGAAATAGTGCTCTCAAATAGTGCCCCCCCCCCCCCCACCACTCACACACACACACACACTCTCCCTCTGTCACACCTTTGCTTGATGGGGCCTGTCAAGATCTGAGAACAAGCCCAGGCATGTTTCCAAGAGCCATCACTTGCCAAATCATTACCAAGATTATAAGTGTGGTCAGCACTAAAAATAGGAAATGTGGCAGTTAATGCTCATTTCTGAGCACTTATCAGTCATGTTTTCTTATTTCTTATATTTCTTATTATTCCAAACATTCTAATGATTAGGTGTTCACTTGCCTGCAACTCATGCAAAGTAGATTAAAGTCCAGTTTCTAAACTTTGGAACTGTTCTTAATTGCACAAGAAGCATTAAAAAGACCATAAATTGCATTTTGAGCCTCTTAGACCACCCCTCCCATTTTATAATCACTGTACGCTTACAGATCCTCACAAGTTTTCCATCAGCCTTAGAGGGGAAAAAAAATGTGTGAGTCTGGCTGAAAGACTAAGCGTTTTCCTAAAAATGAAAAAGGAGGGCAAACCGCATCAAGAGGAGGTGAAGGGCGATATATTTCACTGCAGGACAAAAGTGCCTTTCATGAGGCAGTTAGGGAGAACACAAGAGCACCCTCAGAGAGGAGAACATGTGGGTTTCTCCCACCATCCGCTCTCCTCTTTTTCTGACCTTAAAATAAACAAAAGGCAGGTGCAGCAGCACAGTGGCAGGCACAAAAAAGAAAAAAAAAACCGAAAAAGCTGCGGCTCCTGAACTCAGCAAAATTAAATCTGCACACCTTCCCCTCTCCGCCTGCTGCCAAGAAACTCCACTGGCTTCCAAAACCAACATGCGCATACCAGTACAGACAAGAACCACGTAATTTAAGTATGAAATAATAATAATTAAAAAAAAAAAAAGCAAAATCAGTTACACTGTAGTTTGCATTGTGTCCAGTCCAGAACACACATAAAAAAAGCATGGGTAAAGTCCTAATAACCAAAGTCTGAAAACTATCACTTAAACATAACTACAGCAACACAGGGCATCTGTATTGTTCTCATGGTGTGTCAGTAGTACTCATTTTAAGTTCATAATTGTATTTTATCAACCGTAGTTCTCAGTAATAGCCTGACAATAATTAATGTGAGGGAGATAAAATTATTGTGCAATTTTAATTAGCTGGAGTCAAATAAATTTAGCTGGGCAGTTATTTGGCAAGACGTGACACGGCCGAAATGCAAGTGTTGTTCACAGTCAGGACAATGTAATAACGCCGCGGTCAAACGACAAATGTAAATAACAAAAAAAAAACAAAAAAAAAAACGAACTGTTGGTGAGTTGCCGGAGTTAAGTCATGAGACGAGCCGCGCTGTCTCGTCTGCTTGCCTCAAGCCTACTTCCAGAGCTAGCGCACAAATTAACCACGGCTGGCTGCAGAGGAGAACAAAGCGGTCGTTTCATGCGGCGCTCATTAACGCACCCTCGGCTATCTCTCCTTCTTCAAAATGCGCTCTCCACGCTGTCATACCCCTTCAGGGAACCTTCTTTTGGTTTATGAGGAGATGCGAAACCGCTGTACGTTTCTGCCTAAGTTTGTCATATGTGCTGGGACAAAAGAAAAGAGGCAAAGCCACTGCGCCTGGTCCACCGAAAGGTATTACGTAATTGGCAAGTGAATTGCGCTATGCATGCCTGGGCAATGCCAGTGGGGGAGCGCAGCACCGAGGACCTCGCCATTATAACGTTTTACTGACACCTGCACGGCATTTGTCATATGTCGGCTTTGCTACAGACAATGCATTTAATTAAAAAGAAAATAAGAAATATAAGGAAAAAAATGAATAAAACGGTTTCCGACCCCCCGCAGATCAGACAATGGCTGCCTTTAACCCTAACTTACCTGGTGGTGCTTGATCCATTTCGATGTAGAATAAGCCTTCGGGAGGATAAACCATTCCTGTTTCACAAGAGTAGTCCAGGTTGCTGCTGTTGTCTTCGTGCGCAATATAAAAACAATGCACGTATGTTTTAGCCGCAAATGAACCTAATTTAGGCAACTTCAGCGCAAACGAAGACGCCACGTCCTACATAGGTTTGGACAAAAAGAAAACTCCTTCGCTTCCGAGTCCATTTAAAAAAAATCCCACTGTCCAAATGTTCTCCCTCGACATAGCCTGTCTAACTGGGGATTTTTTTTTTCTTTGCAGAGATGCAGATTGTCAGTCCATGCCTCGTCGCTGTGCGGTGGAGCTCTACTTCATCTCGGAAGTGGAGCGACTTTAAAGGGCTGTTCGTAACATCATCTTGGCACGGTCCAACCCGCCGCTGCAGGAGGGGATTTCGTTTCCTTGCAGGATTCTTTGTCACGTAAAAGATGTCCAGGTAAATTTATATTAAATACTTAAAAAATTAAGTGTTTATAAGTGTAATTCGCAAAATAAGATTTCATTCGGTGAACTCCACATGCAGATGCGCAGTTTATCACAAATGAGTAACCCCTAAATATCAATGGTACGTTCCAGACCGTTTCATTCAACTCTCCTCCGGCCGCACTGTAACAGCTGAAAAATTCCTTGCAGGGCATGAATGGAAAAGAAAAACCTGGTCTATTAACTTGAATCATAAAAGAAATGAACATGATATAACCAATAGCTTATATGTGTTTATATTTAAAACAAACAGGAATTAAAGCATTTTCTGCCACTCCAGCTGTGCTCCAGTGTACTGCTGAGAGAATAGGTTTCAATAAAATGACATCATGCTTTAGGTTTTATGATAATTAAACTGTGTTCAGCTGTTTGGCATCCAGAGAGCACCAGGCTCAGACCCTTTTGTCTGAGAGGCGACAGAGTTGCCTGCCTAGTTGGCAAGTGTGTATTATATTCTTGTTGAGCTTGTCAAACATGTTCAGCAACAAAAATGGCATCTTGACTGTCACCACTCGAAATTATTGCCTCTCTGAGATCATCCTGTTGAAGACACAATAGGTAATAGCAGGTGTGTTACGCATCGGTTGGTTGAAAATGACTGTAGGGAAGGAAGGATTGATTATTTAGTGATAAGATAATTTGGTGTTTCTGTCTTCGTGTACTGAATTACTATCTCCTTATGTGCTTATGCTGGATGAATGCACGCATTGTTGTTCGTTCATGACACAGAATGACATTGTGCTGTAAATTTAAACAACCGTAGGCTCTTCCACCAGCTGACATTAGTGGCTGCAGGGAGAGTGAAACAAAGTCGGCATGGTCAGAGGTCTGTCTCTGTTGGTGTCCAGGCGTTTATGGCCGATCCCCTTTTGACCCAGGGACAGAGCCAGGGGAGGTAATTGCCTCCAGCATTCCTTTTTCCCATCAGTAAGACGATTCTTTCCTGTGTCCAGTCAGTGCCCATGAAACGTCCTAAACTAACTGCCATGATGGAGCATATCATGGCAAGAGAGCACAACCATGCCTCAAAGAATCATGTGTGTGTGGGTATTTCAAGGAAACACAAAGTTTATTAATATTTTTAGAAAAAGAAAATCAGTGTTGGAAACTCTCTTTTAGGCATTAGATCCACCATTTGACAGGTATGTAATTGTGTGGGTGTGTGCACACATGGGTGAATGTGCTCACGTGTGTGTATTTGTGGGTGCAATGTGTGAGTGTTTGCTCGTGTGCTCTACATGCGTTCCTACTTTAAGGAGCCTGGAAGCCTGTCACGGCATGTCACTTGGCTGCTACCCAACCCTCCCCTCCCCCTCCCTGGGTGTCAGAAGAGCACAGAATTTGCCCCTTTAACTTCTGGGTCTGACCTCTGTGACACATTTCACTACCACGACCCTCTTGAAGCACTACGGCATCGTATTGGGGCTCTGGACACGTTATTGGTGGACACTGTGGCATAGGCACAGTGAGTTCCAGTCTCTGGGGGAAGTGTTGGGGGAATATGCTGTCTCTATGATCAGTATTTAGGAAACGCTGAAAGATTTGGGGTGTGCTGTGTATTTGTGTGTGTGTTCCCCATTTGTGTTGTGTGCATGTAGTGGCCAGGGTGAGGGAGGGCCAACTTACAGGATAAACCCTTAGGCTCTGCACCCCAGATCCAGGCAGTCCTGATGGGATCAGTGAAGGCTAATCGTAAGATTAACAGGATAGGCTGATACTGCAAGCCTGCCAGCTGCCTGCTAGCTGATGTGACTCATCTTGATATCCACCACCACAATATGCCACTGGACTGTGGGAGTGCTGGGAAACTCTGCACGAGTTTTAAATTAATAAACAGATGTTCCTCTGTGCTAAATGTAGATAACAGTTAAACTCTAATTCTGTTCAAGTTAAATTTTTGACACTGATCTGTCAAGCAACTTAGGCACAACAGGGAGTATTATAGGCAAAAAAATATTAAGGAGAGTAGGTGTTGGAGACATTATAGTTTGGTCATTTCTCTGGTCAGGAAAGCAGTGCCAGGAGAAAAGAGAAATACAAATACATAAAGAGGTCAGGAGACTGACAAACAGGATGGTTCCTGTGTCCTAGAGATTATTCAGTGTCAGGTCAGTGTGGTTCAGTGTGTTGTACATTATTTGAGTGGTGAAATTGTGGAAAGAGCGTTAATCCTCATATTTAGGAGCGTTAAATGTGTTCATGATAGGCCTCCTGCTGTCATTCACTTAGCCACACTAAGTCACAGCACCCAGTATTTGTAGAATCAATCGAATAATCTCTTGGCTTTCTAGAATGATGTTTGTTTGGACTTAGCTCAATAACTGTGTCAAGGAATATTATTCATCAACTGTTTCCATAGCTCCTGTGCAGTGCGGTGTAGGACGTGTTTTATCAGGATTTGTTTTGTTTGTTGTCCATCAGAAAAGACCCAAAGACACAACACAGAGAGAGAAACCATGTCAGGGATTAGTTCAGTTCACCGATGTGGGTATCTGTGTCATGGTCTCGAATTGTAGCCCTGGGTGAATTGCACATCTCTAAAATCTTCTGTACTGTAGTGTGCTGCTATTCACGGCCATTGAAGGGATGCATAATGGTCTTGGCAGGGCGGTCGACATTCACCATGGAGAGACTGTGGGGTTTCCCTGATCAGTGGCCAGAACCAGCACACAAAGCATGCAGTAGTCCTGCCAGAGGCAACTCAACTGTGGGCAGAGTGTAGGGCGGCTATGGTCTGGCCCCCAGGACCCTGCCATTGTGGAAATGTAAGTGGGGACAGTGTCTGAACGGCTAGAGTTGGAACAGAAAACTTTGGATGACCAAAACTATGAGCTTCAAATAGCTGGGCCCTGGGAAACATAGCTTGTTCTTTTAAGGAGGTCAAAGAGAAGCCAAAAAGAAGGGAAAAAAAACAGAAAACCAATGTTTGGTGGAGGGAATGTCAAATTGGAGGCTACTGTTACTATAGACATCAGCAAAACTGACATACCGTTTTTCCATACGCTCCAGTGTCTGTCTGTCTGTCTGACTCCGTCTGTCAAGTCTAGCCCTCTCCCTGTCTTTATGTGTCCTCTGCATTATCACCCAGTGGTCATACCAACCGCTCATCATCTGTCACTCCATTCTACCAGAGCCTAATCTTACTAACAGAGGTGACAACTGAGGTACTCGTGGCATGCCACCACATAATGTCTACCAGCTGAGTGTCTGAGTTATGCCGAGGATGATGATCCTGTGGTATCAGCGGCCCGTGTCTCTCCAGAGGCCTTCCCCACCTCTCTGCTTAAGTGGAGTGCCAAATAAAGGCCTGACCATGAACAGTGAAACGCGATGTATCCATGAGATGCTGTCAGTTTTGAGTCCTTGTATCATGAAAATATGTGGATCATATCAGGTTTTAGAGCTGCAACTAATGGTTATTTTCATCATTGAATAATCTGTTAGGTTTTGATTAATGGTAATTGATTAATGGTTTATTTTTAAATTCAAAAATTCCAAAACCCAGTGCTGTTTAATTTGTAGTTATATAAATCAGTAGCTTCATAAATGATTTGAACAATTAATAGATTACTGAAATTCTAATTGTCATTCAGCATTATTCTTAAGTAATGTGAAATTCTCTATTGTCCTGAAATCAATAACTATTATCCCTGACACAGTGTGACCCGGTGGGTTCACAGTCAGAAAAGTCACGTTGCAGTCAGCGCACCGGCAAATCAGCAGCACTTCTGCGATACATCTTGTCAACTCTGACTCTTTACAGAGAGGAGTCATGTGTGTCAGTGAGCAAAGTTAAGCCTGTAACCTCACTCTCTCACCCCTCTCTCTCTCTCACACAAATGCACACACACAATCCCAGGCTTCATGCAAAGCAAAATTGAGAAGCCAAGACCTCTTTCAAGCTCCTCTGTGGTTGCCCCCCCTCCCTTTATATAAAAGGACACTACTCTCCTCAGCTACACAGCCATCACATCAGCACTATAACTCTATTAGGCACAGCTCCAGGACAAACCAAGCAGCCCATAGCCCACAATGGCATCATTGTCAGTGGGGATTGCAGCCATTGTCGTCCATGCTACAGGATTTATTCCCCTCCTCCCATATTGTGACCTTCACCTTTGACCCCAGCTGCCATCTCACATGCTCTGGGACTGAGAGCTTGTGAGGCTTTATGCGTAGCAGGTCTTAAACGCTCCCTTACAATGACCCAAGCCTGCTAAGTGGCGATTCAGGTTAGTGTCAGCAAGGAAAGATTGGGGGGGAGTCGGAGTATGGAGTTGTGGTTGGACTGATTGACCCTTAGAAAAGGTCAGTTGGAAGGCATGAGAGGAGAGGAGCTGGCTCTTTTCTCTCCTTTTTCTCCCCCTGGCCAGGACAGACACTCTGTATGGTTATTTATGAGTGTGTGGGAGAGTAAGCGGGGCTGCAGTGAAACCCACCAGCCCTCTTTGTTGCGAGGGCTGGGCAGGGCTGGGCTGAGGTGCCTGTCATTGGTTTGGTTCTGTCATATATACATGCGCGTTGCTCACGCACACGCAAGCTCTCACAAACTATTAAGAACCCCTCCCAGAGCTGCAAGGACAGAGGAGAGGACTCTGTTGCGAGGCAGATTTGGAAAATGAGGTGTGCTTCACACAAAAGCTGTCGGCAGTTTGATAGATGCCTCTAAGGCATTGAAACCACATGAAACTTAAGGAAACTGGAGGCCACTGACATTAGTCTGAGCCAAAGTTGGTGGCATGTTTGTATAATATCATTTTTGAGATATAAAACAGGATATTGTTAAATTATATGATTATTGAATTTGATTTCACTCTACAAGAATCCCCAAATACTGAAGATTTAAAAAAAAGTTTGTTAAATATTGCATAAAAGCATCAATAATCATACCCAACATATCATGTTGTCTGTACATAAAAATGAGTCAAAATACAGCATTACACAAGTTTGTCAGTATTGTCCAGCTCATCTCCAAACATCCACAAGCCCAGTTGAACCACTTCTTACAGTAAATACATGATGTGTGAAATTGTCATGAGTCACATATTCCTTCATGAGTTTGATACTCTCGAGAATAAATTAGCTGTGCCTTCCCAGAATTGCATGAAGTTACTGTTCACACCACTGCAGTGCTCTGCCAGTGCAACACACACCACTTTTTTTTTTCCTGACAAAGTTAAATTAAGCTTGAATTTCACGCTAAAGTCAAATGGTCATGATGTCATGGTTTGAGGACAGAATGACTCGGTTTGTCTGTTGACTGAGAAGACCTATTCTTACATGTTTGGGTGGGAGCGTAGCATATAATTGCAGAGCGGGATAGCATGAGGGGGATGGGGGAGGGAGAGAGTTAGCACGCAACATGAGTTTTGGCCCACAGTTGCTGGTGTGGGTGCCAAACTTGTCCAGAGGGCTGCTGTGTATATCTGTGCACGAGGCTAGTTCTGCTCTGCCTAGAGGCCTGCACAGTTCCAAGACACATCTTTCATTTGCACACGCTGAATAGCTTAGGGGAGCCCAAGGCAGTTTGGATTGGGGACAGATCTGGCTTTTTGGACTTTCGGATTTTGGGTGGTTGCCTGGCTGTGTGAATGTGTATGTGTGCGTGCACGCAGAAGAGTCCGGATCTTTTCTGGATGTGCAAAATTCTTCTGAGTGTCCCTTTTCAGTAAGAACCATTGCATTGTTTAGTTGTCAAGTTAGTTGTTAGGGAGCAACCAAACCGCTGTACACGTGTTGCAGCCATTTGAGGATTACACTGATCCAAAAATCTGACAGTAAAGAAGAAGAGAATGGAAAGCTTTGTCGGCCTTTTCATATCCTCTCAGTGGGAGGTAGAAAGGCAAGACCTCCAGACCTGGGATAGCGGTGGTGGGTGTTAATGGGGGGGTGTGAGCTCTCAACTGCCAGCCAGATGGACAACCAACCCCTGTGTATTCAGGGAGATCATATGGGATAACCTTGCAAAGACAGATTGACATTTTGCTGACAAAACAAACCAACCCTGTCCTGCACGCAAAAAGCCCCCTTCCCTTTTTGCACCCCCCCTCCACACACACATGCATGCTCTCATGTGCGGGCATACAAATACTTAAAGTGGTATTTGCTTACATAGGTCTTAAGGAAGTTATTTCAGCATGTGTTAAGCACTTGGTGAGGAGCCATAACAATGAGAGAATAGGACGAAAGAATCTAAGATTACACAACTGCTGTACAAACAATAGCAGTATGGGTGACCTGTGTAAATGAGACAACCTTGAGCCATGAGGGGAGCACATAAACTAATTTTCTGCATCATGCATTGGGATTTACCTGGGCACTTTAAGGCCATAGGTGAGCTGTATGTCCCAGAAGGTAAAGGGATTCATTATCTCTTTAACTTTGTGCCCTTATTTTCTCTGAGTGTAGAATTAAACTAGTTCTGAATATTATATGGCAGTAACACATTAAAGTATGTCTTTATAACTTTTTAAACTGTGTGAATATATAATCTTGAATTTATAATGCATTGAAACTAATGTTCAATGTCAAATTCCAGTGCATGAACCTTTTTTCTCCCTTGACCTAGTCACAATAGTTCACTAAATTAAGGAAAAAGTATCACAAGAACAGAACATTCTCTGTCATGAAAGAGCAGTATAAACGAAACGATCAAGAATCACTCTGTTCTTCGACACCTCTAATCCTCTCTGCAATATTCTGAATACCCTCAATACACATGATTAATGGCATGCACGTAAACTCCCTCCCACACACACCACTAATTTACATTATTAATACAGCTTGTACTAATGTGTGTTCCAAAATACTGATTACATTTGTTGTCAAAACATTTCACGCAAATTACTGTCATCTTCCCACCTCACACCTGCACTATGTGGCCTTTCCACCACACAGTCGATCATGGTACAAGAGATTCTGCACGAATCTGACGACTGAAGTGTAAAACTGCTGACTGCACAGTCTGGAACGGTCATGGTGACCTGAGAAAATGATGCCAGAAGCTGCTTATCTGATTCTTGTGACCCACTGGCCATTTTTTAGCTACTAGGTTTTTTTTTTGTTTTGTTTTAGGTTTTTTTTTTGTGGTATAATAAAGTCAGATTTAAATTAGCTCTGTTGTCATGACTATGGTCCAATACAGTGTTACCAAAGCAGGTTGTTCAAGGTTTATGATATAAGCACAATAATTCAAAATGGGTGTGGGTGTGTATGGGTATGTAAAAAAAAAGGGTGTGTATATATAACGCTATATAAATATAACACTATATTCAACTGCATTAATTTGCTAGTATACTGAAATGAAAGAACATCAAATTGCCTCAACCAAATAATTTACAAATAGAAAAACATATAAGAATATATATGACGCAGTATAGTTTAAAAGCTGAATTTAATGATAAGAAGAAGACATGGAATAAAAAAACAGGAATCTGTCTTTTATTGGAGCCTGGCACAATTTAATGAAGAACATAATTAGAGGAAGTTGGTTAAGAAAGTCCAATTTTCTCACCCCTTTTAACAGCCTACTTTGTGTTTTTATGTCCCACCACAATGGTACGTGGTACATGTGTGGGACACCAGAATGTTGTGGAGACATCTGTGTGTGTGTGAGTCCATGTAGACTCAGTGTGGTGAACACATTTTTTTCCCCTGTAGAGTGAATGATTTGAATAGATTTTTTGCCAGAGTTATTAAAGAGACTCTTTTATTTTCATAAAGTTCCATGAAGTTTGGGGAGCTACAAGAGGTAGTTTAAACAAGACTCAGAGTTGGCTGCTTTTAGCTATAGTCCAACATCACATGCTCGTAATGACAATCTTAGCATGCTCAGGCAAAGAAGGTATAATGGTTACCATGATCACCCTCTCCGTTTGGTGTGTAGGCGTAAACCAAAGTATTGTACAAAGGAAACTTTTGACTTGATGATGGTAATATATTAAAATGTCTGCTCCAAATTTTATCCAATAGTTATCTGGACATTTCACTAAAATTAAAAAATATCAACCTCAGAGTGGCACCTGAGGAAAAGTCAGGGAATGAGCAAAGTGACAGATATTCATCCTCTGGGACAATGAGTATCTGTACCAAGCACGAGGTCAAACTGAATAGTTGTTGAACTACATCAAAACTAAATGTAGTTGTTGAACTACATCAAAACTATCATCACCATGATCAGGCAAGATTTTTGTCCATTTTGTTGTCAACAATTTGTCCAATACTTAAGTGTTAATTAGCAAATGTCATTCACAAATGCGAACATACTGAACAAAGACGGTGAACATGGTAAACCTCATACTTGTTCAACGCTGGCGTGTTGTTGCGAGTGTGTTAGCATGCTCACAATAGCATTTCACAAATGGCATTTAACTCAAAGAACATTGTACGGTGAGTACAGTGTCACAGAGCTGCAAGTGTGACTGTAGATTTTTAGTCTTGTTTGGAAAATTTCTCCAGAGTCACAGAAGAGATTTTACTGTACAACTGTATAGTATAAACTGAACTTCAAGAGTGAAATTAGTTAGGAATGCCCCTTTAATTAAGAAAAATCAAGTTTAGGAAATTACTAGAACTCAGTATTCATGCCAGCAACCACAGTAGACAAGTATGACGTAAAAATACCATATGATTAATGTGTTTATTAGCTTAATTAATTACACTATTAGCAGAATTGGTTATGTAAAAAGTATCATAATGAAATTTGGTGGGATATTAGGCAACTCAGATGAAACTTGTTCTTGTTACTCCACGCTTCCTGTAAAGCTGTTTGGAGTCAAGACAAAGATGAGCTTAGTGAATGGATTCAATCCTGTTTGATCATCTAACGAGGATAGAGCACACTGATTGAAGGTCAAAGGCCTTTTAAGCTTGTATGACCACCTTTGTTTGACAATTACACCTGTCACAGGGGGTTAGCTCTTATCAACACTGGAAATGTCAAAAGGTAAACAGGTCACTAACAGCCTGTGCCTGGGCTTTAACTGCTCAGACGTAGTAGGGTAATAGGATGTTCTGGGAGACGGAGAGACAGCCAGATAAACAAACAGAGTGGCAGGCAGGCAGGGAGGCAAACACACAGTTGTGACAAAGGAATCCTCAACATCGCATGGTCATGAAGATAGTTTATGTCGCATGTCTAACCCTTCTCAGTTTGATTACACTCATCATGCTCAAATTTATGTTACCCACAGAGATTCTTGCATATGCTATTTTTGTAGAGGCCGTTGCTTGGGCTTGTCTCTGACGATCCGGCTCTCTCCAGCTCTGTCTTGCACTCTCTCCATCTCTCTCTTTCTCTCTCTCTCTCTCTCTCTCTCTTTCTGTCTTTCTCTCTCTCTCTCTCTCTCTCACACACACACACACACACACACACACACACACACACACACACACACACACACACACACACTTATATCTTTGTGAGGACACTCATTGACATAATACATTCTCTAGCCCCTTACCCAAACCTTAATCATCCAAACTGAATGCCTAACCCTAACTTAAACCTAATTCTAATTTATCTAACTTACCTAACTAACTTAACCCTAAAACCAAGTCTTAACCCTCAAACAGCCCTTTAAAGGTGTGGGGGCCAACCAAAATGTCCTCACTGTGCCCAAAATGTCCTCACTGTCTTAAAAGGTCCTCACTTTCCCAAAATGTCCCCACTTTGTGAGGTCCATGCTCACATTGGTCCTCACAAAGACAGATCTACAAGTATACACACACATATATACACACACACCTCTCTCCATTTCTCTGTCTTTCTCTCCCCACCACTCTAGCCACATTGCCACACTCAGTTTTCCATGGCCTCTCATTCCTGAGTGCTCTGCGAACTAAGTAAATGAACGACACAATCCGGAAATAGTGTTCCAGCCGGAGATGGTGGGAAGGAAAATCCCTTGACTAGCGCTGGCAAGAGGGTGGGTGAGAGAGGGAAATAGTATTGCAGCCATTCACACTTCAGACAAAGCTTGTTCCTTTCATAAGACTCTCTCTTAAACTCTAATTCTTTGCTCTTTTACTGTTTAACTAAACTGTTTAGCAGGGCCAAACATATTTCTGCTTGGTTTTCTTGAGGCTCAGATACTGCACATGTGCACTAACAAAACAGTGTTGCAAGAGAACATGTTGGTAGCTTCACGACACGGTAGTAGAGGTTAACTTATCTTTAGCCCGAGAGGTCAAAGATCAGTATTAAAAAAAGGCAGATGTCCCTGAGGAGGCTGGTGTGGAGGAGTGGTGCACAAGGCGCTGGGTAAATGTTGTCAGGATTGGCCTGGGGTTTGGCAGAGTGGGTGAGGGGAGCGGGGTGAAGACAGGAGGTGTGCCAACAGGTTAAAAGCAGGGTCAACTCTATAATGGGGGAGGTATCTGGATACCTCTCCACAGCTGCCAATCACAATCGTTCTGCGGCGAGACTGACGACCTGTCACCAGGAGCTTTAAACTGGGATTTAGATGGAGGTTCAGGCACTGCAGTCATACATGCTCAGAAAATGTTCCGGCTCTGTTGAAAACCTTGTGCAGTGGCCTCTTGGTCAGGGTGGTAAAATGTTCCTCTTGCATTTGTCAGAGGATGTGGTTAAATCTCACCCGAGAAGCCTGGGGCTGCGTTTGTGAAGCAACAGTGTGACACCACTGTTCAGTTTAGATCAGAATAATCAAGCTCCAATATTATTTTAAAAAGACAAATGTGCTCTTGTAGAATAAAAACAAAATAATGTCTTGTCACGGATCTTTAATTGCGCTTTACGTGGTGCCTGCTTGGTGCCTGTTAAATGGCCAACAAATGCTTTGCTCACTTTTTACAAGGGGAGGATGGCCTGCGTGAGTGCGTCTCACTATAACAGTCAGTAACATGAGATGGGGAACCACACAACCGCTAAATCAGTAAAATGGGAACCCAGAGTCACTGTAATTTGGGAGAGAGCTGGTTAACCACTCCTCATAATGGATGGTGTTTCTGTTTAGCCTAAGGCGTTGTAGCTGAGGTCATATGCAAACAAGTCAGATCCTGGGGCTCGGATATTTTACGGTGCAAAATGTTTTGCTCCATGTATTTAATCAGGTTCATGAAATCACTGAGCCTAAAAGTTTGATCATTTATCTTACGCATAATAACCAAGGACTTCATAAAATGTGTTTTTAACTGGCTACACGAGGCTCTGTAATTAAAGTCTATTAAAATATGTTTTTTTTTTACCCCTTATAAAGGCCAAAACTGTTGCACCACACCCTTAATCTATTTCATGTGAAACAGACATGCCAAGTGGCCTTCACAGACTGCCTAATTATTCATTTATTTATTTATCTGATAATTAGCATAGTATAATATTATATTGTTTTCCCTAAGCAGCTCTCGTTTGTTAGCAAATTTGCACCAAACTTGACTCATATAAACATATCACAAATTATTACAAAGGTTCTGTTATAAAACATAAATGTTTCTTAGTAAAAGCAAAAAAAAAAGAAAGAAAATGACATATTTTTGATGATCATATTTTTTCTACATATCTATTAGTTTCATGTTTCTTATTGAAAATATAAGAACTGTTCTAAAAAGATCCTTATTAAAAACTAGTTTGTGATACACAATGTTTCGACAGTGTTATTACGTATGAAAACGATGAGGCCATAGCTTCCACAGCCTTTGTCCAGCTAACAGATTTCATGAAACTGTTCCCCAAACTGTCAAAGCTTGAATGTAAAATACTTAAGTAATCCTGTCAAGTTAAACCTTTTCCTGTGAACATGCAGTTAACAGTTTCTCCCTGATTTCTTTCCTTCCTTTTCTTCACCGCTGGAGTGATTGCTTGATTTATCAACATAAAATAAATCAGCAACTGTTTAGATACTTGAGTAATTGCTGAAGTCATTTATCAAGCAACAATGGCAAACATTTATATTATCATTACAGATTGAATGTCTTTGTGTTTTGAACTGCAAGCCTGAAAAGAGATGCTATTTTGGGCTCTGGGAAATAGGGATGGGCAATTTTTAACTGTTTTCTGACATTTTAATCAACAAAACAACTGTCAGTTGCAGCTCAACATTGCCGTCCACATGTGTATGTTTGTATGGTCATCTCAGCTCTGCTACAGCTTCGTGTCTATTGTTACCATATTTTTTTTTGTGAATGTCCCTTTAAAGATTACATCATCCTCTTTGCTCCTTTTTCTTTTTTCCTTCCCCACATTTCTCAGTGTTCAGCCTTTTCTGCCCAGAGACAATTGGTTAATTCACCAGAGTATAACACTGCCACCTCCTGATCCACAATACCATCTCCGTCTGTGAGGCCGACACACCTTTCAGTGGCATGTTTTAGTTTGTCATGATATTTGACATCTTCCATCACACCTCCCCGACCGCATCACAGTGCACGGACAAGATCTATCACTGTACTGACTGAAGGTTTTATTATCACATGACATGCAGCCAATTTCTCATCAGTGGTAAGAAAATGTAGAACAGATGCAAGTGCTTTATGTTCATCATTAACTCCCTCTGAGCTGACTGGAAGATACTGTTAATGTGTGCTTCACCTGTTAACAGTGCTGTTGTGCCATCTAGTGGCAGGAAGCAAGAACGAAGATTTTACTGTCACCATCAGTCATATATGTTACTATGATGTTCTCTGTCAGTATGTCCAGAGAAACTCATGAAACCTCAGCTTATGTCTGAGTTATTGTCTATTGATTACTGGTACAACTTTGGGATCATTTTTATGTAAGACGCAGTAGAGTTAGTGTAGCATGTTTCAGTAGTACTTTGTGTTGCTGACCAGCTCAGCTGACATCCACGAGGCTGTGACTTTAAGAGACGGTCATGACACCACTGCCTCCATGAAAGCTTAATGTCTCTTTGTTAGCAGCTCCATAAAAACAGGTGCTGGAGGGGACGGATGTTCAGCACAGAGAGATTTTGTTTGGCAAAATTGTTTTCTTTCATAAGCAAAACTATATGTATCTAGGTCATTTTCCTCACTTTTTGTCTTTGTCATGTGTTAAGAGGTTGTTACATAATCAAGTGAGATATTCTTGGGAGGAAGCAGACTTGGATCCTCTGCATCGACCCTCCAGAGGAATATGTTCTCCCCCCCCCCCCCCTTTTTTTTTAACAAATAACATCCAATAACAATAACAGCATTTCATTCAATATTTAATCCATGTCACAGCGATAGCATTTGAAAGAAACTGATCAAACAAAGAATGCTTACAGTCACCCTAATTGTTTAATTATTTAGTAGGATGGCATCCATTCAGTTTGTGTTTAGTAAAAGTTGATTATTATTTTCAGGTACCATGCTTAGTGTGAAGAAACATTTATAGCACTGGCTGTAATGGTGACAACTTGGTGTTTGTGTCAGGCTAAGTTGGTTAAGGACATTTGAAGGAAGGGAAACTTTAAGATCAACTTTCATCACGATTAAACTTCTGCAACTAAAGATTATTTTAATTTTTGTAGTCTGACAAGTAATTTCCCAATTAATTCCTTTGTCTATAAAAATATCAGAAATTTAGCATCATAAATATGGCAGTGAAAAGCATCCAGTCCTCACATTTCTTTTGTTGTAACCAGAGAACATTTGACTTTTTTGCTTGAAAAATTACTTAATACTTTACTACTAGTTATTTTTTTGTTGAACACCTAATCAGTTAATCTAATTGATGCAGCTTTAATCACAGTTTGAGGCAACGGTGTGATGTGGAAGATTCTTTTCCAATCATATATTGTGCTTATTAATTAATTTGTGGTCATTAAGAACTTTTATTGTGTTCAGTGTTTATGTCTCATATTTAAAGGCATTGCCATCAGAACTTGTAAAAATGACGAGGGAGGCAGTTTCCTCTTTACTCACCTAAAATTCTTTGGAGAAACTAAAATAACTCTTGAGCATCGTGTCAAGTGGCAGTGAAGTGTCCTCTGTGAAGCTATCCAGCAAAAGAAAGTGAGACCTGATATTAAAATCAGGTTATACAGATAATCAGACACACTTGGTCTGATAATATTTACCTTTGCTTACACATGTCACTTGATTTCCAATTTACAGTTAATTAAATCTTCCTTTTAACATTACTTAAAAAAGACCTCATAAGACAAAATAAAATGTACAGTCGAAAGGTTTCATTTTACATTAGACATGGTTTCCCTTTTAACAGGGCTTGTTTTGTTTTTTTTACCATCACAATGTATTCACAGAGCAGCTGCTAATATCATCATCACCACTGGGAGGTACATTCAGAGTTCAGGTGGGCTTTGGCTGCATTTATTTTTGTGGTAGTACTAAAATGCTTCATAGACAATTCTGTGGCTTGAAATCTGTCTTTCAGCTCACACTTCCAAGGTCAGCAAACTGACATGTTATTCCTCATGGCTATGTAAAACTATGTGAAAATGTTTAAGTAGGTTACAGTATGTAGCAAGGTGAAAGTGAAGAGCTCATCAGTGCCAAAATAAGTTACATGACATTTCCATTTCCATGTAGTAACTAATAAGTAGTTAACTAGTTAAGCACAAGTTTCCAGTTATTCCTCTTAATCTTTTCTTCCTCCTTCTGCTGACTGGCAATCTGAAACCTGATAGAAAACTATTTTACTATCTTATCTCAGGACATGAGAGACTTCCCTTTAGTAAGAAAATGTTATACACAGCTTCATTTCCTGTACCCATTTTTAAAAAAAGAGCTGGGAAAATGAAGCAATATCACAAACACTCTTTTCCTCTTTGTGGCATCCTGCTGTGTCTGTGAACAGGAGCTCTTGGGTATTAACGTGACGCTGGTCAGGTGCACCAACTGGCACAGCAGCAGGGAACCATGTCTCTTGTCAGCCACCAGCAGGCACTGAATATCTGCCACAGGCGGTTAGAACAAACAATCTTTAGAAGAAGAAATATGTACTTTGTATATGTACCGGATATTGTTCTGCCTGTTAATAATGACAGAAGGTCAAGGAGACTCACTGAGGTCAAAGTTCCTGCAAAGTCCGCTGATTACATTTACTTAAACCTGTAAGATTTTTAAATCATGCTGTACGCGTTCTTTAAAGGCTTTGAAGTTAGTAACTTAATGCCCAGCACAGCCAGACTTGCAACAGTACAGCTTTAAAAGCCTCCTGCCTTTGCAAGTGGATTTAAAGTTGGTGAGTAATTAACTATCATCTGTCAAGGCTGACCAAGTCTCCTGTCCTCTGGTGGCAGAGCTCCAGGCAGGAGACTGAGCGGTGGCAAGGTTATACTAGCTCACCAGCATGACCCACGCTGATGCCGTCACTCTTGTCAACCCCTGAGGAGTCATGTTGCTTTGACACCCAGAGGATGGACAACAATGATCACACACGGACAACAAGGACGCAAACAGTGTCTGGTGCAAAAATGCCAAAGTGGCAGATGTTGCGATCTGTGATCAGTGCTGATGGAAGATACAGTGTACGTGTATTTGAGGTTAACTTGTTGTAAAGATGTGTTAAACACACAACAATGTGCATACACAGATCTAGCTTGTTTGTCTTGCCAGCCTCTGTTAGCAGGTCTGCTCAGACACCTGTATCGTCCAGCGCTGTGGGGAACTTTGTTCATTATCTACAGGTTGCAAAATATTCACGCAATTTACTACCAGCTGTCACAAGCAAGCTGTGACACATGATGTGATACAGCCACAAGGTAGTGTTTGCACATCCCAGTATTATATGAAGTGTGTGCGCAAAAAGACAAAAAACTATAGCAAGAAGAAAAAAGAGTGCACATACCCTGAATGGATTTTTCTTGATATTGCCATAGTTATTATATGCTATTTTAATCTAAATTAAGGGAAATTAAAATACAAGTGAATGAACAGATTAAATATTTCCCTCGTCAGTCTACTGCCCACATTATCAATATGAGCTTTGGACAGTGTAAAGTCTGTTTAAGGCACTAGCTATAAAATTCAGTTTCTGCCTTGTGTGATGGTGATTGTGATGAGGACAATTTGGAATGATTATTTAAGAAAAAACTCTTCAGTAACTTCATTCAATAGGTGGCAGTATTGAGCCACAAACGGTCAAAGGATTTACAGTGGGAAAACAGTCTTGTTGCTGTTTCCTGCAGGGGGCCATAGAGCAGTCCCTTTGTGTCATGGTGTTTTGTTATATTAATGTATTTATTTATCATACAACCTGTTTTATAAGTGGTTATAAATCAATGCAGCCTAATCTACCTGGGAGTTGTAGAAACACATATTAGTGCACACTCTTTACTTTTTTGCTTCATTTAAAGTTTACACTGTTTCATTATCTCAGAGTTGTTGGGGATTTATTCACAGTTCTCATTTACCCCTGTGTTTCTGATTCACACTATCCCATAGTAACAGTAAAGTCAGGCTAACAGCTCACAGCTCTTCCTCCTTGTGTTCTGCACTGTCCACTTGTCCTTTGCTAATCCCAGCTGCCGTGACCTCTGACCCGTGGGTGGCATCTTACGTAAGGAGCTGGTTAAGAAAAGCACACGGGAGCACCCCGTGGTCTGTTGCACCAGGTTCGGTAAGCTCATTAACAGTTACTACCAGGATGCTCAAAGTAACAACAACAGCTACAAATAAACTACAGTCGTGGGAAGAGTAGACCAAAGAAGTGATGAGACTACATGAAGGTGCTGGCTTTCCAGTTTTATAAAGGTTCCTGGTGTTAAGGCTTAGGATGTGTTTAACTTGGTTGTCTCATGGATATTGAAACTGACACTTACCGTACATTAAACAAACAGTGTGAAGTAGTCTACAAGGTTTGTGTGTCCGCATCCGATTTCACTCCCAGACCCACCTCACTGACACACTATCCGCTCGGAAACAGCAGAGGGAGAGAAAACACACCATGTGTAAGGCTAATGACCAAATCTGAATTAGTTCCTCCTTCAAAATTACATGACCTTCACAGTAGAAACATCTCAACCCCCAACACACACACAGACACACACACACACACCAAAACACTCCTCTAACTGCCTTCCCATCTGTCCTTTCCCTGTCAGTGAGGGTGAGTCACCCTGCTCTATTAGCCCAATACGCAGCCATTAAAGCAGCTGAATAATCACTCCGTTGCTTTCACCAAAGCGCCTCAGTTTTCCGGCTGAGGTGTAACACTCACATAATAGTAGTAGGAACACTGTAGTTCGTCCTTTGCCACCCTCTCTTTCTTCCAGGCTACAATGTGAGGCCCCTCCTCTCAGGGAGCTTGTGTTATGATCATAGCTGACAGTGTGTACTCTGCGGTGGTAGACAAACTGTTGTCCTCCAGTGTGACACATTTTTAGCAATAGAAACAATCTTGCAACTTGCAGTTGACCAGAGTCAATATATTCCTCTTTTGTTTCCATAGTGTTAGAGAAAGTAGTTTTTGTGTAACTGCTTCTTTAAAAAAAAAAGGTCTAAAAGGTCTTTTTAGGTCCAACTGCAGCCTCTGACAGGGCAGACCGCATTATACTGATGCATCAGCTAAAGCACAGGCGTCTCTCTGGTTCTGCTTTGGACTGGTTTTCCTCATATTTATCCAATACAAACCTTTCCAGGTTACAGTGGGAATTCTTGCTCATCTTCATCTTCCATATCCTACAGCCTACCCTAAGGCTTGACTGTGGCTCCCATCTCCTTTTCTGTCAGTGTGACCCATTTATCCTTGTTATTCAAAAATTCAACATCTCTCCATTATTACATTTTTGACATTTAATTTAGTGTCTCTTTAAAGCCACCGAAAACTGGTCTAAAATCTCATGTATTTCTGTATAACATCTTCTAAAATAAATATTCATGCCCAAATTAGCTGCTATCCTTCCTAAAAAATGGGCCTTTAAAGTTCAGTAATGCAAGTAGTTGATCCAATTTCCGTAACTGCCCTGGGACCTTCTCCAGCTGAATAAATAAATCAGAAGTTATTTATTTACACCAAACTCTACCTTGGTTATTACTTAAAGGTGCTTAATGGAGTTTTTTAGCAAACTAAATTTTTATTTACACTCAGTGTTAACACACTGTGTATCCTAACAAACACACTGAATATATTTTCTTCCTAAGAAAACATTTGCAAAACAGAATTTTTTGCATTAATTCATTGTTTACGTGTTTGCTTGCTAGTGTTGTTTTTCTTTCTTGCCTTTGGTGGAGCGTAGCTGCAGTTCTTGGCACTTGTAGATCAGAGTGAAACCATCGTGTGAAACCATTGGAAGGAATGTGTATATTGTCACCCGTATTTTCATGCACATGAGCAAACAAAACAAGCATTCTCTCATAAAAACCTGGTTTCATAGCACTACTGGTAATAAACTGTGCCTCTTACACTCAACCATATACAAAAAATGTGTAATACTTTGATTTAGCATTGGAATATGTTGACTTTAGCTTCAAGTTAGGAGCTTAAGTCAACAAAGCTTTTGTTTTGACTCAGAGAAAGTAATCCATATCTGAGCTGTCATATTCAAACAAGTCAATGACTTTATATTTATGATCATCCCCCAACACGGTCCAGACCTCTACACCAAGACCTCTAACAAGATGAGAAAAAAGGAAAAGTGTTTTAGCTCTAATATTCCCTCCCTTCACTGGTCCCCTTTTAGTTTAGAATATTATGTGTATATATTATGTGTGAAAAAACACTGCATGATCTTATCCCAGAATATATATTTCTGAAGTCGTTTCCCCAGGAAACCTGAGGCCCTTTTATCAGGGCTTTTATCTGTCACACATTCAAGGACGAAATCATACGGTTCAGTAGCTGCCTGAAAATCATGGGATCCTCTTTTCCTCTTCTATTAGATTTTTTTTTTTTTCAGCCTATTCAAGATTTCAACAAAGGACTTCAGACACTCTGATCCTTGTTGGCTTTTAGACCTGCCTGACCTCGTATTTTTACCCGGTGTTTGTATCTGTGGCTGAATGATGTATTTGTCCAGCATTTTGGATTTATGTATTTTATCTTTGCTCCTCACTGTCCTGTAAAGCTCAAAGGGCCTACAGTAATATAAACTTGAATCAGATATCAGTGATTATACAAAAATGTCCACTAACAAACACAAACACAGGGAAATCTGCAACAGATTTTTTTCTTAATCAAATCAAAGTGAACATTTAGATTCACTCTGATCAAAGTTTAAGGAAATATTTTGCAAAATAGTGCATTTTATCATGTGAGACCTTGTATAATATGTATGCAGTTGGCTGTGGAGTGTCTGCTCTAGGCAAGCTGAGAGGTGCTAAGGCATCAGGGGACAGCAGCCATGTGACTGTGGTTGCAGGGATTGGTTTAGTGCAGATGTGACATCAGCGAGCCTCCCACTCCCTCCCTCCTCCCCTCTTTCTCCCAGTCTTTCTCTTCCTCTCTCTCTCTCTCTCTCTGTACCGCTCAGTTTTTTTTTCTCCTTTGCCTTTCCTCAGCATCCCCCCCTCTCAGAGATGGCCTGTGTCGGTGCTGCTCAGGCATCCGGGGCCTAACGCGCACACAGAAAGGACCCCCTTCCCCCGATTTGTTGGATATTCCTCGGGTATCTCTTCTCAGTGTGTCCTCTACCACTGCTGCTGCCTTTCAGCTCTCCCCCCACCCCACCTCCCTGTGCGGGTGTCTGGGAGTTGGGCCCTTGGGGGTGGAGGAAATCAACATCGTGCTTCGCTGGGGAGCTGTGCAGAATTAGCTATGCCCTGCCCAGGAATCGTTTGACTGGCTGGATTTCTCCATTTCTGCTCGCCTGCACACCGGAGGGCAACGTAGGATGAAAATCTGCAACCATGATGCAAGGTGAATTATCTGTGCACTCCTACTCCTCCTTTATTTTCCACAATTTGTATCCCTGCGTCCTCCTCCTGCCCTCTTGTGTCCTGCTGGGCCATTGAAGCTAGAGAATCCAGTGATGTGATCTGTCGTGCCGTGTGGACCTCTGGAACAGCTAAGCTATGTGAATGATCAGTGTGATAATGTGACCGTTGTGTGTACATATATATATGTATATATATGGGTGTGTGTGTGTGTGTGTGTGTGTGTGTGTGTGTGGGTGATATTTGTGATAGATTGAGAGAAAATGTATGTGAGATGAAAGCAAAGGTGTTGGAAGAACTAACATTTGCAGCAGTGTAGATCTGCTCTTGTTGATCTCTGGTTGTGTTTGCGTGTGTTTACACATGTGACTGTGCACGTCTCCGTTTGCATGTGCAGATTACAGTTCTGTCTTTAGTTATACTCTCAGTCTGTGTCATAGAAACAGGAAGAGAGACATCTGAACAGTCCAGGAAGCTGCACTCATTCATACCTCTGCTGCTGTTGCTGTCAGAGCATAATATTATATCTTGCCAACAGGACAAGTGATCCTTAAACCATACATTATTTGGTGCCTGTTTTGCATAAAGGATACTGTACCAAAGTTACCAGTAAAGGAAGAAACTATGACAGAGGAGCTAAATCTTAGATCTAACTGTGTATGACAGATGCTCTGCCTTTACCATCCATTAATGCCAATGTGGTAATGGAAGGTGGCTATTATTAGCAAAAGGCCTGCAGTCAGCCTGCCATGATATTGTACTCAGCTTGAGGAAATCCACACTCTACACAGATGTCACATGCTCATCATAGCCCTCGTTAGCTACACGTGCATTGCACAGTAAAGGCTGTCAGGTGTAGTTAGTGACATTCAGCACATGTTATGTGGACTCAGACATGGCTGCAGTTCGTGTACTGCAATGACCGCCTTCTTGTTGATGGAGCATTTGGGTTCATCAGTATCATTAAATTCAGTATCTCTGGTACATGGATTATAATCGTTGACTACGTAGGCAACATCTTTGTCTTTGGTAAAATTTGTTCAAATGACCCTTTTTTGAACTTTAAGTTTACACTTTAAGGGCAACATTGTGGATGTTACATGCTTCAGCCACTTATATCCAGGTATTATATACTTTACATTACTGCTGATCATTTTCTAGAATATGCAACAAGGTTTTATATTGATTTCCTTTCTTTCTTCCTGCCAGCCTCTGTTTGTAGTTAATGCCAGGACTGTATGAAACTCCGCTTGGAGAAAATTTGAAACCATCTTAAGACAAGTGATCCATTGCAGCGAACATTTAAAAAGAAAGAAAAGTGCAGAATGGATCATCTGACCATGTCTGAAAGGCCAGTGGAGTGGAGTGGGTGGACATCCTGGAAAAGGGCAGCATTCTGGTATAAACCAGTGCTATTCATTGGTACAAGAAATCAGTAGGTGGAGGTAGTGTGCCATTTGTATTTTTTCCCAGCTGCCAAAGAAGAAGTTCAGTTGGTAGATGCTCGTGGGGAGTTAACACAGTGTTAAAGTAAAAAACTAGTTTCACACTGTCAAATTAAAAATAGCATAAAGGTCAGAACAACAATACAGAAAATAAAATACTGTACTTACAGGTTAAACAAAGGTGATCGTATTTCTTGACATAGCTTTAAAAAGGCAGTTAAGGCAGTTGAAGCTGTTGGTCTGGAGTTCATGTATCCGACCTTGGTTCTTTATTCTTTATTTCAAACTGCCTCTCTATCACTGGCAGCTGAGCCATGCCGTTGTTAAGCAGGCAACGCTGCTGTGACAGAGGTAGGTGTGTAAAGAATGACAAGTAGATTTTTTACACCTTTCCGCAACTGACAACCAATATGGACAACTGACAGACTGTCTGTTTTAGGCCTTTACCAAAATTGTGGGACATATGTTTCTGAAACAATGTCAGATGCTGCCAGATGCAGCTCAAAGTTCTGTATGAAATCTCACATGAGTTACTAGATTTCTACTACAGCTTTCAGCTGCATCATCTGTTGATGAAAGCCACAAGATGCGGCTGAAACATATTGAGTAAGTGGATCTTGAGTGAACAAATCTGGTCCTAGTAAAAGGTTTCGCAGAAATTTGTCTGGAAAGTCTGAAAATCTTGTTTCTGTGAATTAGCCAAACTCAACTATATTTACAGCTAATACTAATTACGTTATTACAATCATCTATCTGTTTAATGAGTGTTTTAGGGCTCTCCTCAGGCAGACTTTGTAAATGGGTTACAGCAACAAAAGTCGTCCTCTGATGCACGGTGTGATCTGAATTGCCATGCAGTCAGTGACCAGAAAAAAAAATCTGACCACGCTGCTTGTGCTGCTACAGCGTGTATCATATAGTTCAGCAGGTTTGTTACATATCAACGTCAGGATCGATTTGCTATGTTTAAACCTCGTCGCACAAGAAACATGCAGGTTAGGACGAGACAGAGGGCTCACAGTACAGAGCTGTATCCACTGATGGAGAGCTGTGATGCAGGAATAATCTGTGCTATTGAGCAGCCCAGCTAGCTACTAATACATCACAGGCCCTGACATGTCCTTCAGTACCCAGTAGAGCTTCCTCCCAAGTGAATGAGCCACTGTGCACAGTGCAGTCTTGTCATCAAGATTTCAAAGCAAGTGTGTTGATTCACCAAATCAATGACTTAATATTTATTTTATAATATTGTGAGGTTATATTAATTTTCATGTAAGCTTTAAAACACAGCAACATTTAGGACAGGACTCCATGTAGAAAAAACTGAAACCTTGTCGTAAAACAAATGAGCATGGGCATACGGTATGTTCCAGTGTCACACAGATTGCAAAAGGGAGATGATGAACGAAGAAGAACACAAACTGAGCTGCCTCTGAATAGTACAGAACGTTCATCCACCCAACTGTCCATCACATGTGTCCCTGTTGCTCTGGTATGGATGTGAGAATCAACTGTTCTCACTGGTCGTTTAAAACGCTGTTATGTAAACTTGTCAGTTGACTATTTGGGACAAAACATGCAGCACAGCCAACACAATTTATTTTATCAAACGTATTATCATTTGTTCACGTTAAATAAAATCAGAGATCATCTGTAACTTTGAACTGAGAAAAGCAAAGAAAAACACAAATGAAGTATTAAACTGAAATCTCCCCCACTGTTATTTACTTCTTGAAGAAAACCTTTACATTTTGCACACGCTGAATTGTGTTTTTGTCAGTTTTCCCAGTTGTCTTTATTTCAAGGCGGTGTGGTGCCAACCGTCAGTGCTGCAGGGGTGTTGGCATCCAGTTTGGCAGACGGGCTGCTGTAGTATTTCTCCCCCCCACTCTCCCTTGAATCTCGCTAATGAAGTGGACAGATTGATCAACCTTTCCTTGTGTTTCCTTTCCATTTTATACTGTCGGGGTGGGTACACATCAGGGGATTGCAACGTCTGCATTCCAGACTCTCTCCAGGATGTTTGTGTCCCAAAGTGATACACTGATTTATATCAGAGTACTAGTGTTGCTGTATTTCCTGTGTATCCTCAAGGATACATTCATCCTTGAGGTACAGTGCATCAGCCTGTTACCTGTCTGTGTTACTTGCTTTTAAGTGCATTTTAATGACAAGGTAGTTAACTTTATGCCAGGCTTTAAAACTTTAAATGAATTCTTCATGGTGTTTTTCTCCCTCTCCCTCTCTCTCACTGCGTTAGGACTGAAAAACCGAACCAGGAAAGCCCTGGGTTTACGAAAGAAAGACAAGGATACAGACACAACGTGAGTTTTCCCAGACTCACGCTCAACACAATGAACATGCAAGATCTCATAACCACAACAACTTTGAAAACAGCTCGAAAATTCAGCAGCTGGAGAATGTGAATGAATAAGCCTGGCTACCAAACCAAAATACTCTTATGGTAGTGAACAGAATGAGTCTATAGTAAACTGCCAAGTACTGAAAGTTGGTATTGAATGTTTGGTCAAACTTGTAATACATTTTTTGACTCATTCTCTGATGAGACAGTTTCAGTCATAAGTTCTTGTACGACTATGTTCAGATATTTAACATTTGAGAACAATGACCCTCTTTTGTTAATAGAAAGAAAGGGTTTGTAGAAACGTATATATATTTTTCAAAGTAAGGTATTGTTAAGTAAAGTATCATTTTGGAATAGAAACTAAAACTTATAAAAGTATGTTTTCCCTCTTTTTGTCACCTCAAACAGGAGCTCACCTGACAAAGAAGGAACTGGAAGTGGAAAGAAAGGAAGCGTATGTCCATTTTAAAATTTCTTAAAGTATTTCCTCTCTGTTGTCTCTTTTTTCTTGGGATTTGGAAAGATGTGCTGAAACCAAATGGAAACACAGTTAATGTAAAATGTAATAATGCCTCATTTCACCATTTTATCATTTGCACATACAAGAATGTCTACTTGCACATTTTATACAAATGTTATGTGTTAATTTAATTGTAAAATGAGTCTCTTGTCATCTTGATTTGTCTCTATTGCGTTGACAGAAAAAAGCCAATGGGGCACCTAATGGTTTCTATGGGGAGATTGACTGGGACAGATATGTAAGTGTGTTTGGCCTACTCTTTGTTTTGCTGGTTCTCCATCTTTTCTCTGCAGCTTTGTGCATGAAATATACCAGTGCTGGTGCAATCAGTGTCATGTAACGCTGGGTTTAACGTTACGGAGTAAACAGCGCAAATAGAATGATAGCTGCATATTCTGTGAGTCAGCAGGAGCTACAGCCAGGAAGCTGACTGTCTCAGGCAAGACATCTGTGAAATCTGATCCTCATTCATATACGGAGCTGGTCGGAGGGGAAGAGTTTAGCAGCGCCTCTGTTTCAGCGTGTGATGGACTAGAAATGACTGTCACCCTTCTCCTCTCTCTTTTACAGGCCTCTCCCGACGTGGATGAGGAGGGGTTTAGTCTCCGGCCCGGCGACGAGGGCGATTATATCCTTTTAGTGAAGAGCAGAAGCAGTGGCAAGAGCAGTCTTGGGACTCTTCTCCTGCAAAACTATTGACCTGTTTGGCTGAGTGATTCATTGGATGAGTGTTTCTCAGTATTAAATAGGCCAAATCAATAGTTCCTTCCTCTCATGCCACATCACATGTGTCCCTGCAGGGGCAAAAAAAAAAAAAAAAAGATAGAAAGAAAGGAGCAGTAGGGCGGCCAGTAAGAGCCACATTACGTGTGGATTGGCTTTTCTGTTGTCACTGAGCCACAGTTCTCATTAACAACTGACCTGCAGTTCACTGGTATTTTAAGTTTTTGCTCCCGCAGGTGTCAGCATCTATATGTTTGAATTGGATTCATAGAGAGCTGGCACTCTGGAGACTTCCCCTGAGCAGGATGATTTAACTGAGACAGCCAGAGTGTCAGTAAGCAGCAGACGGAGACACAGAGTGGACGTTTCACTCTGGTTCTGCAGTGTCGCTCTGCAAATTAACAGTGTGTTTGAGACAAATTGATATATTTTTAAAAGGATATATTAGCTTAAAATACTGCAGTGGATTGAATTAGTCTCCATCTGTCGTAGGGCATATTGTACTTATTCTGCTTTGTCCTTGACAAGCGATCACCAGCTTCCAAAGGAAAGCACTTTTTCTCCTCCAGCGACTCAGAAGACGACGAGGACAGCAAGAAAAAGTTCAAAATTAAGATTAAGCCGCTGGTGTCGGACAGTGCCAAATGTGTCCCTCCATCTATGGACGAGCTAAAAGCCTCAGTGGGAGGCCTGGCACTCTCTCCATCTCTGGTGAGCACTGCCAATCAGCACTCTGGTTCTACTACACAGTACTAAAGGGCACAAAACACACACACACACATGCACTGCAGTTTTTTATCGTTTAATAGCTGTTGATTTGTGATAAGACATACTCTATCACCTACAGTATGTCTCATATCTGTTTAACTCTCTTCCTATGTTTGTCTCTTTTTTGTCCCCTCACTTATCTGCTGTCATCTTGTAGAAGAGAAGTCCGGTAAGCCTGTCATACATCTTCATCTTTGTATCACCACCAAGAGAGATTGCATGGCATGAGTTCACTTAATGGAAATGCTTGATAAAGTGTTCCCTCCTATGATAATACACTAACAAGTTGTCTTTATGGCGTCACCCTCTTTCTGCATGCTGCCTCACCCTCAGTGTTTGTGCCTGTTTTAGGCCTTGCAAAAAAAAAAAAAAAAAAAAAAAAATCACTTCTTTTTGTCAATTCAGTTTTTTCGGTTTAGCCACAGCTTTACTTGAACCTGTCTGGCAAAGCATCTGTGTTACATAATGCACAGTAATCATAACACAAAGAGACACACTAAGCTCCAAACCTATCGATTTGGTCTCAGTGGAGCTTACATGCTGAGAGACCTGCTACTTTCAGTGTGCAGGTCTGTGCATGTTGGTCGAAGGTGATGCTGGGTATTGTCCTCATAATCTCCAGGGTGTTATGGCTCACGCTGCATTATTAAGGCTTTGCGGTGAAAGTAAAGAGGTGCGGTGTGTGCAGTTTAAGTTGGTGTCCATTTGACTGATTTGTCACTCACTCTCTGACCCAGGTCTGTTCTCTCTTCCTTTTTGCTGGTCTCAGAGACGCAGCCCGGTGAGTTTATCACGCCACCTGCTGGCTGTTTGGAAGCAGACAGCCTGACAGGCAGCTTTCTAATCTCTGCGGCTTGACCTGTTCTAAATTGTGCAGTGCAGAATTTAACAGGATACACAGCAAACTAACAGTAAATTTATCCTAGACAATGTAAAGTTCAATCTGAAAGTCTTAGTTTTTGCAGAACAAGTGAAAAGTTTACATATTTCCTAAAAAGTGAAAATGTCTACAATGTGGTCTCACTATTTTTCAGTTGTAAGAAAAAACAAAATGAAACAATGAAGCATTGAACAGTAGAATAAAATGACTCTTGACGAACATTTGCACTGCATTTATAGTGTATTAAAAGTTAACACACATAATATCACTTATCTGTGTCCTTACTTTGCCCTCTGTTTTGGATTGTTTCTTTTACAGGGACAGATAAAAAGAAATTTGTCCTGTAAGTACATCTGTTTGAACATTGCCTTTTCATTTAAACTTAGTTTTTGAAATGAAGAAATGTGTTTTTCTTTTAGGCATTTGCTCAAGTACAAGAACAACACTGCAACAGCTGAGCTTTTTTTTAAATGTTTCTTTTAGGTGAGGAAATTGCCAGACCCAGACGCTCCACCCCTATTCCAAGTCCTGCCCCTGAGATGCCAAGGTCTGTGATCACTGACCACTAACAAACTAAATAGCCCTTCTTATCAGTGTGTATGTTATTGGTACCAATGCAGATGTTACTTAATTATAATTATCTAAGTACAAGCAATTTTTTTTTTAAATTAATTCCAGACAGCATTGTCCCATCAGCATTTTACATCTCATATATATGTTTTCCAGATATACAGAACTTACGAACACTCCATACCAGGGAGCAAAAACATAAATAGGCACAAACTTTTTTCCCTTTCTATCCATATTTTAACTCCCTTCCTTTTTCTCCGGGTGTAGAAAAACATAGAACATAGTCTTATGAACAATGAACATGTAAATTTTGTAGCAAGAATCAAGAGGATCTGTAAGATACAGTACTTTTACCAGATAAAATCTGCTCTCAGTGGTGATACAAAATCAACCCAGTTTTCCCATAAATTCCTAAATTTATCTGATTCTAGTCTAGCCCAGAAAGTCAACTTTTCCATCCTATAAATGTTATGCATTACCTCGACCCAGTCCTCCACTATAGGTGCCTCTGTTTTCAGGCTTTTTTTTACCCACCACTAACATTATTCTGAATATATATATGCTCATCAAAGCAGTCAGATTTCATTGTTGTGTTTCTCCTTTTGCAGTGACAGGCTATCACAGAACGTTCCTGCCTTCTTTGGGCTGCCTTCAGAGACCAAATATGCCAGATACGACGGTTTGTCCCTTATCCTTAGTAAATAACTCAATATAATTGGACAGTGGAGTTTACAGAGGTGGCCCTGATTGTTACTTTGTCATTACACATTCACAGTGGTTCCTACTGATGTATGGGGAGAATCAAGACCACGGTCGGAGTCACAGCTGAGCAGAAGTTTCCCTACAGGAGGTGAGATTAATTGCACTGGGAGGTACATTAGTATATATATAAACGTGCTGTAATCTACATAGCTGAACTGACCTGAACTGTCATTCATCCTTGCTGCAGCTCCTCCTCCGCTTCCTCCAAAAAACATTCCATCGAGAAGTCATTACGGCTATCCTTCAGACTCCGCTGGTAAGTTTAGCTTTAAAAGCAGCATTATATATCAGTCATACAGTTACATCCCATGTGACTTGTGATCTAAGTGCTTCATCACACTCACTGCAGCTGATCTACCCAATGGAAGAGCAGCTCGCTGTTCTGCCCCCATCTACCTGAACGTCCTGTCCCCCGCCTCTTACCGAGGCTCCCCGGGCCCTGACCTGGACGACGTGTTCGGTCCCGTTGACAGCCCCCGCACCAGCGAGGACACAGTGTCACCTAGATGGGTTACTTTCACAGATGACAGACCCCCGCCACCAGACGAGCCCGCTCCCCCTCCACCACCGGACTCTCCTCCGCCAGACACGCCCTCATCCACCCCCTCCACCCCCTGCCTCTCTCCCGGACCGCCGCCAAACGAGCCCCCGCCTTCGCCCCCACCTTTTTCTCCCGGGTCTCCTCCTCCTTTCACGCCACCAGACTCACCCCCCTCCATTGTGCTCGGACCTCCTCCTCCGGATGAGCCAGCCCCTCCCCTGCCTCCTGACTTCTCACCCTCTAATTCGCCCCCGATCTGCCTCGACGAGGAGGCGATCGATGAAGAGGTGCTGCAGTTTGCAGAGTACTCTTCATCCCCTGCACCCCTCAGCCCCGTGCCCCCTCTGCCAGCAGAGCGGAGGTCCCCTCGGGCAGGAGTCATCTCTCCCCTGGTCCTGGGGGGCGCAGGAGGAAAGAGGACTCCAGAGGGTGCATACCTGAGAGATGATATCCCAGACTTTGTTGGCTCACCCAGAGAGATGACACCAAGCTTCAGAGGAACCCCACCTCCTCTCCCTCCAACCACCTACAGGTCTATTATGTCTTCCCCGGGGCCCTACTCAGGCAGCAGTGAGTACTCAAACTCAAAAACACACAAAAATACTGATCACAGTACTGACAAATGTTGTAAATGTATTTAAAATAAAATTTTAAATGTGACTTTTATGCTAATTTTAGCTACAATCGGACAGATGCTGAGTACCTACCAAAAGTATGGACAAAGATGGAGGTGCATTAAATGCTACCATGTTATGTAATGTCTTTTACAAGACACTTGTCTTAGGACACTTCTGTCTGAGTAGCTTTCTGAATGAATCCTTCCAGTTTTGGATTTGTATAGAAAAAGGTGAACTCTGACAAAGAAGCTGCAGTTTTAAAAAACAAAAGCGGTGATTACAGATATCGGGTATCACAGACTAGAACTTTATTTAGTAGTATTCAGTGAATCCAAATGTTACAGTGTCAGAGTGTTGGTGTGTTAATGGATTTATGAAGTGGGCCCATCTCACCACAGATTTTTGGATGAATCAGACCCACAACACCTCCAAAAGGCTCACTGATTTTTATAGCATCCCAAAACCAAACCCAAATGTCTCACTGTGATCTGAAGGCAGTGCTAACCACAGACACTGGTATGTGCCGCAGGTCCCTCGTCTCCAGCTCGTCCTGCCACGCCTCAGTCTCGAGGCAGCCCAGTCCCTCCGCCTCCTCCTCCTCGACCGTCCTCACGACCAAAGCTGCCCCCGGGGAAACCAATCACAGACCTGGTACATATGAAGTGTCCTTTTATTCCTCTGACTCTGTCTCTCTTTGTCTCCCACTCCTTTGACATGACCTAGACAGATTCACAGCATATATATTGTGTCCAGACTCGCCCCTTCAGTCCGCCGGTTTCTGGCAGCCCACCGCCTTTTGCCCCCCTGGCCCGGGCAGAGAGCTCTTCCTCCATCTCCTCCATTACCTCGCAGAGTGCAGCGTCCACTCCAACCTTAGGGAGGGACCTTAACATATCCACCGCAGGTACACTACCAGCAAGTCAACCTGGTCTAGTCACATCTCAGTCTGAGTCCATGTTGTCTGTCGCTCATCATTGTGTCCTTGCCTTATGGTCTTGTCCCTCTCCATGATTCTCTCCTCCTCCTCCTCCTCATGTCTCTGCTTTCTCAGAGGCCTCACAGCCTCTGGTATGGTTTGACCACGGCAGGTTTTATTTAGCTTTTGAAGGTGAGTCGAGCCAGAACGCTACTGTAGTCCCACAAGTGCATGTACTGAAAGCACCTGTCCTGTTTCTACCTGTGGTCCTGTCCACGTTCATGTTCAGTGAGCCTAAATCTGGCTGCCCACCCCATCCCATGTCCTGCTCACTCACCTAGATTCCAGATTCAGAACGGAGGGTTCAGTTTTGCTTTTACCTGTTTGCTTTTGTCTTTTGTTTGTTTATACTCCCTTGTCCTCTGCGTGTAACCCATGGCTGAACCTTCGGGCAAACTGGGATCAACCTAGATGTTAAGATTTATTTATTTGTTTTTTTTTTTTAGATAAACCTTTTGCATGTGTTTTCTTCAGGATGCTCCAGAGGACCCAGTCCACTCACCATGGGACCCCAGGACACTCTGCCAGTGGCAGCTGCCTTCACAGAAACCATCAATGCCTACTTTAAAGGCGCTGATCCCAGCAAGTAGGCCCGCATTTTTTATTCTGGACACTGTGACATTACACATTCACTAGCCACTTTATACAATTTATAATTTTGTTCATAAAGGTGAAGCACTTGTATAATAATGTGGTGATAACATTAAAGGAAAGATAAGATAAAAAAAAAAAAAGTTTAGGAGAGACCAAGGACAACATTTTATAGTCTCTTTTTAAATAATAACTAGTAAAGTGGATACATGTCTGGTACCTACCCTCACACTTTCCTACAACCTTTGGTACTAAAGAAACTCTGGGAGTGTATGTTATTGGTCAGCATGGTGTGTGAGTTCTGCTTCTCCTCTCCCTCTGTCCCAGATGTGTTGTGAAGATCACCGGGGAGATGGTGCTGTCCTTCCCTGCGGGCATCACCAGGCATTTTGCAAGCCACCCGACTCAACCCATCCTCACCTTTAGCATCAGCAACTACAGCCGACTGGAGCAGGTCCTCCCCAATCCACAGCTGCTCTGCTGGTAGGAAAACACACTTGCACGGAAAACTGTAATAACATAGGTCACTATGTACCTTCAGAAGCTAATGTCAGTTACAAAAGTCACTTGATAAAGAGCTGAAAAAATAGAACTACTGGTCTTTGTTTTATTATAAATAGTGTATAATATACCGTCGGTGTCTGTAGTAGAAATTGTCTGACTCAAATATGTACCTCTCATCTCTTAGTGATTCCACAACAGACAGTGTAGACACCAAGGAGTTCTGGGTAAATATGCCAAACTTGATGAGCCATCTGAAGAAAGTGGCTGAACAGAAGCCTCAGGCGACATACTACAACGTGGATATGATCAAATATCAGGTACCTATGTATCTGCTGTCTGTCTGTCTTATTGTTTCAATCCATCCATCTATCTCACTCACTGTCTTGTGTCTCTGTGCATCTCAGGTGTCAGCAGAGGGGATCCAGTCCACTCCTCTGAACCTGGCAGTGAGCTGGCGAGGTGATGCCACCAACACAGACCTAAGAATAGACTACAAATACAACACCGAGGCCATGGCTGCCCCCGTGCCACTACACAACATCCACTTCCTGGTACCTGTGGATGGAGGCATAGCCAAACTCCAGGCCATGATCCCACCTGCCACCTGGTGAGCACTGCATATATTTAAGCCTGGTTCGACATGTTCGACATATAGGAAAGCTAAAGCTATGAAGGAATGGCTAGGTGCTGAGATGTAGACATATATTGTGGACATAATATTTATTCAAAAGGTGGAAATTGTATATAGCTTCTCCCTCAATTGCCAGTACATGGCCAATAATGGAGATTTGAGCATTCTTATATTGTTTTTGAGCATTTAGAGAACAATTAATCATATGTCATATCAGACAACATGTCTTCTGTAAAATAACAACTGTTTTCTCATAAAGGAATCCAGAGCAGCAGACGATACAATGGAAGATTCCCAGCCTCTCTCATAGATCTGAAAATGGAGGTGGGTGTTTGTTTTTCCTCATATATTTATAAAAATCTTCTTTTTAAACAATGGGTCTCATAAAATTATCCCTATATGTCACTGAATTTCTAAAATACACCAAGTAGCACAGTCAGCTTATAGCTATCTGTGTCCTGCAGGAGTAGGGGCTCTCCTGGGCCGGTTCCAGATGACAGAAGGTCCCTGTAAACCCTCCCAACTGGTAGTCCAGTTTACCAGCGAGGGAAGCACTCTGTCGGGGTGCGACATCCAGCTGGTTGGCACTGGCTATCGGCTATCGCTGGTCAAGAAGAGATTTGCTGCAGGTCAGTTTGAGTGTCAGAAATGCGTGTGACCTTTTTGGTGGCCAATCGTTTTTATTTTGAAACAACCTGTTCTTCACTCTCTGATTTGTTTCATTTTGCTTCACAGGGAAATATTTGGCAGATAATTAGTGGACCTGTTTGTGAAAGGAAACAAGGGAATCAATGGCTTTTTACTGTGAAGACAATGGATCCATCCCATGTTTAGTGCATTTGAAACATTATCTTTAGGAACCATTAGAATTAATGGTTGAGATTTAACAGAATAAGAGACCATAACACACACGATATTTGACTTTATAACATCATATTCAGTAGACTGACTGCTGCTGAGTTTATGCAAGTAAATACAAATCATTAGTTTTGTGTACTTGGAAAACTTATGGGCTTACATGGAGTAAAATATAGAGAAACCCTGATTCTTTGTTCTTGTTAACTTAATTGTGGATTCATGCAGTGATCCAGCCTTATTCATTTCAGTTTCTTTTGTCTAACTGGTTGTCATTGCAAATGCACTATAAAAGATAATGTGAATAGATTATATAGTATTAAAACAATCTTAAACAAGGTGGAAAAGAATGGAAAATGTAAAAAAACAGTGTAGAATAGGATTGCTTTGCAGTTGTATTCCAATAAGTTATAGGTTACATGGTAATATCTGATTTACACTGCCACCTCAAATCAGATTTTTTTTTCCCACCATGTGTGACCAATCTTTGTCATCGTCTAAGCAGAATTTGTGTGTCTGTTTAGACAAACTGTGTCACAGCCCATTCTATCAGCATTGTGATTAAAGGTGATTGGTCAGTTCACAGTTCAAAATGACCTGCAGCACTGGACGAACATCTGCACTTAATTTGAAGGTGCTTTTTAAATGGAATTATATTTGTACCTCAGTCTTGATTGAGTGATGGGACATTTTGAGCACAGGAAAATATTGTTTGCATGCACATAAATTATATATTTTTTAAAGAAATTATCATCAGGGAAAGCATAATTTTATTAGAGTAAGTAAGAGTATTCTGTGCTCAGTAAACTGACTACTTGTTTTCTGTTATCACTATAATAACCTGGCTGACTCAGATTTAGCCCTTTGCCTCATTTAAAATTTAATTTAATTTCAAAGTGGCTTTAATCAGTATTTTAATATTAATAGATCACAGATTTTGTTTTCTGTGAAAGAGGTTGCTGGTAGTGATGAACCCACAGACAATGATCACGCAGAGAGCAATGTTTAGCTAAATGTTTTGTTTTTCAGGCCTACAACTTTAGGCCTACTGTTTTCAGCCAAAAACAGCTGCGTGAAACCCACTGTATGCTCCCTGCCCATCACAGGCAGACAAAGTTAGCAACTATCTGGTGAACTTGCAGCATTTGCCTGTTAAAAAGTCAGATATGTCCCTTTAGATGAGTTAGAGGAGACCAAAACAGAACTAAAAGAGTGTGATTATTGAACTTATATCCAGAAACAGCTCCAAATGAATGCTAATGTTGTTCTGCATTAACTGGACATGTACATAGCAATTGTTTGCTAATCAGCTTGTTTCTGATTCCCTGAAGTGGCCCAAATTATATAAAATACCTTGCTTAGTGGTCTCCCAGGGCTTCTCTTCTTTCGTGGTAACCAGTAATCCTACCAGCACTCAGATTGGAGACACAAGAAAATCTTAAATTTTGTGATTGGCTGAAGAGAGGTTATTATTGTGCACTTATGTGGCTAATAGGACAACATACAAATTGATTTATTGAGCACAGAATACATTTCTGTGTTATAATTTCTCTACAGGGTATAATTTATGTGCTGCAAAACATCTTTTTCTGTGCCCAGGACTGAAGCAACATTTATAATGCCATACTTTCACACATGCAGCCTTTAACACTACTACTGATGGCGTTTAGCCATTAACGGGTCATGTGAACAGAAAACTGATACTGGCAGTAAATCAATTGTAGCAGTTTGACCTGCTACAGAGCAAAAGCATTACACTATGGGCAAGTGCAATGCTGAGATACATCAAATTTGTCCCATCACAGGACTTTAGTGGTATTTTGGTGGTGTGTGTGACAATAAGGCGATACTTGAGCGAATTACAGAAGCTGCTACTTTCACTGGATCGGTTTAGGTAAATGATTCTGTTAATGGTACAGAATTTGTTTGAAAGGGCCTTAAGATGTTAGGTACATACAGAGCCAGATGTGAGTGCCATACAGTGGTGAAAAGGAGCTTTAAGTTTCAGGGGAAATACAGAGGGGCCTGGGCTGACGATTGTAGGAGTTGCCTTCGATGCTGCTTAAAAACTTGGCCAGTTCCTTCGACTGTGATCTTTGATAGAGGTCTTGACGAGGTTTATTGGGGACATCTCAGAGTAACGAAAAGAAACGTCTGTCGAGAAGGCGGAACTATTCGCGTCCCTGTTTTATTTTCTTCCTTTTCCACCATGTTGAATAAATGGTTTATCATTTTCTAATAGCAATATTTAAAATTTTAAGTGTAAAAAGTGTACATAAAAAGCTATGTTTCAAATATTTCTCTGGGCATATGGATGTGTCTGTGATTGTCTCTTGGTTAATTGATGTCAGCACTCATAATGCATTAGGTTCTATGTAACAGCACCACCACTCTCTTCATCTATTGTTTTACATGTGGGTTTCTTGTACAAAAAAAAAAGTGTTCCTGTTGATGAATAACTCCAAATGGTGCCGCATGAAATCTGCATTTGTCCATCACCAGTCTTATCAATGCAATATCAACTTATCCATTTCAGTACAGTCATGACCTGTGTTATTGTGTAATTGTGCAATGAGAGGATACTTTCTGCCTTCACTTAAACCTTAACTCTGTTTTGCTGTTGATTCACCTCCAGAAGCTCACTGTCAATAAATCTGGCATGTGTTCATTGATATTCCCATTCCATGCATCTGATATAGGTGTTTGACATTCTCCTGTGTTTGACTAGCACACAAAACACACCTTAAATTTCATTCATAAAACAATCCATGGCTTCATGGCATATGTACACAGGTTGATATGTGTTTGAACATCACATTTTATCGAATGTTTTGATGTGTTGACTCACAGTTTGGGCCTGGGTGTAATATTTCATTTAGTTTGTAGAAAAAGTTAAAAAAAAAAACACACACACACGGTTCTTTTAGTTACTCAAGAGCCGCAGTGTACAGTGTTTCTGTTAACAATGCTTATGTTTTTCTTTGCCTTATTTTTTGAGTATACACTAAGTCCTCTGAAATCAAGACGATTTCTGTAAGTTTATTTTTTCTACAACTTTTTGGCTGTATTCCTTTCACTGCGTTAGACACAGAATATGCAAACATTTCATGTAAATTTCCCATCCAAAGATTTTGAAAGTAAATATATGAAAAAAATCCATATAATGTAATACCTGTTTTACTTGGTAATAAAGAAGAGGAAATATGAGACCTGAGAGATCTCCCTCTCATTTGTTCAAAGATATAGAAGAATACCTATTATATATGTCATATTGTACACAAAAAGTCTGAACTTTTACAAAGTAAAATCATGTAAGAATAATAGCCAGATTGTATGATAACACATGATCCTATAAAAGTTAATCACTCAATCAGATTTACACTGTATAGTATGTAGACATGTGGGTATTACAATTCTTAAACTGTCATTACAGGCTTTTCAGCTTTGCAGCGTTTCAGTTCTTAGATCTCGCGAGGCTTCAGCAGGGAGCCTTCGTGCATGGAAACCACTCCTTCTGACTCATAGGTTCATGGTTGTCATGGAAACACCAAACTCTGCGGGGCTAACTGCTCGGCTCTGCCCGGTTCAGGAGGCCCAGAAGTCGGTAAAAACGTGTTAAATTTCCTTAGGTGTTATTTCTCAACGTCCCATTTGTCCTGTAACTTTATACTCACCTATACCCGGTTAACGTTAACCCATTGAATTATCAGTTTACAAACGAGTCAACGCCACAAATGAATTAGTTATGAGCTAGCAAAGTTAGAATCGTTTTAACTCCCAAGTGCTCCGAGTGGTGGTACAGTGTGCTACGGTACTGTTTGTTTTGATATTAATTCAGCTAGCGTCCACATGTAAGCTTGGTTATCATCCTGTTAAGACAACTAAAGGACGGGGAAGCTGTCATGTCCGATCTGCTTAAGGACAAATCTCAAAAAAGAGAGAAGAGGACAGGCAAAGTGCCGTCAGAGGGAAGCCATGGAGTCAGAGGAAAGGAAACAACTGGCAGGACTAAGGAGTGAGTAGGCTGTGCAAGAGACATGGACGAATATCCACCTTTTATCATTCTTGTATTCATGTGAGTCATCTTCATTAATCATACCCAACTGGCATAGGTTGCAACTGATAATGAGAAAGCATTTCCAACTATATTTGATTGAGAAGTTTTTAAACAGCTCTTCTTCAATTATTATTTAGCTGGAAGTCACTCAGCCACAGAACATAAATACCATAACCCTTCTTCTTTCAATTTCTTTCAACTTCTTTCAATATGATCTTGTCTTTCAGCTCCGTAAGTATTGTGTCATCCTTGGATGAACTAGGACACCATGATGACCACGCTCGGACGGCTGTAACAATGGAGAACACCTACCAGATGGGTGAGACATCATTCGCCTTAATGACAAACACTCTGCACCACACCGTCATCACCAGCTACAGATGTAACAGTTATACAACTTTCATTCTTTCAGCAGAGTCAATGCATTAAAAATCTCTTACTCGGGCAATAATTTATCTCAGCTTTTCAATTGATGCATTCTTCTTTTCAAGTTCAAATCAATGCGTCACTATATTTTGTTTTTTACTAACCAAAGGAACTGTTCAAGAAATTAACCTTAATTGTCATGGTGTTGTTGCGTTTGTTTTTTGGGCCACAGGACCTTACAAACGCATCCCTGTCTCCGCTGTCACAGACATACTGAAGGATGTACTTACCAGTTACCTCCAAGAGGAGAAATATGAAGTGGAGTGGTCTCAAAAAATGACAAAAACAATATGTGAGGTAACTAAAAATGAAAAACTCGTTCGTCCAGCACCTTTTGAATACCTTTGAATTTCTTCTGCTTTATTAAGGCTGATTTTTTTGATTGGCTTTCCCAGGTGATAAGAGCCCGTGTGAAGGACCTCATGATCCCCAGATATAAGATAGTAGTCCTGGTCCACATCGGCCAGCTCACCGGGCAGAGCATGCAAATCAGCAGCCGCTGTCTGTGGGATTCATCTAATGACACCTTCGCCTCCTACTCTTTCAAGAACAGCTCTCTGTTTGGCGTGGCAACTGTCTATGCTGTTTACTTTGAGTGAATCATAGGCATTGCATGCACACTGATAAATACACAGGAATCGTTTTAGTTATGCATTTCTGACAGTTATAAAAAGATTGTTGAGTTCTTTATCTATGTCGTTAATTTAGCCTTGTATTAAATGATAAAACAAGAACTTGTAACCAAAATTCATTGTATTTTTTATTTTTGCTATCATGGAAAATGAAATCACATCATCCTGACACTGTTATGAGCATTATATTTCAAACTAATGAATGGCTGCAGTAGAGTGGTGATGATCTCCTTTGGATGTTCCTCTTCAGCAGAGCATGGAGAGGTCACTCCTTTGGCAGCCTAGTTGACAGCACACTGTTATAAGTGCTTGGTTTTGATCACGCCAATGACGGACCATCACTGGTGCAGCTGTCGTCTTAAGGAAGTTTGGCTCCCTGTTGCCTGCCAAAAGATACCAGTGTTTGTTTACCAGAAGTCAAGGCTGTTGTTTTGTAATATGGTTTAGAGTTGTGTTATTTAGAAGAAAGTTCTAAAGGAAAATACAAGTGACTATGTACTGACCAGCTGGCAAAGCGTCCTCTGCTTCCATCAGTCTTCTCCACCTGGATCCTCCACAAGTGTACACCACCGCTCGCAAAAATGCCCGACCACACAACTTTAGTGTGTTTGTGTTATCCTGTGTCTGAGCCTGTGCTACATACAACACGCACAGTAGCGCCGCAAGCAGGAGTAGGGATCTCATGGAGAAAAAAGAAGCTGAGATCCCGTACCAGGATACCTTATACACAAACAACGTCCTTTGTTGATTTTCAGAAAACAACTGCCCGGATCCGTCCTTTTATGTCTACTCCCTCGGTGATGTCACACACTGTCCCAGGTAAATCCTGAGGAAGCGGCGTCTTTTATCTTGGATAACCATCATGTGCTTTTAACAACGGATGTCACTCTGGCCATTCGGGATATGTGTGGGAATCTGGGCCATTGTGAGGATCGCTGATTGACTACATATTGGTAAATGTTAAAGGGAAAGAATTGCACTTTTATGTCTGGACTGCGGGGTTTTTTATTGCCATGGATTTAGTAAAGTGTTTCCTAATGGATCGCTTGAGATATCCCTCCTGCAACAAACTCAGGTGATGGCTCTCTACATAGCAACATAGTGGAGTGTGTGGCCACTATCACGAACATAAATCAGTTATTCCGAGAAGAGACAGTTGCATTTGCTGGTTCATTCACAGAGTTGACCTCAAAACACTCATTACCAGCCCATGTGTGTGTATAAAAGTTTGGCTGGTAGCCAAAATCAAAAACATAGTTTGTTTTGTTAAGGTTATATCTTCAGTTGGTATAACATTTTGAATGTTACTCAGGTCTTTTGCACTGTGTCACTACATTGTGAATGGGTTTGTGCTTCACGGCATCTGGTGGCCAGAAATCCCAGTAACTTCCCTTACTTGTTTCACATTGTACAATCCTTTATCTCTCAGATTCTAGTACTTTACATCAACATTTCACTTTTATGAAACTCATCCCTGTATTCAAGGTTCTCTAACCTCCAAGGGCCCCGCTTTAATTCAGTCAGAACTGAGGCCCTAGTGATCAGATCCAGGTAACTGGAAAGCACTATGATAAACACACGTAGGTAATGTTATAATTAGTTTAAAAAAAAAATACAGGGAGTTACTAAAATGGGGTATGTTACTGTTTCAGTCTTTTACTTTGAAACCATTATTAGGTAAAAGTGTCAGGAAACAACAGCCAATACATACCAGGGGTGCCTGCTGATTGCTCAGTTGTGTCATTTAGGTTAACAGAAACTGTGTATACGTATTAATGCCTACCTGATAACCACAAAGTCATCATTAATAATATCTGTGCTTTTCCTGCTATGATAAGAACAAATGTTTGCTGGGTGTTTCATAACAACCAGGACATGTGAAATTACAGTATATACAACAGAACTTCTGAATTTTTTTTTGTCTGATCTTGAGTGAATATAAAGTGTAAACTCTTCTTGGAATCCCACTTTGCTCTGAACCTGATATATTTGTTTAGATTCTTTTCAGGATTTGTTCTCATGTTTGTTCCAGTAAATGGCCAACGGATCGATGTCACAAAACCCGAAGATGGGAGACTAAAACTGAAAGCCTGAATCAGCATATATGCCTCTGTCCTTTTATGGATTAACTGTATTCCTATATGTTGTAAATATCACTGGATCAAGGTCTATGTATAATTTACATTTATTCTGCATTTAGAAACAAAATAATGAGCTGAAAACATCCATTTTTTTCTCTTTTCTCATTTTAGAGCATGATGCTACATTTGATTTTCCTTATTTAGATATAATGATAATTCACAGACTTACAGCTTTTTTGAATAATGTGTACAATGTTTAAACTTATATGTTCATGTCAAGTATTTTTTAATGAATATAATTCAACATACTGAATATGATAGTACATGTGTGTCACTACACCCCACAGGTTTTGGAAACATCATGTTCTTGATACTGCAGGTGGGCGGGGCTCTACATCCGGGTACTACCGCTGACCCCTGACGTGACCCTGCAGGATTGCAAACATGGCGGAGGTAAGACAGAGAAATAAATATTCGGAAAAAAAAATAAATTTACACAGCTGGATAGTTCGTTCAGTCGAATGTGTCCATCGTTTGAGTGTTGTAGCTTTAATACACGAAATTAAGAATCAGCTGTTTGCGTTGCTAGATAAGAGCTATTTCTCGGCACAAACATGTTTAGGAAACTTCGGATTTAGCTAACGTTAGCTGCGCTAGCCCTGGCGGACGGGAGCTGCGGCGTTAGCGATGTTACTTCGCGGTTTTGTTTAAGAATACTTAACTATCCATGTTAACGTTTTTAATTAGACGTGTAGCAATAGTTTCATGGTTAGCGAAGTTTTTATGTGTTGTTTTTTGGTCAGTATTTGCGGGTGGTTAATACCAAGCTCAACTTAGACGCGCTAGCTAGATATATTAAGGAGAATTAGCCTGCAACTTGTAATGTAAGTTAGCCAGTGGAGTAAATTAACCTATTAAGCACTCGCCTGTTGTGCTAAGCTAAGTGTAGTTGAGTGGAGGCGGTAAGCGCCACTGTTTGCTGTGGTGTTCACATCACTGAGCTGCTACCGAAATTTTCCCGCAGGAAGTGGTGACAGTCTTCTTTGTTTCTTTTCTTGTTGAACTGCAGTCAGCTTTTAGGGCACAAGGTCGGGCGCGCTTTTTCTGAACTCCCATTTATGCCCTCCTGCCAGAGTAACTTGAATGTGTCATGTTACGGACACCGAAGAACCGTTTCTAATTGTACATCTATCGTTATATTTGCCTCTGACGCTGTTCTTTAACTTTATTTATGTTCTTTCCCGTTTTCCAGCCCTCCCTCGGGAATTCGAGCCCAGGTACATAAAGTTGGATCCTTCCTGTTGTTTGGTTGTAGGGCACAAATTTGAAATAGTTGTACAGACTTGAATCGAATATGAATTAAATTTAATGCTTAAAGGAAATGTTATGATTTAAATGTAAAGAACGTGTAAATAACAATATTTAATGAATGATGTTGAACGTTTTCTGGTCGTTTCTTTGTACCATTCTGGTTGTTAACAACGGTAAAACATATTCTTAATCAAGATTATTTTGAAAACACTAAATGTATATATATATATATATATATATATGTATAATAATAATAAGTTTGTCTAACATCAGCGATATTGCCATGATGTTTTGATTGTTGGTAGTTAATTCTACGGATTTGCCAAAAGAGAGATTCACATTTGGTTATTTTAACTGCAGAGGTTTTAACTGAATTTTGATACGTTTTATTACATCATGATTTAACCAATATTGTAAATATAAAATTACATATACTTGGTTGGATGATTTTTATCCATATCTCCCAGACCAGTACCTTAATACGTCTGTAATCTGCTTACACAGTATATTCAAACAAAAATACAGATTAGACCTTTATTTGTTCCAAATTTCCTTATGTAAATGTTTAATACAGTCATATTTTCAGTCTAAATTAACAGTTTCTCTTTAATTTTGCGGCTTATTTTTCTAGGAGGTTCAGCAGGTTCCGATGACCATGATTTCGACCCATCAGCAGACATGCTTGTCCATGACTTTGATGATGAGCGCACCCTGGAGGAGGAGGAAATGTTGGAGGCAGCAGACGACACCAACGCCAACGAGATTGAAGATCTTGCACGGGTGAGTTTCAGGCTTTCAGCACATATTTAATTTTTATCAGCCCTATATGGAAAAAAATTGCAAGGTAGTGTCTTCCTCAGTTTTCTGTTTAGAGGTTAAAAAGTGGTGTAACTTTTCTAATAGGAAGGAGAGATGCCCATTCATGAGCTGCTGAGTCTGTATGGTTATGGGGGCGGCTCAACAGCAGATGAGGATGAAGAGGAGGATGAAGAACCTGAAGAAGAAGAGGATGATGATGAGGATGACGAGGAAGAGGAGCTTGACAATGACGAAAGCAGCAGAAGCACTGGCGAATTGAAAAGAAATGAGGTATGTTGGTGTTTCTTAACAGTGAGGTTTCAACACTTAATACACAGTGTTGTGTTGAGTGTTTCTGTGTAATTTCAGCAGTATTTGTAACATGTGGCTTTTTTTGTGTATGTTTTTAGGGTGAGGGTGTTAAGAACTCATCAGGACAGGGGGATGAGGCCGAGGCAACCTCTGAGGGCCGCACACGCTCAGTCAGGTCCCTTGGCACAGCAGAACTTATTCGTCCTCAGAAATTAATGTATTTTGAAAGTATGTTCCAACTTATCTTCTTTGCTTTTGTTGCAGCTCTGTTGTATGTGTTTATTCCTGTATTAGAAAACACTGCAGATTTTCTTTTGCGATTTCGCTGGTTAAATGGATGTCACATTGTGTCTTAGGCAATAATGATGCAGAGGAGGAGTCAGATGAAGATGAGGACTATGTTCCATCTGAAGACTGGAAAAAGGTATGTAAGAATTTAATTTATCAATATTAAACAGTTTATTTTACGCTGCCAAAGACATTTCCTAGAATTAAAAACGTTTTAATTCCAGCAAAAACATCTTAAAACAAATTTATTTGCAACATATGCAGTGTCAGTTTTCATGCTCGTCTAATCCTTTTGACTTTGCCAGTCTACCCTCAGTCTGAACTGTGTGTTTATTCCCAACAGGAGATTATGGTTGGGTCCATGTATCAGGCAGAAACCCCTGTTGGCCTGTGTAAATATAAAGACAATGAAAAAGGTGAGCTGGCTGGTTTGTCGTCTCGCTGTCAACATCTGCATATTTAAGCCACAACACTGTATACACAGTATAAACCAAAGTTGGTATAGTGGACATAGGTTTGTTGTCTCATTGCCCACTCTCTGTCCTGTAGTTTATGAAAATGACGACCAGTTATTGTGGAACCCCGAGTGTCTTCCTGAAGGCAAAGTAGTGGAGTTCCTGACAGAGGCGTCGAGGCGAACAGGAGATGAGAAGGGAGTAGATGCAATCCCAGAGGGATCTCATATCAAAGACAATGAACAGGTGAGACCAAGACATCTGCAGCATCTGTAATGTGTATTCAAGGATATGTCTGACCATATCCCTCTGTATTTTTCTTGTTGTTAAGAAATCCCATGAAAAGACCAAAACAAACAATGAATTGATCCTAATAAGTTTTGTCTGTTTAGCTAAAACCTGATGTAGCTTATTCCTCTGAGCCGCAGAGCTCGATTGTTGTCCAAAAATAATTAAACGCACATCAGTGAGACTCTCTGTTGCACTGGGTGACGTGTGTGTTTGTTGCAGTAAACACTGGCACAGTTGTCTGATCCCACACACACCATCCTGCTGACATAAATACTCACTAATGCAACAAATGCGTCATTACTGCTGAAAATGTTTCCAAAGAAATTAACTGTTTCCTCCTATTTGACTAATGTTTGCTCAGAAGTACAGTGTCCAGCTGCTGTAGGTCATTACATGGCATGGCATTACATTTGAGTAGGAACAATTGAGCTTGGGGCTGGAGAAGTAAGAAGAAAGACTAATGCGTTGTAGATCTGAATTGTAAGATAATGTCATCCCTATGCTTTTAATCAAGTGAGTATGGAAAATGTATGAAATGTTTATAGTTTTCCATGTGGCTTATGTAAACATGTTTGATTTGTCTGTGTCCCTGCAGGCATTGTATGAACTGGTGAAATGCGACTTTGACACAGAGGAAGCTTTAAGAAGACTTAGGTTTAATGTAAAAGCAGCCAGAGGTGAGCAGACTCTCGCTAAAATGCACTTCATGTTTTCATCTTAAATTTCCCCTCAGATTTCTCAGATGTAACGTGACTGATCTGCGCTTTGGGTATGTGATCGTAGTACAGATGCAACATTAATGCTCATCTTCTTTGTAACAGAGGAGCTATCTGTCTGGACTGAAGAGGAGTGTAGAAACTTTGAACAAGGACTAAAAGCTTATGGCAAAGACTTTCATTTAATACAGGCCAACAAGGTAAGAGATGTGTTAAAAAGCTCATCAACCAATTCAGATTAACATGTCATGATTACATATTTATAACATGTTTTCTTTACATGACAAATAATTTAAAATTTATATTGATGTGTTTGCTGTTTTGTGGCTGTTGGATGCTCAGGGTTGGAATCTGCTCCATTTCAACCTTGTTGCACTTTGAGACAAATCAAATTCCTTAGTTTTTGCAGCGTTTGAGTCTGTGCATCACATGACTTTTGTCCCTAACAGTAATTTGATTTGTCTCTTATTTGAAAACTTGTGCTGAATCTATCTCTTCAGACGATGGTAATAATGGTCATTTCATGTCTGCTGAATTAAATCTTTCAGGTGAGAACTAGGTCTGTAGGAGAATGTGTGGCCTTTTATTACATGTGGAAGAAGTCTGAGCGTTATGATTTCTTTGCACAGCAAACCAGACTTGGGAAAAGGAAATACAACCTTCACCCTGGTGTCACGTGAGTTTTATTTTTTATACGTTCAGCTGTGGAAGTAATTGCTAATATAGACATCATAATGTATTAAAGGAAGAAATCCTATTCCTGTTTCAAGTTGGTGTGTTTGGTCATGTTTGTTGTTTGTAATATTCCAATAGAATAATTCCAATTTGTAATATTCTAATAGAAGTCTATTCAAAAGCACAATACAAACATCAGTCCTTGGTTTGTTTTGTGTTAAAATAAGTCAACTGCTGGTGCGTCCTTCCTTCACACACATAAAGCTTTATTCAAATTTGCAGATTTTAAATTTAAAAAGTGAAAGAAAAATTTGGTGATTTCAAGGTGGTTGAGGGATCTACATTCAGAAAACATGAGCACACTGGGGAACAGGTCTCAGATAACAAACCTATGCTTCCCCTGAACTGTGGTGTCCTGTTGGTATTTTCCATACTGCTGGCTCAGTCGTGATGATGGGAACAACAATTTTTATTAGCTTTATTTTAATGAACATCAGTTCTTATTCTGTTGAAATGCCTCAGTAAGCCAATAAAATAAATTTATACTGGTGCATGAGAGAAAACAAGGAATCCTAATCTGTAAAGTGCAAAGGCAAACCTGAGCTCTGGGTAGGCAATTCAAACTTGATATAAATTTTGTCTTTCACTATAATTTATGGGAATAGCATTACATTAATTTACTGCCAGGCTCAAAATGAAGAAACATTGTGTTAGTCCAGCCAAGGAATGTAACAGCAATGAAGCCAGACTTGAATCTTAGATCGATTGATCCTTACGTGGGTCTAATGTGGTCTGTAAGGATGGATTTTCATACAACCACAGCACTGCAGCAAATTGTTGGGACTGACTAAAGGTCTTGAAGCATGAGGCTTGTAAGAAACAGGACCATTCAGTGTAGAGTTGTACTCCAGGACCCACCTGCAGTCACTGTATCACCATATCAAAAGTGGAGTTTATGTAACGGGCCGTGTACCGCTGTGTGTCATCAGAGACTACATGGACAGATTACTGGATGAGACGGAGAGTGCGACATCCAGCAGGGCGGCATCGCCACCTCCCACCACTTCCAGCAGCAGCACCAGCCACTCTGAGAGGGAGGACAGCAGCAGTCAGAACGGTGAGCTCAGGAGTGTAAAGTACTTTAATGAGTGCATACACACAAACAAACAGCTTTTTGAGATGTGTTTCATTTTCAGGTGCAGTACCGGATTAGTTCTAAGTTATAAAAAAAAAAAAAAAAAACTTACAAGAATATAATGATTGTGAAGCTCACAGCATTGACAAATTATATTTATCAGTTCTGCATCTCTTTCCATAAAAGCTATACTTGTTACGGTGAATATCCTGTTTTATCAACACTTTTAATAGTTAATGATACTAATGTTTGTTATTTGGACAATCTATACATTTTTTAGATTGCTTAATTTTCATCTGTCTTTGACAGGTATTGCAAGCCACAATTCAAGCCACCCAGGGGACGGTGCTCAGTTGCCCCCAACAAATCAAGTCAAAGCTGAGTCAGCTCAGTCCAACGGTCCCTCCCATCCACAAGTGGAGTCTTCCCCCACTTCAGACAACAACTCCAACGGCTGCAGCCAACCCACTGCACCCAGCCACGACAGAAACGGTTCTCTGGAGCCTCCGCCGGACCACAGACACACAGCAGCGGTGGCACTCGACAGGCCGGCCAAGAGGTGCAGGACGGAGGCAGAGCCTTTGGGCCAAAGTGAGGTGGAACCATCTAGAACACCGGAGAACTGAAGGATCCAAAGCTCGGTGGTGTTGACTGAGAGACGCTGATTTGGGGTGAAAAAAAATTGTCTCAACTTAAGGCTGAAGAGTTCCTCTTGACCTGTGAGCACAGCATCTCCTGAGAGCAGAGACTCAACTCTTTTAATAAGGTCAAAAGTCACAGCCGGCCAAACAGCAGCCAGTCCTCCAGGAGGGGCAGTAGGTGCTCCGTCTCCCCGTCCCCCCAAACCATCTATATACTGACTGCCTGCAAAGCTCATCCCAAAGTACCACAACTTCATCATGTCCCACAAAACATCTTCTTCTACCCAATTGTCTTCATTCCTTTTTCGGAAACTTGACTTACAAAATTTTGCCAAGAATTTCCTTTTTTCTATTTGTACTCAAAGATAATAAATCACCTGTGATATTTTTTTACACAGAGATATTTATATTTTTTAACAAAAACAAATCTATAATGCATAATTACTGTTCAAGCCATTTGAACATCTGATGAAACAGAGGACACACGTTTTAAACGATTATGTGCTCAAGTTGTCAAACAGAGGCAAAGTAGGCAAAAACACGATGAGAAGGCTGGTGCTGTCGCTGGCTCAATGTAGTTGCACTTTGATTGTATGTTTCTCATCGTTATTGATAAGGAGTAAAGGAGTGGTGAGAAAAAAAAACCCAGCAGAATTACATTTTCACTCCTCCTCTTCTGAACCGGCTCTGGCCTCTTATCACGGCTGTCTGTTTTGGATTATGATAAATGAACCAATGGGTTAGCTCCCGCCGCAGGTTTGTTTGTGTAAAGCAGCTGACATCAGTGATGTCCTGTATTATAACTCATCATGTAGAAGATCGCTGTATTTTTGGATTTTTCATAGTCAGTGCTTTGCTCAACACTTTGTTTTTACTAGACAGAATGTCCATGGATTTTTAATGTAAAGTTTGTATAGATTTCTTACCTTGAGCAGTTGGTACATTTTTTTATAACTGTCTGTTCATCTCAGTATTTTCTGGTCTTCCTTGTAGGCTTTGCTTTTCGTTGAGAAACCTTACGCCTTTGTTGCTCTGAGATGGATGTATTAATAAAAAAAAAAAAGAAAAAAAGAAGGTAGCCATTCCTCTTTCCCTCTCTGTTTGGCAGCACTTCCCATTCCTGTGTGATCCTGCTCAGTCTGAAACTGTTTTGTTGCAGATCCCCATCTTTCGTGTATAAAAAAGCTCCATGTTGTGGCTGAGTGTGCTTCTTACCTCTTACTGCTTAGTTTCTACCAATATTTGCTGCCTCTCCACAGTAAGTGGCTTCAGAGCAGTGAATCTCCAGCAGTGAAACAAACCAGGCTGACATGGATGGGTGTGTGTGTGTATGTGTGACCTGGAAAGACCTTGGTACAGTAGCTGTTCAGCATAATGCTTAAGTGTTTTATTTTGTACTCCAGCTTTGAACTTACATTCACAAATTAAGATAAGTTTGTCTCAAATAATGTTGATCCATGTAGTTGTTTTCTTTCCCTTTATTTGACACTGATGTCTTTTTTTTTCCCTCTGTAAATGATGACATTAATAAAAATTAAGTGTATTCCAAGACTGGCTATGAATGGAATAACATTGGCTATATTTAATAAATGTATTAATGAAGTTGGGTTGTTGTACAGTGAGTTTCCATATCTCTCCATTTTATTGATTTTTCAAATATAAAATCTCCTCATGCCATTATTTTTAAATCACTGAAATATTATAAAAAAAATTAAAGGCACTTTGTCATAATTATAAACATAAAAGCTGATAATGGTGTCTCAAAATAACTTTCTGTGACTGCAGCAAAAACTTGAGTGCTGACAAAACAGAAAATATTGTAAAAAAAATATGTTAAAACATGTTAACAGTGTGGTTTAAAAAAATACCTAATTGCACATACAGTGCACAGACAATATAAAATGTGTTCTGGACGTACTTTGTTCATCAGTGTTGGTTCAGGGCGCCATGGTTTACTCCTTTTCTGTTAAATGTGATGAAAAACATTTCAGGAAACTGTATTGTATTGAACAACTGTAGTGAAGATTATTACTGACATTACTTCAAATGTTCTTACTCGTCTGCTCCTGTGTGAAGGTGATATAGGAGTACACCAGGCTCCCGGCAATGCTGTGAGAAACAAAGATGAGAAAAATCTGTTCCCAGACAGAAAATATCTGCTCCTCCACACAGGATCATCCAAACAATGTGTCTGCTTTACCTGATGTTTAGACCTATGAAGTTAGTCCAGGTGAATATGTAATCTCCACCAAACACCATTCCAATGTAGGTCACAACGATGTTCTGCAGGAACCAGGGAGAGAGTCACCACACACACCTGCACTCATGCATCTCATCAGCCAATGGAGCGGCAGCACCTGGCTTTAAGTGACCTACCTTTATACAGCCTACAATGGAGGTGGTGAGTGCTGAGTTGTACTGCGTGGACAGCATGATGGAGTACATTAAAATGAAGCTGCACGACAGATTGGAGAAGAGTTAAGAGCAGCAACAATGTCTGTTAACAAATGATGGGAGCAGGAGTTAGGCATTAGGTTTACCCCATGACACAGGAGAGAACGAACTGCACGACAAACAGCAGGTCGGACCATCCATGATACTCCAACCCCTGTGTTCAAACACGCAGACAGTGGCGGTCGTCAGCACCAACTCGAGTCGCTAAATTACAGACACTGAATTATACATAGAAAACCTTTTAATCTTACCATCTGCAAGTCCCCTGAGTAGTAAGCGTATGCAACAGTGGGGAAAATCATGATCAAAGCATTGTAGTATAGAAGCCCATATTTGCCCAGCTCCTAAGGGAAGAACAGCAGCACACAATTCTTTAAGAAATTACGTAGAACACGAGGCATCACGTTATGAGATTAGCAGCTCCGCTCACCTTGGAGTCGAGTTTCTGCTTCACGTACGCCCCGCTGGCCGCTGTCAGAACATTGTTCAGCATTATGAATACGTATCCCTCAAGGTCGAAAGCTAAATCAGCGCTACAAAACACACAGCACATGCTTAAGGATGAGATCTACGCTCATACCTGCTGCCTGGGAATTGGATAATATCAGCACCTGGGTGCAGTGTGTATGCGGCTGTCTTACCTGGCTGCGATAAAAGCACCAAAGATCATGGTAAACACTGTCATTTTTACTGAGGTAGAGAAAGTCTTTCTGTGAGGAAAGGAAACGAGTTGCAGTTATTAAATTTTTTTTTTTTTTTTTTTTTTTTGGTAACGGGGAAATTATGCAGAGGAAACATGAAGCTGAACCTACTTCAATAAGAATCCCTCAAACACCATGGTAAGAAAAATACCGAACCTCCTCAGAACCGTAAACATAGGTAAACTAGGAAATGGGAAAAAAACCCCCACAGTGTTATATTTTGTTTTAAATTATATTTCACAATAATGATGATAACAATAAAAGGAAACAACAGTTAATAAGCTCTCACTTGAGTCGTTGTGTCCCAAATAGTCCCGATATTTGATTCCCGACATACAGCAGAGGCAGAGGGAACATCTGGAAGGTAAAGACACATATGAAACCTTAAAAGCAGAGTATAGTTTTGATGTTTAACATGAGAACTACTTCATAATTTCTGTGGTATCAGCTTAAATAATTTCACTCCTAACCTTGCGTGGTATACTCATATCCATATCTGGAAATGAGATAATGCCCAACATCTTCCCGGTCCTCAGAACTACAACTGTAGCCAGCATCTGCAGAGTTATTGAAGCAGGAAAACATAACATATCTGTGTTTGTTTAGGTGGACAGGACATGTGTGTTGACTCGACTCGAGAGAAACTTACTTGGCCAATTCCGACACATGTTGACGATGGAAATCTGTAAAAGATATAGACATGGATATGAAGGCATGAATGAGGAAAATGACTTAATGCTACTTCTTATGCTTAGCTGTAGGTCAACCTCTGGTTCACTTCCTATACATGGTCTTAACTACAGTGTGATTACAAAGTACACAAGTTGGGCCTTTTAAGATTAAATTTGATAATTTTAGCTTAAATTTGACTATAACTGTGGATTTTACTGCTTATGAATCCAACATTTAATTTGTAAGATGAATGTGTAATTTAATCTTTGTGACGTTACATATTCTTGCTTTAGGCAAATTTTGGTAAAAACAGTTACATACTTTTGAAACATGAACGGAAATGTTGATTTTCTGTAAATACTCAATTATGTTAACACAGTTTGGTTGGTGTCAAGTCAAGCACTTAAATGTAGATGGGATGCAACGTGGGACATGTGACTTCAGTGTTTTAAATTAGTGCCTACGGCTCTGATCCCAATGTGATCAAACTGAGTGTGAGGAGGAAGTAACTCCATGTCCCCACCATTGAAACGTCTCTTACATAAAGGTGGTCAACTATCCCAGGCGAGGCTTCCTGCAACTTTGGACTTTGTACCTTTACCTGTAGCTGGTTAGGACGCTTTTGTTGACAACAACGATGAGAAACGAACTGACGCCGTAAAACCCCGCGGCCAGGAGTTTCACGAGCACCGCGGAGCTGTGACCGGATGTGTCTCCCTTGATCGTGGAGGATGCTCCCTCGGCTGACGAGCTCCTGTCTCCGGGCTCACGTCGACGTTTGTGGAGCTCTGCCATCGCTACAAGTGTCCGTGAAGTTTCAACGGAAGCCTGCGAGTCCTCCCGCACATGCGTACAACCATCTAACCTAAAACAAATTCTGTCGGTGAAGACGGAAACGAGAAGAGGTGAAACATCTTGATTCACACACACTGGATACAAAGGGATATTTTGTTCTTTGTTAGCTTAGAATTATTTTCCTGAGTTACTCAGCGTAATCCCTCAAACTGCGTCTGATAACGGCTCGAAACCCCCCTAACGTCTATTTAAAGTAGAAAATGACAAACATTTCATGTAGCTGTACATTTAAATGACTTTACTATGTCTAGTATGCACAATATACACGAATAACTTCATGAATTAGACGCCGTGAGTTGCTACAGGGTTCAAAGCTGCCAGTTAGCTAAAACTAATGCAGTCTAGTACAACAGCTTCATCAAGGTTATGTTCAGTTTTCACTGAAGGTCTTCAGCTGTTCACTTCAAGCCCAACTAACTGATATAAATGAGGGTAGATTTAATTTTCAGACACACTTTGTAAAATGTAAAGTTTGAAAAGGAACATATATCTGCAACTTTACTGTTCATTAAGCTGAGTCAACATCATAACATTCAGGAAAGTGAGATTTATAGCAGGGCTGCCTAATCAACTGGCAACGGAGTGTAATTCAAATCCTCCTGGACTGTTAGGATTAATGGGCAATACTGTAGCTCTGAAATACACAACAGCCTCGGATTGTTTACCCCAATAAAGAGTCAACAGCACATTTGTTTACACCTTTAAAATCACAGTATTGATTTTAAACAACCCAACAGCCATTGGCAGAGTACATGTAACACCTCTAAAGCAATTTTATTGGAACAGGGATGTTTGCAGAGAAAGTTTCACGGTCATGTGGCTCAAACAGTTCTACAAGAAAACTGCTCCAGCCGTCTGTATCAGTGCATCACCAGCAAGTCTTCGAAGAGCACAGCACGTAAAGCTTTTAATTCACTCCTTAATGTCCTCAGTACGACCCCCCTCCCCATCCCAAAGTGAAATATACCCACTTCATTTAAAAAAAAAAAAAAAAAAAAAAAGCTCACTGGAAATGCTGACACAGGTGGCTGAAAGCACCATTACCTTACATTACATTCTGTAGCTCTTGATTGTTCCACAATGACAGCCGACATTTCTTTCAGACAAATTATGCATTGGTGCTGCTGCACTGATAAAATAAAATAATTAAAAATAAAAACAGCAAATACGGTTCACAGAAGGGGAGGAAAAACAATCTTCAGAGGATTGGTGCTGGTAAAACCAAGTGCTTTGAGATCTGAAAGACATTACAGATACTCTAAGAGCAAGATATGTCCACGGCCTATCTATCAGTCACACCTAGATTTCAACAATCACGTCTCAAAAGACAGCATGAACTACTTCAGGTGAAAACTTGCAGTCTACTGTTTGAGAATGGCAAGTTCAAAGCAAAGAAATGCTTAAATTCTAAGTTACTATCTGGCTAAATCACACATTCAGCCTCACACTTTTCTGCACACTCACACCTAAGTGCACGCGCACAAACACACACACACACACACACTTAACAGAAAAAAACAAAAACAAAACACAATATTTGCTTAGTGGTCCTGAAGTTACAAGTAGTACAGTCTGTATGACCTAAGAGGACCAGCCTAAAGATATACATTGGGCCCGGGGACACCCTGAAAACACAGGTAGCACATCTGGATCAGGGGATACAAAGCATTACTAACCACTGGTCCACCAAAAAAAGGCAAGCTATCAAAAAAAAAAAAAAAAAAGAAAGAGGAAGGAGGCATTTACTTTCACTGCACAACAAGCAGAAAAATACCAAGCTTTAGTAGGAAGTCACTTTGCCTGGTTACCCATCCTGAATTTGTGCCTCGCAAAAGGGATGGGTAGTCAGGATCAGAGTAATTACACTTTAAACGCATGTTAAGCCATACTTCAGATATCTAGTACAAGTTTCCTATGTAGTGAAGTGCTACCACATCAGTGTGTATTACTGGAAAAAAAAAACTCCAGTAAAAAGTCTTTTCTAAGCTGACCCCATAATACTGAGCTGAAGTCATGAAGAAAAAAAAAAAAGCACAAAAGCTTCAAAGCTTCAGGGGAAGAAATACACACACTTCAAACTAATTGAAGAAATGCATAAAATCAAGCAGCACAAAAAAATATATGAAGTATGCATAATCTCTGAAAAAAAAAGAAAAGAAGAAAGTATGAAAACATCCCTGCTTTCATGTTCCTAAATACAAAACTTCAGTGTAACAAGAGGTCCTTTTTCCGCCTTTTTTTGTCTTTTGTTCTCCTTTAAAACAGGTAAAATTTTTAGTCCTCTGGTGGTGTGAGTGGTATGGGATGACAGTCTTTTTTTGTCATTAAAATCTTTTTTTTTTTTCTCTGTTTTCTTATATACTTGAAGATGTGGTAAGCATGCAAGCCTCGTAGAGGAGGGGCCCGGAAGGGCTGATGGGTGGGCTGGTGGTGGAAAAGGAGCTTTTAGGCCAGGGCTGGGAAGGCCTCAGGATCATCCACGTTGGGGACTGACACTCCACTAGCCTGGAGGGGAAACACACAAGAACCAAAACTAGGTTAACTATCACATTACTACTTGTATGTGAGTGAAAGGTCTCGCTCATTGTGATGAACCCAAAAAGAATTATCAGTCAACTCTTCAGTTCCCCACAGCTCTGCGGAGCATTTTAGTGTCTTTTGTTCATTGTTTTGTTTTTCTGACCAGCAGCTTTAATGTTTTGTTTACTCTCAGTGAAAAATCTCAAGAAAAATCATTCCATCCTACTCTTTTTCTCTTCTTTCAAGCTCTGTCAAGTTTGACGGGGACTGGCAGTGGACAGAGACCTTCAGGTCTACTCATAGAGGTTCTACTGGGTTCAACTCAGGACTCTGGCCTGGCAACTCAAGGACGTTCACAGAGTTGTCCCTAAGACCCAGTCTGAGATCTTGAGCGCTCTGGACCAGGTTTTCATTAAGGATGTCCCTGTGTTCTGGTCCGTTCAGCTTTCTCAGCAGTCTCCCTGTCCCTGCCGCCAAAAAGACACCCCCACAGCCTGATGCTGCCACCATCATGCTTCACCGCTGGGATGGTGTTGAGCAGGTGATGCTTAACAGTTCTATTTTAGTTTTATCAGAATCATGTGTCTCACAGTCTTGAGAGCCCTTAAGGTTTTTTTTTCCCCCCAAAATCCAGGTGAGCTTTCATGAGTCTTTCACTGAGGAGAGTCGCATCAAACTTCTTCTATTTAAGAACTATGGAGGCCACTGTGCTCTTGCTCTCTTCAATGCAGCAGACTGTTTTTGTAGGCTCGGCACAATCCTGTCTCTGAGCTCTGCAGGCAGCTCTGAACACTTACGTATACGTGATATTTCAGTTGTTCCTTTTTAATACATTTTCTAATATTTCTAAAATTCAGCTGGAGATCAGTTCATCATAAAAATGAACTGAAATGATGTTAGAATAAGACTGCAGCATCAGAAAATATGAAAAAGTGAACAGGTCTCTTCTACTTTCTGAATGCATGGTAGCTGTTAAATCAACCCTGATCAACATTAAAAAAATAGCTGCCAATGTTGATAAAGTGTTTGATTTTTTTTAAATTTTTTATAAGCCAAATGTCAGACATCAAACTAGTTCCAGTTTTCCAGAGATGTGAGTACTGGACTCTTGGTCAAACAGATCAAGCAATCTGAACATGTAAACTTGGGCTTTAGGAAATTGTGATGGGGCTGCTTTTTTTTTTTTTTCAATTCATCGATTACTTGAGAAGCTAACTGTCATATTGTTTAATAAGGAAAACAACGGTTGTATCTTTAGTTATTTATTAGTACAGAGCTACAAATAAGTGAGCACTTAATGACAGCTCTGGGCACTTGACAGGTTTATACCACAAATATAAACCTTATAAACTCTAATTCAAACAGCTAAGCACTATCATTATGTCTCCCCACTGTCATGAGGTCAGTGTGTGAGTTTTCCATTATGGAGCCATTGTTCACTGATCTGTTATTTCAGGGCTTCAGTGGCTCCACAGCAGGTTTTCCAAGTCAGTGGTTTTACGGCCCGGTCAGAGTCAGCGAGCTAAATCTTTTGTGAAGAACGCTAAACCATTGTTGCAACAACAGCTTTTAATGCTTTCACTGTTACCTTTTCGGACCGTCCTCCCCCGCGTGCCGTCCTGCTGCCTCCCCCGCCGCGGCCTCCCCTGCCCCCACGCGCTCCCCCGCGCCCGCGGCCGGGACGGCCAAGGTCTCCAAAGTTGATCTCCAGCTGAGATGTGATGTCGTTGGCTGGTTTGCGGAAATGGTGGTCACTGGACTCGTCAGCACCGGCCTGCTGGTTAGAACAGACGATGGTAAGTACGCTGAGAGATTTACTGCACTCTGAAGTTAGAGGTTTGCTTTGTAATAGTAATGACGTGAGTGAATGTGTGTTATTTCTTTTAGTGTGCACTTCTTAGTACACTGTTTGGATTCTTCGTTTCCTCTACCCAAAATGAAAAATAAATAAAACCCTTCTGAAAATAAGAAGGTATATTAGACCACTCACCATTTCCTAAAAGGAGGATTTATACACATTGTTAATGTTGAGTGTTTTCATGGACTGTGTGGATGAAAGACCAGTGTGAGAGCTGCAGGCACCTTGTGGTAAAGAGTGTTTGAGTCTGCTTCCGTCTCTGAGGCGTCAATCAAAGCACCGACGGGCCTCTGAAAATCAAACAAGAAATATCAGCACGAGAGGCTTTTACAGACAGTGACCTCCACAATAACCTAAGCATGTGTCCCTGAAGTCCACTGAGAAATTTCATTTCCCATTTAAATACTTCACTTAAAGGGAAAGTGAGACGGCAAAGTCTTTGTTATGCCAATTTTAAAAGGCAACAGCACAATGTCTAAAACCTAACTAACAACACAGCCATGATCTCCGTCAGAGTCCACAGTTGTTCCTCACAGTGAGCTTTAAGTCATGCTCACATGAACATCTCACTGAGTACAAAGCCTCAACGAACACAGCAAAAGCTTAAATTATCAGTGCACAAGTTTGCACGTTTCCAAAGTCCATTATTTCCTGTTGGCCTGTCTTAGCCTTTTGCTCTGCGCTAGTGAATTAGTATGAGGTATAATAACATTGTAAAAGCCTAAAGGTCACGGTGAAGAAATCCGTGGAGATCAGGTTTCTGTTCTCCATATCATCACAAAGCACCACACTTACATCTTCACTCTTGGACTTGTGCAGCACGTATCCTTTCTTCCACTGGCTGTCGGCTCCCTCGTTGGGCTTACGGATGTTGAACTCCACCTTGGTGCGCTCCTTGTCCTGCATGGCCTTCCACTCGTCCAGGGTCATTTCTTTGGGGCCTTCGTTTTTCACTTCTTCAACCTCATTCTCCCTGGAAAGCCAGCACACAGCATTGTCGCGAACTTAAACCTCAAACTGCCGATCCTCTTAGCTCTATACATGCTCTCTAATCCTGAGGCCAAAAGGTCAGTGGCAATGTTTATCCCAATTGCACTAGAGCGTTGTGAGAAAAATGCACATGCAGAAACAACGTCTGTGACACAGGACACCCAAAGGAAAACATCCCAGTGTGCTGATAATGCTCTGCTGCTTCTAACTGCTTTTTCTGAAATTATTAAACACACAAGGTTCATCTCCTGAACATCCAAATATCACCTGACTAAACATCTGACAGGAAATGGATACTCACTTGTTCTCAGAGCCGGCAGGTGCAGTTTCCTCTCCTTCTGGGGTCGTCTCAGGAGCAGCACTAGTCTGTTCAGCCTCACTGGAAACAAAGACACACAGGCACCTTGTTAATACAAATTCTTCTCACACAGATTCTTCTCTCTATCTATAACCAGAAACACACTCAAGGTTGCTCCATCCACTGTTGCTGTTAACATACTTGAGATAAAGCTACAACCGATTTGTAAACATCTGAATCGAATTTCAAGGTTGCATTTTTGTCTTGTCGCACGTACCTTAACCACAAACACAGGGTATACACCAGACTGTTTTTTTTTTTATTATTAAATGTGATCTAAACTTCAGATTACACCCAGCAAACAAATATCAGATGTGCGTCATTATTGTGCAGACAAACAGGTCACGGGTGTCTGTTCGTGAAAACTCACCTCACTTCATCCTTCACGTTGCCCCAGTTGTGTGAGCCGCTGCCACTGCGCTTCTCCTCAGTTTTCTGATTGCTGGAGCAAAAACAGAAAGGAAAACACACACACACTGGCTATGAGTCTAAAAATACTCATGGCCCCACAGTGGGAGTCATTCTGAAACCAACAACAATCCTCTGGTCAGTAGAGAAAAACAGATTAGTGAACATAACTTGGAAAAAAAAGGATCCTAATCTGGGACGTCATTAAGAAACACTCTTGAGATGCCATTCAGGTCAGACTGTTACTCAATGGAAAGTGTAAGTGTGTAGAGTGTACCTGCCAGTAGGACTTTAGATCAGTGAGTCTTTAGTTTCAAAGTAACACAAAAGTGGTCAACACCTGGTTTTTAGAAACCTTGAGCGGTGAAAGACCTCGAGAAGGTCTGTCTTGATAGTAAGAGTCTGGTGAGCGGTCATCGCTATTTATGGACTCATTGCCCTGCTGAGGACTCGGTTCAGGACTGACTCACGATTTGTCACTGCCGCTGTGTCTGTCGAAGTCCCGTTTCCCACGTGAGTCGAAGCCCTCTCCTCGGCCCATGCTCCGTCCTCTTCCACCACGTCCACCCCGGCCGCCACCACGCCCTCTAGGGGGCCTGTCTCCAGAAGGCCTTATGGATGCAAAGAGACAATCAATAAAGAAGTGTGTAAACGTGACCTTATCAGAGGAGGGGATCAGCACTTATCCTACACACACACGCGCGCTCTTAATGTCAGAGGTGTTAACAGAAATGTCAAAGAGAGCTTCAAAAACTAGCAGTTTACAGAAGGACAGAACGCTGTGCTGTGATGTTGAGGTTAAGTGAGTTAAGATTATATCAAAACATTTAAACCCTCCATACAACCCCACACTGATCCTGTGATCGCACCAGACAGCCTTGGGTTTATCAGCGTGTTTAAATACGCTCTTCGTCATTCATCACAGATACCCACTTGTCTACAGAGAACTCTGCGCCTCCCTCAGGCTTGTCCTCTGCGGGCTTCTCGAAACGGCGCTCTCGAGGAGGTCTCCGGTCCGGCCTCTTGTCTCCAGGTCGCCCTTCGCCCTGCCCAGCCTGGTGCTGGGAACCAGGCTGGCCCTGCTGGTCCGGTCTTCGGCCCACCCGCCTGATACCTGCGAACCACAGGAGTGTGAATCAAATCTGTAGTTCGCTCTGTTAAGAGTTAGAATAACATTTGCGCCTGTTGAAATAGCATCACTTACTGCTTTACACCATTAGCATGCAGGAACACGCTGTCATGCAAAGGAGCTATTTAAACCCCTGATGTCCTGTCTGTCACCTGTCCCGTGTGCAGCTTTAACATCAGCACGTAACTGCAACTATTAAGGCAACGGCCTCACAGTGGGCCTCTCTTTTCATGAACTCAGTTCTACTGATCATTAATTCATTTTAGAAAAAAAAAAAGGAAAAAGAAATATTGTCTGAGCGGTGTGTGTAGTTTGGTCAGTGCGCAGGTGAATCATCGGGCACTTGCTCTGCAAAGCCTGCAGCTGCTCACAGAGCTGCGTAGCCAGCGCACGGAGCATCACCCACCGCACACTAACCCAACACTACACCTTCCTGTCGGATGCTGCTGGAAACCATTTCTGCGACACAGGCTCGCCACTCCGCACAGGAGCTTTACTGGTGGTTTGCACCTGAGCGTTTACAGCCACCCTCTCCGCCGGTGTGTCGCTCTTCGTCTCAGCCCGTGAGGAATCAGCGGTCTGTCCTCTAATAACAACAGGACAGGGTCCATGTTGACCTCACGCTGTGTTTGGCTCAGACCAGCAGCAGCTAACGCAGCTAACAGGAGCTGCACATGACAGTTGATGCGAAAGTAGACGAAAAATAAACATGCACTGCACGGAAGCGAGGGAGCAGGTGAAAATGTTACCCTCTTTCTTCAGGGGGACTGGAGCCTGGGACTCCTCCTTCTTGTCCAGCAGCGGGTTCTTCCTGTCCTTCTGTGACTCCTTCTTCGGCTGCTTGGCGGCTTGAGCCGCGGTCTTGGTGGAACCAGCGGCGGCCCCCTCCTTCTTCTTGTTTTCAGCGGCTTTCAGGATCTCGAACGGGTCGGACTCATCGTCCAATAACTGGTCGAACCGGTTGGTTACGACGCAGCCGAAGCCTTCTTGCAGGTGTCCGGGCATGATGGCGCCCCTTCAGCGGGATTCACCTCCGATTCTACGAGGCTTGATGCGAACAATTCGCTGGATGCTGCCACAAGATGGCTGGGAGAGCTGCCCCTTCTCTTCCGGTGCGATCACCATCCGGGACATCGTGCAGCGCGCACCAATCTGAACGCACGGCGGCTGCAATGTTTTTATTTACATTATGTAACGATGTGCTTTCATGTCCTCCTGGACTAATCTGGGTTTTAATGTCTGAAGGGGGGGACATCACATGCAGAGGAGGCTTTCAGCTGTTTCACATTAGGCTGAGCGAGAGGTTGTGGCTGCAGAAAACCTGCTGTGTTCAAACTACATGATCCTGGGGGAAAATGAACAATGAAAGTCCTGTACATGTACATGTACATGTGTGTAGTTAAATAAATATTCCATGTTTTGCTTACAGGAGCACACAGACACATTTCTCAAAGGAAACACTAATATCTGCATCTGTTTTAAGTACTATTGCTACTAAAAACTCATTGTCTTGAATGTGCAGCTGCAACCTTATGCTGACATGCATGTCATAAGATTAAGTGGGATTTGTCAGTTTATAAAAAGCAGCAAATGGTGTGGGGTACGGGCCAGCAGGAGCACGCTGGTCAACAGCTGGTGGTAACATATCTGACCGGTGTGCCCTCAGTAGAATCAGCTTTTCAGCACACTAAGAAGACTGACATGCAATGTAAGCCTCAGTAAAAATAAATAAATAAGAAAGTCGCACTTTATTTTATTAAAAAAAAGATAAAATATAATTTCAGAATCAGTGAATGGGCACAGCAGTTAGGGTTTGTATGCAAAGATGTTATTGCTGAATTAAGTATAAATACTACACTGTAAAGCAGGGGTGTCCAAACTTCCACAAAGGGCCATGTGGGTGCAGGTGTTTGTTCCAACCAAGCAGCAGCACACCAGACTTGACTCATTTAATCAACTGATCTCAGTCTTCACACAATTGATTGGTCAAACTGTGTGCTCTTGATTGGTTGACAGTGTGTGTGTATGTGAGCAGCATTTTAATGTTGTAGCTGAAGCTAATTTCTGGTGTTTCAGTGAGTGATACACACACACACACACAGCTGTTCAAAAACAAGCGGAGACGAAGAGATGATCACCTGTTTGTAATTTTCCAGAAAATGCAGAAGTCCACCTTAAACAGAGATGGCTATAAGGCAAATAACTTGCAAATCAGTGTGGCAGCTGAGCACATCAGTCAGGAACAACTCATGCAGTGAGCAGTTTAGGAGCACGTTGCTGACGTTGCCCTAAAGAGTTTTAAATTCAAATGTAAGAGCATAACACTTGTGATGCCCCATGTGTGTCATCTTCTGGGTGTGTCTGCTCCTCCTGGTTGCAGGTGTCTTGAGTGGCTCAACACACCTGGGCTCTGGTGGAGAGTCTATTTAAGCCCCTGCAATTGATTGCTCACTCTCTCCTTTTCTCTGTCCACAGGCACACCACGGTTTTGGTTTGGTTTATCTTGTTTTGAGTTAACCTTTTACTTTTGTTTTACATCATTCAACACTTGCATACTCACACTTTTCACTCGTGCACATTTTACACCACTGACTCCACTGATTTTCCACATCCCATAATGTACATATTTAATATTATTTAATTTGAGGTTATTTTGTGGTAGGTTTTGTTTGTTGCCTTAGGAAGTGGACCTGGGGTGGTATGTTTTTTTTGGTTAGTTGGTTTTGGTCTAGCTATATGCTGGTTTTGGTTGTGCTTTATATTTTGGGCAGTTTGTGTGGATATTTTGATCTGTTGGCTTTGTGTTCATTGGGGGAGCACCATGTGCTTTCTGGCAGCCATTTTGTGTGATTTGTATACTGATCAGGAAATTGGTGTCACCGTCTAGTTGCACTTTTGGACAGGGAATTCTCCAGCATGGTTGCTTTACCGGGCTGTCGGGTTGAGTGGTTGCCTGCATGATTATTGCCAGCAATGTAGTGCGTAAATACCCACCACAAGTATCACACAAAGACTAGGGTTGAAATTTAGCCAGTTTGGGGTAGGCAGAGAGGGGAGATATTCCTTGTCAAGAGGCTGGTCTTAGCCTCAGAGTGTTGGTGGTAATGGCTTCCTTGGCTCGCCGAGTTAACCTTTTGCTTTTGTTTTACATCATTCAACACTTGCATACTCACACTTTTCACTCATGCACATTTTACACCACTGACTCCACTGATTTTCCACATCCCATAATGTACATATTTAATTTGATTATTTAATTTGGGTTCAATTTGTTCTTATTTGGTTTAATTTAGTTAAATAAAGTATTTATTTTAACATTTACATGGTGTGGTCTCCCTTTTTGTTGTGAACCTTTGAGCCAGGTCATGACACACTAAATCAATACTTTGGCACAAGAGAAGTGTTGTCTTACACTACATCACCCCTTGTGAATCAGCTGATGCCTCATTCATTCATGTATTTTGTTAGGCCTCCTGCAGATCGCAGCAGTTGTTTCATTTATTTTAACTAGTGTATGTCATGTCTATGGACTATGTCATGCATCATAATTAATTTGTGTTGAAATGAGCCACAGATGACGGGTGATGATGGTGTTGGTGTCTGAGGTCAGTTGATGGCCTCAGCAAACCAGACCGTAACCAAACAGCTAAGTAAAGTTTGTAAGGTGAGAAGCCTGTTGGAGAGGAAACATGATACAGCTGTTAGACAGAGGTATCTATGTTATAAGAGGAAAAGCAGCAACAGATGAGACTCTTGCTGGTTTACTGGTCTCACATGACCCTGACATTATTGTTTGGAAAAACAATAATGTGATTTTTTTTTATTGTAAAAATGTGGCAGGTCAGTTCATGAGACAAACATTGTCTTAGTTACATTTTACTGTAGGTTTGTGAATGACCAACTTTGAGATGTAAAATATACTTTTCTAATATTATTATATTAAAATATGAAAAAAATGCTCTTTGTAGTTTTGTAGAAAGACAAAGTGGCCACACAGGTATTTTCAGTTATTCTGATTGGACATCTCAGTTTGAATGTGGGCCAAGTACATGATCCAGTTGGCATTTAAGTGCTTTAAATCATCAGAAGCACAGCTAACAGGTGACTGAGAATAACAGCGGACATGTTCCCTTTAAATTCAATGGACTCTGGACATTTCCCGCCATAACAGGTGACACCAAAACCACATAGCGCTGAGATGAGTTTAATTAGAAAATTATTGCTGCTATTGCACATGGTCTATATTTCCAAACCTTTCCATCACAAGAAGACTCACTCTATCTCACTGAGGTACTGTTGATGAGCTTTGTTATCAGCATTTCTCTCACTCAGTTTCCTTCTAACTACTTTCTCGAGTTCAAGAAGTTTTGAATAGAGGACCTCAGACATTTCATCATCGATGTCCATCTGAAACACAAACACACAGAAAACCTGAATTAATTACATGTAAATAAAGCATCTTAAGCAGCATATCCCATAACCTTTCCATGTTTTCCTCCATTACACAAAGCTGAGAAGTATCTCTGTGGAACTAAATGATCTCTAGTTACTCACTTGTCGAGGCTGAGTGTAGTTTGTCCCAAGTCCTGACGTTAAACTGTGATACTTTGCTCTTGGATCCAAAGACTCCGGCTTTTGAAGAAACAACCAGTGCTGTGAAACAGACCAGAGCAGGAATCCATGTTCACAATGCGTCTGTTACAGACAAATGAATCCCTGAAGTATTTTTTTATATGGACAATAACGACACAGCCTGACAACATACCAGCGCCTCTGCTCCGTTGTACGGTGTTAGGGTGAATGTGTTGGTGAAGACCCTGATCTGTTCAGAACGATAGGAGAATATATCACAGGAACATGAAATGGTTCATGCCTAACTTTAATCATGTTTGATACAGATGAGGGAGTCTTTTGTTAGAAAGAAAGAAAGAAAAGCCACTCACCAACCACATGATGGGCATGATGAGAGTCCAGAAGAATGAGGGCAGGATGCCATAGGTCAGATTAGTCATCACCAGTCCTGGGCACACCACAGAGGAGAACAGCCCCTGTCCCAATGAAAAGAGAAAAACTTACTTACTATAATAGATTAATGTTTAATGAAATAATATATGAGGTGTTTTTAAACCTAGCTTTAATAAAATATTATTGACTATTATTTATAGTCAGGGGACAAATGACAGATGATGTAATAAAGCTAAAATAAAATAAAGCTGTAGTTAAACTTGTGGCTTATACTTTTTATAATTTCTCTGTGTACGTTGCTCTTGATGTTCAGTGTGTTTCATTCTTTTTAAAACTCCTCCATCTAGAAAATAAGAAGTTTGTGGAATTGTCAGACATGTGACTGTATCTGCTCATTCACTGCAGAGTTATACGAGTCTTATCAGCTCTTCTCACCAATATTGTCCTAAAGGGCCAATGACAATGAAGCCTATAAGAATGACATGAAATCCTGGCATAAATTCAAGATTACAGTGAGAGTCATTACTGTGTCAGCACTGTGCACAGTGTGTAACCGACAAACCTGGCTATTCCTCTGTCTGTTGAGCGCCAGGCTGAGCATGTCTGAAGCATACTTAGAGGAGCTATAGGGCTCTGTCCCATTTCTGTGTTGCATGTCCTCGATGCTGAAGGCAGAGCGTCTAGCGTTACTTGAGGACGTCCACACTGCCCTGGATGTGTGGCCTGCCTGACACAGCAGAGGCTCCAGTTCCCTGATCTAGAACACAGAGACATGAAGACCAGGCCCAAAAGACAAAGTAAGACTGTAAATATGTGGTTAACAATGACTTCAATCCCTGTAATACATCACAGACGAAAGAAAACATTTCATTTACACTACTTTGTTGCCTGCTGTATTTAATAAAGCCTAGTAAGTTATCATAGACTTCTTATTTGCTGCCTCATTATAATCTACATATACTGTTACTTTTAGGTTTAAAGTGCTCACTTTCCTAGTTAGGTGAATGGAAAAGTGGTCACAGACTTCTGGACCTCACTGTATATAGTAACAGGACTATGTTATGTCAAATTATGGGATTTTTTTCCTATCATCTAGATATAGACTTAAATTCATGTATGTGTTACAGTCTGTGGTATACCAGAAGAAAATGACCAAAGAGGTTGGTGGCAAAAACTTCCTGCAGTCCATCTGAGTTGAGTCGGTCTTGTTGAGTCAAGAGACCCTCTGCTGTCGCAAACATGTTGATGACATTCCTGCAGGGAGAAGGTACATTATTATGTAACAGCACAGACAGAAACCGGTATCTGAGCAGCTCACTTTAAGCCAGTATCAATACAGTATACAAAGACACAAATCAAAGCTAAGTAAGTAAGTCAGCAACTGGCTTTGGGAACTTGCCTGGAGAACAGACCCTTGAAAAAAGCTGTGATGTCCACTTGTGGATTGGGCATAATTCCTGCATTTAGATACAGAAAGTCAATTCTGCTGTACCTGGAGAGAAACAAAAATAAGCATCAAAGATGATCAGTATCAGTGTTATATTCATAGCTGTTTAAACTCATGGACAGAAGAGAAGAAGAAGCAGCGTCATGGATACAATGCAGAGCCAAAACAGAGTTAAAAGGTCAGTGCATCAAAGGTTTCATACCTGGCCTTGACCTCCTGAGCTGCAGTGAGCACCGACTGCACAGAGCCCACATCAAGGTGCAGCAGGTCCACATGTGCGTTGGTATGAGAGGTCAGCAGGGCGGAGCGGGCTGCCTCAGCCCGCTGCATGTTTCTGCAGGCCAGGCACAGACGAAGCTGGCTGTCCTCAGTCAGCAGCCTCTCACACAACGCCAGGCCAATGCCGCTGCGCAGAGAGAGAGAAACAGATGACACATAAACACAATTACTTTTGTAATTTTTTGTTTTGTTATCAGTGTTATTTATGGGACATTTATGGGTGTTTCATGTGTTGCTGATTATGATCCTCGTTAGTGTTTCACCTTAAATTTACTTTACATAATTACTTTATATAATTTGATGAGCTCACTAATCAAGGTGTTTGTTTAATCTGCACCCAAACAGAAACATTAAAAAGCTGTGTGTGTGGTTTTAGGGGGAGTTATGTGCTGTAACTATCTCTTGATGAACAGCAGTTTATCCATCTGACCAGTACATGTAATAACATGTAGGTGACACTTTCTGAAACACTAACAAAACGTTTTTGGTGTTTCTATAGCTATAAAAGCAGGAGGCACATACTGACCTCGCCAATTTCGCCTCTAAACTTAGTGTATGAACAAATTGTGTACCGGTAATTAATGCACTGGCAATTTTTTTATATTTATTGTTGCTTTTCAATTGTTTTTAAGTGTGATTGTATTTAAACACGTATTGTCTCCTGCGTTTTATTATTGTATTTACTGTGTCTGACGCAGATAAAATATTAACGTGGCTACAGCTTATCGCAGATTTAGAGGCAGCTCATCTCTCAACAGGAAGCTACGATGTTCGTAAAGAGAACAAACACATTTACACACATGCACACACAAGTTTATCAACTACCGAGAACAGTCCCAGTCTAACACCGTGACAAACCGAGTGTGTATTCGTCGTTATAGCGGCGTTTCAGCGGACCCACCTGTTGGCGCCGGTTACAATGACAACTCTCTGCATGTCTGACCGGAGCGAGCAGCGGCTGTGGACGAAATGTGGATCCAGAACAAAGTCTCAGACCAGGTATGAATCCCCTCTGACCGGAGCCGTACCGGCACGCTCAGCCCATCGTCCGATTCCGGCGAAAGCGCAGCAGCCTATATGCACGAGCTTGTGCGTGGTGTGATTGGATGTCAGCAAACATCTGGCCAATCAGCTTCCACTACGGAGAGCGCAGAGGCCCAAAATGGTAGAAGGGCGCAACGATTGAAAGCGTCGCTGTGAAACTCCCTGCTGCATGTGTCTAATAGCTCCATTATGGGAAGAAAGCGTCAAACAGCGAGACAACCAGAAACCTAATGTTCATTTTTCTTTATTTATAAAGGCTCTTTGGTTTGACAGCTATTAAACATCTTTGTTTTTTGCTACTCTTCAACAATATACATTTAATTTAATTCTGCAAAGCGACATAAATACGTTTATAAAGCATGTACGAGAGCTTCTGCATAAACACATTCTCTTCCATAACAGTCACTATCATATAATTTTAAAATAACAAAGCAAACACAAAAAACTGAAATTGAAAACAGGTCACACAACTACAGTATACTGACATTCTCTTATAAATGTGCAATAGAATTAGATACATGTATGGAAAAGAAACAAAAAGAAATTCACAACTGCGTTTCAAAACCTAGGATTACCTTGGAGTGCACTATAAATACACATAGCATAGGAAACAAAAACAAATGAATAAATACACAGAGTGAATAGTGCTAGTTTGCATGATATCTACAATAAAAGGCTTCGTTCAAGTGTGTACTCTGTCCTCATTCTCTATTATTTACAGCACCATTATGGCAAGCAAGCATAAAACAAATGGAAAACATCTGATGGGTTGTTTCTGACTCCAAATTAATTCCAAAGAAATCAGCAAATGAGACAGTGCATGGCAGAGAGAAACTGTACGTGCCATCTGCTAAGCCAGACTCTCCATCAGCTGAGTGTGCATCTCCTGAAAGCTCGGCCTCTGCTTGGCGTTCCTCCTCCAGCAGCTCAGCATCAGATCAGTGTAGACTCTTTCAGGACAACATGGCGGCTTTGGCAGGTACACCTGGGAACATGAGGCAAAATGCTGATGTAGGATTTATGTTAAAAGGGTTGAGAGTAGTATTTTTATTTGAAAACATGAAAGCAAATTTACGAGACATTTGACGCTATGAGATTCAGACGCAGGGAGAATGGGGGGACTTTGTGTGATTACCTCAAACAAACTGTGACTGAACCACAACTGGGACCATAAACAAATTGTATTCTGAAGGGTTGGTGGCCTAAGCACGTGTGATGCTTACCTGCTTTCCCTGGTCTCTAAAGAACTCGCCCGTGTTTTCAATGACCTGCTCATCAGAGAGCTGGGAGTAGGGCTGCTCCTTACACAGAGTCAGAATCTCCCACAGAGTCACACCAAATGCCCACATATCACTGGCCATGGTGAACTTACCCTGAGAGAATAGACAACTTAACTCCAAATACAGTCTGTCACAGACTTAGACAAACAATCAAGACAAGTTATGCTGGATTGTTTACATCTAATAAATATCATAGATGCAGTATCATCAACATTAACTAACAGGATATTTATACTTTTCTCAACAGACATCACATGTCTCCCAGCACTCACCAGGAGGATGCTCTCCCAGGACATCCAGCGAATGGGCAGGACGGCCCGGCCCTGGATCCTGTAGTAGTCTCCTCTGTACAGGTTTCGACTCATGCCAAAATCAGCGATCTTTATTGTGTAGTTCTTACCCACCAGGCAGTTGCGGGTGGCCAGATCACGGTGGACAAAGTTGAGAGAGGACAAGTACTTCATACCAGATGCAATCTGCACAGCCATGCCAATCAGTTTACTGTAGCTAAAAGCAGAGACCACAAAGAAAGAGGAGTCGTAAGCACAGTGTACTTATATGCGGTATAGGGTTGTCTTGTTGGCTCTACACATCACATCCCTGATAATCATTATAATTTAATGTTCAGAGCCTACCTGACCATACTCTTCTCCTCCTTCTCCTCTTGTTCTGTCTTGTCTTCATCAGCAGCCTCCTTGAGCCTGAGGTTGCACAGGAACTGGTTCAGGTCTCCATTTTCCATATACTCAGTGATCATGCACAGCGGGTCTGTGTCCACACACACCGCCAGCAGACGGACGATGTTGGGGTCCCTCAGACGAGACATGATTCGGATCTCCTTCAGGAAGTCATTCCTGCAGCACAGCGGGGACAAACAATTGCTTGGCTGACGACTGAATGAATAATAACAAACAGCTGGGGACTAATAGACATACTTGTAAAGATATTCTGCCTGTTATTACCATTTGCTTTTACCTTGCATTCTTATTAGCATCTTCCCTTAGTGTTTTAACAGCAACAAGCAGAGGTGACTCATTGTTTCCCTCTATAGACAAATCCTCGTCCAAAAAGTCCTGCATGCCCTCTGCCTCACACAAGTGCACCTGTATAGAAACATACTTTTTTCAGTTCATCATCCACTTGGCACCACTTGAAACCATCTGTTTAGCTCTGTCTAATACCACTAAGTGTTGCCTACTGTCAGCTTGTCAGTGTGTACTGTACAGTGACTGCATTTCACACTCTTTACCACAGAGCAATATCTATCCTTCAGCTTTAAAAATGAGAACTATAAAGATTCATCAATAACGATGGCAAAGGGAGAACAGCCCAGTAAATCTTAATACCATTTCCAAGAATATTTCTAAAATAGCAAATCGATGACAACAAACATCAGAGCTACAAAACTGAATATACTTCTCCAAACTGGCCCTCTCCCAGCTTCTCCTTGAAGGTGAGCTTGTGTCTGGGGAACTCTCTCATGGATGAATCTGTGCCAGCAAAGAGATTCATGTTGACGGCGGTGATGGAGCAGGTGCCGCTGTCTGAAGACTCCTGCAGGCTGATAATGTCTGCCTCAGCATAGTGTGGGGCACTGTCTGAACCACCGGCTGCAAGGGCTCTGCATGAGGAGCTTGGTCCTGATGTGAAACACACAAAATCACACATGACAGCAGTTCAGACTATAGAGAACCTCCACTGTATTTATTACATTGTACTTTCACAGTCTTACCGAGGCGCTCTGTGGACTGAGCAAACTCAGGCAGCTTCCGGATGAGGCGTGAAGGCTCCTGGTAGTCGGCACAGAGGGGGAAGATTCGCTCGTAGGTGGAGTTGGAGGTGGAGCCACCCTCGCTGGACAGAGAGGAGTGGTGGAAGGAGAAGGCCTGGGTCTGGACGGCGAGACGAGCTGTGAGTTCATCGTCCAGCATACGACGAGATGCCTACGAAAGCCAGTGGGAGAGTTGACGTCTCTTATTTGTTGTTAATGTGAAGTCATACGCAAAATAATTTTTCCCTCCCAAGGTTGTTGATTGATATTGAGTGTTGAATTATCAAATAGAAAGATGACCTTGGATATAAATAGTGATTATGACTAAGAAAAAGAAGAGGAGGTTGTCAGCACACTGTCAGCATACTGCATACTTCCATTATTCATGCAGCATTTTGATGTACAAGGTTTTTGCCAGACAAACTGCCAGATGAGCATAAAGCAGAGTCTATATATGCACAAAAAAATGACAGGTCCACCTACAGTTAGGAGATTGTATCACAATAACACCCATTATCCTCTAACAATTAACTACACACATAAAAACATATAATTTCTTACAGGGTTTTATATCAAATCCCTAATTTAAACCATGAGGTAACACACAGTGTTTAAAGCATAAATCCTAAATGTTTGATGTTGGAGAATATTCTAAAACTCAAAATCTTCTCTTCTCACCTTCTCAAGCATCTTTTGCCACACCTGCCGCCACAAAATGATGACTATGATAGTCAAGAGGATGGCTATAATAGCCACCAGGCAGCCAATCAGGATCCTGGTGTTGCTGTCATCCACTTTATGAGTGGGATCATCCCCTGTTAAAGATGAGATCAGAGTGGGGAGTTGGGATAGATTTGATTTCATCCATCACAGTTCAAGTTCTTATTATAGTATATCCCAAAAATAAATACATTCGCTTTGCATAATCCCCTTCATCTTTCATCACAGCTACAGTATCTTACAAGTCATGTCTGATGCTATCAGCAGGGGGCACTGTTTAACCAAGAAACATTTTAGTTAAACCGCCTTTTAAACTGTGCAATTACCTGAGTTTTTATACTGAAATAAATCATTATACATCTTAGTAAGATGTGAGACACCGAGCCAAATTAGTGAAAATTATAAATGAGCAATCCTGTACATACATAGCAGGAAAATCTATTATAGATTGATTATACTTATAAATTATGGTCGGCCCCATGTTTTGTTCACTGCCACATCACCTCACAGCAGCCTATCAAACCTGCACTCTTGTCTGCCAGCATTTTGCTCCACTGCCTGAGTGTCACTTCAACAAAATTACAGCTACTGCTTAAAGAAAAAAAAAAGGAAATGACAAAGAGTTCAGCTGCTGACCTGGTAGAGTGTTCGTGGAGTGTCCATGTTTGCGAGGACTCAGAGATGTGTTGTACACTGCTGAGCCTGTGAGTGAAGGAAATAAGTGAAGAAAAACAAAGCTGAATGATTTATAATGAGGTCGGGCAGGAGGAAGCTATAGCACAATAAAAGTCTAGCATTACATTATTAAATCAAAGTTTCTCACAAAGCACTGACTGGAAGATGACAACCACACCTGATCCTTTTTTTATTTTATTTTTTTTTATTTTATTTTTTTACCTGACTGGAAGGCCACCTCGCTGAACAGCATCCAAAGGTCACTGAAGTGGAAACGGCATTTAATGGCACTGGCTGTGCGGTCCCCGAGGGGCACGGTGACAAAACGGGCGATTTGGCTCAGGCGGTCAACAGTGGGCCTAAAAGTCACCGGGTCCGCCTCCCAGTCGGAGCCCGACCGGAAGTAACAGCTGGCCTGTCTGAACATCCTCACCCTTCGGCTGAACATGTTGTTACAGTGAACCTGTGGGGGAGACAGTGGGATATGTAAATTCAAGAAAGCATTATCAAAAACACTAAAAACTGTATCTTACAAATAATCGGTTATCGTGTTAATTTCTACAAGGAAAATATGTTTTTTTTCTCCACTGAGTCAGTGCAAAGGTGCTCCAAACTGATGGAGTCTGAAGGGAAAGATGCAGGTGTAGCGACAATCTATCAGTTGTGCTGTGCTGTCACTGAAAAACATTATCTTCCATCTCTGAATTCTGGCCATGGCACTTACCCATGACAAATAGGCGAATTATATAGAAAATGTAATTTTCACACAGCTATGCTGTTTTGCATCATTTTATGTCCCAATAAAATTTGCAGCAGCATTAGAAGATGGGTGCTCGCCCAGAATGACACAGGGTTGCTCAGTTCAATATAGCTTTTACTCAGCAAGTTTAGAAATGTTTTTCACTGTTAAGCTGTTGCACTGAACCACCCAGAAAGTTTTCCCTGAACTTCCTACCTTCATGGAAGTGAAGTTTCGGACGTGGTCAAACTCAAAGATCATCTCCACGTAACCTTTAGGGAAGCTCTTGTTGCTCCACCCTACGTAGTCGTACCCTGGCCACATGCTATAGATGTGGCTGTGGAGGAAGTCGTCTAGACCCCAGGTGCCATCTGTCAGCTGGCCGAGGCCCTTTGTCAGTCTAAAAATGTAGTTTTAGTTTAGTAAATTCACTGCTATTTTAGATTTGAAGAATATTGAGACATCCACAGGAGGTAAGCAAAATGACAGTGATAACAGAAATAACTCCTAACTGTGGTCTACATCTTTCTTCCTAGAACTAGAAGTAAAGTCCAGACCTTTCAGCTAATGCTCCATCATATACAGAGTCATTGAAGTAGACATCCAGACCTCTGTAGATCATTTGGTGCCCATCTGGAATACTGTAAGACATCAGGCCATCTAAAAAGGGGCAAGTCAAATATTAATGGTTATGATGGATTTTACCCACTGCATTCTTATAGGATATTATGACAATAAAACTAACCACAATACAAAATGATTAACATTGATTATTCTTCAATTTTTAAAGAAGCATAAACTAGATGTTGCCAGATAAAGATGTTGCTCTGCACAGAATGGAAAGTAATGACTAACCCAGCCATTCACAGCCGTAGAGCTCCACTCTCATACACACGATCATGGAGTGGTCTGTCACAGGCATAAATCGGACAAAACGAGCTATGATGGGAGGCTCCAGATCCTTCAGCACCACATCGTATGCATTCCTGTTCCCCTCAATTACCTGGCAGAGTAGAGGCAGATTACACAGCACTGAAACGTGTCAGGGACAGAAATCAAACCATATAAAACTGTAAAGTGTACTGTAAAGGAGGGAACTTGGGCAATACAAGTTAGATGTGATTCTAGCTGCAGCTGAAAAGGGTTCCCTCCTTGACGATGGCTTTATTTGCCGTCTTAACTAAACCAAACAAGGACCCACTCTTTGTAGTAGATATAGACCCTTAAGCATTACTGTTTACTGTTGTACCTGGTTGAGCCAGGGGAACTATTTTATATACTCAATCCTGTCTCAGGTCTTTTTTCCATCTACCCACCAGATTCCCTTAGTCTTTCCTTCAGGTCTCTGTTTCCTGACTTGCAGGACTCTAGAATAATAGAAGAAGACATACACAGTAAGATCTGCTCCTGCTCACCTGCCTTCCCTTCCTATCATGCCAGCCCACCCAGTTGCTGCCGTCGCGGCTGTACTTGATCATGTACCGCTGGGCAAATTCATTACCCATTCCGTCGGCGTGGCGCCCTTGGGTGCCCACCAGCGTGATGAAGTACAGTGAACGCAGGTCCACCTGGAGATACTCTTTGAGGCCGTCCGGCTCTGACATGATGTCAGGGCACCAGGCCCCATCACCGTCTCCGTTGTCAAAGTCAAGTCTGAAGAGGAGGAAGACATAAAGGATGAGACAGTGAAGGAAAGGAAGGGCAAAGAGTTCATGTGGAGAGGGGAGAGGCAGGGGAAGGAAGGAAAAATAAAAAGGCGAAAGAAACCGCCAGACATAGAGGAGGAAGAATTCATGAGGAGAGGAAATATAAGGTAGATGGAATATGTAAGGGGAAGGGAAAAGGGAGTTAGTGAACACATCTACTACAGTATGCATGATAATTTCTATGTTAATGAATTCACATTAGCATGAAATCATCTTTGACAACTCTATATTGGCACAGTTCATATTGTAAAACTGCACTATAATTATTCAACATGTAGCCAATTTATCAAACTTTCATATTTGCTGCGCTTTAGTGGTGTTATGTTCACGAATGATCTAATTCTTTTCAACGGCTCTTTGGCATGAAAGAAGGGAACGGAGTTGTACTTGGTGAAAGCTGTTTTTTTTTTTTTTTTTTTTTTTTTAAATCATTGTGCCCCAAGTGGTTATTTCACAGGAAAAAAAACAAGACTAGGTAAAAACCCAGGATGTGGTGGGACTGTGTGTGGGAGTGCAAAATTGTGGTTAATTTGTCAAAGGGATATTCCTTTTAGTGTGCAATAAATTTGGAAAAAGCTGCACTGCTTGCTCTGATTAATTTTGAAAGCGCAACAACCAAAGAGGAAATTCTGACACTTGGTCGACCAATGATGTAACTCCATCAGTCAGTGACAGACATTTGTATTTATAGGGCTGACCCTGCTGTTGTGATCTAAACAATGAGAAAAATATCAATAAGCCTTTCTTTTGATGGTCTTTCAGAAAGGAACAGAGCCATAAGATCTGGCTCCCTTCAAAGAGCTGTAATTCCCACTGCTACTGAGCTTTAAACTAGGCTAAGCTAACTGGTTGCTGACTCTAGCTTCATATTTAGCATGCAGATATGAGATTGTTATCTTTTCACCCTTGGCAAGAAAGAGAATAAGTGTATTTCTCACCATGTTGAATCGTACCTAATCTAATCCTAATTTTAAACCTAAAATTGCATTTATATTTAGTTCATTCTTGACTTTGGAAAAAGCAGTTAATCAAACAATCTCACCTCAAGGTCCATTTAGTCCATTTACTTTGCTCTGTTGTCATGAAACAGTTCCATGACAACTGAACCAAATCCACATGCTGATGTAGAACATGTGATTTGAACAAAAGCTTCAGAACAGCTACTAAATGGACCTTTCACATATGCTGTTTGCAAATCCAAGTTTAAGGCAGTTTTCTGGGGGAAAACAAAAATTCTATGCATGCAAGATGCAATGAAGCCAGAGCTGTGGTTAGATTGGAATAAAAAGAAGAAGAATTTATCACAAACAGCAATGGCCACCAGACTTGAACATAGGAGTTTCAATTAAAAAGAAACAGAACTATCTAGATTATTATTTTGCATGCTGTCTAGTGATATACGAATGACTAATGAATGTTTTAAGTACGATGTCCAGTGTAAATGACATGGAATTGAGTTAAAAGAAGAGACATGCATAATCAAACGTGCCTGCCAAATCTTGCAGCCGTTGACTCGGACCAGTGACTGGAGGCAGAGATGGCATCGTCCTGAATCTGCCCACCGGTCATACCAAGAGGGTAGCGACACATTTCTACAAACACACGAAGCATCACTGATACCCATGCTGCCCATATTTTGAATATCTCTTCTACGTGTTTGTATATGTGAGTGGGAAACCTTTATACTTTCACATGCCATATGAATGTTTATCCTTGGTGTATATTTTCAGGATGTGAGGAGGTGAGTGTAAAGAGGTGTGGGCTCGTCCCTTCCCCCCCAGGCCCCTTCCTGGAGCCTCGCAAGGCCTCAAAAGCCAAACAGAGGCGTCACTGTGTGGGTGCCAGGCTAAGCAAAATGAGAGGGGAGTGGCCTCAGAGCTGCCTGCTCTTCATTTCTCATCCCTTTTCATAATTTCTACCAGAGACACGTGAGAGAATCTTTTGACTTTGAAAGCATGTGGCATCTCTCACCTATGTACCCATGTAAAAAAAAATAGGTAAGTTTAACAACAGCAGAAGCTACATTGCCGTACCATGCTGTACAGCTGCTCACTGTGTCTTCTAAAGTATTGCTGTTTACTCTCACCGTTGCTACCTGGTAATTTAAGGGACGTCTGTGTTTTATTCACCGTCCCACTGAACTCCTTGACATGTACTTTGAGAGAGCAGAAGAACAAATAAGCCTTTTACTGTGAAAATATTCTCAGTGGAAAAGTCAAATGAGTGCATGTGTGTGTGTCTCTATGCATGTGTGTGAGAGAGGGACAGAGAGGAGGTGTGTGTGTTACCTACAACTACACCTACAAATTTTCAACTTTTTTTTTCTACAAATGCCCCCTGCTTGTGAAAGGTCTGCCTGTTCTTTGGCTATTTGCTGTCTGACCATTAGGTAAACCACACAATCGCACCGACACACACGCACACACACACATTACATTCTTGCATTTTAAGCCCACCCACCTAAAACTGCTTTCCTTCTCCATCTTGTCAACATGCCTGTCCCTCAGGAATATAAAGAGGTTATTTTAAACTTAAATATGACATATCCACATGGACTGGCTCACAGCTCAGGGTCTGATCACACACTATGAACTAAACTAAACTCATTCTGCCCTGGATTGTTCAAATGCATGTGCATTGAACGGCATGGACCAGCAGTTTGAGAAACATCTGGGATGTGATCCCTGCAACAACTAAAGTGTCCTGCCAAAGTGTCCCTCATTAAGAAAGTCAACTCCTACCTGCTCTGAGAAAGAAGGACATGGATGTAAAGGATAAATATCTACCTGGGTTGACTTGAGCTCTTACAGCGGCAGCAAGCAGGATAACGAAGACACAATGTGTGATCAGTTTAACCTCCACGACCTCCATCTCTTCTCACGGAGCCGCACACCTAAACATTTCAGGATGGTTGTTGATCAGTGGCTTGAGATGAGCAGTACAGGTTCCCATAAACATCAAATTACAAATTGCAAAGTAAACTATTATAATATTAATCCTGTGTTTTATATTTATGTTTGGGATTAGTCAAAGGATCCAGAGACTTTTTCTACCTCATAGACAAACAATATGTGTACTGAAAATGCAGAGCAGTACACCATTAAGGCTGTGCTAAAAGATTATGGCACAATACATAGTAATAACTAGGTTGACAGTGCAAATAAGGAGAAAAAGAAAAGATAAGAAAAAAAACAAATTCAAAGATGTTAGAAATATGTTTAATATAACAATTACATTTCAGTGCTAGTAGGATGCTACAAATGGTACTATGAAGTTGAATTTCCACAAAACCACAGTGGTAAATGCACACACAGTCCTCCTTGTAACCCAGAGCCCTGCTCTCTCCCACCACAGTACCTGCAGTATGAGTTCTCATTTTATTTACCTTGTAAAAGCCCTGTGAAGGTCTCAGTGACTTATACCTCGGACACACTCTGTTAACTTAGACCACTGCACAGAAAGTTCACTTACCCTCATTCATATGGTGCGTTCACCAAAAACTTGGGGGTACAGTGTAGTTGTGTGCCAGTGTGATGTGTATTTACTTAGAGCACAATGAAAATTGTTTATGTCATACATAAACTTGGAAGGAAATACAGGGACATTGTGCAATAAAATTAACTACTGTATCACACCAGTATTGTGAAAACCTGATGCTCACTGAATAACTCTCTGGTGTAACAGCTACTTCAGTGTAAATATCTGAGTGAACGGTTAAAATAATACAAATTATACAATATCTTGCCCTTCTTAACTTTACGTGTGTAGATAGATGTATTCCTTATCCTTACTGTAATGTTATTAAACTTGTGTGATTCATTCTCTTGTATGCTGTTGCTCTCTGTACTGAGCTGAACTGACACAAACTTCCTTCAAAGTCAAAATCAAAGTCCTGGACATCAGGGTTACCGTTCACGTATGAGAAAAATATGGATTTGACTTACTTTCAAAAGTTCTTCTCTCGTTATTAGGAAACCATCTGTCTCGGGGAATATTCCACATCTACTGTGAGTTGATGCATTCACCACTGCAAGCAGCTGACCTCTTCCTCGGAAGGAGTTTCTGGGAATGGAAAAAAGAGAGAGAGGGAGGGAGAGAGGGAGAGAGAGAGAGAGGGAAACGAAGGCTGATGTAACAGTCTTTCTGGCAAGAGGAAATAAAGAGAGAAAATAACACGCTTGGGATTTTGAGATGAAGCCAGAATCCCAGAATTCCACCTGATCCACAAATGGTTTCAATTATGGCCCACAAAGGCAGCTGAGAGCAGCAGTATCTGGCAGCTTCCACCAAGAGCTACTGACAAAAAAAAGAGCGGAGTTCATTTTCCTGCAGAGGAGAACCTGCTAATTACTGAAGGAGACATGATGTTTTACGAAAAAAAAAAAAAAAAACAGCTATCACTGGATACAAACAAGATGAGTCATGCCTGGGATTAAAAGTAAAATGGACAGAGTGATTATAGCAAAAGGTTTCTTTGATGATCATAAATCAAAATGGGATTTATGTATGGAAAAGCACTAATTTGTAATTTAAATTATGCGCTGATGTCCCCTAACTTAATTCTCATATAACGCTTGAAAAATCTTACAGTACAAAGATTTTTACAGACACAAAGAAATCATGTAAATATTTTCAGCAGCATATCTTCACTTACTTCTAAGAACCTGAAACTGGCATGAATTTAACACAAAACTATAGTTTTACTATATACTGTTTATAAACAGTGAACTACTCACAGTCACTTACTGTGCTGCCACACTAATGCGTTGAAAGGAAAGGATTTCTTCAGGATGTTATGTATGAAAACAAAGGCTGATGCAAATGAGATGGTTGGAGAAAAGAAAGAAAAAAGGAAAATAAGAGGACTGAAGAATTTCAGCACTGCATATGCAAGGCCACACAGTCCTTATCAAACACTTTAGGTCTTATACTTTTTGTTACCACAATATTTTGAAGAGTCTGTGGTTTGACCTGATGTGATTCCCAAATGATAGTCATGAAAGAGACAGCACCTTCTATCATAATGTGTCCATAGTAATTTTGGGAAATACAAGTTATGGTTGTGGATGGTTAGCTTACAGTAGCTTAGCATACCCTCCCCCCCGCAAGTCTTTATGCTAGGCTAAGCTAACTGGTTGCTAGCTCCAAATACATTTTTAAAGCACAAACATGAGAGTGGTATAGATATTCCCTTGACATGAAGGTGGATAAGTTTATTTCCTAAAATGTCAAAATATTCCTATAATAGCATACTGAGAAACTGTTCTGCCATCATGAAATAGGACTGTCTCTCACTATTAAAGTTTACCATGATGGAGTAGCAGAGGATCACTTCCTTTTCAGGAGTCAGAGAGATTAAAAGATTCATGAGTCATCATAAAGCTGCTGCCTGCCTCAGGTGCTCATGGATATATGATGCACAGAGAGCGAAACTGGCGGCTCACAGGCCCACTCATATCTGTAGGAAAGCACAAATATCATCCACACAGGTGGTAAGTTTATTTGGAATAATGTCATGATGTACTAGGAAACCAGGTTCATGAACACAAATACGTTTTAACAAACCTAACACTAAGAGTCTACATGTTAGCAGCTCTTTGATGCTAGGTCACAGTAGCGCTTTGGGCTATATGCTAATATCAGCATGCTAACATGCTTACAGTGACAATGTTAATGGTTTCCTATGGCCTATACCAGAGCTGTGGAGCATTTTGTTTATATTGTGCATACAGGTGATATGATTTATATGCAGTTATATCCCACGTGTACCAAAGAAGACAAAACTGTCCTTTGCAAATTTTATTTTTTCTATGATATATGGTGTGTATTTTTAAAGAAATTTTTATATTTCAAACACAAATCCCATATTACTCTATTTTTACACTCTGTAACCTAAATTGTTACACTGGTCCTGATAAGAGACAAAAGTGTCCTCTTCAAAAAAATATCATAAAAATCATATATGTTAATATTTCTGACCAGTGTCAGTAGGTACCCAGGGACTTCCAAATCCCCCCAAAAGGTGACCGTGCATGCAGTGCACTTGTCAATGAAATCTTTAGATCAACATCAGTCCTGATCATAAATAGCAAATATTTCATTATTTTCAGAATTTTAACCCTTTATATGCCAGTGTTTACAATTTCAGAGCATGAAATCAGCTGTATTCAACTCTGCCTGTGTGTGTGTGCATGTGTGAGTTCAGTTCACTCCTATGCACAAGAACTGCAGTACATACCTGCCCCCTAGGGGGCAATGTAGAGGTGGGTAGGTAGGTGTGTGTGTTGTAATATGTGTGTGTGTGTGTGTGTGTGTGTGTGTGTGTTATTATCTGTATTTGTGTGTCGGCCCTGCGATTGACTGGTGACCACTCCAGGGTATACCCTGCCTCTCCCCGCCTTGCCCTTAGGGGGCAATGTAGAGTAGGTGTGTGTGTGTGTGTGTTAAATTGAAGTGGTTTTTGCGATTGGGATTTTTTTTTTATCTTACCTGATTTTTTACAGCAGTGTAGAACCACTGGAAAGGGTGGACCCTATAAATATGTAAAAAAAATGGTGGGCCTCCTGAGGGGCAAAAACAAGAATGTGTGTGTGTGTGTGTTGTTGTCTATCTTTGTGTGTCAGCCCTGCGGTTGACTGGCGACCACTTCAGGGTGTACCCGACTGATCAGTAAAGTTTTGAGAAGATTTGCACTTTATCTAACAAATCATATTGTCACAATCATTTAATGAGAAGAGGTAAAATATATTTTATTCCTACTTTATGGGCACCAGTGTACTTTCCACTCTTGCACACACACACACACACACACACACACACACACACACACACACACACAATCACACACACACACACACACCTACCTACCCACCTCTACATTGCCCCCTAGGGGGCAGGTGTGTACTGCAGTTCTTGTGCATAGGAATGAACTGAACTCACATATGCACACACACACAGGCAGAGTTGAATACAGCTGATTTCATGCTCTGAAACTGTCAACACTGGCATATAAAGGGAAAAAATTCTGAAAATAATGAAATATTTGCGATTTATGATCAGGACTGATGTTGATCTAAAGATTTTGTTGACAAGTGCACTGCATGCACGGTCACCTTTTGGGGTGATTTGGAGGTCCCTGGACACTCATGGCCAAATTCTTGTTGAATTTTGAAGTTAAAAGAAGTGAATACAACCCCTGCAGCACACAGATATTAAAAATGAGTCTTTTCAAATGTTAATAATTTCACTTTTTATAAGCTCAAAAAATAAACTGGATCCTTGTCCTGTTGTATAAGCCAGCCCCTTTTCACTTTCACCTTCTTGACTGACTGCAGGACATTTGCATCCAGAATTTACTGATATTTAGTTGAATCCATTCTTCTCTTTATCTGTAGGCTATAATGTTTCCTGTGCCATTAGCTGCCACACAACCTCAAAGAAGGATATTTTCACCCCCATGCTTAACAGCTGGTAAAGGCACTTTCATCAAATGCTGCTCCGTTTTTCTTTGCCAAACCGTTTTGGTGATTGTGGCCTAAAAACTCAATTTTAACTTTATCTGCACAGTGGACGGTACACCATCACTCCTTTGTCAGTTAAACCTTTATCTTTCTGCCCAGCAGACGTGCAGTTTTATCTTTCTTTGCCTTCCAGATCTTGTCTTGAGTTCCACAGTCCCCTTAACTTCCATTTCTTGATGACATTTTGAACAGTTAAAACTTCAAGCTGGAAGCACTTAGATATCTTTTTATAGCCTTTCCCTGCTTTGTAGGCATCAGTTAGCTCCATTTTCAGATCTTCAGTCAGTTGCTTAGAGGAGCCTATGGTTGCTGAGTGCAAATTCCTTATGACAATTCTTGACCTGCTTTATGAGCTGTAAAGAGTCAGTTAAGGTCTAATGAGGTCATGAAGTTCTGAGTTTTAGAGGGGCGCTCAGACTTTTGCACATTCCACAGCTACCATTTTTTTTTAAGTTTGATTTTTTTTTTCTGTTTGCTGCACTTAAAAAATCAAGCAAAATATGTAATTTGCACAGTGGTGTGTTTGCACACAACTGTAGATAAAAGCAATGCTGAAAAAAACCCCAACTTTGCCCATATGTGCTGTGAGGCAGGAAATGCATCCAGAGCACTCTGTTACAGCTCAAACACACACAGTGTGTTTTGGTGAGTAACACTGAATGTAAATATAACTTTAGTTCGACTCCACAGGGCACCTTTAACATGTTGGTAATGTTTACTATGATCACTCTGTTTGTGTTAATTCATTTGACCAGCAGAAAACAAAGCAATATACTGATATAGATTCAGAAGTGGGTGAGCAGAATGACACTACAAACAATTTTTCATTGTAATCAAGCAAATGAAAGTGTAGGCCAACTCCTGGAGGCCGCCCACTATCTGTGTCAGCAGCATCTGTACTAGTGGAGCTGCAGGGTGTCGTGGCTGGATGTGGGTGGGTAATGGCTGATATTCTTCATATTTTCCAGCTTATCTGCAGTGTTACATCAAGCTGCTGCTGTAAGCACACACAGTGAGATAATGGGAGCTGACCCTGTTTAAGAACCACAGCTGGTGTATCTCTAATGATAATAGAGAGCCATCACCCTCACAAACGACCTTCTGCATACTCACATCCCATTTTCTCAAGCAGTTATAAATACTAACGAGGAAAACATTTTGAAAAGGTCAACGCAGGAACCGGTGCTGCTTATCATTATGTTTTATGACACATTTGGGTTTAAATTTACCCCTGGACGCATTTCAGCAATTAGTAAGTCACACCAAATGCATTGGCCATACCATGACACCACACGGCATTTGAGAAAGGGCATTTAATTCCACAAGGAGAAACATCGATGTAAGTGCACTTTCATTTTTAGTACACTTCATGTGAACTGACATAACCTTGGAGCGAAACGCCAGAGATTGACAGAGAAATGTGATTAGATGGATACAGCCGACAGATTGTGAGTGCAAGAGAGTGGGAAAGAGGTGACAAGCTCTAGGGAAGAGACGGTAAGAAGGTGAGTGAGGCAGAGGAAGAGGGAGAAAGGAGGGCCAGGAAGAGATTAATCGATTTTGGAAAGAGCTCAGACACGTCCCCGAGCTCAGTGATTCAAAGAGTTGGCTCACAGTCAGCGTGGGAGCTGGTGTGACAGCTGGCCGCAAGAATATGAAGGGGGGGTCCAGAAGTTTCCTATTTACCGCCATCTTTCCCTGAACTGGTACCCTAGGACTCACCAAACAATGCCTCTGAAGGGTGGAGCAACAGTGATGCAGCAGTTTATCACTGCCGCAATACGGCATTAATAAATAATACTTACAGTACATGATGGCTACATTTTTAACAACACCTAATCAGAAAATGTTCTTCCGTACTATAAAAGGATGAAGAAATGTATGAATGTAATCATGCCATGTATGCAAAGCATCGAAGTTAATCAAACTATATACAATGTGCTGAAAAGAGAAGAAA